>NC_044383.1:17245552-17891026 GCF_006542625.1 Nomascus leucogenys | reverse complement strand
GTCACCAACTTACTAAGTTGTTACATTGGCCAATTTCCGTATTTCTTAAATTACTTTTAATCTCATGTTTCTATCTCATTTGGGAGAAAAAAGAAAAAAGGCAAAAGAAATTCCTTTCTGAATATCCATACACATTGAAGTTTTATTTTCATAGTAAACTAATAACTATTTCTTCAGTGTATGACGTTATAGTATTTTTTCCTCCACCCTCACCACACCTTGTTTTAGCAACTTAGTTCATTGCCAAATCCTGCCACATCTCCCTTTATTCCACTCCCATATCCAATCCAGCTCATCTTTTATCGTACCAATTTTAGGAATGAATATGGTCCCCTTATTTACCAAAAGGTGTCCCAGAAGTTCGTGTTGTTTCCGCGTGTTCAGTAAAGCTTGTGGATATTGAAGTGTTACCAGGGCATTCTGATGGAGATGCCCAGCAGGTGTTTGAGATTGTCCCTGGGAGGTCAGAATTTAGGATCCTATTTAAGACAGTAGTTTCAAATCTGAGTAATATAATGACCCTCCTTTAAGAGAAGTAAAAATAAGAAGTCTGCAAAAGACATTATTGTATTCTTTTTCATGGCTGTGTAGTATTTCATGGTATATATGTACTACATTTTCTTCATCCAGTGTACCGTTGATGGGCAACTGGCCCCATGAGCATCTTTCAAATCCCAGAGTCAGAAGCAACTACAGTAAGAGCTGGCATGTAAGGGTTGCTAAACTGCAATATCAGACAGGCAGCTGAGTCTCAGTGATGGCAGCATTTTCTAGAAAACAGTGGTACCTCCATTGGTAAAGATGATTGGAATGGTGAGAGAGACACTTCATATGAACCAGTGATTTTTAAGTCAAGTACAGTAATGTTAAGATCAAGAACTATATGCAACCAAACACTAGATAATATAAAAGTAAAGCAAATTAATATAACCAGCTTCAACATCTGTGACAGTTTGTGTTTTCCAGTGATGGCCACAATATCTCCTATCCCATATATTCTTCTGTAATGTGACTTTGCTCCTTTCCCATAAACAGGTAATCTTATTCCCCTCTTTTTGAATGTGGACTGACCTTACCAACTCATTTATAACCATTGGAATGGAAAAGAATTCATGTGTGTTCCTTTCAAGGCCAGATCAGAAGACGTGTAGCTTCTTCCTTAGTGTACTGTTCTGGAACACTGACTCTCTGGAAAATTCCCCCTCAGCATGCTTCCTCTTGGGAGCTGCCATGCTGTCAGAACCCCAGGCTACATAAAAAGGCTGCAAGCCGGCACTACACTTAATATAGCCAACTGGGCCCAGCCTCCAAGTCATCCCAACTCAGATGCTAGACTTATGAGTGAAGGTCTTTATGTGCAAAGGAGAAAGCAAAGAGATCTTCGATGACCAGAAGTATATATTGCGGCAGAGACAATAATGCTTACCAAATATTCTATGCACACACTCACATTTTTTTAGGCCCCTTGCAGTTATTTGAGGCCAAGAAATTATTCTTGTAGAGTAAGCTATGAGTAGCATGATAAATGTCACTTCCCAACCGTAACAGAGAAGATCAGGTATGAATAAACGTGACATTTCTCATGTCAGAGCTTTAGATAGCCTGGATCTTTAAGTCACTATGTGGAAGAGAAAGCCCTGCCAACCTATGTTAGACATCATGCATGTAAGTGAAAAATAGACATTCTTATGGCAAGCCACTGAGATTTTGGAGTTATTTTACTACCTGGCCTATTCTTGAATAATATACTTTCTTCATTTTTTAAAAATTCCGTTTTACTTTATCATTGATTTATTACACTTAACTGAGCTCCTACTGCATGTCAGCTACATCCTGGGAATAGAAAGATGAATAAGATGTAGTCTCAGTTCTCAAGGACCTCCGAGTCTACTGATGAAATTTTTCTAAGTACTTAACTGTTTATTTGCCCATTTATAGACTTTCTTCCAAAGAGATCTTCTTGGAAAATTCAAATTATTTAGCCTGGAATGCAAAGCCTTTCAAATCTGATTTTACTTGTCATACATGTATTATTTTTCACAAATTCCAACCACACCACGTCTCACTTTTCTAAAAAAATGGACTGTATTTCTAGACCACTGTGTTTCTTGCATATGCTAGCAACTTTGCATAAAATGACATAAATTATCTCTGTTCATAAAAATTCAACCCAGCCTTTACAACCCAGTTAAAATACCACCTCTTTATGAAATATGTCATGACCGTATCACCAAATATGATATATTTCTCTCCTAAAACCTTAGTGATAGTTTGTGTTCATTACTTTTTACTCTCTCTCCACTAACTGTGGGTTCCTTGAGAACAAGAACTACTTACTTATTTCTGCTGAACCTACACACAGTCTAGAATGCATTTAAAATCTCATGTTTGGCTGCACATGGTGGCTCATGTCTGTGATTGCAGCAGTTTAGGAGGCCTAGGTGGGAGGATTGCTTGAAGCCAGGAATTGGAGACAGCCTGGGCAAGATAGCAAAACCTAATCTATATAAAAACTAAAAAGATTAGCCTGTAGTCCCAGCTAGTTGGGAGGCTGAGAGTGGAGGATCTCATGAGCCCAGGGGTTTAAGGTTGCAGTGAGCTATGATTATGCAAATGCACACTCCAGCTCCAGCCTGGGCAACAGAGCAAGACCCTGTCTCTTAAAAAAGAAGAAGAAGGAGAAGAAGAACAAGAAGTGGAAGAGGAAAAGAAGAAACGAAGAAGAAAAGTTCATTTTCTGTCATGGGGTCTATTGTTTATCTGCTTAAGCCAAATAGACATTTTAGGAGCTTCTGTCTTGCCTTATGTTCTTGCTTCTCTGGAAATACATTGTAATGAAGTTCCTTTTAACAGATATTTCTCTAGGCATGCTATCTTCCAAGGTTCAGTGTTCATTTTATTCACTGCAGTTATTTTTATTACAGCAAATAAGAATGGAAAAATGCAAAAGGCCATAGGACTTCTACTCGGGTACCCACTGTGGTTACATACCTGGCAAGATGTTGTTAATAATGGTGTAATAGCTAACATGAGTGCTATTGTGTGCCAGATAGTCTTTTACATACTTTACATATATTCAATTTAATTATTATAACAACCTTATTAAATAGGTCATTATTATGCTCATATCTTAAAGATGAAGCATGAAGAAAGCTCAAAAAGTTAGTGAGCTAGAAACAGTAAGTCAAGATCGCAGGATCCCAGGCTGTCTCCAGAGCTGTGCTGGCAATGCTCTTAGCAAGAAAGGAAGTTCCAAGCCCTTTGTAGTTGTTCCTAAATAACACCGGGCAAAGTGTTGCAAATCAATCTATCTGAAAAGAAAATCTAATAGTCGTTTCAGTGACTATTAACCAATAACAAAAAGTTAACAGTCCATTTAATTATAGTTTCCTAAGGATAATTCTTAATGTTAGATGAAATTTACTCTAGCATATGAAACCATATACAGTGACAATAAGGGAAGGATGTTGTGATGCACAAAACTTTAATCACAAAAACTAAAGAAAGCAAGTTTCTCAGTAATCATGGCTGGAGAAAACAACAAAAAAAAAAACTGTTTCAAAGATATTGTACATTTTACTAGAGATCGACCATAGCTTAACTCATTAAAAAAAACAGTCAATAATACTTCTAGAGAAGTATTATTCAGCAATACTTGGCATAACCATCTGCAATACATATCTTATATGCAAAATTTAGTAGAATTATTTACTCAGTTATCTAAATAATTCTAACCCACATTCAACTTCACTTTCCAAATGAGAAAAAATAGCAGATTAGTTATATATAATCTGGAGTGAGTGACTGAGATCTCTGTCTGTATCTGTATGTATATCTGTATTATCTACAACTATATCTGTATATTTATATATATTTATGATTCAGTAAGTATGAAGTTAAGAACACAATTCTGAACTTTCTAACATCTAATGTCCAATTTATGCTGTGTCAAATGTATTTTTTTTAACAAAGATGAAGAAAAGGCAAACATAAGTCAGGGGAAAGGAGCATAGAGTGGAGGGGGAAAGAAAAAAGAGTAACAGTGGAGAAAGAGGGACAGGAAAAGGGTAAACAAGCAGAGCAGGATGGCTGATGGCTTACAGCATCTGCTGAATGGAGACACTCACAGGGAACATCATGTCAGATATGCTTAAATACTGAACTTATTTCTGAGTTTGTGTTTTTTCTGCTACACCCATGACCAATGTCTCAGTTAAAGAAAGTAAAGACAAAAGACAAACGTTTAAATATCCTGATACATACCTCTTATTTACAGTACTTCTTCCATTGCTGTACTTGTTTTTATTTCTGGCAGCTTTATTTGCTTATTTCTGAGTACCCAGCATAATTTCTTACATATAGTACACATTTGGTTAATATCTGTTGAATAAATGCATTCATGAATGAATAAAAGAAAAGTCGATAGAGGGCTATTGATATGTATACATGGTCTCATGGGCTAAAAGCTCTAAATGCAAATATAAGGGGTTCCAGGAATTTCAGGGCTGCTCAATGAAAAAGATATGGCCACAGGTCGAGGTAGCATACATAAACTTTATTTTGCTAACACTTTGACAGGTTTGCATACAGGAAATTCCCTCACAGCGTGGAACTGTCCAGAAGTTACTGCATGGGAGCCACCATTCAGAAGGGGAGGACAGCAAGTAATATGGTTTGGCTGTGCCCCCACCCAAATCTCAGCTTGAATTGTCTCTCCCAGAATTCCCACGTGTTGTGGGAGGGACCCAGGGGGAGGTAATTGAATCATGGGGGCTTGTCTTTCCCGTGCTAGTCTCATGATAGTGAACAAGTCTCACGAGATCTGATGGGTTTATCAGGGGTTTCTGCTTTTGCTTCTTCCTCATTTTTCTTTTGCTGCCGCCATGTAAGAAGTGCTTTTTGCCTCCCACCATGATTCTGAGGCCTCCCTAGCCGTGTGGGACTGTAAGTCCAATTAAACCTCTTTTTCTTTCCAGTCTCGGGTATGTCCTTATCAGCAATGCGAAAATAGACTAATAGAGCAAGGAAACTCCCAGAGGAGGGAGAGAATAGGGAGGGGGCTTACCTGTCTAGGTGATGTTCCTCAGCAGCACCACATTGAGTCTCCGCATCAGAGAGCTCCAAAGGGCATCAGTGGCTTGACATATATATAGCCCCGGGCTTATCTATAGCCTGGGGCCAGCAGATATCGGGCACAGTTTCATGGGGTATGCAAAGTAGGCTGTTTCTAACTATTTAAATATCTACTTATTTAGTCTACGTTGAAAACATAGTGAAACGAATGAAAATTTGAGTTTGGTACGGGTTTACTTTTGAACTACCAGGTCTCAGCCTGCTGTGAAGAAATAAACAGTCTATGGACCAATATACAGGAGCCATCTTTGGCTGATTTATGTAACAGTAAATTAGCATGATATAAAAAATAATAATTCAACAAAGAGAGGAAGTGAGTTTATTGGTTTTTACCAAGCATTATTTCATATACTAAATTTCTTCAGGCACATCAAGCTAAAACATTATATTAAGAAACAGGTTTACACCACTGTACATGTACAAAAATTAAGGATCATTTCTATGATTTAACTAATATAAGTACAATTGAACAATAAATACCAATCTCTATAGGTTAAGAAATAAACTACGAATCTTTTTATAAAATCGATTATGAAATGAACTCTCCCACTTTTGTTAATATTTTAAAAATTTATTTGGAGTAGTTAAAATGAATTAAACTCTGAAGAAAAGTAAATCATCATTACATTTTCTTTTATTACCACTCTGCTCATTAGGAAAACTCAGTTCTGGCTTCTGTTTTGGGAAACAGTTTGTAACTGTGTTTAATATCATTTGAATACCTATAATCATTCTTATGCACATAGCATAATAATAAGTATTAACATTAAAGACAAAAGTTTTTACGTGTCTTATATTATCTGTCCCCTTCCAACAGGAACTTAAATCTTAAGTCAAATGCTGTAAGTGCATGTAGGTTATTTATGTCATTTCTGTCACTAAAGGTGTCATATGCATGTCATAGATGCCAGCAAGGGAGAACAACCCAAAAGTCCTCTCCAGTCACTGCAACTGGCTGAAGTTTAGAAATCTGGTCATGTGATGTAGTCTACACATTATGTTCTGAATTGGCTTTCTTGATCCTGAGACCTAGGAACTGATAAAAGAAAGTATCTCCTCACTCCATACCCAATAGACAATGGTGGAAGAGGAATAAGTTAAACAGTGTAAACCCTCCATTCAAAAATGGGAAAAATGGCAGGCACCATTAGGCATAGTCGGCAAGCATTTTGGAATTCCACTGTGCAGTAATTGTGAGAGTGAAGGATCCTGATGCCTGGGACGAGGTCCTTCCCTTACTATTTCCTGGAATCCCTGCATGGCATGTACTCTCTGGAAGGTACTTCTTTTCCATTATCCTCTTTGGCCATATCTGAAGTACATGTGGTGGAATATGCCTTACTTGGGGGCTTCAGTGAAGGTTTTTCTTCCTACTTCCTGCTTAAAGCAAGTTGGTAGCCCAAGTGTAATTTTAAGTCTTGAACAGTACTAGTTTTTGTTTGTTTGTTTGGTTGGTTGGTTGGTTTTTTTTAAATTACAGGTTTGTTGTTCCTTTTGCAATACAGCCCTCTCTGAAACTCATTGGGCTTCTTATCTGTTTGATTACAGTGAGTCCTTATGTGCCAATTACCCTGCCTGCAGGTTTTGTTTAGAGATGTAATTCTCAAATCTGCCATATTGCTTTGCTTTCTCTCCCCATGCTTCACTCTCTAGACTCAGTGAGAGCTACATTGAGACTATCTGACTTCTGCAGAAAGGTTTAAGCTTTCATTCTGATCTTTATCCTGAGTCATTTTATCCAGTTGAAATGTTTTGGGGTAATAACCCCAATTTGATATTTGCCCTGAGACATCATAATGAGCTCAAAAATTTTAACAGTGGGCTTGAAGGCTATACCTTTAATCATATCTTTGATACTGATTGAATTTTAATGGGCCTCTGTCATTCAAAGTCTTCCTCAGCTATATTTCTTACTGTTTAGGGCCTTTAGTAGTTAGCGTTTCCAAAATTGCAAGGCCTCAAATTTTTGGACTCTCTGAATTTCGTTTCATTTCTCTTTGCAAACTGACATTACTTTTTGATTAAAGGTCTTTCCTTAATACCCTGTTAAAAGTAGTCAACATACTCTACTAATATTCTATTTTCCATTATCTTCTCCTATAACTCAAACACATGAGATATGTGATCTGTCTCCCACTTTATCAAAGACAACATTTAACCAAATGTTTTTGTACTGTGTATCATAGGTTGCTAGCTCTTCAGCTTCCAGTATCAATTTTCTCATAACCTGCCTGCTAAGTCAATGCCACATAGCTTAGGTTTTTGTAACAGCAGCACTCTACTCCTGATACCAATTTCTGGACTAGTCAAGATAGGCTTTGTTATGCTGTGATGGCAAATTAACCCTGAAATATCAATGGCTTTATATGACAAGGGTTTATTTCTCAATTCTAAGGCATATCTAAGACCGATCAGCAAAGGGTCTCTCTTCCATCTAGTTAATCAGAGACCTAGGCTAACAGAAGAGCCACCTCTAGATCCTCACTGGTCACCAAAGCAGATGTAGAGAGAGTGCATGGAGCGTTGACATCTTCTCTGCTTTGGCCCAGAAGTAATAGATGTCATTTCCACTCACAGTTTATTGGCAAAATTAGTTACATGGCCCTGCGTAATTTCAAGATGCCTAGTAACTATAGGGGATCATATGAAATATTTGGTGAGCATTGCAGTCTCTTCTACAGAGAAAACTCTTAAAGTATATGCAGTTATGAAAAGTCTGTAAATTAACGGCTGTATGTATTTGCTAAGGCTGTAGTTCCAGAGCTATTAGAAATCCTGAGCTTTGTCGTCTTGGAAGACTAGACCAGATAAACAAAACTAATTCTTCTTTCAGTGGGTTAATAATATATTTATCAAACACATTAAGGAATGATATGGACAAAAATTTTAAAGTAAGTTCAAGAAAGAGATGTATTGAAAGCAATAGCTATATATATAGCAAGTGGACTATAGAAAACAAGTGGTATCCTTGAAGTGTATCCTTGAGCTTTGGAAAGATAATCATGTGAATACCATGCTCTTTAACAGGGAGAACACTTGGGACATTTATTAGACTGAATGATGGACTTGAGAGAACACTTGTCTGACCTGGTATTGCACTTTTTGTGTTTCAAGAGAAATGATTTATACCTATAGTGTATCCATATTGGAAGTCTAGTGTGGTTCTGCTTTAGTTGGCAATCTATGAACAATATCCTTTTTTAAATTATCAAAATTTACATTACATACCTCTTTCCAGACATGTGGAATGGGATTCTACTATTGCTAGGGAATGGATTATGATGAATACACCTTTCTCATATACAAAACAGAAGGATTTGAAATATAGCTTTGAATGTCAATTAATAGGATTATTAAACATAGATTTGTTTGGTCCTTCTATGTCATGTGTTAATTAGAGGCTAAGTCTTTGAAAAGTTAATAGATCAAAATTAATACAGAGTAAGTATTGGACAAAGTCGCTGTAATAATAATGCTATTCATTGAGTTATGTAAAGACTTTTACATGTGTTATCTCATTTATTTCTCATAATAATCCAGTGAGGCGGTAAAATTATTATCCCCACTTTAAAGATGTCAAAACTGATAACAGTAGGTTCAGCAGCTGACCCAGTGTCACACAAACAGTAGCAGAACTGGTATTCAAACCTAGGCAGTCTGACTCCAGAAGACCACATTCTTACTTCCAACTGTATACTAGTCTCCTTCCGTTTGATAGAAGGTTGTGTTTTTATTAGATCATCAAATTGAACCATCTTGAGAGTGTATTTGTGTTGTTAGACTGTAACTCAGTAGTTATCATGTCATAGTCAATTGAGGGGAATTCTTCAAGCTACATAGATCTTTTTCTTGCTCTTCTCCCTTGCCTCACGTCAGTCATTCATTCTCACATGTTTACCTGGGTGAGTATGTAACTAAAAAAGAACTTTCGTGTAATTTTAATACACCATCCCACCCACCACCTCTTTTTGAGAACCACTGCTCTTGGTTATATTGGTAACTGTTTTTGCTGTGTAAGGAGTAAGGTGACATGTGAAAGAAATAAGGTATTTTTTTCTGAAACACATTACCGTAAATTGATCCTGAGATACAATGCAGTGGTTAAAAGTAAAGGATTCATGGTCAAACAAGGTGTGAACTTGGTGTGCAGCCCTTTATTGTTGTAGTGATTTTTTTAGACTGTTTTAGACTTGATAGAGGTCTAACACCAGTTCTTACTCTAGCTGTGAAAATAAAACTCTATTGGGTTTTCCTTTCTTGTTCCCTTTGATTAGCAGGATAGATAAACTGAACACAGGTCTCACCCTAGCTCCACAACTTACTGTGTGAATTTAGGCAAATTACCTTAGGATCCTGTGCCTTTGTTTCCTAATCTGTGAAACAGAAAAAAAAGGAATATGGGCCGGGCATGGTGGCTTATGCCTGTAATCCCAGCACTTTGGGAGGCCAAGGTGGGTGGATCACTTGAGGTCAGTAGCTCGAAACCAGCCTGGCCAACATGGTGAAACCCCATCTCTACTAAAAATACAAAAATTAGCTGGCATTGTGGTGGGTTCCTGTAATCCCAGCTACTTGGGGGGCTGGTACAGGAGAATTGCTTGAACCCGATTGGGGGGCAGAGGCTGCAGTGAGCCAAAATCGCACCACTGCACTCCACCCTGGGCAACAGAGTGAGATGCCATCTCAAACAAAACGAACAAACAAACAAAAAGGAATATGTACTTCATATGTTGCTGTGGGAACCAAATAATGCCTATTTGCAAACTGTATAGAAATGTGCCCATTTTATAGTAAATACTCAATAGATAATAATACATATGATGATGATGATGATGATAGGAGAAGAGCCAGCCAGTTCCCTACCTTTATGCTCTTGTGCCCCCACCAGTGGAAATCACCCTCTAAAGGAAGAAAACAGTTGGCAACTGCTAGTTCTTAGAAGCTGTAGACCTCTAAGTCAAAGTTTCATCAAGAAACTACATTTTTAAGTATCACAACAGAAGCAGTATTAGGAAAGAGATTAAAGGCACGGAATCTAGACCGAGATTACTTGGATTTGAATTCTGGTTCTGCCTTTTCTAGCCATGTAACTTTAAGCAAGTTATGTATTCTCTCAGAGATTCGAGTTCATCTTCTGTAAAAGGGGGATAGGGAAACATTCAGAAGACTTTTCTCATACGGCTATTATTAAGTACATATTAGCATTACTAAAGTGTTTGTAAAACAATGAATACATTTGTAAAATAAATTGATAAAGTTTTTAATTTAATATATGTTAAATTATATATATGGATATTATGTATTAAATTATGTTTTAAATTTAAATATATTTGTCTACCAACACATATGTTATTCCATATTAAAATATCTTTTCAATTATTTCATGGAATTCTGGGCCAATAGAGGTGCAAATATTAAACTTTAGATTTGACTGAGCTTCCTAGAAGACCAAACAAAAAGACACTGTCATTTATATAATTTTTATTATGATAAGCTTTCCAGTATTGAATTTATTGCCACTTAATTTCTCAAACATTAAGTTAATTTCATTACCTGTAAGGAAATGATTATTTCTACCTTCTATACCTAGAGAGTTTTTCTGAAGATCCTCTTAGATAATGAAAACGAATATGCTTTCTGTGTTGATAGAAACCCTACAAGCAAGGTATATGGGAAGAAGAAAACTAGTGTTTTTTTTGTTGTTGTTGTTGGTTTTTTTTTTTTTTTGCATGCCTAATATATTTAACACCTTTTGATATTAACCTCACAGCAGCCTCACTGACTAGATAACTTATCAATAAAAATACATGACTAAGGTTTTATAACATAAATTGTAGTGCTGGAAAATTCAACCCAAACTTACCTCCAAAACCCAGAGAGGGCAAATAATTAAAATTCAGATGAATCACAGAGAATTATAGAACCGTGTAAAAATTCAATCTAAATTTTTTTTTTTTTTTTTTTTTTTTTTTTTTTTTTTCTGAAGTTTTTTTTTTTTTTTTTTTTTTTTTTTTTTTTTTTTTTTTTTTTTTTTTTTTTTTTTTTTTTTTTTTTTTTTTTTTTTTTTTTTTTTTTTTTTTTTTTTTTTTTTTTTTTTTTTTTTTTTTTTTTTTTTTTTTTTTTTTTTTTTTTTTTTTTTTTATTAAAAAATTAAAAAAAAAAAAAAAAAAAAAAAAAAAAAAAAAAAAAAAAAAAAAAAAAAAAAAAAAAAAAAAAAAAAAAAAAAAAAAAAAAAAAAAAAAAAAAAAAAAAAAAAAAAAAAAAAAAAAAAAAAAAAAAAAAAAAAAAAAAAAAAAAAAAAAAAAAAAAAAAAAAAAAAAAAAAAAAAAAAAAAAAAAAAAAAAAAAAAAAAAAAAAAAAAAAAAAAAAAAAAAAAAAAAAAAAAAAAAAAAAAAAAAAAAAAAAAAAAAAAAAAAAAAGCAAATAAATTTATTTCTTAAAGAATTGATGTAATTTATGTAAGCTATTTTTTAAGATTTAATATAAATTACATACACATTAATAAAGCATATAAGCGTAGACATAGCATATAAATAAGCTCTGCCTAAGAAAATTTTCATTGACCTGTGTTTTAGCACAATTAGATTGTGAGATAATAATCTAGATATCTGATACACATATTTTTGTCTAATCATGTATCATAAGCTCTTCTAGGAATAGTATCAGTATACTATTTATGGTAATTATTTCCATATCCAGAACTTATTGTTATTCTGTATTAATTATTACATAGTAGTTTAATTATAAGGAAAGTCGTTTTAGATGCCTGGTAATTTTTATACAATTTATATTTTTTCATTAGCAAGGGCTTATAATTTAAACTTTCTACTCTTTGTTAATTTTTTTAGTATATAGGATATAATATTTATGTTCTTAAGATATTTCTACAAATTTATCTTGGGTCCTCCAAAATCAATGCATTTTGAGGGTATGTTACAACTTGAATATGAAGTATAGCAAGAAATATTATTCTCTGTGTGTCTAATGATCCGCTGTGTTGCCTGTGTGTGTATAATGTTATTACAAGCATTTTTTGTAATAACATTAGTACAAATAAAGTTTTTTTTTTAAATTATTTTTCGCCTAACAATTTTATATCTCTAAGGTTTTTTAAACAGCCTTTGGTTCAGGATATTTACATTAAGAAATAATATTACTGAGACTTTGTTCAAATAGAGCTAATTATTGTCCATAATATAGCATAATTTAAAATAAATACGAGCTTTTGAGTAAAATTTCCCTGAGAAAAATTCCACTATGTAATATATCAATAAACTTGGGTTAATTATCTAACTTCCCTGAATCTTAGCATCCTTATCTACAAAAACTAGAATGACTGTATGTTCATTACAGAGGTGTTGGGTAAATTGAATCAGATAATTCAACCCAAATTGTGACCAGATAGTGTAATGCACATATAGTGTAATATCTGTATGTTACACATTATATGTCTAAATGGCTAGCATGTTATGATACTTAACAAATGTTAGTCTTCCTCCTCATTTTTATGTTAATTTAATTGATTTGTGCCTGTCATCACAGAATATAGTATATTCTAAAATAATGTTTCTTTTACAATAATTTTCAACATATAAGAAGTAAGTAGTTACCCACAGATAGAATTAGCAACTTGGAGTACATCAGCCATTTCCAACCATAAATCCATGGATGGGTACTGGCCTGTGACTACATTTTCACTGTACAATTAGAAAAATAAGGATAATAAAATTTTTTATTAAGCTAAATTAATTTCAGTTAATTATTGTGGTCTAATTGTGTTGTGATTCAGATGTCTTCCACAAAATTATTATAAAATAATGATGTTTGAGATTTTAAAAATACCCTTTTGTAGCAAAATCAAGAAGTTAGAACTCCTCTGTCAATTATTCATCTTTATTTCTAAATTTATTTTAAATATCAACTCTGCCATGTACTACTTGTATGACTTAGGACAAGTTATTTAGCCTCTGTATGATATTTTATCATCTATACAATGGAAATATCAATAATGACTACCTCGTGGATTGTTAAGATAAAATTAGATAATACAGTAAGACTCACAGAGCAGTTCTGGCATATGATAAGTATTCCATAAAGAGCTCAAGTTACTGTCATCATCACTAGTCTATGAAATCCAAAATGTGGGAATCATCCATTTAGATAATTCGTCTTATGCCAAAATTACTTTAAAAGTAGGAAAGCCTGTGTTTCCAGATGTTATAATACCTCAAATTCATAGACAGTCTTTGTAGACACATGAAATTGTTATTGAATGTGAAGGTATTTTACAAAATATACCTATGTGCTACAATAGATGGAATATTGTCATTGAATATCATCTGTATTTTTATTTGATGATTTTAAAAGGCCTATTTTTATATTAGACTAGGCTGTTGATGTTTTTGTTAAGTCCAAGAATACAATTGATGCCGATATTATATTTTGTATGTAATTTAAGTATCAAAATTTTTCTTAGTTTTTAAATGTTTCTTTTTTTTTATTAGGGTACATGTGCACAATGTGCAGGTTTGTTACGTATGTATCCATGTGCCATGTTGGTTTGCTGCACCCATTAACTGGTCATTTAGCATTAGGTATATCTTCTAATGCTGTCCCTCCCCCCTCCCCCCAACCCACAACAGTCCCCGGAGTGTGATGTTCCCCTTCCTGTGTCCATGAGTTCTCATTGTTCAATTCCCACCTATGAGTGAGAACATGCGGTGTTTGGTTTTTTGTCCTTGCGATAGTTTACTGAAAATGATGTTTTCCAGTTTCATCCATGTCCCTACAAAGGACATGAACTCATCATTTTTTATGGCTGCATAGTATTCCATGGTGTATATGTGCCACATTTTCTTAATCCAGTCTATCGTTGCTGGACATTTGGGTTGGTTCCAAGTCTTTGCTATTGTGAATAGTGCCACAACAAACATACGTGTGCATGTGTCTTTATAGCAGCATGATTTATAGTCCTTTGGGTATATACCCAGTAATGGGATGGCTGGGTCAAATGGTATTTCTAGTTCTAGATCCCTGAGGAATCGCCACACTGACTTCCACAATGGTTGAACTAGTTTACAGTCCCACCAACAGTGTAAAAGTGTTCCTATTTCTCCACATCCTCTCCAGCACCTGTTGTTTCCTGACTTTTTAATGATGGCCATTCTAACTGGTGTGAGATGGTATCTCATTGTGGTTTTGATTTGCATTTCTCTGATGGCCAGTGATGATGAGCATTTTTTCATGTGTTTTTTGGCTGCATAAATGTCTTCTTTTGAGAAGTGTTTGTTCATGTCCTTTGCCCACTTTTTGATGGGGTTGTTTGTTTTTTTCTTGTAAATTTGTTTGGGTTCATTGTAGATTCTGGATATTAGCCCTTTGTCAGATGAGTAGGTTGCAAAAATTTTCACCCCTTCTGTAGGTTGCCCGTTCACTCTGATGGTAGTTTCTTTTGCTGTGCAGAAGCTCTTTAGTTTAATTAGATCCCATTTGTCAATTTTGGCTTTTGTTGCCATTGCTTTTGGTGTTTTAGACATGAAGTCCTTGCCCACGTCTATGTCCTGAATGGTATTGCCTAGGCTTTCTTCTAGGGTTTTTATGGTTTTAGGTCTACCATTTAAGTCTTTAATCCATCTTGAATTAATTTTTGTATAAGGTGTAAGTAAGGGATCCAGTTTCAGCTTTCTACATGTGGCTAGCCAGTTTTCCCAGCACCATTTATTTTTTTTTTATTTTTTTTTTTATTATACTTTAGGTTTTAGGGTACATGTGCACAATGTGCAGGTTTGTTACATATGTATCCATGTGCCATGTTGATTTCCTGCACCCATTAACTCGTCATTTAGCATTAGGTATATCTCCTAATGCTGTCCCTCCCCCCTCCCCCCACCCCACAACAGTCCCCGGAATGTGATGTTCCCCTTCCTGTGTCCATGAGTTCTCATTGTTCAATTCCCACCTATGAGTGAGAACATGCGGTGTTTGGTTTTTTGTTCTTGCGATAGTTTACTGAGAATGATGTTTTCCAGTTTCATCCATGTCCCTACAAAGGACACGAACTCATCATTTCACCATTTATTAAATAGGGAATCCTTTCCCCATTTCTTGTTTTTGTCAGGTTTGTCAAAGATCAGATAGTTGTAGATATGTGGCATTATTTCTGAGGGCTCTGTTCTGTTCCATTGATCTATGTCTCTGTTGTGGTACCAGTACCATGCTGTTTTGGTTACTGTAGCCTTGTAGTATAGTTTGAAGTCAGGTAGCATGATGCCTCCAGCTTTAAGAAAACTTTTTCATATACCAAATGCACAATGATGAGAGTCTCGGTAGTTCTATTTCAAATAAAAATAAATAATTGCCAAATATGAAATATTATTCCTAATTTTTGTTCACTTTTGAGTTACCATACATAGAACTCTAGAAACTTCTACAAACTTTATTTATAGAAGTTTAGGAAAATTAGAACAATGTTTATAATTTATTATTTATCCAATAATTGAATAACATTTTTAAATAGCTTAGCACTTTATTTGAAATGAATAGCATTTATTCTGTTTTCTCAGAAGGAAGTGCTATTTTTGTCTAAATTCTGAATTATTAATGCCACACTGTAAGCAAAAAGTACATCCACATTTGAATGGTTGAAGTCGAAGCATTGCCTTTTGAGAAAGAGAACAGTACAATACCACAAATGGTTCCTTACAGCAAAAGACTCTGCTTCCTTACATAGTTCTAGAGAATTCTAGCCTCACCATTTCTTGAGCTGCACCTACTTAGAAACCTCAGTCTGACCTTTTCTAAGTATGAAAGATTTGCCCTTTGTCCTTATGGGAAAATGAGAGGGTTTGGTAGGAGCTGCTATCAACCTTCATTAATCTGCATTTTTAGAACAGTAACAAAATCCCATTCCTAGAATGTAAAATCTAAGTGGCAGATACTCTATCTTATTTATCTTTTCATCACTGTTACTTAGTATGATGCTTGCAAGGCACATTAATAGGTGCTCAATGAGCATTTGTAAACTGAATGGATTTCAAGTCAGCTAACCAAACCAGCACATATCAAATATATGATTACTTTTAAGGAGTCATGTTTCAATTGAGTCATTTAATTCATGTTTTACACTCTTAGGCTTGATATCCAAGTTATCCTCCATCATTTTGCATTACATCTATTACAAAACTGATAGAAAGCTTGACTACTACATTTGAAGAAGTTGGCTAAGCACCTTATTGAGTAATAATATAAAGTTTTGTTAAACCACTTTATTTAAGGATGACTTATATTCAAAAAACTCTGCATATTTAATATATATACTTGATGAGTTTGGAGATAAGTATACAGCCATGGAACTATCGACGGAATCTATGCTATAAACCTATTCATTACCTCCAGAAATTTCCTTCCACCTTATTTATTTATTTATTTAGGTGATTGTGGTTTTGATTTGGATTTTCCTGATGATTAGCAATTTTGATTTGGATTATGATGTTGTACATAACACAATGTAAAATCTAGTCTCTTAGCGAAATGTTAAGTATATAATACATTATTATTAACTATACACATTATGCTATAATTATACATATAATTGTGTTGTATAGTAGGTCTCTAGGACTTGTTCATCTTGCTTAACTGAAACTTTGTACACTTTGAGTCACCCTTCTGCATTTCCATCTTCCCCCATTTCCTGGAAAATCACCATTCTACTCTCTTGCTTCTATGAGTTTGACCATTTTAGATTTATCATATAAGTGGTACCATGTAGTATTTGCCCTTTTGTGTCTGGCTTATTTTACTTAGCATAATGTCTTCTGGGTACATCTGTGTTGTTGCAAATTGCAAGATTGCCTTCTTTTTTGAGGATAAGTAATATTCCATTTTGTGTATATATCACATTTTCTTTATCCATTCAAATTTTATGGGCATTTAGGTTGGACATGGACATGGTTGTTAGTATTGTAAGCAATGCTGAAATAAACATAGGAATACAGATACCTCTTTGAGATACTAATTTCATTGCCCCTTTGGAAGCAGGATTGCTCCATCAAATGATAGTTCTCTTTTTAATTTTTCCCTTTTCATTGATATGTAATAGTTTGTATACTTACGGGGTCCATGGGAGTGTTTGTTGCATGCAAAAATTGTGTAATGTTCAATTCAGGGTAATTGGGGTATCAATCACCTTGAATGTTTATCATTTTTAGTGTATTGGTATTCTTTCAAGTTCTCTCTTGTACTTATTTCAAATATACATTATATTATTGCTAAGTATAGTCAGCCTAGCCTGCTATCAAATGTTAGATTAGAACTTATTTTATCTAACTGTATGATTTTATCCATAATCAACCTCTCTTCATTCATTCTCCCACTCCCCCGCTCCCCATTACAACACTTCCCAGACTCTGGTATCTATGGTTCTACTCTCTATACCCATGAAATCAAGTCTTTTATCTTCCATAAGTGAAGAACATGCAGTATTTGTCTTTCTGTCCCTGGCTTGTTTCACTTAACATAATGTCCTCCAGTTCCATCCATGTTGCTGGAAATGACATGATTTCATTCTTTGTTATGGCTAGTATTCCATTGTGTATATGTGTGTGTATATATATATATATATATGTTATATATATAACCTTATAATATGTGTATATATATATATATGTTACGTTTCTGTTATTCATCCATTGATGAGCATGTAGGTTGATTCTATAGCTTTGCTATCATGAACAGTGCTGGCAGTAACCATATGAGTCCAGGTATCCCCTTGATATACTGATTTCCTTTGGATAGATACCCAGTAGTGGGATTGTTGGATTAAAAAGTTGGTATACTTTAAGTTTTATGAGAAACCTCTATACTGTTTCCACAGTGGCTGTACTAATTTACATTCCCACCAACAACATATGAGTTACCTGTTCTCTGCATCATCACCAGCATCTGTTATTTTTTGTCTTTTTAGTAATAGCCATTCTAACTTGGGTGAGATGGTATCTGATTGTGGTTTTGATTTGGATTTTCCTGATGTTTAGTGATGTTGGGGCATTTTTTTTCATATACCCATTGGCCATCTTTATGTCTTCTTTTGAGAAACGACTATTCATGTCCTTTTCTCATGTTTTAATGAGGTTTTTTTGAAACTGTTGAGTTGTTTGAGTTCCTTATATATCCTGTATATTAGTCCGCTGTCAGTTAGTAATTTGCCAATGTTTTCCCCATTCAGGGGGTTGTCTATTCACTCTGCTGGTGGTTTCCTTTGCTATGGGGAAACTTTCAAATTTAGTATTATCCCCTCTTTTTTATGATTGTGCTTTTGAGGGCTTTGCCATAAAATCTTTGCCTACACCAATGTCCTGAAGATTTTTCTCTATGTTTCTTCTAGTAGTTTTATAGTTTTGGGTCTTAATTTAAATCATCAATCCATCTTGAGTTTACTTTTGTGTATGATGAGAGATAGGGGTCCAAGTTTCATTCTTCTGCATACAGTTATCTAGCTTTCCCAATACCATTTATTGAAGAGAGTATGCTTTCCCTAGTGTATGTTCTTGGTAGCTTTGTTGAGGATCAGTTGGCTGCAAATATTTAAATTTCTTTCTGGGTTCTCTACTGTGTTCTATGGGTCTATGTGTCTGTTTTTATACCAATACCATGCTGCCTTGTTTACCATAACCTTATAATATGTTTTGAAGTCAAGTAATGTGATGGCTCCAACTTGGCTCTTTCTTCTACAAATTTTTTGTGTGGTTTGTTCTTGATTTTCTAGCTCCTTGAGATGCATCATTAGATTGTTGAGATGCATTACTAGATTGTTTATTTGAAATCTTTTTGGCTTTTTTATGTAGGCATTTATTGCTAAAAACTTGCCTCTTAGCACTGCTTTGTTTTTGTGTCCCACAAAACAAAGTATGTTATGTTTTCATTTTCATTTCCTTAAAGAAATTTTCCTCTAAGAACTGTTCTTATGTTGCTATCCCCATATTGGCAGCAGTGGGATGAGCATGCTTGATCTTGGGCCCCAGAGCAGCATACACTGGCACCAGTATTAGCAGGACCAGACAGACTGATTCTTAGGCCTCTAGGTGGCTGCTTGCTTGGATGCTGGTAGTAGCAGCAGTGGGCCAGGAAAGTATGTGTCTCTGGGTCTTGATCAGTGTGCACTGGTGTTGATAGTGGCTGTAGTCAGGGGTCACCATTCACAGCCCCAGACACACAGCTCTCAGGCTGTCCTGCTCTCTGCAGCAACAGTGCTGTAGAGGTGGGGAGGGACCCTGCCTGTCACACACTGTCCTGGACGCTGGTGTGGGGGCACAGTTGCCATTCATAGCCCCACACAGGCAGCCTCTGTTCATGCACCTCAGCCTCCAGTGGCAGCAGCAATGGCTGTACTTGTAACAGTGTGCAGAAGGAAAGAAGGCATCCTGCTCTGTACATATGAGCCCTAGCAGAGAGGTCATTTTGCTGGTGAGAGGGGATCTCATTCTCTGCTTGCAAGGCCAAGTACAGAATTTACACTACTGCTGGAGACACAGTCACTTCTCATAGTCCCAGACAGGGAGGTCTTGGCCTCTGAAAAGCATGTGCTTTGTTTCCTTTGTCCCATGGATGGTGCACTGTACCATCCTTTCCCCAGGAAATAGTACTCCCTGTGGATTACAGAAGCAGTCTCCAACCTTTTTGGAACCAGGGACCAGTTTCATGGAAGAAAATTTTTCTGCAGATGGGGTGGGTATTGGGGGGAGATACTTTCAGGATGAAACTGTTCCAACTTAGATCATCAGGCATTAGTTAGACTCTTATAAGGAGCACACAACCTGGATCCCTCAAAGGCATAGTTTGCAATAGAGTTCTCGCTCCTGTGAGAATCTAATGCCCCTGCTGATCTGACAAGAAGTGGGGCTCAGGTGGTAATGCTCACTCACCCACTGTTCATCTCTTGCTGTGTGGCCTGGTTTCTAACAAGCCACGATCAGGTACCAGTCTTTGGCCCAGAGGTTGGAGACCCCTGGACCAGTTGGGGACTCTGCAAAATCTTTGGAACCAGCCAACACTGTGCCAATTTAGTGGACACTGGGTGGACACTGAGAGATGTCAGTTGGTGCTCATGGGACATAGAGATATGGGGGCTATGATTCCCAGGGCAGGATGCAGTCCCATGGCAACTGTGCCCTCACAAGGATGCCCAGCTGCTGCTGCTTAGGTCTTGGCAGGGACAGGAATGAATGACCATGTGCAAGTCCTTTCTGGAGCAATGCCCTCATGGACCCGGACCCTGCAAATCACCCTCCGTGCTAGTGTCAGGGTTTGTGTGGGCGTAAGAACTCTCCCATTGCTCAAATTGCAGCCGTCCACAGTAGGGATGCGGACTGCTGAATTACTCTTTACCTACAGTAGCAAGCCCCGTGGGGCTCCCAAGCCAACTTTCTCTGAGCTGGCTGCTGGGTACCTTTTCCTTCTCTGCCTCAGGTGTTTACTGTGGCATCTCTGTTGGACATCAGTGTTCTTTCCTAGATGTTCTATTCAAGGTATGATTATCTATTCATAATTTTGGTGCTTCCTTCTGGAGCAGGCAGGTGCCCAATGTCTGTAGTTAGCCATCTTGAACCAGTGTTCTTATTTTTAACCTTAAGGAACTTCCAAAGTGTTTTCCATAGTGCCTGTACCAATTTACATTCCCACAAACAATGTACAAGGGTTCCATTTTCTCCACTTCCTTACCAACATTGATTATCTTTTGCTTTTTGGGTAATAGGCATCCTAACAGGTGTGAGGTGATAGCTCATTATTTTGATATGCATTTCCCTGATGGGTACTAAAGTTGAGCACCTTTTCATATACATTTTGACCATTTGGATACCTTCTTTGAAAAAATATCTATTCAGGCCAGGCGTGGTGGCTCATGCCTATAATTCCAGCACTTTGGGAGGCCGAGACAGGTGGATCGCCTGAGTTCAGGAATTGGAGACCAGCCTGAGCCACATGGCAAAACTCCATCTCTACAAAAAATACAAAAATTAGCTGGGCATGGTGGTGCATGCCTGTAGTCACAGGTATCTGGGAGGCTGAGAGGATGGCTTGAGCCCTGGAAGCATAAGTTGCAGGGAGCTGAGATCACGCTGCTGCACTCCAGCCTGGGTGACAGAGGCAGACCCTGTCTAAAAATAAATAAATCAAATAAATAAATAAATAAATAAATCTATTCAGTTCCTTTGCTCATTTTTAAATTTTGGGTTTTTTTCTTATTTTTCATTTTTAAATTTTGTTGTTGTTTTTGTTATTAAGTTGTCAATTTTTTTTATATTTTTTGGATATTAGTCATTTACCAGATATATAGTTTGCAAATATTTTCTCCAAAACTATGCCTTTTCATTTCGCTGATTGTTTCCTTTGCTTTGCGGAAGCTTCTTAGCTTGGTGTAATCCCACTTGGCAATTTTAGGTTTTGTTGCCAGTGCTCTTTTGTGTCATATCCAAGAAATCATTGGCAAAGCCAAATACAAAATTCTTAACTTCACCAATGAGGCAATTGTGACTTGATGAGGTTCTGAAACTTTTTCCTAGAGTTGAATCAAATAATACAATTTAAATTCCTAATTCTTTAACAAATTAAAGAAAAACTATTTCCTCCAACTATAGTAAGGCAAAATTTTGGCTATTAAACAACTGAACTCTTATTAATAATGTGTGAAGCTAATAGGTGCCTGATGGGACCCTATTGCTTTGAGGATCTAATTGCAGACAGAACTATTTATTCTTTGATTACTAGACTTGTAAAGCAGGAGTTCAGGAATAATGATTAGCAAACAAGATTGTGCAGGAATTTGAAGAATAAATTGACATCTATCACTGAAAGCATACAAAGTTTCAGTCAGGAGCAATGAACCCAAAGCATATATTGTTCTAGGTACATTACAGGTGAAGGTCGCTGTATTACATTTAAGAGCCTATGGGCCCTTAAAAGTTTAACTTGACAACAGATGTTAGATTGTTCAAGTACTCTAAAAATAATCCCTTAACATATCTTTGTAATACAATAGCACTTGTATTCCTAAAATAATTTTATAAATTTTATAAATAATAAAATAATTTTTTAAAAATTTGAAATAAAATGAAATATAATCCTGTAAGAGATTCATAGAATGTATTTTTAAAACGTTTTTTTTTATTATTATACTTTAGGTTTTAGGGTACATGTGCACAATGTGCAGGTTTGTTACATATGTATCCATGTGCCATGTTGATTTCCTGCACCCATTAACTCGTCATTTAGCATTAGGTATATCTCCTAATGCTGTCCCTCCCCCCTCCCCCCACCCCACAACAGTCCTTGGAATGTGATGTTCCCCTTCCTGTGTCCATGAGTTCTCATTGTTCAATTCCCACCTATGAGTGAGAACATGCGGTGTTTGGTTTTTTGTCCTTGCCATAGTTTACTGAGAATGATGTTTTCCAGTTTCATCCATGTCCCTACAAAGGACACGAACTCATCATTTTTTATGGCTGCATAGTATTCCATGGTGTATATGTGCCACATTTTCTTAATCCAGTCTATCGTTGTTGGACATTTGGGTTGGTTCCAACTCTTTGCTATTGTGAATAGTGCCACAATAAACATACGTGTGCATGTGTCTTTATAGCAGCATGATTTATAGTCCTTTGGGTATATACCCAGTAATGGGATGGCTGGGTCAAATGGTATTTCTAGTTCTAGATCCCTGAGGAATCACCACACTGACTTCCACAATGGTTGACCTAGTTTACAGTCCCACCAACAGTGTAAAAGTGTTCCTATTTCTCCACATCCTCTCCAGCACCTGTTGTTTCCTGTTTTTTTAATGATGGCCATTCTAACTGGTGTGAGATGGTATCTCACTGTGGTTTTGATTTGCATTTCTCTGATGGCCAGTGATGATGAGCATTTCTTCATGTGTTTTTTGGCTGCATAAATGTCTTCTTTTGAGAAGTGTCTGTTCATGTCCTTTGCCCACCTTTTGATGGGGTTGTTTGTTTTTTTCATGTAAATTTGTTTGAGTTCATTGTAGATTCTGGATAATAGTTATAAAAAACAAGTCGTAGTTGTAGAAGATGTTGATGTTTTGGAAAAGAGTATTTCAAGCTTATTGTTCAATGTATATGTGATGCTAAGATCATTATCACTTGGCCAAAGATATAACCTATGAGTAAAGGAGAGTCCTTGTTTTTTCATAACCTCTTTTGAATGCAACATCCCTTTTTATAATAGGCAATATTGCTTCCAAGTTGCCATGTTCTTCAAAAGGCACTAAGTAAGATCATTGATATTTGATATATTTATGTACTGAAGAACATTTTTGTGGAAAATCTTCCCTAAATTAATTAGATATGTTTATATGTAACAGAATAGAAAGGGAAGTTTTCATTCAAATAAGGGCATTTCACCAGCCCTTTTATGATTATATATAGTAATAGTTTTGTTACTATTTAAATGGCTGAAAGGTAACCACTTTTTAAAAAATGTTTTTACATATATTTCTGTTTTAATATCCTATTATGGGCAGAAATGAAATGGGACTTAAATTCAGGTTGTTACCAATAGTCTAAGATTCTAAATGCATCACTATTTCATGTAAGCAAATATTGGCTGAGATTTAGCAGAGCTATTGAACCAGACAAATCTATTTATCCAATGGCTGTTTTACATTTCTTCTATAGAATATTGGCTTCATGCTTTTTGTTAGCTTCAGTACCTTTTGTCCAAACCAAATTACTCACAAGCTGGAATGTAAGACAAGTTCAAGATTAAAAACGCTATAGAATCATGCATCACTTAATGAAAAGATACCTTCTGAGAAATGCCTCATTAGACAAGTTCATCATAGTGTGAACGTCATAGAGTTTCCTTAAAGAAACCCAGATAGGATAGCCTACTACACACCTAGGCTATACGGTATGGCCTATTGCTCTCGGGCTACAAACCAGTGTTGTATGTTACTGTACTGAATGCTGTAAACAACTGTAACACAATGATAAGTATTTGTGTATCTAAATATAAAAATTAAGTAGAGTAAAAACGCAGTAATGCATTATATAAGATAAAAATTGGGCACACATATATAGGGTAGCTGCATTAAATTCTCATGGGAGCCCTGTAATATATACAGTCCATCATTGACCAGAAACATAATTAAACAACAGATGGCTAACTTTGACAGGAGGGTGCTAGGCATAAGGGGCCAGAAGCCTACTGGCTTTTAATTCTCTTGTGAATGGAAAATATAATGTAAGTCAAATGACTATCCATATAGTATGAAGTCATAATACCAGATAACTATCCATATAGTAACCCATGTATAATCCCTAAATCATAGTACTTATTCCTTATCTATGCCTCTTTCTATCTGCCATTTTCTGTTCCTAAATATAACTTTCCTATTTTTCACTTCTACTCCCACAGTCTACACAGATGCACACACACACACACACACACACACACACACTTCCCACTGTATATCAGTGTATAAAAACTAGACCTGTCTCATGATTGGTTGTGTTTACAAATATGTTCATATTTATAGTAATAAATTATTGAAAAATATAGGCATATATGAATTCAAAAACAATGTTTAATATATAAAAGAGCATGTTCTGAATAGATACAATTTATTGTAGAAAGACTTCGGATGCTCTAACATTATGGAACTAATGTGGATAAGTTCTCAGAAAGTAAATACTAGACAAATATCTTGATTAAAGTAAAATTCAGGTAGCAATGTTAAAACTTTTCATAATGTAAATGGCTATGCAAAGCATGACTTTCGAATTTATATATAAAATACATTTTCAAAGACACAGATACTGCTATATTCATTTTGTGTATACTCAATGTTATTGCTGACATTCTTTTTAGATTCTTGATAGTAAATAAATGATATTTTGGAGAGTACTAAAGCTTATTTAAACATGATTTGATGTTCAATACAACTAACAAAATTGTGAGTGGAACACAATGATACTATAAAAATGAAGCTTCATTTGGGAAGGCATTTCCCCAGGTGGGAATAAGACATTTTCTATGACTAGTCTAAATAAAAGATTCACTTTTCCTTGCTTTGTTTTGGGAGGGTGGAGGATGGTAGAAATGCAATTTCAAGTGAGTGAGTGCATTCTATTTTTCCTGTTTTTTTTTTACAAGTGTTATAAAATCACACACACACACAGACACACACACACACACACACACAGTATCTTCATCCATTTTTATGACTCCTTAGAGATAAAAGGGGTTGAGAAACATGGTTTGGATTTAGTTAATATTTCCTAAATACCAAAAGAATACTGTTTTTCATAAAATAAGTGTGATACTTTCAAAACTGTGCTCAGAGAAAAATCAACTGACACATTTTTTAAAAGAAAAGAAAAGCAAAAAGGAAAAATTCCATACCCTTTATTAGTTTAGAAAAGGACCGTTGTCAATACCCTGAGTTTTACCAAATTCAATTTTGGCTATTTAGTACAAATCTGAAGGAGAATTTTTTATGCTCATCAGTCAGGTCCAAATTCAAGGAGCCATTATCAAAGTTAGGAATTTAAACAGCACTGGAATTCAATAATGTGAAACTGCTACTGATTATTTTTATAAGAGTTTTATTCTGAAAAGTATGAAGTATTTATAAATAATATTTCAACACCCTTTTTTTTAAAAGATGGAAGGTGAAGTTAGTAACGGGTAAGTTATTTGAATCTCCTAGCATTCAGTCCAAGCTTTCAATATTTTAAACCTAACATGATGGCATTCTAAAACCCACGAGGAGTAAATGTGATTTGTATTGTAATCTACATTCAGTATGAAGTGCACATTCATGATGTTGATAACCTTATATATTAGAACTATGTCATCATTTTCTGTAATATAAACAAAGAAAATACTAAGGATATTAAATTGAATAAAAATAAAGAACATTTACGTCTTAATGCTTAGGTAATGATAAAGATTATAAAATAATAAGAAATTCATTGACTATTCCCAGCCATTTAATAGTAACATCACAATAGTTGAAGAATGAATGCATTAGTTTGCTAAGGACAATGTCCTTCAGCTCCATCCATGTTCCTGAAAGGATACAACCTTATTCTATTTTTATGGCTGCATGGTATTCCATGGTGTTTATGTACAACATTTTCTTTTTTTTTTTTTTTTTTGAGACGGAGTCTCGCTCTGTTGCCCAGGCTGGAGTGCAGTGGCATGATCTTGGCTTACTGCAAGCTCCACCTCCCAGGTTCACGCCATTCTCCTGCCTTAGCCTCCTGAGTAGCTGGGACTACAGGCGCCCGCTACCACACCCAGCTAATTTTTTGTATTTTTAATAGAGACGGGGTTTCATCATGTTAGCCAGGATGGTCTCGATCTCCTGACCTCATGATCCACCCGCCTTGGCCTCCCAAAATGCTGGGATTACAGCGGGGAGCCACCGCGCCCGGCCACAACATTTTCTTTATCCAGTCTAGCATTGATGC
Source organism: Nomascus leucogenys (assembly GCF_006542625.1). Classification (NCBI taxonomy): domain Eukaryota; kingdom Metazoa; phylum Chordata; class Mammalia; order Primates; family Hylobatidae; genus Nomascus; species Nomascus leucogenys. The sequence goes on along the minus strand of NC_044383.1, from coordinate 17,864,405 downwards.
TCATTTAGGTTGATTCCATGTCTTTGCTATTGTGAACAGTGCTGTGATAAGCATACCTGTGCATGGTCTTTATAATGGAATGATTTAATTAGCTAGGCATGGTGGCATGTACCTATAATCCCAGCTACTCAGGAGGCTGAGGTAGAAGGATTGCTTGAGCCTGGGTGGCAGAGGTTGCAGTGAGCCAAGATCATGCCACTGCACTCCAGCCTGATTGACAGAGAGATACCCTGTCTCAAAAATCAAAACAAAACAAAATAATAGGACGATTTATGCTCCTTTGGGTATATGCCCAATAGTAGGATTGCTAGATCAAATTATATTTTTGCTTTTAGGTCTTCCAGGAATCTCCATACTGTCTTCCACAATGGTTGAACTATTTTACACTCCCACCAACAGTGTGTAAGCATTCCTTTTTGTCCACAACCTTGGTAGCATCTGTTATTTTTTTGACTTTCTAATAATAACCTGTATCAGTCCATTTTCACACTGCTATAAAGTACTACTTGAGACTGGGTAATTTATGATGAAAAGAGGTTTAATTGACTCACAGTTCCACATGGCTGAGAGGCTTCAGGAAACTTATAATCATGGCAGAAGGCAAAGGGGAAGCAGGTACAGTCATCACATATCAGAGTGAGAGAGAGAGAGAGAGAGCTAGGGGGGAAATGCCACACTTTAAAACCATCAGATCTTATGAGAACACAGTCACTATCAGGAGAACAGCAAGGCGGAAATTCCACCCCCATGATCCAATCACCTCTCACCTGGCCTCTTCCCTGACATGTGGAGATTACAATTTGAGATAAGATTTGGGTGGGAACACAAAGCCAAACTATATCATAGCCATTCTGACTGATGTGAGATGGTGTCTCATGGTGGTTTTGATTTGCAGTTCTCTGATGATCAGTGATGTTGAGCTTTTTTTCATGTAATTGTTGGCCACATGTATGTCTTTTGAAAAGTGTTCATGTCCTTTGCCCACTTTTTAGTGTGTTTTTTCCTTGTAAATTTGTTTAAAGAACCAATGTATTCTGCCATGTTAACAGAATATCACGGTTGAAATTTGTACTTTATAATACAAGCATATTTTGTGTTTTTTTGAGATAGGATCTTGCTCTGTTGCTCAGGCTGGAGTGATTATGGCTCACTGCAGCCTCCACCTTCTGGGCTAAAGCGATTCTGCCACCTCAGCCTCCCAAGTAGCTGGCAATACAGATGCATACCACCACACCCAGCTAATTTTTGTATTTTTTGTAAAGACAAGGTTTCACCATGTTGCCCAGGCCGGTCTCAAACTCCTAAGCTCAAGTGATCCACCTGCCTCGGCCTCCCAAAGTGTTAGGATTACAGGCATGAGCCACTGTACCTGGCCTATTTTTTTAATCAATAAAAAATTTATGTGTGCTACATATATAATTCTATTATAATTTACTTTTATTAATGTAAATATTATGACATATATGATATGCTGTTTTTTGGAAAGAAAAAAATTCTGTGTGTTACATATATAATTCTATTATAATTTACTTTTATTAATGTAAATATTATGACATATATGATATGCTATTTGAGTTAGAGGTCTTTATCTTAATGCCTATCTTAATGCTATAAAAACAAAGCATTTTTTGTAACTAAGAAGACAGAGCCTCCTTTTGACCGTGTCTTTGCTACTATCCTGTACTTGGCTGTCCTTTCTGTTGTAAATTAAAATAGATGAAGGCTGTCGAGCCAAGCCAATGATGGAGGCTAATTTAATGCGACGTAATTGATGAACTCTAAATTGTTCCACTTTTCCCTTTTGAAACACACTAAGTAGAGCTTAAAATGCCAGATAGAGTATTTTGATTTATGCTCTTTGTCACATTAATACTGAAAAACTCATTGTAGTGATAGAGAAATGGGAATTAACCCTTTATAGATACTTTCATAGTTTCTGTATATTTGGCTGTACAACAATCAGAGAAATGGACCCATTTTAAATATACTACCAGAATAACCATTAAATAATAATAAGAAGAAATGTAATGAGGAGGCTTACTAATTTAATGCTAATGCAGCTAGCTAAATGATATGAAAACAAACAACTCTAATAGAAAAAAACCAAATTAAGTCCAAGTAAAATACTGGATTTATATCCACATGATTTTTGTGAATTTTGCTAAATCTGATGCTCTTGAACCAGAATACATGAAGAATTTACAAGTAAGGACAGGGGAAATCATGAAGGCATTTTAAGATGATGAATTTTCTTAACATATGGCACACTGATAGAGTTCAGTTGAACGTAAAGATGCTACAGTTGTTACTAGTGTCAAGAAGAAATGCAGGCTGGGCGCGGTGGCTCAAGCCTGTAATCCCAGCACTTTGGGAGGCCAAGGCAGGCAGATCGCAAGGTCAAGAGATCCAGGCCATCCTGACCAACATGGTGAAACCCTGTCTCTACTAAAAATACAAAATTTAGCTGGGCATGGTGGCACGGACCTGTAGTCCCAGCTACTCAGGAGGCTGAGGCAGGAGAATCACTTGAACCTGGGAGTTGGAGGTTGCAGTGAGCCGAGATGGTGCCACTGCATTCCAGCCTGGCAACAGAGCGAGACTCCATCTCAAAAAAAAAAAAAAAAAAGAAGAAATGTGAGTAGACAAAAAAAAAAAGCATCTATCCAGAAATGGCCATTACTAGCAATATTCTTCTTAGTGCTTTTTGTATTCAGTTATTAAATTTTAGTAATATTTAAAAGTTAACAAAGTAGCCAGATAAACTAAATACACTAAAGGAAATTTCATATTTATATACACCAGCAACAAATAGTAAATGTGATTTTTTAAAAAAAATCTATATTAGCAACAAAAATGGCTATTAAGGAATAATTTTAATAGATGCTCAAGATTGTTATGTAGAAAATTATGAAGTCATAAAATTATAAAGTTTTATAAAGCTTTGTTGAGAGGGATTAATGATGACTCAACCAAATGGAGAGGAATAGCAACTTTATGGATAAAAAGATCTAGTATAGTAAAGTCATCAATTCTACTGAATCTAAGAAGATTCAGTGTAGTAAAGTTATCAAATTGATCTATAGATTTAATAAAATTCCCACTGCAACAGGTTTTTATAAAACATGAAAGATAGTTGTAAAATTTACATGGAAAAGCAAAGTATCAAGAATATCCAAGACACTCTTGACCAGGAAGTATAAGATTAGATGACTTGCCTTTCAAGATACCGAGTTTTGTTTGGGGTTTTTTTTTTTTTTATAAAACTAGAGTAATTAAGAAGTGTGATTTTTTGTGTAAGGATAGGCAATTAGATCAAGAGAACAGAATAAAGAGTTCAACAACAAACTCACATAGAATTAAAAACTTGCTATGTGTCACTGAAAATTATTGGGAGTAAAATGAATAAATGAGAGCTTCACACAGAAACATAAATGGGTGTTAGAAACATAAGCTGAAGTGAAAAAAGCAAGATATAAAGGACCATTCACAGTCAGAGAACATTTATTTGTTTATTTATTTATCATTTATTATTTTAAATAATTGCAGCTTTTATTCTAGATTCAAGGATACATGTGCAGGTTTGTTACATGGGTACATCATGTGACTCTGAGGTTTGGGGTACCATTGACCCCATCATCCAGGTAGTGAGCATAGTACCCCATAGTTACTTTTTCAGCCCTTTTCTCCTGCCCTCTCATCCCTAGTAGCCTCCTCTGTCTGTTGCTTCATCATTATGTCCATGAGTGCTCAGTGTTTAGCTCCCACTTTTAAATGAGACTATGTGGTATTTGGTTTTCTGTTCCTATGCTAATTTGCTTAGGATAACGGCCTTCAGCTACATCCATGTTGCTACAAAGGACAAGATTTCATTTATATTTATGGCTATGTAGAATTCTATGGTGTATATGCACCACATTTTCTTTATTCATCTGTCATTGATGGACACTTAAGTTGACTCGATGTCTTTACCATTGTGAATTGTACTGGAATAAAAATACAAATGTGTGTGCCTTTTTTGGTTAAATGATTTATTTCTTTTGGATATATACCCAGTAATGGGATTGCTGGGTCAAACTGTAGTTCTGTTTTAACTTCTTTGAGAAATCTTCAAACTGCTTTCCACAGTAGCTGAACTAATTTACCCTCCCACCAACACTGCGTAAGTGTTTCTTTTTCTCTGCAGCCTCACCAGCATCTAATGTTGTTTGACTTTTTAAAAATATGCATTCTGGCTGGTGTGAGATGGTATCTCATTGTGGTTTTGTGGTTTCCATTTCTCTGATGGTGAGTGATAGGAAGCATTTTTTCATATGTATTTTAGCCACTTATATGTCTTCTTTTGAGAAGTGTCTGTTCTCCTCTTTTGCCCACTTTTTAGTGGGGTTATTTGACTTTTGCTTGTTGAATTGTTTAAATTCCTCGTAGATTCTGCATATTAGACCTTTATTGGCTGCATAGCTTGTGAATATTTTCTCTGATGCTGTATGTTGTCTGTTATACCTTGTTGATAGTTTCAGGCTTTAAACCAATAAAAGTAAAGAAGGATAAAGAAGGGCATTATATATTGATAAAGAGTTCAATTCAAGAAAAAGACTTAACTATTCTAAATATATATGCACTCAACATTGGAGCACCCAGAGTCATAAAACGAGTCCTTCTAGACCATGAAAATACAGAGACAGCTACACAATAATAGAGGGGAAGTGCAACACCCCACTAACAGCATTAGATAGATCATCAAGGCAGAAGACTAACAAAGAATTTCTGGGCTTAAATTCTATACTTGACCGTTTGGACCTAAAAAATATCTATAGAAAACTGCACCTATTAACCACAGAATATACATTCTTCTCATCTGCACATGGAACATACTCTAAGATCAACCCCATGCTTGGCCATAAAACAAGTCTCAATAAATTTTTTAAATTGAAAATATAAAACCATACCCTCAATCCACAGTGGAATAAAAGTAGAAATCAATACCAATAAGATCTCTCAAAACCACACAATTACATGGAAATTTAAAAACCTGCCCTTGAATGACTTTTGGATAAACTACAAAATTCAGGCAGGAATCAAAAAATTATTGGAAATAAGTGAAAATATAGATACAACATACCAAAATTTCTGGGATGCAGCAAAAGCAGTATTCCAAGGAAGCTTATAGTGCTAAACACCTACATCAAAAAATTAGAAAGATGACAATTTAATTATCTAATATCACAGCTAGAGGAACTAAAAAACAAAAACTAACCCCAAAGCTAGAAGAAGAAAAGAAATAACTGAAATCAGAGCATAGCTGAATAAAGTTGAGACACAAAAATCCATACAAAGAATCAACGAAACAAAAAGTTGGTTATTTGGAAGGATAAATAAGATTGATAGACTGCTAGATAGATTAGCAAACAAACTGAAGAAGATCCAAATAACCAAAATCAGAAATAACAAAGGTGATATCACAGCCAATCCCATGAAAATATAAAAGTTCCTCAGAGAATATTATGAGCACCTCTATGCACACAAATTATGAAATCTAGAGAAAATTGATGAATTTCTAGAAACACAATTTTCCCAAGATTGTATCAGGAAGAAATGAAACCCTGAACAGACCAATATTGAGTTCTAAAACTGAATCAGTAATAAAAACCTACCAACCAAAAAAAGCCCTGGGCCAGATGGATTCACAGCTGAATTCTACCAGACATACAAAGGAGAGCTGGTATTCATTCTACTGAAACTATTCCAAAAAATACAGCAGGAGAGACTCTTCCCTAAGCATTCTATGAAGCCAGCATCACCCTGATACCAAAACCTGGAAAAGACACAACAAAAAAAGAAAGTTATGCAAAAGTCCTCAACAAAATACTAGCAAATTGAATCCAGCAGCACATCAAAAAGTTAATTCACCACGATTGAGTAGCTACATTCCTGGCATGCAAGGTTGGTTCAACATATGCAAATAAATAAATGTGATTCAACACATAAACAGAATGAAAAACAAAAAGTTTATGATCATCTCAATAGACACCAAAAGGTTTTCAATAAAATCTAACATCCCTTCATGATAAAAATCCTCAAAACACTAGTCATCAAAGGAATGTACCTCAAAATAATAAGAGCCATCTTTGACAAACTCACAGCCAACATAATACTGAATGGGCAAAAGCTGGAAGCTTTTCCCTTGATAACTGGAATAAGACAAGGATGCTCAATCTCACCATTCCTATTCAACATGGTTCTGGAAGTCCTAGCCAGAACAATCATGCAAGGAAAAGAAAAGGCATCTAAATAGGAAAAGAATAAGTCAAATTATCTCACTTTGCTGATGATATAATTCTATACTGAGGAAACACTAATGACTCTATACTTAGAAAACACTAAAGACGCCACCAAAATGCTCCTGGAACTAATAAACAACTTCAGCAAGGTTTTAGGATACAAAATCAATGTACACAAATCAGGAGGATTTCTATACACCAATAACATTCAAGCTGAGAGCCAAACCAAGAATACAATCTCATTTGCAATAGTCACACAAAAAATAAAATACCTAGAATCCATCTAACCAACTACAAGGAGAACTACAAAACACTGCTGAAGGAAGTCATAGATGACACAAACTAGTGAAAAACATTATGTACTCATGGATTGGAAGAATCAATATCTACTGCCCAAAATAATCTACAGATTCAACACTATTCCTATCAAACTACCAAAGTCATTTTTCACAGAATTAGAAAAAGCTATTGTAGATTTCCTATGGAACCAAAACAAATTTCCTATGGAACCAAACAACAACAAAAAAAGCCCAAATAGGCAAGGCAATCCTAAGCAAAAAGAACAAACTGTAGACTTCAAACTATACTACAAGAGTACAATAATGAAAACAGATGGTACTGGTACAAAGACAGACACATAGACCAGTGGAACAAGATAGAGTTCACAGAAATAAAGCCACACACTTATGGCCCTGTGGTCTTTGACAGAGTCAACAAAAATAAGCAATGAATAAATGACTCCCTATTCAATAAATGGTGCTGGCATAGCTGGCTAACCATATGCAGAAGAATGAAACTGGACCCCTACCTTTCATCATATACAAAAATTAATGCAAGATGAATTAAAGATTTAAATGTAAGACCTCAAACTATAAGAATCTTAGAAGACAACATAGGAAACACCATTCTGGACATTGACCTTAGGAAAGAATTTATGACTAAGTCTTAAAAAGCGATTGCAACAAAAACAAAAATTGACAAGTCAGATCTAATTAAACTAAAGAGCTTTTGCACAGCAAAAGAGAACATTGTTATAAATATCAAAAAGTACCAAAACTACTTATGACAGTGGTTACCTCTGGAGTGATAAGCAGGGAGATAAAATAGGGAAGTAGCACATAGGTTGATGGATGATCTAGTAACATTCTGGTTTTTAGGTTGAGTGGTGGGTTCATGGATGTTCATTATATTATGTTTTTAATTTAATAAATGCATGTAACATGCATTAACTTACATACAAACATATATGTAGATAATATATATTAACATATAATCTTTTGTATATTTAAAAATATATTTAAAACAAACATATTAAAGAAATGAAAGAAAGAACCAGAACGCTCTATAAAAATAGAATAGTTTGGGGGGAATTTTCTTTCCAAATATCAACATTTACTGTGGAGCTTCCTGAAGGATAGATCATTTATGGAACTGAATAGAAAGTCTAGATTTAGGCCCCTTATCAAATATATGGAAATTTGATCTATGGCTTAATTTTCAAGTCAGTGGGAAAATGATAGAATATTTAATTAATGATGGTGAGACAACTGTGGGAAAAAATGAAATAGAATCCCAATTTGCACATGCACAAAAAATGAATCCCAGGTTTATTAAAGACAGTCAGTTTTCACTTAAAAGGAAGAAAATTTTTAAACTTGAAAAAGTATAGGAGAATATTTGAGACAACAGAAATGTATTCTTCTACGGTTCTGGAGGCTATAAGTCTAAGATTGAATATCAGTAGGGTTGGTTCCTTCTGAGAGCTGTGTGTGCCGCTTCCTAGCTTCTGGTGGGTTGCTGGCAATGTTTGACATTTCTTGACATGTAAGTGCATCCCTTTGATCTTTGCCTTCTTCTTCATATGGCATTCTCCCTATGTCTCTGTCTCTCTACATTGAATTCTCTTTATAAGGAAACTGGTCATCTTGAATTAGGGGGCCCCCCGTATTTTATTGTGACCTCATATTAACTAATTACATCTGCAATGGCCCTATTTCCAAATAAGGCCCCACTCTGACATACTAGGGTTTAGGACTTTAACATTACCTTTTCGGGGAGACATATTTTCAACCCATGTAATCGTTATTTTTAAATTGTATATATGAGTTATATGTACTATTTTGAGGATAATTTAATAATTTTACTTTTAGGAAAAGTACTAAGCAGAATAAATATGAACAATAACTATTTTGTGCCTTAAACTAAAATTTTTAAGATAAAAAATGAAAGCTAACACACCTAGGTTCGGCATCCATATAGAATACTTTTTGTGATATGGGGTATACGGTCTTGCCTACCTGTCTAGCTTCACTCCCACCGCATTTTCTTATATTCTAAGGAAAGCAAATATTGACTGTTTTATGCTATTTTATAGAAATATTGGTGCCTTTCCATTTCCTATTATAGTCTTGCTGCTTATTATATCCTTATCTTTCTTCTATCTCTTTCTCCTCCTTTCTTCCTCCATAACCCTCTTCTCTTTCTCTTTCTTCTCCTAGTTAACTCCTTCTTCTCCTTCACTTTTTATGTGGAAGCCTTCCCGGCCCCACTGTCCCGTCACTCTCGTATGAGACAGCCCTCCTCTTTTGCTTCCATGGCTGCATGTGGATTTCTCTTTCATTGCCTGTTTGATTTATGTGTACTGAAGACAGAGAATCTCAATGCCTAGGATGATCCCCGAAATTTGATCTGTACTCAGTAAATGTTAATTGAACCAGACCATCGATGTTAAATATCTCATTTATGTTTCATCTATACCTGACCATGACCTTGGCCATCAGATTGCCTGCTTCCTCTGGATCCTGAGAACTAAAAATACTGTCTGTATGCTTCTATTTTTCAAGCACAAGTACACATTATGGTGATTCAAATGCTAACGACATTTTAGCATTACATCTAGAAATTTTCTTCACTTCCCAGAAAACAAGATTGGTTAAAATAATAGAGGTATCGATTTTTAAATAGCAGGGAATATGCTGTATATTTATTACTTCTCAGACCAGTGATATTTCTTCATTTTTTTATACTTAGTGAATTTTATCTCAAGCCTCATTTTACTCTAAATCTGTTCTCTACTACAGGATAGTTCCTTGCTTTGGTTAATATTTAACTTTTTAAAATATATCACATTACCTTGGTGAGTAAAATATGCATGTACTATAAGATTACCGTCACTATAAAATTATGCAGGTGCTATAAGATTACTGTCTTTTACTATAAGATTACTGTACTATAGATTACTATAAGATCACTGTCATAATAAAATATGCATGTACGATAAGATTACTGTCTCTCAAAGATTTGTGGAGTAAAACATTTTCACTATTCTGTTCCTGTGAATTACCAGGTCGGACCACAGGGATTATGCAGAAAGTAGTTTATTTTTGTGCATTGTGTTTGGTTTCTTTCTAAACAATCTTAACAACTTTTTCTAGGCTTAAAAAATTAGTTTGTGTGCCAGTGCATTACTTATTGACAGACATGGTCATATTTAGTATCTAATTAGTGGACAGAGTTAATTTTTTCACACTTCTTATATTTTCTTATATCATCCCAGCCCTCGGCTGTCTTCCACTTAGCTGTCATATTAGTTCCCTGTGGCTAGTACAACACAATTACTGTAAACTCAGTGACTTAAAACAATTTATTCCTTGGCAGTTCTGAAGGTCAGAAGTCTGAAATTAGTCCTACCCTGCTGAAATCAAGGTCTCTGTAGCCACGCCCCTGCTAGAGGCTGTAAGGGAGAATCCATGTTCTTGCCTTTTTTAGTTTCTAAAACTACATTTCTTGCATTCCTTGGCTCCTGGCCCTTTTCAAAACCAGTACTATCACATCTTGCTTTAGTGGTCACATTACCTTGACTTCTCTAGTTAAATCTCCCTCTACTTCCATCATAAGAGCACTGTGATTACAGTTAGGGCCCCTCAGGATGATCCAGGAAAATATCCCCATCTTAAGACTTAATTTAATCACATCTGCAAAGTCTCTTTTGCCGTATAAGGAAACTTGCACAGATTCTAGAGATTAGGACCTGGAGATTTTTGGGGGAGGCATTATTCAGCCCACCACAACTACTATCTGACCAAATCACACAATGCACTTTTATCTACCACAGCTTTAATTTCGTCCATGAATTTATTTAATACCGATATTGTCTTCCATTTTTACACCCAGTTCAAAACTCTGAAATAGAAATAGTGCAGACATCCGACTTGTATCACACTGACCACCAGATGGCAAACTTTGTCATTACATTTTTAGTCCTAATCTAAATTAATTTGACAGCCTAAGTAGTTAAATATGCCAATTTAAAGTCCCATATAGTGCCATGCAGTTTAGATCAACTGAAGTTTTATCACACTAGATCATTTTTTATGAGAACAGCTACACATAATCAGATATTAATCTGAGCTACTTTAATGGCTTCTGAAAAAGATTACTTCCTTATCTAGCTCTAACATCAACAACTAAGCATGCTTCTATTTCACAGAAAATTCTTCCAATGCAGTCTCTCTTAGTTTTTGAGTAATTTCTTATAAATTCTAAATTTAATTGATATGATGAATTATTCATCTCAATTTTAATTACTTATATACAGGATTTTTCCTAGAACTTGTTTCATTAATGAATTCAACTCAGGCAGGTACTAATCCGTGTCACTTTTATCCTGTAGTATCACATAATATATAATATAAATAATGGCTACAAATAAGACAGCTTTCTAAAATAGCAAAAATTATTATTGTATTGTTCTACTGTTTTCCAAAATCATTGCACTCTTATGGTATCAGTCTAAACAATTCAGAGACATCAGAATAACAGCTAGTATTTTTCTTCTTTCCTTCTTACAGAAACTTTTATAGAAAAGTTCAGAAAATATGTATTTAAGTAAGTTAAAATTCATGTTCTAAAGATAATACTTTTTGTATTTCCCAGGCATAAAGATATAGGTATAGATGTGGATATCAATGATATAGAAATATAATTGGGATCATTCTTACAGTGAGTTTTTTCGTCTTTTGAACCTCATTCACAATATCATATGAAGTTTATTGGCCCTCCCCTATTCCATCTCCCTGTATCCCCCAAGCCAAAGTAAACATTATTCCAAATCTTATTTTTATTTTATATATATATGTGATTATATATGTATGTGCATTTACATATACATATATACACATTAATTCTGATTTTTCATATAAAGTTATATTCTTAACATTTTCCAATGTTATTAAGATTCCTTGAAAAATTTTTAATGGTCATATGATATTTTACCTTTTTGGTATTCCAGTTTAACCAAATAGACCAAATTGTCTCCAATTTTTCACTATTATAAATGACACTTTCATAGAAACTTATGAATGTTGCTTATATCTCTAATTATGTATTTCATTAATATAGAATCCTTGCAGTAGAATTACTAGGTCAAACGATATGTGGACTTTTGATGTTTTTGATATCTGTTAGCAAATAGCTTTCCAGAAGGGCCAAACCAGTGGCATTCTCTTAATACTCTTGCCAAAATGCTTCATTAATTTAATTTTTGCCAATTAGGTGAAAATATTCCTTGATGTGCTCCTGTTTACTAATTTATCTTATGAATCCCTTTCCTTTTAAGTTATTTAAATTATATGTAATGAAATTTATATAAGATAATCATTATCCAGCTTACTGCACTAATATTAGAAAGGAACATAAATATTTGGGATGATGAATATAATTTCTAAAGGTGACAGGGATTACAGAATGGAATTCAGAGTCCACTTTATCTTTTAGAGTAGGGTTCTCTGGGTCTTACTTCACATAGAGTAGTGTTGTCAATACTGCAATAGAAAGAAAATGAGAATAAAAGTAGCACTATTAACTAGAATTTTTTGTGTCTTTAGCTTTTAGTAAGTCCCATATTTGCTTTGTAACTTCTTTTCCCTGAGAAAATTGGAGCCTGAACTCACAGGGTTCTTATGAAGATACAATCACTTTAAAAAGTGTGATCTTCCTAAAGGGAATTATTGTTTTAACAAAATCTACATACATTGATAATTTTAAAATATTTGAAAATTTATAAACTCTTTCATCCTTTTTAATACTGTTTGTTAGAAATGGCTAAGATCTTTGTATAGGAAGGGGACATAATTTCCAGTGACATTATATTTGCTCTTCCTCTTTTGTTTGCACTAGAGAAAGCCTTGCCATATCTAATACATCATTCTCTGAAGATATGCTTGCATCATTTCCAATTAAATGTTTTAAGTCAGCAGTATACAGTAAATTATCTTAAATGTTATTGTAAGTTGAAGCTGAAATGTTAGCAAGAAAATTGCTAAAGGATATCATTTAAGCCCTTATTGGTTCTGTGTATTTGCTAATGTCTGTGGTGTATATTACTTTGACGAGCCTACAGTGACTTCTAACTTGAATTAAAATACAGTTTTGACTTTGGGAGGCCGAGGCGGGCGGATCACGAGGTCAGGAGATCGAGACCACGGTGAAACCCCGTCTCTACTAAAAATACAAAAAAATTAGCCGGGCGTGGTGGCGGGCACCTGTAGTCCCAGCTACTCGGAGGGGCTGAGGCAGGAGAATGGTGTGAACCCGGGAGGCGGAGCTTGCAGTGAGCCGAGATCGTGCCACTGCACTCCAGCCTGGGTGATAGAGTGAGACTCCGTCTCAAAAAAAAAAAAAAAAAAAAATACAGTTTTGGTCAATTTTTTTAAGGTCAAGGCAAGATTTAAATTAGACTATAATTTGCTTAGTTAGTCATCTCACTTTTTTTGAAGCAAGTAAGCAATGAATTGGGAAAATAAATTATACTTGTTTACTGAAGATTCTCAGAAAGGGAACACGTGCTTTGTTGACAACAGTGGCATTGAGTAGATTGAATAATGATTTATTCATTACTTTTTTATTACTGATGGAAAGAAGAGCTGGTTAAAAGGTAGCAGAGACCAGTTAAATGTTCAGGTCTATTTTAATAATATTTATACAAATTCATTCACTTTATAATAATTTCCATATTTATTTGAATTTTGACCTACTTGGCCTTAGAATTGTCAGTGAATATAAGGCAGTTTCTGAAGAAAGCCCAAAACACTCACTACAATGCTAGAATTCAATCGGTATTTGTTGGCATGTCACACATTCAGATACCTTGCGTGTCTAATTTTTATATACTGAAATATATGTAATGAAGAGCATATATAGTGAACAAAATATGTATTGGGTGAGCAAAGTTTATGTCAAGTAAATGATTGACACAAATGTACTTCTGTTTTTTTGAATTCTGGTATCACAAACTTATTCCAAGGTATCTGAAGAGTAAAATCTTGTTCCTGTGGTTACTGTAACTAAAAGGGAATGGAAAAGGCAGGGCAGGAAAAGATTTATGGGATTCAGAGATGAGAAAATTTGAGAGATTTGAAGAAAAAGAAGGTAGAAAAGAAGAGCAATGTATAGACTTTGACAAATGAGAAGAAATAATGAACAGGAATTTGTCGTATAAAGAAGAGGGATCAAAGGGTACATTTAGTCCCACAAAACTAGAATTATACAATAAAAGAATTATTCTAACCCAAATTACTTAATTATCACAATGTTGTTATTCAAATCCTGCACATCCTTTGTCTCACAGACATCTGAAGGCCTTTAGTACCAGTCCGGTCCATGACAATGTCTTTTCCTAAAATCTCATCACTTTATGCTACTTACCTGACAACTGACTGCACACTTGCAATTCTGAATTGTTCTGTGATTAAAATCTGCTATTATAAGTTAACATTTTATGCTTTAAATCTCAATTTTCTAAGTAGAATACAAATCTGGAAGACGAGCACTCTGTCCTATCTCTTGCTAGTTTCTGTAGTTTTAGCAAAGCATCTTGCATTGTAAAGGGATCTCAATTCTTTAATGACTGAGTATAACATATAGCATTTTTCACCAAAAAGAGTCATTTATCCTATAGTAAAAGAAAACAGTAAAATAACACTGAAAGCATGCAGAGACTTGGGTGAAATTTAGAAGTTTTGGAACATGGATTTCATCAGTAAGTTATTTACTTTGTTTATGTGATAGTCCTGACATGGAAAATCAGTGTAAGCCAAGATATTATTGACAGAAAGAGTATAATAAATAGAAAAGGGGGTACATGAATCAGATTATTTACATTTTGAAGATGGTGGCTGCGGTGAGTACTGCACTTGAATTAATTCCAAAAGATCTCCCTTGAGCCGAAAGTGTGTGTAGTCATAATTGCATGACCTGTGACACATTGTCTTTGCCCCACAGACAGGTTACAAAATTGGCACTGAATCAAGATAGAGTAATTATAGGGAAGTAGAAACTGTCTGGATATTCCACTGAAAGCGGAAGATGTGATCTGTTCTTGATTTGCTTTGCTAATAGCTCTAACTTTGAGAAGACAGAGAATAGTAAGATAAACAACCAACAGGTGGGGGATGTAGGAGTCCTGGGAGACAGAAAATTATCATGCCATTTGAGAGTATATAATATAAAGGAAAGAGAATAGAGAAGAGAAGCAATTACACACCCCCAGATTTTAGCAAAATTTCTTCCAAAATGTTTACAGGAAAGCTATTTTGATTCTGTGGCAGGAGCTAAAATAAAATACCCCAATAAATCATTCATTCATTTATTCAGTTTAAGTAATGGTAGTAGAAAGTGTAAAGCTATAAGTAAGTTAAGGTTTCAAAAAGAACTTTTTTTCTTTTTTGTTAGGCTAACCTGACTGATACAGCAAGGTTATGCTGCAGATATGATATATCTTAACTTTATAATGGCATTTATGAATATCTGGTGTTCTTTTGCAGTTGATAGAAAAATGGACACTGGGTAATGGCATAGTTATTGTTGGTGGTTTCTGAGAGGGGCCAATAATTAGCACTCTTTTCTTTCTCTGGGTTCTAAACAAATAGGAACTAAACAGTTAATTTGAAAATAGTGGTCAATATATCATTTTTATTATTAATAAAAGTCATGCTGAAGGACATAACTTTGGGTCCATAAACCAAATTATTTTGCTAATTCTGAACTCAAGAATTAGGCCGATTTTGTCACCTGCCATGGATAATACATTAAGTTATGCTGCCTCCTGTGGGTAGGCTTCCCAGATAAGAAGTTATGAGAGAGAGGGTCCAAACCAAATTCACATTGTCTGCAGGCAGACTTGCTTCTAAAAGGAAGAGAGGCAGATTCATCTGTAGAATTAATCACTTCACCTCCTTGGAACACAATGAGTAAGAGCAGGAGAGAAGCTAGGAGAGTATTTATGGAAAATACCTCCTCATCAAAATTAGGAATGACAAAAGGTTTTCCCCTCTAACTTTGCCTTGCATCTGTTCTCTTAGGCCACTGAGTTTAACCATAAAGCCTGTGGTCAACTCTGTGAGGGAGGAGATCAGCAGTTTATTTGGGCAGGAGGCCAATTCTAATGTCAGCTGCTTTGGGCATTATCCTGAGATCCATGGTGGTCAGTTTTGATTCTACACTGAGAAGATTCTGAAATGGGTTGGAACAGGACATATATCAAACCAGCTTCAATGACACTCTGTATCTGAAGCTGGAAATTTACCGCCAACTTATTTCTTATCTTAAATTATATATAACTCTATGGCCATATTAAATAACTCTAATACTAGAATGTGTAAAGATACATCAGTAAATAAAATTCCAAAAACATAGAAATGCCCTAATTAAATAAAATCTCCTCACTTTATCAAATTCCCAGGGAACAATCATTAAAGTTTAAAAGATTATATTTCTTTGCAAGTTAAAACCATAAGTAAAGTCTAAAATTATTTTGCCTTTGTGAGTTAAAAATTCTTCAAATAAATTTCAAAACCATTCTTCAATATTTCTGATTAAAATATTAAACATTCTTCAACATTTTTCTCAGCCATAACCATTCACCATTCACAGGAAGAGTTGGGATTGTCTATTTCTCACCAGAATGCCTAGAGCTCCTTCAGCGTCAACACTGCTATATTAGTTCAATGCCAAGCCTTCTGTGGGCCTGATTTTAAATAATACAAATTATTAATAACACATGGAAAATTTTCAGAGCACTGGCCACACAGTGACCAAATTTAGAAAGCAGACCAATTCCTACCCTTTAAATGAGTTATCTCAGGCAAAATGATATGCCTAAACCTAGTTCTTAGTGTGGCCAGACACCATACCAGAGACTCAGTGGTATCTAAGGAAAGAAGGGTAGATTGTAAACCCTGATTTTAATCTTGCCATGATACCTATTGGTCTATACAAGTTGTCCAGAATTCATGAGCTATGGGTTTAAATCCCAGTGGGAGAAATCCCTAAGCAAATGGTTGATTTTGGTATTATGCATACTTACCTCTTAGAGAAACATTGCTGCCTTCTTGCAAAATTTAGAAATTTGTGACTGGGCGGAGTGGCTCATGCCTGTAATCCCAGCACTTTGGGAGGCCAAGGCAGGTGGATCACTTGAGGCCAGGAGTTTGAGACCAGCCTGGCCAACACAGTGCAAACACTGTTTCTACTAAAAGTACACAGATTAGCCAGGCGTGGTGATGTGCGCCTGTAATCCCAGCTACTCAGGAGGCTGAGGCACGATGATCGCTTGAACCCAGGAGACGGAGGTTGCAGTGAGCCAAGATTGTGCCACTGAACTCCAGGCTGGGCGATAGAGTAAGATAATGTTTCAAACAAAAAAGAAAAAAAAATTAGAAAATTTTAATCATATCAGCCCAGCCCCGAGCACATCTTATTCATGCCTTCTTCTCCAAGACGGTATTTTTAAAGCTTTTTAGTTTCCATTTATCCCAACCCTAAATTGAGAGTGACTGTGTTGGGTGAATAACATCCATGCTTTTGTAACTAACCAGAGGCATTTCAATCTTATTTTGCTGTGGCCGTTGCCACTGTATGTCTCTATGACTTTACTTCCCAGGAAGTATTTGTCTCTCCTCTGTCATTAGCCAATTCAGAGACAATCTAAGACCACATGGTAGAAAGTGTCCTTGAGCTTGTGTTCAAACTAAATGATTGTAAGTTTCATCCATAGGTCCTATCTTGGTCTTAAATTAATTTTTAAATTCAACAAATATTTATTGAACATCTTCCATCTACCAAATACTTTCTAGATGCTGAGATTAACATATATAAAAATCCAAGCACTATCAGTAGAGACAAACTTTAAACAAACAAGCAAAATATATAGCATATTTGATGATAGAGAATAATGTGGACAAAAACAAAACAAGGAAGAGGGAAAGTGGCAGTGTGTGTGTGTGTTTGTGTGTGAAGATGATTGACATTTTAATTGAGGTGGTCAGGGAAGAAGTAGAAAATGAAATTTTAGGTAAACGAACTAGTGTTGGCTACTTAAGCCTAACACTAACCATTTAAAGCTCATTCACATTCTGTTTATATATATATACACACACATATACACAGTAACCATTTAGAACCCATTCAGGTTCTATTTTATATCTATCTATCTATCTATCTAATCTATCTATCTATCTATCTATCTATCTATCTATCTATCTATCTATTATCTATCTATCTATCTATCGTCTCCCCATAAGAGATTGAATGAGCCAAGAAAGCTGTCTAGTCATCAGTTGCTGAAGGACTGGCTAAGACAGAAATACACAGATACCTTTCTCAGTTGCCCCCAGTTTGGGACTCACTCCTCATATATGTGTACAAAGTACAAGAATTAAAATTCAAGTTCTATAAATTTAGAACTTGACTTCTTTGTAGTTTACTATGTTTAGTAACAGCAAACATTCTGCTCAATAATTTCCAAAGCCTTTTTTTTCCATATAATTAAATCATTGCCTCAGCAAAGCTTAGGAATAGTTGCACTTGCATAGTAAATGGCAAATTAAGGCCTTGGCCCTAGTTGAAGCCCAGTGATCTTCATTTTTGTTTTCTGGATTGCCCCATTACTTGTTCTATCCTTAAGGAAATGGAGTGGCTTATTTGATTTCTAAATTTAAGTGAAATACACAGCATCAGTAATAAAGATGATGTTGTAGGACCTTTTCCCTAGTTCAACTAAAAATGGGGTCCTTATCACATGACCATGAAAGGTTAGGCTCACAGATATATTGAAGGGTGGGAAAAATGGAATTTACTGGATGAAAAGAAAAAAAAAAAAAACTCAGCAAAGTGAGAGAATTTCCTGTTAACAGGCCCCATCTCACCAATTGACTCCCAGGTACCACGCCGTAACAGGAGAGGCCAAGTTCCTCCCACTGCAAACAGCACAAACTTTCCCAGTGTGCATTCCTCCCACTGCGCAGGCCTGTCGGAGGTTCTGCCAGGTGGCCCATTTTACTTGGCTGTCTCAATGATATTATGTTCTTTATCTTCACTTTTTACTTTTTAACCTGTTCAGAATCCCAAGCAGATGAGAAGGGTCTACTTAATAATAGAAACCTTATCAGAGACCCCAACAGTTCAATAGATTCATTATTGATTGCTAGGTAAGTGTCCATTTCTAGAGAAAGGGTAATAAAACATGTATTTCTTTTCTCTGATCCACTTAAAATTTTCATCAACCAAGAAATAAATGGCCTGATTATCAAATTTAGATATTTATGGGAAAATTCATAGAAAGGAAACGTATTAGAATAAAGGGAATTTGTAGATTAAATGTGAAGTATATAGAATATATTTGGTGAAAGTTAAAATGCTTTTGGTAAAGGGAAGAAAATCATAGGGTTAGAGATGTCTTCTTAGCAGGAATATATCATAAGCCAGTACATTCAAGAAAATGTACCAGTTGATTGGTGAAGCAGACAAAACACAGAGGAAGAGGCTGCAAAGTTTTTGGGAGTATCATTGGACCGAGAGAGGTTGAATGAGCCAAGAAATCTGTCTGGTCATCAGTTGCAGAGCGGCTGACTAAGTAAGAAACACACAGATGCCTTTCTCAGTTGCCCCAAGTTTGGAACCCACTCCTTATAAAAATATATACAAAGTACAGAAATTAGAATTCAATAACATATGGTCCAGAAAGTTGTATTCCAGAGCAAGGGCTAAGGAGGGTTAAGTTTTGGGTAAGTTTTGCAGTGGACAAAGGATGGTGTCACAAAGTTTGAAAATAAGGGAAAACATGCCTAGTCTGCTAGCTAGGGAACTTCTTGGGTATCATATACCTCTTGCCACCCAGCATGGACATAATCAACTGAATGTTTCTAAATCCATATACCTTATCTGTCCTATCTTTTGATATACTACATGGAGAGAACCCTGGAATATGAAAAAGCAAAACCCATTCTTGTGGTGGCTTTTGTGATTTACGTTGAATTACTAGCAAGTATGACAACTCACTATCTTGATTCTCTTTGCCCCCAAAGGGCATTGACCTGTTCAGGGGAATGGAATAGGGGTCAACGTGAAAGACAACATGCAGAGAGACAACTAACACATTGGAAGTTTAAAGGTTCAAAGAAAATTCTGCACTCAAAAAAAAAATAGGTTAAAAACAATCACAACAGTAAAACATGAAAAATGTATAATAAATACCAATGTGAAATTCCAAATTTAGTTTCAAAAATTTACTCATAGACATGCTAAGTAGAGAAGACTTGTCTTGATCAAAGTTCATGTCAGGGTATTCAAGGGTCCTAGATGACCATCTATTAGGAAAGTCACAGCACTTCTGAGCCTGCTTTAATAGGAACACTGGACTAAGTAACCTCCAGTATTCCTTCCAAATCTGAGAATGAGTTATTCCAATGAGCCTGTGACTTTCTTACATTCTGATTTTTGTGGTTTAACACATTGTTCCAAGTACATAAGAAAGCCGATTTATATCAGTCATGAGTAATCTATGCTACATCAAACTGCCCTTCACATTTAAAAAATTCAAACAATTGAAATTCATTTTTTTAAAAAAAGCATGTCATGTCTCCTTTCACAAAATATTAAAAACAAGTCAGATTGCCTATTCATTTATCACATCAATTAGTCAATGATTATTATAGGTATCTTCCAATGGAGACTTAAAAAAACTGTATTTAGCAGATGTCTTCACAAAGGAGCATTTTACTGGAGAACCATTTTTTAGCATTTTGCAATATTGAACTGAAAATGACTCCATTAGCTAATAGCAAAATAATCCCATATTCCTCAAAGGAAAAAAAAATCTTTAATATATGTATTGATTAAAAGGAAAATGCCAGTGTGTGGGTCATTTACGTATCCAGGAAGATTTAAGAACCTCTTGAAGAACTTCAAAATTATAGTCATAAACTACTTAAATGTTCAACACGAACTCCTTATACACTAAATGAAAAAACTAACTGGATTATGTTGCATTTAGAATTTTTTAACCTAGCAGCTAGCATGTTGTGGCTCAGAATTGAATCATTAGCTTTGCATTAATTCCCAGAATCAGGGAGAAAAGAAATCTTTCTTTGGTAAATTACTTCTTGGGGTTCGGGGAACTACTGAGAGATTGATCTGAGCTTTGTTGCAGCAAGAGCTTCAAGTCATAAATTACTGGCACACAAGCAGATGTCAGTGTGTCATTTCTATTGTCGTCAGATGCTTTTATATTTCCACTTGTCAAGGTTGACTTGATCATATTGTGCACCTCCTGGATGTCAAAGACATAGCATTCATTTGTCCCTCTCTTTGAGAGCAGGACAGGTATTTCTTTCACAACTTAAACCTCTAAGTTTAAGAAATATACTCCATAGTATGACTGTGGGGGTATTCTATGTGTGAAAAATTTTTTCAAGTGCAGATTTCAAAATTTGAAATTAACCAGGTTCTCATTTTTGCTCTTTGAGGAGTAATATGTATTAAAATCCATTCTGAGGATCTAGCTTTTAAATGACCTTTTCGGTACTCATCCTTTGCTCATTTTGATTTGCTCAGATAAATTACAACCACCTGGCCTTTTGTATTAAAAAAGGTTACATACAAAATTGACCTTTCAATACTTATTGAGAGAGCTAGGTTCATTGTATATGAGATTAACTGCTGTTGCTGTTTTCTGAATGATGTATTAAATAACTTTACTTGAGGATGGTAAAGCCTATTTCTTGTGCCATTTTGTTCCAAGCTAATTCTAACACCATAGGAATGGACTGTCTGAGAAATACAAAGAAAATTATGTTTCAGAAAATAATGAATCTAATTTATTTAGCTCCTGTATGCCTAATGATTTACAGATGTGATTTCAATGTATCTTAATCTTGATAAACCCAATATTATCCATTGGCCAGTCTGCCCTTCACCATCTTGCTTGTTAAGATTCCGACTTCTTTCTGTCTGTTTCTTGAATATTTTAAGCTCAGCCTTGCCTCAAAATTTGGCGCTTGTTTTTCCCACTTCCTGAAATGGTCTTTTTTTTTTTTTGAGATGGAGTCTTGCTCTGTCGCCTGGGCTGGAGTGCAGTGGCACAATCTCAGCTCACTGCAATCTCCACATCCCGGGTTAAAGCGATTGTCCTGCCTCAGCCTCCCGAGTAGCTGGGACTACAGGCGTGTGCCACTACGCCCAGCTAATTTTTATATTTTTAGTAGAGACAGGATTTCACCATGTTGGTTGGCCAGCATGGTCTCCATCTCTTGACCTCGTGATCCGCCCACTTCAGCCTCCCAAAGTGCTGGGATTACAGGCGTGAGCCACCGCACCCGGCCTGAAATATTCTTTTCTAGCTTCCTTTGTTCCGTTCACCTAATATTCCATTTGCCACCCTACATTTTCTGGCTTCTATGTAATTAGGTTGGACTGTGTGACTATTTCTGATAATGAGGTGTGTCACTTGTGGGCTGAAGCACTGAAAAGTCCGTACACGATTCACTAGTCCCTTTTCTGCCATGATTCTTTGGGAAGTCTTGGGTTGAGGTGGAAAGTGACAAGATTGAAGCAATCTATATTGCTGATTTACCAGATGGGAAGTGACCTAGACCAGAGGATTTTGTGTGAGCAAAAAATAAACTTTTCTGTGTTCAACTACTGAGCTTTTGGGGATGTGTACCTATTCTGATTAACTATTCAGGGTTTCAGGGCAAATGTCATTTCTCTTCTGTAACCATCCCATCTAAAGCACTTTCCCTCTGCACTGTATCTTTCTCCTGACCATTTTGTTTCCCACAGCAATTTTTTTCCGTAATACTTTTATTTATTTATGTAAGTCAATGTCAAACAAACAAGACTTCTATGTACTGTTAATTATGATTCTTAAGTGCCCAGAGTATTCTTTAAAGTTGTCAATAAGCATTCATTTTTCGACATTTTGTTTTAATGTCAACAAGTACAAAAAGCAAGATAAAATACTATCTTGCAGAGGTCCATTGAATTTCCTGTTGGTCACCAGAAAGGATAGCCTGTATCAAGCCATAGCACAGTTTTTAAGAGTCTCCTAGATAAATCCATTTTGCATTATTTCTTTTATCCTGAAATGAGATCATCTTTGGCAAAGTCTTTATAGGTGATGCTATCTGTGTCAACACAGAAAAGATTTAGAGTCCGTATTTTAATTTTAAAATTTCCCGAAGAGTCACCTTCAAAAATTCTGCAATATTTTTGCATATATGGAGGTCTTCGTCCACTAACGAATAGCTTTGTTGCTTTTAACTCCAGGCTACATAAATACTTCCTCCAATATCAGACTATACTATCTGCCAGTTGCCTGCTTCCAGTTTCCTGGCACATGGTTCAGAAGAGTCCCTGGTATTTTTTTGCTGGCATGGAGAAGCTTGCTGAATAGAATCAAAAGAGTCACCCCATACATCAGTTCCTAGGAAAAGGGCATGCAGTAGGAGCTCAGTAAAAATTCATTCAATTAATTATTACAGGCGAATTTATTCACCATGCAAATCTTGATATGAGCAAACTCTGTATCACATTTTTCTACAAATAGGCTTTTATTTTTTAAAAACAATCAAAGAAAAAAATAAATTTTTTCCTAGAATTTTAGTCTAAACTATTCAAGATCATCCTTTGGAATTTGAAGTAAAGAACTTCATAATTTGCTTCCAGTCCTTAATGAAGTTTCTTGACAAAGTATTAAGACTTCACAGAAAAATATTTTCGTATTGCTAATGCATGAAGACATGTGCCACATGACATACAGAACTTCATTTCTCATTAGGGAACAAAATGAGATATGTGATCAAGTAGAAGATAAAAACAAGTATACACAGGTATATAATCTGCATAATCAAAGTTTTGCATGGAATATTAATCTTCAGTATTATGAAGATTTAAGTGATTTTCTTTTGAAAAAGTGTTCACAAGTTGGAATTCTTTGTTAATGAGAAGTCAGCAAGCACACAGTTGAGAAAAACCAGGGAATGTCTATGCTGGATCATGTTAGTGTTTCACTTAGACTAAAAAGAAATGATGAAATTCTAATCCTTTCCTAATTTACTTCAAAATACTCAGTGTTAGCAAACATTAGAAATTTCTGGAATGGATGTGATAATTAGATAGGGATATTATTTTACTTTTCTTTGTTTGCTCCACACTGCAAATTAGCATGATCATCCCCCACCCACCAAAAAATGATTTTACCAAGGTCTATCCAAAGATACAAAGCTTAACTGATTTGATTAACAACTTTGTGATATGCTTCAAGACGCAGCTTTTGGTTGAGAAAAATTCAAATTTTGATAAAATTCTATCCCCCCAACACCCTTTTTTTTTTTTTTTTTTTTTTTTTGAGATGGAGTCTTGCTCTATTGCCCCAGGCTGCAGTGCAGTGGTGGTCCTGGCTCACTGTATCCTCTGCCTCCCAGATTCAAGCCATTCTCCTACTTCAACCTTCGAGTAGCTGGGATTACAAGTGTACGCCACCAGGCCTGGATACGTTTTTTGTATTTTTTAGTAGAGACAGAGTTTCGTCATGTTGGCTAGGCTGGCCCTGAACGCCTGACTTCAGGCGATCTGCCCACCTTGGCCTCCCAAAGTACTGGGATTATAGGTGTGAGCCACTGCGTCTGGCTCCTATCCCTTTTAAATTAAACTTATTTTCATGAAGACTTACAAATGGACAGATGTCAGGCACCCCTTCCATTTTCTTGACTTCAAAATTTAATTACAAAGAATTGCCCCTGTAAGAAGTACTATTTTGTCTCCTATGATGTTTAAGTAGGAATGGATAGCATGGATATGTAAAGATAAGGAAGACTTGCTAATGAAGATTATTCATTTTCTTTGACATTTCCTACATTAACCTAAACAATGACAGCCCATGCTTAAAAGGACCATACTTATAAAAGTAAGGTATATTTTATTTAATTCCTGTCAGTAGAAACCTTTTAAAAATACCTTATTACAAGGAAATGATGGTGATGCTATCAGGTCATATAGTTTGTACCCCCTGCTCTTGTTAATATTGACAATTTCCAGAGTTCTATGAGACTGATTTTACATTGAAGTTATGATCTACAATCAGTATGTAAGGCTGATATCTTTAAGAAACAAGATCATTCAGTATAGAGTATAGGTGGCATTGCATATACACCAAAGTTTACAGAAAAAACAAAGTTTGAGAACCAATGAGCTACATGAAGAAAACAAATAAATGAAATATTTCCAATTAAATGTCTGAGCTTTGAACTAATTCTGCCTTAAAGATAATTTTCAAATTCTTACCTAGCAAATAGGAATGTGTCAGTAATTCTAAAGTAGTTTTTCTGGCTTTTAGAATTTATTCCCTTTTGTTTTATTTTGAAGCATTAACATGAGTTGATTGATTTATTTCTTGAAATAACTTAAGGAAGTAGAGTTACATTTTGGTTCAGGATGAGGGGCTGTTAGCTTCTGAAGACAGCAGTAAGTTAATGATCGAATCTACTGAAATTGCAGGGAAAAAATTAAAGTATCATCTATCAGTGTCAGGTTCATAGACTTTTCCAGTCCTCATCTATTTGCCCTTTAGAGGTCTGTGATCTGCAGATTGAAGAATCTCTGGCCTAGAGGTTCTGTGAGGTTCCTGCCAGGTCTAAAAATCTATGGAGATTGTGTCTTGGTCATATGAATTATATAATCAGTGTTAGCCAGATGACAACAAGACCCTCATTTGTTGACGTAATTTAATCCGTTATTTTGACCTTTCGGTTTAATTTTACTTTGAGTGATAACATATTTACTTTGATACAGATAGTCATGCTTATACTTTCTACATACATTGACATGCACATGTACTATATATGCTTGGGTATATACATATATATATAAGCTTATTGTATTAGTCCATTTTCACACTACTGATAAAGACATACTTGAGACTGGGAAGAAAAAGAGGTTTAATTGGACTTACAGTTCCACGTGGCTGGGGAGGCCTCAGAATCATGGTGGAGGACCAAAGGCACTTCTTACATGGCAGCATTAAGAGAAAATGAAGAAGAATCAGAAGCAGAAACCACTGATAAACCCATCAGTTCTCATGAGACTTATTCACTATCATGAGAATAACACGGGAAAGACCAGCCCCCACGATTCAGTTCCTCCCACTGGGCCCCTCCCACAACACAGGAGATTTCTGGGAGATACAATTCAAGTTGAGATTTGGGTGGGGACACAGTCAAACCATATCACTTATATATGCTATTAGCATTTTAGAGGATATTTTGAAATCTATATTTTAATCAAAGATCAGGAAACATTTTCCGTTTTTCCTTTGTCTTTCCTCTGTCTGGTAGCAGGCTTGATGACAGTGAAAGGTAGGTTTAGGTTTTGGCACATTACTGCCCAAACAGCAACCCCGAATAACTGAACAACCTACCTGGAAAATCTGCTGTGGCTATTTGACAACACTTTGCTTTTGAATAATGAAGAAAAAATAACTAATCTTAAGGTTTTATGGAATCTTGAATTATTAAAGGCCTTCTGGACAGTCACTGAAGTTTATTTTGCAAGTTAATATAAATATTGCAAAAATACCGTTTGACAAAGAAATTTCAAAAATCATTGGAAATGAATATTATCGGCCAACTCAGTGAATACTTGTCAGTGTTAGACGGGTAGAATTTTTTTTATTTTTAAGTTAACACATTATTTCAAACACAGCATATTGCCAGTAGGTCAAAGATTATAAAAGCCTAGAAAAAAAATAACAACTGTAACCTGAATAAAGATGTTTTTCCAAGCCACACCCATAATGACTAACATCACTATCTAGGAAAATTAACCTCACACTGGAAGACTGAAAGCAAAAGATTTCCAATATTTTTCTGAACAAGAATTTGAACCTTGTGCCTTGAAGATTTAGTTATATAAAATGGTAGAATACCGTGCTTTCCTAATTTAATGATACTAAAAGTTCTTGCCCCTTCTCTTCTTTACACCAGCCTAACATCAAAAGAACAAAAAATGATTTTTTACTTGTATTACTGTATGTTAAATATGTTTGTGTTAACAACAGAAACCCTCTTATTTCATGAATTGTTGCATAATCTTTTATTCAGAGGCTTTATTTTAGTTTGTAGCTCAAAACTAATGACAAAATCATTTTGAGTGCTCTTTTTATACCTTTCCAAATTGTTTTGAATATAATTGCTGTTAGAAATATTAATGCATTGTGATGACTTTATGGCAGTTTTTTTCTATGATCTTTGCAGTATTGCAATAAGCTAGATGATGAGGAACAATATGAAATCTGATACTGATTTGCAAGACAGGTCCACGAAACATCCCCACTCTAAAAAAATAAATGTCTACCTACTTTCAAGGATAAGACATAAATTCTAGAATATCAAAGGACATATAAGAGTTTTAAAAGTTTATTCATAATTAGAGTCAGTTTTATGAAAACTTGCCTTTACTCACATTTGGATGAAACAGATTTTTATACTATATTTTATTCACTCATTCATTGTTCATTCATAAAACACTATTGCCTATCAACTAAGTATTGTGGGGAATGAAAAACAAAAATAGGCTTTTGCCTTAAAGAAGATCCCAGAAAAGCATGGAGACATAAAGAGATGGTGCCATATTAATGTCACAAATAATTCATAGAAGAGATGATCATTTCAAATTTGAGGTGAGGTAGAAGGACATTTGAAGGTGGAGGAGAGAATAGATAGGGAACCTATACAAAAGAGTCATGTAGTAGGAGGTATGAAGACAATTGGAGGCAGAGTTAGTCACTGCTTTGTTTTTTATATATGTGTATTTTTAAGGATTATTATCCTAAAGTCATTCAAAGAGTTGTATGCCTTGTGGTATTTGGAAAGTTAACTAGTATGAAGTTTGGGGAATGATACTGTATTTGAAGTAATAGTATTAAGTTGAAGAATTATCTGTTTTCATATTTGGTAGAATCACTGACTCTATCTGACTCTACCTGGTTGTCAAATTTAAGCATA
Organism: Nomascus leucogenys; assembly: GCF_006542625.1. Classification (NCBI taxonomy): domain Eukaryota; kingdom Metazoa; phylum Chordata; class Mammalia; order Primates; family Hylobatidae; genus Nomascus; species Nomascus leucogenys. The sequence goes on along the minus strand of NC_044383.1, from coordinate 17,836,792 downwards.
GATATTCTTTTCTTATTTATTTATTTATTTATTTATTTATTTATTTATTTATTTATTTTTGAGACGGAGTTTCGCTCTTGTTGCCGCAGGCTGGAGTGCAATGATGCAATCTCAGCTCACTGCAACCTCCACCTCCCGGGTTCAAGTGATTCTCGTGTCTCAGTCTCCTGAGTAGCTGGGATTACAGGCGTGTGCCACCATGCCTGGCTAATTTTTTTTATTTTTATTTTTATTTTTTAGCAGAGACAGGATTTCACCATGTTGGTCAGGCTGGTCTTGAACTCCTGACCTCAGGTGATCCACCTGCCTTAGCCTCCCAAAGTGCTTACAGGCATGAGCCGCTGAGCCTGGCCTGATTTTCATATCATTTTTAATTCCATGGTTTGTTTCATAAGAGATTTTGAATAGCAAAACAGTTATTATGTACAACAAATAAGATAGTAACATCTCTTTAATTTTTAAATTTTCTTCACAACAATGTTTATGGCAGTATGATTATAATCTATTGTATGATGATCAGTTTGTTCTTTTAGCTTTATTGTTCTGCTGAATAATTGGCAATAGCAGATTAGTTATAAAACAGACACATCTGCTATATGGCTTCTTATGGGTATACAAAATGTTAAGCTTCATTTTATATAAAACACAATCCTAGAAAATAGATTAATTTTCAAAATTTCTTAAGAAAATATGATATATTTTTTCCTAATTTTCAGGATGAGTTTTTGTCATTCTTAGTCACAAATGGTGGAAGGCAGTTCCAAATCTAAATTCATTTTACCACAATAATGACATTTTCCAACTGTCTCATAAATTTGCAACATTTGTTAAAAGGGAGACTAGTAGAGCAAAATGTGTCACTATTGCTGAAGAAAATGGGCCTGTGGTAATTAGTGTGCCATCTTCTGAGACAAAAATAGTGCTTGAAATTTAACATTATAATTGTACCAATTAGCAGTTATTGAGTGCTCACAACGTGCCAGCCGCTGTGTGGAACAGCCCAAGTGTGTTATCTCTTTAGTCTCAACCTTATGACTTAAAGATATTATTGCTATTCCCATTTTATAGAGAGAAGGAATGAGTGAAAGGTCTCAGTAATTAGATTATGATCCAAATGCTGGTAAGTGCAACAGCTGGGATTTAAAACAGGTCCTCTAAGGTATAGGTGTAGTGTAGGTACTGTTATTATTTATAGATGAGAAAAATTGAGGCTTAGAGAAGTCTAAATAATTTGGTTAAGCTCAAACAGCTAGAAAGTGGAGAAACTGGTATTTAAAAGTAGGACAATTGTTAAGAATAGGGGAGGAGGGCAGAAATTAGTTGCAAAGATAGTCACAATTTACTCCATTTGATTATTGTAGGGCTATCACACTAAAGCAAGAGCGTTACAGGGGAAAATGATTTTCTCTTCCTAAATTTCACAGTAAGAACATTTGTGTTAGTCTCCCAAAGGCAGAAACTCAGCTGTTTCAGCAAGGGCTGTCTAACTGGTCTTCCACTAGGTGACCCAGAATAAATTTATTTGTCTAATTCTTTATTTGTAACTTTACTGATACACTATATTGTGCCCTAATTATTTCCATTTTACCAGATTTGCTTTACAAACTATAGTAGTAAAGTCCTGGGCAAGAAGAATATTTTTCTTGTTCTTTGTATAAAGTAATTTAGTAGACATTCAGTTCCTAAAAAGTGATGGAAACACAAAGCTCAGAAGACAAACTAGAATTTTTAAATATACTTTTGCATTCTACAAATTTAAAAATTGAATAAAAGTATCAGTCACTGACTTTTTTATGAGTTTTTGGGAGTCACAATAATAGATTACAGTCCATGGAACTCTATTTTTTGTCAACAATTGTGAGTTTGGAATATTTGTTGATTTATATTACAATATGTGATATTGAGTATTCATTAATTCTATTTTGTAGACCTTTTACTTTTAGATATAAGGAAAAGGCAAGATAAGGAAAAAGAAGCTGTTCATTTTGTCTAGCAATCACTTGTCATATGCGATGCCATTTATATGCTGAGGAGAACGAATACAAATGGAGATAATTGATAATACAAATCTTAGAAAATTGTGTTCAAACACAAAGTGGAATTTACAATTTTCTCAAGACATTTGTACATGACTATAGGACGGGTAGATTGTATATTTGTGTGTGTTGTCTGGGCATGTTGGTGTGTGTGTTTTTACCAAAGACAAAGAATCTGGTGTCTTCCGCATTTACTATCCCTTAGAATTTGAGATAACCTTATGTTTGCATTTTGCATAGACATACTATTCACATCAATTTCCCATTCCTATTGAGAGAGGCGTAAACAAGATTCTATTTGCCAGGAGCTGTATTTTTAATAATATAATTTTGAAGTTATATTAAAGTGAATAATTTGATAATTTAGATCACATTCACTTTTTACTTTGAATATGTATTTTTAAAATGAATTTATTACTTCAAAAAATGTAATCTACAAACTTAAATTGTTACTCATTAGCAGTTGCATTCTTTCTATCCCATATTGTCATGTGAATGTTCTCTTTTTAATAATAAAAACCAGGTATTAAAACAAAATTTTAAATAATAAACTGTGATGGCAGTTTATTATTTAAACTTCTGCTTAAATAAACTTGTGTTTAAATAATTTGGCCTGTGTTCCTTTATCATCTACAAGGGAATTTTATGAATGTTCACTCACAGGACTACATCCATTTACATTCAAAGACTAGTAGTTAACATTTTAAGTTAATGACAGAGAATCTTTAAAAATATCTGTGAATAATGAAGCCATTCCTTGTGTTCAAGGATTTTGCCTTTCTTCAATAATACAATTTTCTTCTCATTTTAAAGAGTAATTGCATCACATGTCCTATTTTAATATTTAATAATAATTTTATTAGCTGTATAGAATGAGAAGGGCAAGAATTGCAATATCTAGTGCTGGTCATCAATTTTTTTTATCATGACTTAATGAATATTATAATTACAAGGAGAGGCAAAAAGATAAATTAGCTTAGTAGTTGGTTGGGACTTGCTAGTTTATTGGTTTTAGCTTGGGCAAAGCCCAGAATAGTCACAAAGAGAAAGAAACAAGTATCTGGGGGTGCTGTAGAAGTCCTTGCACACAATTTCTGCAACTTACTAATGCCTCATTTTGAATAATAAAGAGAGGCTTTGAACAAAAATATGAACACTGCCAATAATAATTCCTTCTGGTTCCACAGCAGTTCACAGGGGATTCTGATGACTTAACAAAACTTAGTCTTGGCAGGTATATGTCCATTTAATTTCTATTAATGCATTTTGGCAACTTTTCATTATCTTTTCTTAAATATTTTTACTGTTTTTTTTTCTTTTTCAGCTAAGACAAAAGTATGAGTTATTTTGAGTAGGAAAATTTGGCATAGCCATCATTGTAATAACACTTTTTACTCAAGTAGCACCTCTCACCTGAGGCTTTCAAAGTGCTTTTGAGTACATCGTATTAGGCCTGCAGGATGGAGGTTGGGGAAAAGTTATTTGTAGACACCATACATTTAAAGCCTCTGTGGACATATAACCAAGGCCATGGGGAGAAAGTAATTTTCATCTTTAGTACTCTAGATATGGATATCTGTATAACATGATTCCTAACTTTTCAACGCCATTTGTTAAAAAAGGGATCCAGATATTGTTGAATTACATGTGATTTTAAACCTATTTTAAGACAAATCATTTTTAACCCCCTCCAGCAACTGCTTCGAGAACGACAGCAGATGGCCAGCCGTCCCTTTGCTTCTGTTGATGTAGCTCTGGAAGTGGGAGCTGAACAAACAGAGTTTCTGCGAGGGCCATTAGAGGTAGGAACAGTGGTGCTGAAAGAGGACCACTGTGCTTTGCATATTTATTATATTGCTTCTCTAATCTACATCTACTTATGAAGCCCAACAGAGTCCGATTATCTAGAGTTGACAAGATTCAGCTACATATGTTATGCCATTTTCAAGGCACATAGTTTTAATAGTATGACATGAGCTGTAACCAAAGCCACTGGAGAATCTATTAGCCTAGGCAGGAGTGACAGACTGCTCACCTGGCAGCCTTTCTCTGACAGATACGAGCTGAGAGAATTTAAGACACAGGTATGATAGAAGAAACAAAGCGCCTATATTTAGTCTTTGGAGTACTCTGTGCCCCTAGTTAACAGTTCACATCTATCTTTATTAACAAAATTTACTTCAAAAAGGTGGGTGGAGATGAGTTGCATTTTAATTACATAGCTTCATTTTCGAATGTTGAAAAGTGAATGTTTCTCACATATAAAATGAATATTTTTATTTGTGGTTAATTGCTGTATTATTACATTCCTTTTTTGCAAAGGCAGAAATAGAGTATGATGAAACAAATCATTATATGCAACTAAATATGGTATTAGAATCCAAAAGTAATACATGAAGTGGTTTCTGAAAATAATAATCCCTAAAGATGCAAATTCAGCCAGGCGTGGTGGCTCACGCCTGCAATCCCAGCACTTTGGGAGGCCAAGGTAGGCAGATCACGAGATCAGGAGATCGAGACCATCCTGGCTAACACGGTGAAACCCCGTCTCTACTAAAAAAAAAAAAACACACACACAAACAAAATTAGCCAGGCGGGGTGGCGGGCACCTGTGGTCCCAGCTACTCAGGAGACTGAGGCAGAAGAATGGCGTGAACCCGGGAGGCGGAGCCTGCAGTGAGCCGAGATCCTGCCACTGCACTCCAGCCTGGGCGACAGACAGAGTGAGACTCCACCTCAAAAAAAAAAAAAAAAAAAAAGGATGCAAAATTCACAAATTCTGATTAATGACTATTCAAAGCATTATGATGCATACTAATTTAATTGTATGTTTATTACCTTTATTTACATTTTATATGTGGGAATATATATTTAAGTAGAAAGGTTAAGAAACTGTAGAACTGAAACATTTTATTCTCTTTTTAAAAAATGCCTCTATTTGGCTAATTTTATGTTGCCATTTTCAGATTTTATTTTTTGTCGCGGAAAACAAGGAATGCAAAAATAGAATCATTCAAAAACCTAGGTATACATATAATGGATTCTGTCTGTAGCATTTTTGTTTTTTCTGAAAAAATAAGACAATTCATGGATGCTACTCAAAGGGTCAGTTTTTAGAGGAAATGAAATATTGGGTGCATGTTTCCCTATGATTTTTAAGACATTTTTGTACTTGATTTTTTACTACTCTAGATCACAGGTTGCCATGGAAGCTTAGAACATTAGGAAATCTATGTGTGTATCTTCTATTTGTTGGGGAAAAAATAACAAAAAAGAATGATTAAATGAAAGTTACAGCAAGTGCTCTAATTTCATTTTGGTTCCTTGTTTCAAATAACTTTTATAAAAAACCTTTCACACACAGAAAACTTAGACTGTTTTTGGACTATTATAAATTCTTTTTATCCCTATCTGTTTAAAACATTCTCAAATACTGCTAAAAATCGAGTAACAAGAGAAAAAAAATGTAAGTAATGCACACATAGACTAAAGAAGAAAAGAAATAATCAAAGAACTAGAAAATTCACAAACTCAAGGAACAAATATGACACAGACATGTGTCACCATAGTTTGTCAGTTGCACATTAATAGTGTTCAATAATGTATTGTTAGGTGCTCATGTGTTCATAATCATTATAGCTTCATGTTCTATTTTTTCCAAATTTTGGTTCTTTCTTTATCATTGTGAATTTTTAACCTTAAATTTTATTTTGTAGAGTTAAAAAATGTCTAGCCCTACTTTCTTTTAGTTCATATTTTCTGATATTCCTTATTTCGTTCTTTCATTTCCAATTTCACTATATCCTTTTGTTTTACACCTATACTTTCTGGAAAAAACTGTTAGCTTTTTTATTTTTTCATTTACTCTGTTTTTTATTGATATTAACACTGACATTAACTACTGTTCTACCAAGGCTTATTTCAGCTACCCCATTTTGTGTGTATATGTGTGTGTGTGTGTGTGTGTGTGTGTGTGTGTGTGTGTTGTTACTAGCCTTGCTTCTTTTCTGTTTTTTTTTCCCAGCTTCTGTCCATAAACTGATTTTCATCTACTAAACAGAATATTGCATATTCTATGTTTATGTTGCTGATAGCTACCCTTTCCTTATCAAGATTCATAGTGATTTTTCCCTAGCTCTGCTTAAATCTTGTTAAAACATATTCCTTCATTGCCCATCTCAAATAAAATTAATACTTTAGCATTCTCTCAACTTCCCTCTGTTTCTCCTTCCATATAGTAATACCACCTGGAATTTTTATCAAAACATTATGGATGTACTTCTTTCTTTATTATGGCCTATGTAAAGAACAATGAACTTTATTTGTTCTCCTTTACTTTTGATATCTAGTTGTTTGCTCATGCATTTCTTTTATTTTTCACTAAGATAACCTCTCTAAAAGATTTTTTTCGAAGAGAAACTTTGGGTCCAGCACGGTGGCTCACTCCTGTAATCCCAGCACTTTGGGAGGCCAAGGCGGGTAGATCATTTGAGGTTAGGAGTTCAAGACCTATCTGGCCAATATGGTGAAACGCCATCTGTACTGAAAATACAAAAATTAGCTGGCGTGGTGGTGCACGCCTGCAATCCCAGTTACTCTGGAAAATGAGGCAGGAGAATTGCTTGAACCCAGGAGATGGAAGTTGCAGTGAGCCAAGATTGCACCACTGCACTCCAGCCTGGGCAACAGAGTAGGACTCCTTCTCAAAAAAAAAAAAAAAAAAAAAAAAAAGAGAGAGAGAGAGAAACTTTGTATGGCATTATCTTTGAGAACCTAAATGCCTACCAATATGTTTTTCTCACATGTACAAAACAGTTTAATTGAATATGAAATTTTATGTTCAAAGTTCTCTTCTCCAAAGCTTTAACCATTTTCTCAAGTCTGATGTCATTTTGATTTTTTGTCCTTTATAAATGATCTCCATTTTCTTTTTGGAATTTTTCAGAATTTTCTCCTTTCTCAGTGTTCATACATTTTTCTCCAATGTGTCCATATGTATGTGTATGTGTATATATATATGTTTCTTATTTCTTCCCAAGTAATAAAAGATACATGTAAATTTACGTATTTGCTAGATCGGCAGTTGAGGCAGGGAGAAGTGAATGTTTAGGGTTATCCAGCCATCTTCTTTTATAGCTATGAGATTTCTCCCCTGAGGTGAGCCCTATAATTACCCTGTCATCAGTGTATTAGTCAGGGTTCTATAGAGGGACAGAACTAATAGGAGATATATGGTTGTGTATATGTATATATTCTATATATATAGGAGTTTATTAAGTATTACCTTACATGATCACAAGGTCCCACAATAGGCCATCTGCAAGCTGAGGAGCAAAGAGAGCCAGTCCAAGTCCCAAAACTGAAGAACCTGGAGTCCAGTGTTCGAGGGCAGGAAGCATCCAGCATGGGAGAAAGATGGACTAGGCCAGTCTAGTCTTTTCATGTTTTTTTCTGCTTGCTTTATATTCTAGCCTCGCTGGCAGATGATTAGATGGTGCCCACTCAGAATAAGGGTGGGCCTGCCATTGCCAGCCCACTGACTCAAATGTTAATCTCCTTTGGCACATCCTCACAGACACACCCAGGATCCATACATTGTATCCTTCAATGCAATCAAGTTGACACTCAGTATTAACCATCACAATCATTCTCCAGCCTTAGGCTGGCACTTGACTGGTACTGCTGCTTTCCTGCCCCACAGCAGGTGGGATAGGTACCAGTCTATCCAGGACAATGTGGACTGTGGCCCATATTATCTCCATGTTTAAAATCAGGAGAGGGAACAAATGACTCATTCTGATTTGCTATTTTGTTGTCTGTGGGGTTATTTTTGCAAGTACTTGGTATAACATAAAGCATTATATTAATTGTTGTAATTCTTACTATTTTTATTTTTTACTCAGTTCTCTTAATAACTAGCATGCCTCTATTTCTTTTGTCCGACTTTTTGCAGAAAAATAATTACATGTAAATTCTCATTTAGGAAAGGCCTTTATATTTGGGGATCAAGATCTAGTTATTAATATGTGGTATTTTTATGGAAATAGCTTTATTGAAATATAGAACATATATCAATAGTTCATCAATTTAATATATATAGTACACTGATTTTTGGTATATATACAGTTATGTAACCACCACCAAAGTCAGTTTTGGAACTTGTCATCACCCTGAAAGAAACCCTATGCCTTTTAGCAGTCTCCCTACCCCACATTTTTCTTCAGCCCCTGCCCCCCCTACCCCACACCCATTTCCTAGCCCTAGGCAAGAATTAGTCTACCATCTTTAAAGATTTTACTGTTTTGGACATTTCATACAAATAAAACTATATACAGTGTGATCTTTTGTGATTAGCTTCTTTCGCTTAGCATAATGTCTTTAAAGTTGATACATGTTATAGCGCGTGTTAGTGCTTCATTCATTTCTATTGTCAAATGATATTCCACTGTATGGATGTGGCACAGTTTGTTTATACATTAATTAGTTGATGGTTATTTGAGTTTTGGATACTATGAATGATGCCACTGTGAACATTTGTGTAAAAAAAATTGTATAAACATGTTTACATTTTTGGGGGTATATGCCTAAGAGTGGAATTGCTGGATTATATCGTAACTTTTTACCACTTGTTGAAAAGTACTTTCTTTCTCCATTGAATAGTCTAGGGACCCTTGTTGAAAATCAATTTACCATAACCATGAGGATTTATTTCTGGAATCTCAATATTATTCTACCAATCTATTTATCTATTCTTATGACAGTACCACACTATTTGATGACTCTACCTTTCTAGCAAGTTTTGGAATCTAAAAGTGTGAGTCACCCAACTTTGTTCTTTTTAAAGACTGTTTTGAAGATTGAATTTGAACTTCCTAGGTCTTGGGAACGATCAAAATGTTTAAATTGAGGTTAAAACATTATTTTTCAAAATTCCTTTACATACACTATCTCAATCTCATTTGAGTCTTAAGTCAGTCCTATAAAATAAGCAGAGCATATTTCATCTTTTTTTTCTATTTACTATTGAGGAAACTGAGGCTCTGAGAACTTCAGACCTATGCTGAAGATCACAAATTCAGTCACCAGTAGAGCAAGAACCAGGGTTCAAATCTCATATTGGCCTAAGGGTTTCCTTCCCACATTGCTTTTTATGTATGCTGATTTTCGTTCAAATTGAGAATACATCTTAGACCTTAATATATCTGTAGAATATTTTTTGTAAAGAATAGAGTTACTTAAAGTTCATGTAGTATACTTTGATTCCAGGTGCTCAAATAGTCATAATAGTGGATCTTAAGGAAGAACTTTCTCTTGGAAAGTTATAGGCTGTCTTAGTATATCAGAGAATTCCAGCAGTTGTCCATTATAATCTAAATTGCTATAAAGAAATCAAAGTGATTTACTAAACTGCAATAAACTCAGCACACAAGCTTTCTGTTATTTTTTATTGGAAGTTTCATATAAAAATAACGTTTGTAGTTTTGTTATCCTAATAAAGTAACAGTTCTGTGGAAACAAAGTAATTTAAGATGGTTTTATTTGGTAATTATAGTCAAGTAGGCTAATTAATAATTTTAAAGACAATGTTTACAGCATGATTTTTACCAGACTAATTATTTCATTAGTATTCTCTGTATATATTTTAACTACTTTATACCAGAATTTTCATTTTACAAATTTGTAATGTTTTGATTCTCTCCACATGTAAAGAAAATTATAGCTTTCGCGTACTATAAAGTAGAGTTTTCAAAAAGACACTGGACAAGTAAGAAGCATATGGTAACCTAGAAAAAATTAATTTCGAGTCTACTTTCTATTTGGTAGTTCTAACAGTGCTAATTTTGACATCACATTGAAGTTTATTGGGACAGTTCAGCCTCGTGTCTTATGTAAGAAACCTCTCTCCCAAGGTGAAAAACGCATTGTTCAAGTCTAAGGCAGTCAAAGTGAAGCAGCTGTCCTGTTAAGAGCATTGCTGGCCTCATTCCTGGAGCACGTTAAGCCCAGTCCTCTGCTCTTGGGCACAGTCAGTGGTCCCCCTGGTTCCTCATTCCTGTCCTGCCATATCCGTGGACAGTAGTTCCAGTGACTGGCCTAAGCAGCTTATTTACTTTTCCCCAGGTTTCCTTTTTTCTTATAGCTGATTTGTGATATTTGATATTTTTAATTATTATCATTTGCTATTAATATTCTGATTATGTAAACACTACGTCATTATAGATAAATATTAATGCACATATAATACAAATTAAAATATTTCATTATCCCATTACCCATAAATATTCAGTGCCAGAACTTTTATTTCCTTCCAATAACATTTTCATTTTGCATATTTGTATTTTTACAAAATTGAGAGCATATTTTATATGTGATTTTGCATTTCGTTTTTCTCAGTATTAGAATAAGAACATTTTTCACATCTAAGTTTGATTCAAAAATACATTTTAATTATTTTGTGGGATATCATCATTTATTTGCCTATTTTATTTTCAATTAGCATTATTCTAATTTCACACTATTATAAAGAAGACTGCACTTCATTTTTGTATATAACTCGATCTTACTTTATGAAAAAAAACCTACTGAATCAAAAGTTATTAAGTTTTAGGATCTTAAGGTATATTGCTTATTTACTTTCTAGAAATGTCTCTGTTCACACTATCTTTAGCAAAGTTTGAGAATTTCTATTTTCATGCATCCTTATCAAAAATGATTGTTAGCATTTTTACAACTTTGTTAATTTGATACAAGAAATGTTACCTTCTTTCTTTTAATCAAATTTTTATTGTTAGTAAAATTGAATATTTTTGTATTGTCTGTAACCACTTGTATTTTTCCTAGATGTTCATTTATTGATCATTATTCTCTAATCCTCTTCTATTTTAATAGCATTTATTGATAGTCATCTGATTATATAAGAAATATTGTATTAATTCTAGAAAACTTAGAAATGATGGAATAGCTCATTCAATATCTTTCTTCATCTTTCTATTGGAACATTCCTTGCCTTTTTACTTCTAGATCAAATGTATTAAGCATTTGTAAATTACCTGCTATAAATGTTTTCTCTCTTTGGATATTGATTTTAAATGCTATATTTTCTCTACTTTTAACTAATCAGCTTATTGTGTCTTTTGGTAATATTTTTCAAACCCTACCTTTGCTTTCTTTTCATCCTGAATTTCCTATTATTTTTCCATCTTTAAAAAATATTCCCTTTTATCCTCAATTGATCTTCATGTTATAAAATTTATTTATTTTAGTGGTTACTCTTAACATTTTAACAGGCATAGTTTAAGTCAAAAATTAATGAACATTTTTCCCTCTTCCCTAACAATGTAAGAACAATTTAAATCTTGCTTCCAATTTTCATTGTTTTTGTTACCTTTAAGTTCTATGAGTTTTGTCATTCCTTGAATTAAACATTATTGTTGTTGTATTATATGATCAATATGCATTTACATTTACTTACATATTGTGTATTTTCTTGGCTCACAGTTGTTCTTCACCTTCAGAGCTTCCTTTTAAAATGTTTCCACTTTCCTGCTCTGTCTTTAAGAAATTCCTTTAGCATATGTCTTTTGATAATAAACTCTCTTAGTCTTTCTATTCCCCTCTCCAGTTTCAGTATCCTCTTATTGTTTACAATCTAAGAAATGTATTTAAAATACACTTTATCAAGCATTCTGGTTATCTTTCAGTGGGACAGTCACACTCACACATTGTGTTCACGTGAAAATTGTTCTGACGCTGGCTTCTGATTACCATTGTTGCTGTAGTAGGTCCCTTCATATCCCCAGGAAATATGTTCCAAGAGTCCCCGTGGGTGCCTGAAATATGGGATAGTACCAAACCGAGATATACATACCTATGATAAAGTGTAATTTATAAATTAGGCACAATAAGAGATTAACAGCCGTAACTAATAATAAAATAGAACAATATTAATAACATGCCAGCATCACTACTCTTGCACTTTGGGGCCATTATTAAATAAAATAAGGGTACCTGAACACAAGTACTGTGATACTACAAAGCTGATGTGATAACCAAGACAGCTACTAAGTGATTAATGGGGAAGTAATTCATACGGTGTAGATGCAGGCTGAATATGCTAGACAGAGATGATTCGCGTCTTGTTCCAAGTCAGAATTATGTGCAATTTAATCTTTTTCTCCTGGAATTTTTCCATTCAATATTTTCAGACCACAGTTGACTATAGATAACTGAAACCATGGAAAGTGAACACATGGATAAGGGAAGACTACTGTACTAAAAACTTTCCTTCAGGATAATTGTCACTCCTTTATAGAGAATCTAGCTTTTCTTTCTGAAATCCCTGTGTTTGATGTTCAGCAGTTTTATCACAATTTAGCAAAGTATACCTTTATTTGTATTTAACCTACTTGGCATATATTGTGCTTCCTGTATTTGAGGATCCAAGTCTTTGGTTATTTCTAAAAATTATTGAGTCATTATCCCATTTGTATTTTCTTTATTCCCCTTCTAAGACTCTAATTAGATGCGTGTTAAACCTCTTTCCATCTTCACAATCTCTTAGTCTTTCTCTTTTGTTTTCTATCCTTCTCAATGCTGTTTCTTTTGGCTTATTCCGAACATTGTTCCAATTCACTAATTATTTTAAGTGTATAAAATCTGTTTTTGACCTGCTTTCTACTCTATCCATTTGGATTACTTTCAACACATATTTTTATTACTTTTTAAAGTTATATTTTATTATTTATTATTTTTTAAAGTTCTATTTGGTTCTTTTTTAAAATCTGACAGTTTTTGAAAGTCTCTTCTTCCTGTTTTCATTACTTCATTTTGCATTCCAAACAAAATTATTTTTATGTTGTATCTGATCATTTCAGTATCTGAAATCCTTGGAAATCTAAATCTGTTGATTATTTCTGCTGGCTCTCACTCATTATGACTGATTTCCTTGTGTATTTGGTGATCTTTATGAGCTCTTATTTGATCTTACTTTGTGGTTTGCTAGTGACCTAAAGAATGCTTTCCTCCATAGAGGATTGCTTCTGCCAAAAAACAAGGGCCTCTCCTTATTCTGTAGTCACTTCTTCCAGCGTCTCTGGAATAGTTCAGGAATCTCAAACTCAGTTTTCCTTTTTATTTATTTATTTATTTTTTTGAGACAGAGTCTTGCTCTGTCACCCAGGCTGGAGTGCATTGGCATGATCTCAGCTCACTACAACCTCTGCTTCCCAGGTTCAAGCGATTCTCCTGCCTCAGCCTCCCAAGTAGCTGGGACTACAGGCGTGTGCCTCCATGCCTGGCTAATTTTTGTATTTTCAAACTCAGTTTTCTTACTGTGTGAGTTGCTTATATTAACTTTTACCCTCAGGGCCACTCTGCTGTCATGTTTGCTTGCTGCTCATTGCACCCTCTCTAGTTTTATCTGGTTGCCATGGAGCAGTTTTATCTGGTTGCCTTGGAGCATTCCCTTACTGGCTGCATTCTCAGCAATGCATTAAAAGGTATACTTCATTGGGTAGGCACGGTGGCTCATGCTTGTAATCGCAGCACTTTGGGAGGCCTAGGCAGGAGGATTTCTTAAGCTCAGGAGGTCAAAACCCGCCTGAGCAACATGGCAAAAACCCTGTCTTTACAAAACATCCCCCCACCCCCCCCAAAAAAAAGGCTGGGCATGGTGGCTTGCATCTATGGTTTCAGCTACTCAGGAGTCTGAGGTGGGAGAAATGCATGAGCCCGGGAGTTCAAGGCTGCGGTGAGCCATGATCGTACACTGCACTCTGGCCTGGTTGAACAGAGCAAGACCCTGTCAAAAAAAAAAAAAAAAAGAAAAGTATACTTCATTAAGCATTTGGTTATTTTGAAGTGGGAAGGCCCTACTTACACTATCTATAGTTGTCTCCTCTGGCAACTGTATTTTACTGAACACAAGTTCTCTTTGGATTGCCATTCCTCTTCCTGGCCTTGGCTCACTATTTTCATTGTCACCAATTTAAGACTCAGGCTTTGGCAAGTTGAAAGGGATGGGAAGGGAGGTCCTCTTCACTTGTTAATGTGCTAGTGGCATAGAAACAATCAAGCCACCCATTTCCTACTGACCTTTTGGTACTCTCCCAGTTTCAGGGAGAAGGAGGACTTAGACCCTCAATTCTGCTTCTTTCTAAGCCTCTTGGGGACCAGAGAGTCCAGGTATAGTCTTTTAAGAACTGTGTTGACTTTTCTCTTGGTGTTTACAGTTCTCTCTAGACCAAGCCTCTGTAAAATTCTTACACTGGGTCTTGATGCTGGTTCCTATGCGCTTGGCCAGTCCAAATGGGAGAAAGTAAGGCATGAGTTCTCTCCGCCAGAGTCTCTATAGGACCCAATCCCTAACTGCACATAGTTGCCTATAGGCCCCCTGAGCCATTTGCCTTAAGAGAGGGAGATGATTTTCAGTTGGTAGTAGACAGAAGGAAATTGTAAGGAAATTGCCAAATTCTTCATAAAAAATGATTTAGAAGATAATGTTTTTGTTTGTTTGTTTGTTTGTTTGTTTTGAGATGGAGTCTTGCTCTGTCGCCCAGGCTGGAGTGCAGTGGCATGATCTCGGCTCACTGCAACCTCTGCCTCCCAGATTCAGGCAATTCTGCCTGAGCCTCCTGAGTAGCTTGGATTACAGTCACGTGCCACAATGCCCAGCTAATTTTTGTATTTTTAGTAGAGACTGGGTTTGACCATGTTGGCCAGGCTGGTCTTGAACTCCCGACCTCAGGTGATCCACCTGCCTCGGCCTCCCAAAGTACTGGGATTACAGGCGTGAGCCGCCATGCCCGGCCATGATTTTTTATTTTAAGAAAATTATTTACAATAAATAAGAGATTTTTATAGGCACACCTTTGGTTCTTGAAGTGAGGAAAGATCTAGTTTCCCAGCTGCATTTTGGAATTTTCTTCGTCTTTATTTTAAAATTATAAAAAGACCTTTCTTCACCAAAACCATTTAGCAGACAATGTTTTGGAAAAAAATTTTTGGAAATGTCAGATTTGTAGTATTAACATAAATATCATGAGTTTCATGATTGATTGAAACATGAAATAAGAATTAAGTAATGGTGCTTCTTCAATATTAACATGATATAAATAGAACTATTAAAAAGGTATGAGTATAATGTATTACTGAAATTATTGGAATCTACATGGTTTTAAGTTAATATAATCTGAAGTTTAAGCATGATAAAAGTCATTTGTTTACATTTTAAATAAATAATTTGATAAATGCCCTGGGTTAACTGTCCTAATAAAGTAAATTACTGCTATCATCTTTCATTCAGAATTCACTGAGTCCAAAGCTAAATATATATATTTATAATTATTGTATACATCCAAAATTAAAATTTTACAAATGAAATTTTTCATTGCGCTATTGAAATATTATTTTTATCTTAAATCATTTAGGATGAGTATAAACTATGATGGAGAAAAGTGTAAAGATGAAAATGAACAACAGCAACAACAAAAAACTGGTTTCTCTTCACTGTGTCTGACATAATAAATAGAAACATTTGGATGTACAAAAGGCTTATAGTCCTGATCAACCTTATTCATACTGGCTGCCATTCAAGAGAATAATGTATTATTTAAGCTTATGGTCATATCACAGCTGAATCAATCTAGCATAAACTATTTTTATACAGCATCCTTGCAAGTAAGAAATGGCTATGTAAAGTAAGACTATAATATCCTTTATTGGAAAGTTATAAATACAGTTTAACAATGCTTGGGAACAGTGTTATAGCTTTGGATAAACAAGACTGAATTGCCAACACTGTCCTCCACCCTTCACCTACTCTCAGATAAAAGAGGTAACATATTGAATCCACCAAAAATAACTGCTCAACAGAATGGGCAGATTGTATCTCCCGCACCCAAGAACATTCCACAATCTATGAAACACAGTAGGGTAAATTTGAGTATTTTCAAACCCTTTGAATACTCATTCCTATGTATGTTAAAATGATTGTGTTTAAAACATTAACACAAAACTAGTATTGACATCGTAATTAATACAACTTTCTCAGTAACAGCAATCAGCTAGTCATATTTTTGGCTCCTATTTCTAACCTTTTAGATTGTCTTGAAGCATTCATTGTATGTCTGGTAATATGTGGTAGTTATTTTCTAGTTTTTGTTTAAATATTTTATTAGGCTGTTATTGCCTATGACAGTTACTTTTACACTAAATTTATGATTTTGTTTAATATATTTTTTGCTTATGTTTCACATAAAATCAGTCACTAATTTAACTTGTATTTCCTTTTTTCTGTTACATGCAGTAGGAGATAATCTCATCAGGTTTATATCCTCAATGGAATAACTGACTGTAAGAATCCTATAAAATGGCTGTTAAATCAAATAGAATCTTATGAAGTGAAATACCAGATATTCAAAATGTAAAGCTAGATATTTTTTATGTAGAATCTAAGAAAGCAATAATGTTATACTTTAGATAAACAAACATTTTCATGTGTTCCCATATTTTACTTTCTTAGAAAATAAAATAGCAACTAGGTCAAAATTTAGAGTATTAAATATGCAAATTTACCTCAAATCTTAATATAGATTTTTTTTCATCAAAGGTCATAGTTCTTACATATTTCATACCAGAGACCTTTTCTTATATTTACACTTGATAATTTTGTTTATATTATTGTATGCCTTTTAAAATTTGCTTTATAGAGAAAGGCTCTGGATTTACCATTAATGACATATAAAAGTGGGGCAGAAAGTTGGGTGCAGCAGCACACACCTGTAGTCCCAGCTACTTGTGAGGCTGAGGTGGAAGGATCATATGAGGCTAGAAGTTCCAGGCCAGGCTGAGCAATATCAAGATTCTATCTATCTATCTATCTATCTATCTATCTATCTATCTATCTATTTTGTTTTTTTGGACGGAGTCTTGTTCTGTCACCCAGGCTGGAGTGCAGTGGCACAATCTTGGCTCACTGCAACCTCCACCTCCCGGGTTAATGCAATTCTTCTGCCTCCGCCTTTTGAGTAGCTGGGAATACAGGCACACACCACCATGCCTTGCTAATTTTTGTATTTTTAGTAGAGATGGTGATTCACCATGTTGGCCAGGCTGGTCTCAAACTCCTAACCTCAAGTGATCTACCTGCCTTAGCCTCCCAGAGTGCTGGGATTACAGGTGTGAGCCACCACACCTGGCCAATCCTATCTCTTTAAACACACACGCATGCACACATACACACACACACACACACAAACACAATGTTATGGAATAGACTATCAAATATATAAAGTTTAAGTGCAATTTTTTATGAAGGAGTTTTTATTTCTTGATTTTTTTACTCATCCCAGCACATCTTGAAAAATAAAAGTAATAACAGCTCAGTTTTATTTTTCCATATTTTAAACTGGAAATTCTACCTTAAAAACAAACTCTATATACTATGAACAATTGGCTCCACAAATATTTACCTATATGCAAAGCAATACAGGAGGTAGATATGGAAAATATGTTATCTTTACCTTTCAGAAACTTTCAGACTAACAAGAGAGATATGTACGTGTAAAAATGCCTCCAATAAAAATATGTTATTAATGCCAAAAGGGCAATAAGCATGAAGAAGAGGAAAAAGGAATACAATACTCAGTGTATTGCTGAATGTTTCAGGAAAGGTTGTGGTCATTTATCTTGGCCTTTAAAGGTACATAAAATGTCAGTAGGCAGAGATAGGAATACGTGAGGATGGAGACAAGTAAGAAGCATGCCAAGTTGAGAGAGCAAGGTGAGCGAGGGACGGAGACAGATAACAGTTTGGTATGTGAGTGAGGCAGGGAGAAGGCCACATTCACCCAATGAGGAAGCAGCTGTGAGAGTTAAGGTAGCAAATGTAGGAGCATATCATGGAAGACAATTTAAATAAGATGCCGAGGATCACACAGAAGGTTTTTGAGAAGAGTTTTATGATTAATTTTAGAAAGATTAAACTGGCAGCATTTTGTAGCATCAATTGGATTGAAGTAATTGAGGTAGAGAAACAATTTGGAAGGGCAGGCGCTGAACTAGTGATTGTCAAAATGTTAAGGTGCAAATATTAATGAAAACTTTGACAATGTAGAATATACAGAATGTAAGTAACTGAATATAGGGATAGTCTGGGTCAAAAAGAGGGAGGGGTCAGAAGATTGGGTCTTCTTCATATGTACTTGAACTGATGGGAGTGAGAAAAGAGAATTGAAGGTAGAATCTAGGAAAATTGCTGCAAGGAAACAAAGATTCAAATGACAGCCTGAGAAAGAGTACAGAATTAAGAAGATTGAAGAGTTTTAGAACCATTAGAATTAAGAATAAGACAGCATGCCAAGAAGGATGGTGTGGTAAAATATGTCATCCATTTCAAAGCAGTCAATGAAGATAAGCACTAGGAGAAAAGATGTAATTTGGTAATTATACAGTCATTGGTCGCTTTTGAGGAAGTAATTTCTATTGAATGGCAGAAGCCAGACCACAAGAGATGTGTGAAGATGAGAAAGTGGATGCAACAAGGACAGATGACCATTTTGAAACTGACACTATTGAAAGGAAGGAAGGACATGAGATAGTAATTTAAGAAATTGGCAGTTTCAAGAGAAAGCTTTTTGGCGGAAGGAATATTCAAGGGAAAAAATGCATAGTAGGATAAAGGGGAGGTGAAAGCAGAGAAGGGATCAAGAAGTCAAGTATAAGTATTAATTTTAGAAAGATGAAAAAGGATAATAAAATGATGGGTAAAGATCAAAAGACATTTTGAACGGTTCTATTTGATAGGAGTTTACCTTTGATAATCTTATAATTTTTCATGATAATTTAGGAGTAACGTCACCTGCAGAGAGTGAACTTGATGTACAAAGTTGAAGCTTAAGAATAGTAAGAGATGTAGAACATTTGTTTCAAAGGCTATGATGGTTAAGACAAAAACTGAGTTATCCATCTCCTTTTACTCTATTCTTCATTTTCTATCTGTCATTGAGCCCTGCCTGTTCTACAGCCTAAGTGTATCTTAAGTGAATCTCTTTATCCTCACTACTGCCAACGTGTTTCAAGCCTTCATGATTTTTTTCCTGCTCTGTTACATTATCCTCCCTACTGGTTTCCCTGCCTTCACTCTTCCAGGCAATTTTCCACATCGCTACTAAAGTGATCTTTCTAGCATGCAAATCTTCACATATCACCTTGCTCAAAATTCCCCAATGGCTTCTCTATTAGTCCACTCTCACACCGCTAATAAAGACATACCCAAGACTGGGTAATTTATAAAGGAAAGACGTTTAATTGACTCACAGTTCAGCATGGCTGGGGAGGCTTCAGGAAAGTTACAATGAAGGAGGAAGGGGAAGCAAATATGTCCTTCTCCACATGGCAGCAGGAAGGAGAAGTGCTGAGTAAAAGGGGAAAAGTCCCTTATAAAGCCATCAGATCTCATGAGAACTCACTCACTATCATGAGAACAGCATAGAGGTAACCACTCCGTGATTCAGTTACCTCCCACCAGGTGCTTCCCAGGACACCACACATGGGGATTATGGGAACTACAATTCAAGATGAGATTTGGGTGGGGACACAGACAAACCATATTAGCTTCCTATCTCTTATAGTAAAAAAAAAAAAAAAAAAAATACAGCTCCTCTACAGAATGTACTATATACTCTACATGGATCTGATACTACCATTCCTATCCAGCCATTTCTTATCATTTCACCCCAATAAGCTGACTCCACACAACATTCCTGCCTTTGCCTTTGACTCTGTCTCTGTTGTTCTCTTGTCCTAGAGGAAATTGCCTGAAGTGGTAGAGTTTAACTAATTCTTAAAGTTCGAAACAAAAGAAAGAAATAATAAAGAAAAAATGAATGAGAAACATTATCTTAAGGTGATAAAAAGGATTGCTGAGCAACAGTGAAGCATTGAGGATATAGAAATTATGTAGGAGCACAGTCCCTATTCTTGTGAATAACAATTCAAGTAGAAGTGAGAGGGGAAACTGATGTTTAAGATCTTAAAAAATATTTGAGTTACAAAGTAATTAGGACTGCCTGATTTTGCTTTATTTATTGATTATTCTCAATTAGGTAGATCTGTGTTTTAATTACTCAATTTTGCAACTTTCTTATTGTATTTTAATGCATTAAAATACTATGTGTATTTTATTAAAATTGTATGTGTATTAAAATACACATAGTATTTTAATGCATTAAAATACACATACAATACCTCAGACTTAAAAAAAATAACAAAAAGAACTTTGTTTAGAAAATATACAGATTTTAAGTGAACAGGAAAAATCTTTTTGTAACCACATTGTAAGAAGTTGTTCAGCCAGTATATTGTACACATCTACACATATGTTTTTATTCTAGGAGTAAATATAAATGAATATGTATTCAACATGAATAAATGTGAGTGAATATTGAGTATTAATGAACTTACATAAATTTTTTTCTTATAACTTCCTGTTAGAAGAATCATTCTTTCAAAACTTTAAAAAATGTATTGCATATGTGGCCTCTTAAATCTCTTTGAAAGATACATCATAACATCTATGTGTTTGGAGGAATTTTAGAAATTTTTAGAAACTACATTCACATAATAGAATGATTATGCCTATATAAATTGAATTTCAAGCAGTTCCAAATAACATTTTATTAAAAGTACATTAAATTTTGATGACTTCATTCATCAAGCAAAATAATGTACAGTGCTCTATACTGGACATTCCAGATAGCACAAAAGTGCTTATGACATAATTGATGCTCTAGAATATCTTAGAATCTGCTGTTAAAGATGACAATTATATCATCCCTCGAATCATCTCTTTCTTCTTCTGCTACTGCTTCTTCTTTCATTCTCTTTCAGTCTAGTTCTCTTACTACACACTATTTCTCATGTGTTATAATAACATGCATATGATGATAAACCCAAAGCACCATAGGATCTCAGAATACTTAAGTAAGTTTAATGTTAGTAGAATTAGTAATAAAGATACTTCATTATATTTACATTAATATACAAACCCTCTTTTCACCATAATATTTGATTAACTATATACCTCTAATCAGCCTCCCACTGTATTGAATTTAATGTGAGTGTATGAATATGTAAATGCACGCATAATACATATACACAGTTTTCATCCAGCACTGAATGACAATGTGATTGTCACAATAATTATTTGCCTACATATTCTTGAATTGTGAGGGCAATATAGTTATAACATCAGTTATTAATTTTTAAATAATGTTAGCTATTTCTCTAAGAAAAATAATATATCTTAATTGTAAAATTTTGTAAAATACAGAAAAATATATTATACAAATAAAAAGCCTCATTCATACTGCATCACTGTTTGTTCTACAAGTGTGTACAGTCATACAGTGACCACACCAATCAAGATATACAATGTGCTCATCACCATGGAAAGCAAAGCCCATCCCTCTGCCCCAAGACCATTAGAACCACTTATTTGTGGCTTTATAGTTTTGCCTTTCCCAGAACATCATGAAAATGGAACTTTTTTGTTTGTGACGGAGTCTCACTCTGTCGCCAGGCTGGAGTGCAGTGGCGTGATCTCGGCTCACTGCAACCTCCGCCTCCCGGGGAACCATATTTTATGCAGACTTCTGTGTCTTGTTTCTTTCACTTAGCACAACACTTTCAATGAGCTCCAACCATGCCATTACGTATATCAGTAGTTTATTCTCTTGCTAAGTTTATTCATTGTATATCCATCCACCACAGTTAATTTATCCAGTCACCAGATAGTAGACATTTGTATTTTTCACAACCTGGAACTACTGTAAATAAAGCCATCATTAATGTTTGCATACAGGTCTTTCTAATAAAATATGTTTTTATTTCTCTCAGGTAAAAAGCTATCAGTAGGATTTCTGGGCCGTATGGTAAAAGTATGTTTAACTTTAGCAATTTTCCAAAGTGTATATGCCATTTTGTATTTCTCTCCACAACACATGAGAGTTCCAGTTGCTTCACAACCTCAACAGCACTAGGTATTTTTGAGATTTTGTATTTTGTCTTGTTATTCTAATGACTGTGTGATGGTATCTTGTATTAGATTGGTGCAGAAGTAATGGCAAAAACTGCAATTACTTTTGCACCAACCCAAAATTTGGTTTTGAAGAGACATAAATTAATTTTCAACATTGGTGGGGTCTGGCTACCTATTTATAGGTATGCATATCTTCAAACATTAATTTTCCCATAGCTATATATGCATAGATATCAATTGAGGAATATTTTGTAATGAAAGACAAGGGGTGGGGAATATGTAATATGTGCTTAAAAAACAAGAATCCAAAAATTGAATTTTGGAAAATATCTTCATAAAATAAACAGCTGTATATTTCCAGTTCTTATGAGGCCTTCTTAGTGAAATAACTCCATTATATAAGAAAAGAAATATTAATATCAAAGGTTAATTTTTAACTTTTATAAGAAAAAAACTGAGCATACATAGAAATAGAGAGATAAATCATATCACTCAACTTCGAGAATTGCTGACTTATGGCCAATCTTGTTTCATCTTTATGCTCTCTTACCCCGAACTTCAGCATTGATTATTTTGAAGCAAATCCCAGGCATCAGAGATTAACTTTTAATTGAATCTCAGAGTTTTTGATTTATAATATTAATATTGAAAATAATTATCTTAAAATGTTTAAATTTTTAAACTTTTAGTGTTAATCCCTAAGGTTTTAGTAGTCTCTTGATTTGACCTATTTTCATGTGGAGTATTTGCTAGGTATGATATTCCAGGCATTTATTCAATAAGCAATAGGAAAATCATTATACCTGAATGGGAATAAAAGCTTATTAAGTGAGATTGTTTTACTTTATTAGCATACTTTGTATATAGTTTCTTTGATAGCATTTTATAGACATTAAATTATATGAACTGTAGGTTTTGCTTAATGGAAGTTGCCGCTTAACAATATTGGCCCCTTTTTTATTCAGTGTATTATATTTTTGAGTTACACATTGACTATAATCCTAGGAGTACTTTCCTAATTCTTATAATACTGATCTAATTTTTCTCACTGGGAAGCTCAGCTGAAATACATAACAGGTTTTAATTAAGAATAAAAAAAGGAAAGAAAGCAAAACTTCACATCATTAGGAGTTCTGATTTCTGCTGCTCTAACAAAAAAGACCACAAGCAATATGAGATTCGTCAAATGTGAGAAATGATAACTAACCATGTTAGGGGTCACCTATAACAAACCACAATAATTGAGAAAGTAACCTTGACACATTTCAGTTGAAGTATGAGTGTCTGTAGTTTATTATATTCCAGACAGTATACATTACCAAAGATGTAGGGCCAAATTAACTTTAATGTTGCACTCTTCACAAGACATTCCATAGCTAGCAATAACATTAAAATAACGCTGTTAAAATAAGAATTTCAATTATAAGGCAGATAAGACTGTGAAAACATGACAGCTTTAATGAGCAATAGTAGTTGGGATTCACTTTGTTAAGGAACATAGTTATCATAGATAGAAAAGAAACAAAATACAGCCTGCAGCCTTTTCTTATTGTGTCATGTCACCCTCTGTTGATAACAGCTTTGGGTTCCAATTCATTTCTATTCATTCTCCCAACCTGTGCCAGAATGATGATCCTGTTATCTTACATATGCTGTTAGAACACCTTCAAATTCTGCATTCCTTAATTCTTCCAAATAGCTGACAGCATGTTATCTAACTTGCTCTCATCACACTTGGTTAAGAAAGAAAGGCAATCAAGATATTGGCCCCATCTTGCAGGTGGGAAAACTGGATCAGTAACTCAGTGGTAATACTGGGAATATATTCAGATTACTTGAAAGATCACCAAATGCTTATTCAGGAGGCTGACTTTAACCAAGGAATATTTAATGAATAGAATCCAAATACAATATCATTCTTTGTGGTTGTATGAGACATGCTCTTGTTTTTGAATCTAGAGTGGTAGAGAGAGACATGATCTTGTTTTTGACTCTGGAATGACAGCCTTCTTTTCCTCTGATCTTATTGTTCCCACCAGTTATCTTCACTATTCCAACTAGTGAGAGGTGTGTTATTCCATTTGGACTGCTACAACAAAAATACCATAAACTTCTGTTGACTTATAAACAACAGAAATTTATTTCTCACAGTTCCAGGGACTGGTAAGTTCAAGATCAAGGCACTGACAACATTCAGTATCTGGTGAGGGCCCGACTTTCTGGTTCTTAAATAGTGCCTTCTTGCTGTATCCTCTTATGGTGAAAGATACAAACACACTCCGTTGTCCTTCTTTCATAAGGACACTAATCTCATTCTTGAGAGTCTGGCTCTTATAACCTAATTACATCCCAAAGACTTCACCTGGTAACACTAGCACTTTGTGGATTAGATTTCATATGAATTTGGGGGAGGATACAAACATTCAGACCATAGCAAGAGCTACATATTCTTTGTTGCCCCTAAGCATGTAACCGTTCCTACAGTGGTTGCATCTACTGGCCTTGCTAGTGAAGCCTGTAAGTCATGTAGAATGTACTGCTATTGCTTTTCTGATATTATTTAACAAAGAAACCTACTCCCAGGGCAGCCAGTAATGGTAATAATATTTTGACCTCTCCTGAAGCTTCCATGCTGTTTTATACAATGAAGGAAAGGTAACAGGTCATCATGCTTATCTGATCTATAATTCATTTGATTAATGTTAGTGATCAGCTGCATCTTCTTTTTGCCTCTCTGTTGTAAATTGGTAGGGATTGTAGTTTCTTATTCACTTTGGATTTTTCCATTACACAGGCAAATGGAGATTGTTCTTTACATAAATAAATCTTTATGATCATTTTGGTTATCTTTAAAGGTCTGGAACTTTTTTGTGTCTCTGAAAGCCCTGGAGACTATTTTGGTTTCAATCACCCTATGCTGTATATCACTATTTACTCACCATTTATATAATTAATATAAATATTTTTCCTCAATTTCTTTATAAATACATTTCTCATAAAACATTTTCACCCACATTGCTTGCTCTAGAGCATGACCAATGTTCATAGTCTTTGCTTCAATATGTTGTAGAATACCATGTTTGTGCTGTCTACTCTCATATTAATCTGTCATCAAAGGGAGCATTGCCGATGCCTTTAAGTGGACCAATCGATTATACAGCGTTATGTTTAGCTTCCATAGCAGCAATTTTGTTTTCTCCCTTAGGAATCTTAATTCTGGAAATGGACATTTTATCTAGATTCAGAATGCTTATTTATTAAATGAAAATGTATTTAGCTTAAATAATATATTTTTAACGATCCAGAGTAACAATGAAATGTATAAGACATTTTACTAGAGTCTATGATGATTTTCAATATAATCACAATGAAATGTATTTAAATTAAAAATATTACTGTAAATCCTTCAAGATGAACCACAGACCTTAATACAAAATTGATGTTCTTAAGTTAATCAGTTAGTTAATGTATTGCCAAACAAACTAGAATATAATACTATATTATCAGGGCAACTTTGTTAAATAGATATTCAACTTTTTAAGTATAAGAACATAGTGGATTTCAACCATCTTTTTATACTAATTTTATGTATTTTTATTGTACTTATTTTGTTTTATCTCTTTATCATTAGAAACAATAACCAATAATTCCAAAACAAAGAAAACTCACTAATTCTTTTTATTCGTGTTCATTCTTTTTGTCCTGTTAATCGTACTTAGAAATACAGTATTGACATTTCCTGGGCTGCTTTGTGTAGAGCGTTGTGCTGATATATAAACATATAAATTTATACATAGTTTTCATTATATATTAGTAAAAAAATAAGTGAAGTAGAAAAATGGGTAAAAGACGTGTACAGTAAATATGCTGAACAAAAACTCACATGTTTCATTTTTTAATACCACCCTCAGGCATGTAATTAATATTATTATCCTCAGAATAATGTTTAAAACTGATCTTATATAACTGTTATTTCAGCTCTCATGCATTCTTTTTGGTGGAGAATAATTGATTCATCTCATTATTAGTCAGGTTTAGACCTTAGTAACATGTACATCCCTATGATAAAAATTATTTTGGAACGGAAAGAGAGATCTCTAAAAAGGGATGAAATCATGCCAAACATCTTATCTCTAACATAAAAAAATTAAATTTGAAGTCAGAATTTCAGTTCCAGTTCTACTTTTAGCTTATGTGACCTTGAGAAAGTTACTTAAGCATTTCTGAGCTTCAAGTTTCTCATTTATAAAGTCAAGGTAAGAAATACCTTTTATGCCTAGCGCTCAGAGTTCTTGTTGGATCAAACAAGATTTGTACATTTAGTTGGAAAACTCAGCATTTGTTATCTAAACATAACGTATTCCAGCAGAGAATTACTGTCCACCATTTTCATTTATACATTTTAAATGGTGATTTATTGATTATCTTCAATATGCAAGGAGCACTGCTAGACACTAGGGAAATAAAAGGGAATTAAGATAGTACCCAAACATTTCAAATCCTCATGGGCAAGGACACGTGAACACATAATAAAATACTTTAATTTCAGTTACAGACACTAATGGGCAGGTTGTTAATAGAATGTTTGCCAACTTTAAGTAGTTTTATAATAAAATATAATAGTTTAAAAGAAAGGTCTATTAATAAAAACAGAATTAAAATAGATATAGATCAAATAAAGTGTGGAAGTTTAGTAAATGAAAAAATTGGCATTAATCAGTAGGAAAAAAATGGGCTTCTCAGCAAGTGGTACTGGGATAGATGAACAGCTATATGGGAAAAGAGAAAACTGAATCTGTTCCAAATGTAACAGAATCAAATTCTAAAAAGATCAAAAATTTAAATTCAGAAACTATTATGTTACTAGAAGAAAACAAAGGTGAATTACTCTGTAACCTCAGAGTGGCCAGAAGTTTCCTAACTGATTCTAAATCCAAAAGCAATAAAGGAAAAGGCTAATAAAGGTGACAATATGAAAATTTAGAAAAAAAAACTTTTTATACTAAAATAATTGCAAATATTTTCCACTTGTTAATGCAAAATAACAAATAGAAAATATTTTCAATTTTTGTTATAAACAAAGGGTTGTTATCCCTAAAATATAAAGCACTTTTAAAATTGAAAGAAGACCAACAACTCTATAAAAATGGGCAGGAGACATCAAAAGATAGTTTGCATAACATAAATGCAAAGGGTCCTTAAATATAGGAAAAGATGTTCCAATTCACTCATAAAAATGCTAATTGAAATCACTAAAATTACTATTGTTTATCAATAAGGTTGGCAAAAGCACAAAAGGTTGAAAACATACTTGTGGTAAGCAGAAAAATGACCCCTAAAGATGTGTACATCGTAGTTCCCGGAACTTCACATGGCAAAAGAGATTTTGAAGATATTAAATTAAGGATTATGAGAGATGAAGATTATCCTGGATTACTCAGATGGGCCCAAAGTAATCACAAAGGTCCTTACCAATGAGGGAGGAGTCAGTCAGAGGAGATGTATCTGGTGATGGAAACAGAAGTTAGAACAGTGTGATCAGTGCCCTTCAAGGTGGAAGGGGACTGCAAGCCAAGGAATGTGGGCAACCTCTACAATCTACAAGCTGGAAAAGGCAATGAAATGGATTTTCTCTTGGAGCCTCTGAAAGGAATACAAATCTGCTGTCACCCTGATTTTAGCTCTGTGAGAACCATTTTTGACTTCTGATTTCCAGAATTGTAAGATATTTGTGTTTTTAATCTACTAAATTTGTGGTAACTTGTTGCTATAGCACTAGACAACAAATACAATACTCTTAAGAGGAAGGTTGTGAGAAAACAGGCACTTTCATTTATTGTTGGGAATGCAAACTGTACAGCCTCTGTGGAGGAGAATTTTGCTATATTTACATATACACTCACCCTTAGATCCCACAAACACATCTCTGTCACTGTCAAATATTGTAAAAAGATTTTTCAGCCCTGTTTGTAGTAGCAAAAAATACTAGGAACAACCCAAATATGTATTAATAGAAATTGGTTGAATGAAGTGTGGTATTATGTTGTAGTACGCAGTTGTAAAAAAATTAAAGTTTTCATATTTTGCTGTGGAATGATCTCAGGCAATATTGTTAAGTGAAAGTAGCAAGTTGAAAACAAATGTATGTTACTATTTGACAAAGAAGAGGGAGAATATAAGTATACATTTACCTACACATATATATTTGCTTTTTTAACAATAAAATGATAAACTAAAAAGTATTATTTGGGTTTTCTTTTCTTTTTTAGTGGTTATTCATAGGACTGAAAAGAATAGCATGAAGGAAATAGGGATGGTAGGTAGACCTAAGTGTACTTTACTTTGTAGATCTGACTCTATAGCCCTATAAATGTATTACAACTATAAAGTTTTACTGATTTAGGAATGCAAAATATTTCAAATATGCACAAGTTAGAATTAATATGTGAATGAATATAAATATGAATGACTGAATCTTATGAGAATTTTCTAATTTACAGAAAGCAGTTTTCAAAACTGATAGAGGATGGAGTTCATTAAAAATATTTATTCAGAATTCGTTATGGCCTCATCATCAAGTAGGGGAATCAGACGATATATAATTATACTGCAAGGAAGATGGTGAAACATCCAAAGAAGAGATTTAAAGGGATTTCAGAGAAATGAGAGTGCACTTCCAGGAGAATAAGAAAGATTTTGTGCTCATTCAGTTAGTTATATATTCAACAAATATGTACTGAGCACCCATTATGAGCAAACTCTGTTACAGGCAGTAGGGTTAAGTGATTTTTAAAACAGTGAAAAACTCCTACCTTCATAGAGCTTATATTCTTATAAGAATGAGGGTAACAGACAATAAATAAAAGATGAAAAGAACTGAGAATTGACCATTACGTTTAGTGTAGTGGAGATCAGTGTTGACCATGGCAAGAGCATGCACATTCCTATCACCGGGACATTCATAGTCCCCCTAGATGAAGACAGACATTTACATAAGCAAGTACTATGTTGTATGATATATTGTACCTATTTTAAAGAAGCCTCTATAGAGCTGACAGTACATTGTGCACTTTAATAGACAGTGAGTACTCCATAAATAGACAAGAAAATGATAGAGTTATGCAAACTAATGTTAGCAATTATTTTGTACTGATATTGTCCAGCCTCTGATATATTTATGCCTAGTATTTTAAGTACGTACTGTTCTTTTCATTTTATTTGCTTTACCAATGAAATTCCACAGAAACAAAGTATTTCCACCACTTTTGTAAATGAAGCTGTGCTGTTTTGCATGAGGACTGTTCTGTGTGGGTTTGGTCAAGGGCTAAGGTCAAATTTGGGAGACTCCCTTCTACCATGTAATAGTGGCATGACACTAGGTGAATTAGTTTACCTACAGCTCAATTTCTCCATCTAGAAGATAGGAATAATAATACCTGTGTTCAGTGATGTTGTGAACATGAAATGGGATGCACATATGGAAGATTTGATGTTATTAATCACATATTTTTGATAATAAAAATTCTCTTTAACTAGAAGTCCCTTTTTTTAATTATACTTTAAGTTCTGGGGTACATGTGCAGAACGTGCAGGTTTGTTACATAGGTATACATGTGCCATAGTGGTTTGCTGCACCCATCAACCTGTCATCTACATTAGGTATTTCTCCCAATGCTATCCCTCCCCTAGCTCCTCACTCCCCAACAGGCCCCGGTGTGTGATGTTCCCCTCCCTGTGTCCATGTGTTCTCATTGTTCAACTACCACTTACGAGTGAGAACATGTGGTGTTTGGTTTTCTGTTCTTGTGTTAGTTTGCTGAGAATGATGGTTTCTGGCCTCATCCATGTCCCTGCAAAGATGTGAACTCATCCTTTTTAATGGCTGCATAGTATTCCATGGTGTATATGTGCCACATTTTCTTTATCCAGTCTATCACTTATGGGCATTTGTGTTGGTTCCAAGTCTTTTCTATTGTGAACAGTGCCCCAGTAAACATAAGTGTTCATGAGTCTTTATAGTCAAATGACTTATAATCCTTTGGGTATATACCCAGTAATGGGATTGCTGGGTCAAATGGTATTTCTGGTTCTAGATCCTTGAGGAATCACCACACTGTCTTCCACAATGGTTGAACTAATTTACACTCCCAACAGTGTAAAAGCTTTCCTGTTTCTCCACATCTTCTCCAGCATCTGTTGTTTCCTGACTTTTTAATGATCGCCATTCTAACTGATGTGAGATGGTATCTCATTGTGGTTTTGATTTGCATTTCTCTAATGACCAGTGATGATGAGCATTTTTTCGTATGTTTGTTGGCTGCATAAATGTCTTCTTTTGAGAAGTGTCTGTTTATATCCTTCGCCCACTTTTTAATGGGGTTGTTTTCTTCTTGTAAATTTGTTTAAGTTCTTTGTAGATTCTGGATATTAGCCCTTTGTTAGATGAATAGATTGCAGAAATTTTCTCCCATTCTGTAGGTTGCCTGCTCACTTCTTTTGCTCTGCAGAAGCTCGTTAGTATAGTTAGATCCCATTTGTCAATTTTGGCTTTTGTTGCCATTGCTTTTGGTGTTTTAGTCATGAAGTCTTTGCCCATGCGTATGTCATGAATGGTATTGCCTAGGTTTTCTTCTATGGTTTTTATGGTTTTGTGTCTTACATTTAAGTCTTTAATCCATCTTGAGTTAATTTCTCTATAAGGTGTAAGGAAGGGATCCAGTTTCAGCTTTCTGCATATGGCCAGCCAGTTTTCCTAATACCATTTATTAAATAGGGAATCCTTTCCCCACTTCTTGTTTTTGTCAGGTTTGTCAGTGATCCAATGGTTGTAGATATGTGGTGTTATTTCTGAGGCCTCTGGTTCTGTTATATTGGTTTATATATCTGTTATGGTACCAGTTCCATGCTGTTTTGCTTTGCCTTGTAGTGTAGTTTGAAGTCAGGTAGCGTGATGCCTCCAGCTTTGTTCTTTTTGATTAGGATTGTCTTGGCAGCGAGGGCACTTTTTTGGTTCCATATGAACTTTAAAGTAGTTTTTTCCAATCCTGTGAAGAAAGCCATTGGTAGCTTGATGGGGATGGCATTGAATCTATAAATTGCCTTGGGCAGTACGGCCATTTTCACGATATTGATTCTTCCTATCCATGAGCATGGAATGTTCTTCCATTTGTTTGTGTCCTCTCTTATTTCCTTGAGCAGTGGTTTGTCATTCTCCTTGAAGAGATCCTTCACATTTCTTGAAAGTTGTATTCTTAGGTATTTTATTCTCTTTGTAGCAGTTGTGAATGGGAGTTCGCTCATGATTTTGCTCTCCGTTTGACTGTTATTGGTGTATAGGAATGCTTCTGATTTTTGCACGTTGATTTTGTATCCAGAGATTTTGCTGAAATTGCTTATCAGCTTAAGGAGATTTTGGGCTGAGATGATGGGTTTCCTAAATATACAATCATGTCATCTGCAAACAGGGACAATTTGACTTCCTCTTTTCCTAATTGAATACCCTTTATTTCTTTCTCTTGGCCTGATTGCCCTGGCCAGAACTTCCAATACTATGTTGAAGAGGAGTGGTGAGAGAGGGCATCCTCTTCTTGTGCTGGTTTTCAAAGGTAATGCTTCCAGCTTTTGCCCATTCAGTATGATATTGGCTGTAGGTTTGTCATAAATAGCTCTTATTATTTTGAGATACGTTCCATCAAAAACTACTTTATCGAGAGTTTTTAGCATGAAGGGCTGTTGAATTTTGTTGAAGGCCTTTTCTGCATCTATTGAGATAATCATGTGGTTTTTGTCATTGGTTCTGTTTATGTGATGTTTACCTTTATTGATTAGCATATGTTGAACTAGTGTTGTATCCCAGGGATGAAGCCAACTTGATCGTGCTGGATAAGCTTTATGATGTGCTGCTGGAATTGGTTTGCCAGTATTTTATTGAGGATTTTTGCATCGATGTTCATCATGGATATTGGCCTGAAATTTTCTTTTTTGGTTGCATTTCTGTGAGGTTTTGGTATCTGGATGATGCTGGCCTCATAAAATGAGTTAGGGAGCATTCCCTCTTTTTCTATTTTTTGGAATAGTTTCAAAAGGAATGGTACCAGCTCCTCTTTGTAACTCTGGTAGAATTCGGCTGTGAATTTGTCTGCTCCTGGATGTTTTTTGGTTGGTAGGCTATTATTACTGCCTCAGTTTCAGAACTTGTTATTGGTCTATTCAGGGATTCGACTTCTTCCTGGTTTTGTCTTGGGAGGGTGTATGTGTCCAGGAATTTATCCGTTTCTTCTAGATTTTCTAGTTTATTTGCATAGAGGTGTTTATAGTATTCTCTGGTGGTAGTTTGTATTTCTGTGGGATTGGTGGTGATATCCTCTTTAGCATTTTTTATTGCATCTATTTGATCCTTCTCTCTTTTCTTCTTTATTAGTCTGGCTAGAGGTCTGTCTATTTTGTTGGTCTATTCGAAAAACCACCTCCTGGATTCATTGATTTTTTGAAGGGTTTCTTGTGTCTCTATCTCCTTCAGTTCTGCTCTGATCTTATTTCTTGTCTTCTGCTAGCTTTTGAATTTGTTTGCTCTTGCTTCTCTAGTTCTTTTAATTGTGATGTTAGGGTGTCAATTTTAGATCTTTCCTGCTTTCTCTTGTGGGTATTTAGTGCTATAAATTTCCCTCTCCACACTGCTTTAGCTATGTCCCAGAGATTCTGGTATGTTGTGTCTTTGTTCTCATTGGTTTCAAAGAACATCTTTATTTCTGCCTTAATTTCATTACTTACCCAGTAGTCATTCAGGAGCAGGTTGTTCTGTTTCCATGTAGTTGTGCAGTTTTGAGTGAGTTTCTTAATCCTGAGTTCTAATTTGATTGCACTGTGGTCTCAGAAACTGTTCGTTATGATCTGTTCTTTTGCATCTGCCAAGGAGTGTTTTCCTTCCAATTATGTGGTCAATTTTAGAATAAATTCAATGTGGTGCTGAGAAGAATGTATATTCTGTTGATTTGAGATGGAGAAATCTGCAGATGTCTGTTAGGTCTGTTTGGTCCAGAGCTGAGTTCAAGTCCTGGATATCCTTGTTAATTATCTCTCTCGATCTGTCTAATATTGACAGTGGGGTGTTAAAGTGTCCCACTATTATTGTGTGGGAGTCTAAGTCTCTTTGTGGGTCTCTAAGAACTTGCTTTATGAATCTGGGTCCTCCTGTATTGGGTGCATGTATATTTAGGATAGTTAGCTCTTCTTGTTGCATTGATCCCTTTTACCATTATGTAATACTCTTCTTTGTCTCTTTTCATCTTTGTTGGTTTAACAGCTGTTTTATTAGAGACTAGTATTGCAACCCGTGCTTTTTTTTGTTTTGCATTTGCTTGGTAAATCTTCCTCCATCCCTTCATTTTGAGCCTATGTGTGTCCTTACACATGAGATGAGTCTCCTGAGTACAGCACACTGATGGGTCTTGACTCTTTATCCAATTTGCCAGTCTGTGTCTTTTAATTAGGGCATTTAGCTTGTTTACATTTAAGTTTAATATTGTTATGTGTGAATCTGATCCTGTCATTATGATGCTAGCTGGTTATTTTGCCCGTTAGTTGATGCAGTTTCTTCATAGTGTCGATGTTCTTTACAATTTGGTATGTTTTTGCAGTGGCTGGTACCAGTTGTTTCTTTCCATGTGTACTGCTTCCTTCAGGAGCTCTTGTAAGGTAGGCCTGGTGGTGCCAAAATCTCTCAGCATTTGTTTGTCTGTAAAAGATTTTATTTCTCCTTCACTTTTGAAGCTTAGTTTGGCTGGATATGAAATTCTGGGTTGAAAATTCTTGTCTTTAAGAATGTTGAATATTGGCCCCCACTCTCTTCTGGCTTGTAGGGTTTCCATCAAGAAATCCACTGTTAGTCTGATGTGCTTCCCTTTGTGGATAACCCAACCTTTCTCTCTGGCTGCCCTTAACATTTTTTCCTTCATTTCAACCTCACTGAATCTGACAATTATGTGTCTTGGGGTTGCTCTTCTCAAGGAATATCTTTGTGATGTTTTCTGTATTTCCTGAATTTGAATGTTGGCCTGCCTTGCTAGGTTGGGGAAGGTCTCTTGGATAATATCCTGAAGAGTGTTTTCCAACTTGGTTCGATTCTCCCCATCACTCTCAGGTACAACAGTCAAATGTAGATTTGGTCTTTTCACACAGTCCCATATTTCTTGGAGGCTTTGTTCATTTCTTTTCACTCTTTTTCCTCTAATCTTGTCTTCTTGCTTTATTTCATTGGGTTGACCTTCAATCTCTGATATCCTTTCTTCCACTTGTGATTCGGTTGTTGATACTTGTGTATGCTTCACGAAGTTCTCGTGCTGTGATTTTCAGCTCCATCAGGTCATTTATGTTCTTCTCTAAGCTGGTTATTCTAGTTAGCAATTCATATAACCTTTTTTTCCAGGTTCTTAGCTTCCTTGCATTGGGTTAGAACATGCTTCTTTAGCTCGAAGGT
Source organism: Nomascus leucogenys (assembly GCF_006542625.1). Classification (NCBI taxonomy): domain Eukaryota; kingdom Metazoa; phylum Chordata; class Mammalia; order Primates; family Hylobatidae; genus Nomascus; species Nomascus leucogenys. The sequence continues at coordinate 17,802,243 of NC_044383.1, read as the reverse complement.
GTTTGTTATTACCCACCTTCTGAAGCCTACTTCTGTCAATTCATCAGACTCATTCTCTGTCCCATTTTGTTCCCTTGGTGGCAAGAAGTTGTGATCCTTTGGAGGAGGAGAGGCCTTTTGGTTTTTGGAATTTTCAGCCTTTTTGCACTGGTTTCTTCCCATCTTCATGGATTTATCTACTTTTGGTCTTTGATGTTGGTGATGTTGATACTATTCCTTTCTGTTTGATAGTTTTCCTTCTAACAGTCGGGCCCCTCTGCTACAGGTCTGCTGGAGTTTGCTGGGCGTCCACTCCAGACTCTGTTTGCCTGGGTATCACCAGTGGAGGCTGCAGAACAACAAAGATTGCTGCCTGTTCCTGCCTCTGAAAGCTTCGTCCCAGGGGGGCACCCACCAGATGCCAGCCAGAGCTCTCCTGTATGAGGTGTCTGTTGGCTCCTACTGGGAGGTGTCTCCCAGTCTGGATACATGGGGGTGTCAGGGACCCACTTGAGGAGGCAGTCTGTCCCTTATCGGAGCTCAAACACTGTGCTGGGAGAACCGCTGCTCTCTTCAGAGCGGTCAGGCAGGGACATTTAAATCTACTGAAGCTGCGCCCACAGCTGCCCCTTCCCCCAGGTGCTTTGTCCCAGGGAGCTGCAGTGGGCTCTGCCCAGTTCGAACTTCCTGGGGGCTTTGTTTGCACTATGAGGGTAAACCCTGCCTACTCAAGCCTCAGCAATAGCAGAATACTTTTAATTCTTATGGGTGTACATAAATGTTAAAATACATTAGCTTATTTTTGTAGTTTACTATATAGAGTAGATGCAACAGAATCAATTTTGTTTTTATAAAAAAACTTTTTGTTATGTAATAGTGTCAATAACAAAATATTTGTATTACAATTTTAAAATACTTCCTTCAATCTTTGCAACAGCCCATTAGTATAGGCATTTATACTACCTTAATCTTATAGAGCAATAAAAGGAGCTCAGAAATACAAAAATTAGTGCCTATAATATTGTATTATTTTGTTTATGCGGATGCAGGAAGTCTGGGTTAGACTGAATGTATTTTGTCTTGAGGAAATTGGCATTTTCAAATAAATTTCTGTTTTGATTTACCTTTCTCTTTAAATCAGGGCTTCTCAACTAGTGACACTAGTGACAGTTTGCACTAGTGAATACATATTTGGGTTGTTCTATGAGAAAACATAGACACTAGTGACATTTTGCACTAGTGATCCATTGTTGTGGAGGGCCGATCTGTGAATCATAGGATGTTTAGCACCCTCTCTAGCCACTACCGACTAGATGCCAGTAACACACTTGCTCCATTTGTGATAACCAAAAATGTCTCCTACCCATATTGTCAGATGGCCCCTGGGGGAGTGACCAGGGGACATTTGTGAGAACAAATGAGTGAGGAAAAAGTGAGAATTAGTGAGATGTGTTAAACTACAGTAGAGCAAAGTTTTAATTAGTTAGGTTTTGACTAATGTTTTCTTTTGTATTAAAAAGTAAAGATGATAATTTTAAAGCATTTTATGATATAGTCACTAAATATTTGAGTAAATAAAACTTTTTTTTTTTTTTTTTAAGATGGAATTTCTCCGTGTCTCCCAGGCTGGAGTGCAGTGGCGTGATTTTGGCTCACTGCAACCTCCGCCTCCTGGGTTCAAGTGATTCTCCTGCCTCAGCCTCCTGAGTAGCTGGGATTACAGGTGTGCACCACCATGCCTGGCTAATTTTTTTTTTCTTTTGTATTTTTAGTAGAGACCAGGTTTCACCATGTTGGCAGACTGATCTCGAACTCCTGACCTCATGATCTGCCCACTTCAGCCTCACAAAATGCTGGGATTACAGGCGTGAGCCACTGCACCTGGCCTGAGTAAATAAAACTTTCTAACTGTGAACATTTTACATTGATATGATAAAATTTACAGAAATAAAAATGTGAATTTTAGTCAAAACAAAGAGAACTATATATAATATATATTTTTCCATGTGGCTCATTACATATGATTTCAATTAATACTTTCTTTTTTTTTATTATACTTTAGGTTTTAGGATACATGTGCACAATGTGCAGGTTTGTTACATATGTATCCATGTGCCATGTTGTTTTGCTGCACCCATTAACTCGTCATTCAGCATTAGGTATATCTCCTAATGCTGACCCTCCCCCCTCCCCCGACCCCACAACAGGCCCCAATGTGTGATGTTCCCCTTCCTGTGTCCATGAGTTCTCATTGTTCAATTCCCACCTATGAATGAGAACATGCGGTGTTTGGTTTTTTGTCCTTGCGATAGTTTACTGATAATGATGTTTTCCAGTTTCATCCATGCCCCTACAAAGGACATGAACTCATCATTTTTATGGCTGCATAGTATTCCATGGTGTATATGTGCCACATTTTCTTAATCCAGTCTATCTTTGTTGGACATTTGGGTTGGTTCCAACTCTTTGCTATTGTGAATAGTGCCGCAGTAAACATACATGTGCATGTGTCTTTATAGCAGCATGATTTATAGTCCTTTGGGTATGTACCCAGTAATGGGATGGCTGGATCAAATGGTATTTCTAGTTCTAGATCCCTGAGGAATCGCCACACTGACTTCCACAGTGGTTGAACTAGTTTACAGTCCCACCAACAGTGTAAAAGTGTTCCTATTTCTCCACATCCTCTCCAGCACCTGTTGTTTCCTGACTTTTTAATGATGGCCATTCTAACTGGTGTGAGATGGTATCTCACTGTGGTTTTGATTTGCATTTCTCTGATGGCCAGTGATGATGAGCATTTTTTCATGTGTTTTTTGGCTGCATAAATGTCTTCTTTTGAGAAGTGTCTGTTCATGTCCTTCGCCCACTTTTTGATGGGGTTGTTTGTTTTTTTCTTGTAAATTTGTTTGAGTTCATTGTAGATTCTGGATATTAGCCCTTTGTCAGATGAGTAGGTTGCAAAAATTTTCTCCCATTCTGTAGGTTGCCTGTTCACTCTGATGGTAGTTTCTTTTGCTGTGCAGAAGCTCTTTAGTTTAATTAGATTCCATTTGTCAATTTTGGCTTTTGTTGCCATTGCTTTTGGTGTTTTAGACATGAAGTCCTTGCCCATGCCTATGTCCTGAATGGTATTGCCTAGGTTTTCTTGTAGGATTTTAATGGTTTTAGGTCTACCATTTAAGTCTTTAATCCATCTTGAATTAATTTTTGTATAAGGTGTAAGGAAGGGATCCAGTTTCAGCTTTCTACATATGGCTAGCCAGTTTTCCCAGCACCATTTATTAAATAGGGAATCCTTTCCCCATTTCTTGTTTTTGTCAGGTTTGTCAAAGATCCTGATGATTATCTCAATAGATGCAGAAAAGGCCTTTGACAAAATTCAACAACACTTCATGCTAAAAACTCTCAATAAATTAGGTACTGATGGGACGTATCTCAAAATAATAAGAGCTATCTATGACAAACCCACAGCCAATATCATACTGAATGGGCAAAAACTGGAAGCATTCCCTTTGAAAACTGGCACAAGACAGGGATGCCCTCTCTCACCCCTCCTATTCAACATAGTGCTGGAAGTTCAATTAATACTTTCTACAAAACACTGTTCATTACTCCCCTTTCCAAAAAAAAAAGACTAAACTCGTACTAAATATATTTGTGGTTTTGGTTTTAATGGTTTTGGTTTTGGTTTTACAAATACTGATTAAATGTTAGTAGGGAAGAAGTTTAGTTTTATTTTTTGCTCTAGTACATGTAATATTCTATAAATTTTATTGTGATGACATGACATTTTCCTCCTTCAAAAAGACAGCAGATGAATGAAAAATATATTTTTATGTATTCATTGGTACTGAATTTTAAATAAAAATAATTTATAACTAATTTTAAACATTCCTAAGTGGTATGTCTAGAAGACTTTTAAAAATTGAATAAAACAATTTATAGTTTAATTATATGACTTAGTAGAGCACATTATTTCCTATTATCCTATTACCCTGATTGAAAGATAAATATAAATATTGGGTTATTATTGGTATAATTAAGCCATTGAATTTTAAACATCTTTCTTCTGAAACAACACACACATATATATAAAAAAAATTATTCTAATTAGCTATGAATAAAAAATACATTAATACATATATACTGGATATCAGATGACAAAAACAGATAGAAGATAGTGTCCAATATTTTTGTTCTACTTGTTTGAAAGGTTATCAAGTAGTAAGTAATACCAGCAGAGCATGAAAATGACCAGTAATTTAAAAGTAATCAGACAAGGTATAGTTTGTTGTATTTTTAACTACAGAAGGCTGGTCAATAGCTGCACTCAATTTGCTGTTATTTCCCCATGGAAAGCCCAGTTTGTTAGCTTTAGGATAGGCTCAGTCAATAGATTCTTTTTTACTAAGGGAAATGATCCATAGGAGGTCTCCTGAGGAGTAAAGTCATGAGAAAACATAGGCAGCCTTTCATGCTGCACAACACAACTAGGGAAGTAAGACTCTGACCTATTTGAGGTAGAGTTTCGAAGACTGCACTGTTGGAGCTCTTTTTTAAAAAATCAAATCATGTTATCAAAAGAAAGCTGAAAATAATAGCAAAAGACTAGTTTTATTAGAAAACTTTTGTTCTATTATAATAATGCATTATGTGAAGTGCTTGGAATTGGCCTCAAATACTGTTAAAACACATATTAAAGAAGCCAATAATTACACTTTGTAAGTTTGCCTCTTTGTAGGCACCCTTTGTCATCTCCTTGTGGAATAATTTGAGAGGTGGAGGAGACACTTAGACATTGGGCGAGATAAGGAAAAAGTTAGAACACACAGTCCAGTGCTCTAAGACCTCATTGGACCACCTGCTGATCCAGATATGTGTATGGTGGAGACACAAAAATCATAAATAACTTCCCCCCAGTTAAATATCGCTGCAATTAAATTCTCCATTTGAGAAAATAGGATTGAAGAATGATGCCCTTGTTGACAGCATTTATTACTATGCTCACCTACTTCCAAAAAAGAATTGAGATGACTTACAGTTAAAAGGAAGGACAAAATAACAGCACATTTGCTGTTGCTGGTGGTGTTGGTGTTGGGTTTTGTTTTGTTTTGTGAGTGGTGTGTTAGAATAAACTTTGGAGTCATACCAGCTGGATAAAAATCCTAGCTTTTTCCCTTCTAAGATTTTGACTTGGGTAGGTTAATTCAGTTCTTTGAACTTTGTTTCCTTAAATAAAATCAGGCACAATAATGACTAATTCAGGATTGTGGTGAGAATTAAATGAGCTAAAATAGGTAAAATATGTAGGATACTACCCAAAACAAAGTTGGGACTCAACAATAACCATTACTTTCCTCCCTTAAGAAGATGGAGGTTTTAAGGAAGCTTACCCACAAGGGCTCTTTTCTCTTTCTCTGTCAACTTATTGTCTTTTAAGTATCTAAGATCACAATAAACGTCTCCAAATTATGTAAAAAAGAAATTAGCCATTGTCAGAATTCATTATTCACCAAAGCTTCTTTGAGCACTTGCTCCATGTATGACACCTCACACATGAACTCTGGGGGATATGAGAAGTAGCTGGCATGCCCCAGCCCCAGCAGAAGGCTCTTTGCTGCTTGGAAAAAGGAATTCAAAACACTAAGTTTCCTTCTTTCTTCTGTTTCAAAACCTATTAATAGATATGTCAGTTAAGCCTGAAAGTTATTCCTCCTGGCTCAGACTGCACTGATGACTTCTTCAGAAAGCCTGCCTGGTCTTTTGGCAGATTTGCTAGGATTTGGATGACCTCATCCATGATGGCTAAAAGTATGTAGAAGGGTCAGATTAATTTAATGCAGAAAATCTAGTACATCCTAGAAAATAATGAAAAGTTCAAAATTAGGAATTCATTGATAGAACAGTTATTTAATGTGAGAAGAGACAACACAGTAATATAGAACTCAGTATTTAAAAAATAATCAGGACTTATGAATTATTTTCTTAAGGATTAACTTAGAGAACTGAAATCTGCCATGTAATTTATCTAGATTGTAACGTGATTTGGGGAGAAAGGGTACATTTACATCCCACCTAAAACTAACCTCCCAAAAATAGTATATAACATTATATAAACTATAATAATACAAATTACTCCATGCTTTAGAAAGTTACAATCAATAATTTATATTGACAGATTCTAATGACATAAAAGTTTTAAATGTAACCAGTTAATCATTAACATAATTATTCTTTAATAACTTTACTTTTGAATTTCTTCGTGGCTTAGAAAATGAAAGCATATAATTTTTCTAACTGTTGAAATATCTTTACTCATTTTTGTTTAAATTTTTGAAATGTTCTTTCTTAAAACACAAATTATTTAGAAACACTAATAGGTAAAATATAAAGGTATATTAAAATGTGATCAGCACTTTTTATGGCATTTGTATAATATTTATAAATTTCAGATGGATTGGGAAGGTTTAAATAATTTATATAAGTTATAAAAGTTATCATGCAATAAATATACTCAAATTCTTATCAGTGAGTTTTTTTGTTTTGCATATATATTTTAATCCTATTACTCTATGCAGTTTGTATCAAAGGTTAAGATTCATCCATGAATTAATGTATTTATTTATTCATTCATTTATCCATCATTCAAAAATATTTATTGAACAACTCTTTTAGACCAAGATCTGTGTTAAATCTGGAATTGCAAACATGAATATAACACAGGCCTCGCTCCTGAGACTCTCATAATCTACTAATGGAGAGACACAGATACTTGATCATGTGACATAGTACATACATAGAGAAATGTACGTATTCTCTGTGAACAAAAAGAAAATAAAAATTAATTATGCTCAGGAGAAGTGGGGTAATTATTTCAATGAGAGGGCAGTATTTGAGCCGGATCTTGAAAAAGAAAAAAGATAAATTTCCCTAGTGAACAGAGGGCATTCCATTCAAGAGGGAACATGGTCTGGTTGGCCTAGTTGTGACATGGAGCCTAAGGGAAATGATGAGAGGCAAGGAAGGGGAGTCGGGGATGGACACAAAGATTCTGAATTCTGTAGAATCCAGTGGGGGACTGGAGAAGACTTCTAAGCACAATCAATAAGAAAATGTGTGTGTGTCTGTTATATGTATTTAGAAAGATATCTGTGTATGTGTGTGTATACACACATATCCATTAATGTATATATACAGACATATACATATGTATGTATGTATTTATATGTATTTTTGTATTTCAAAGTATATGTATTTTTAAACTTCTATGGCATGGAAACACTTTTAGAAGAAATATTGAATTGTTTTCGTAGATATTAAATGCCTATTACATAACATTTACATTCAAAGTTTGAAAGAAACAGAAGAGGATACGGTAAAAATGAAAACTAAGCCATTCTTCTGTCTCAATTTTATAGCCACCTACTTGCCTTCCTAGAGGCAATCACTGTTTTCGGGATTTTTGTGTTTCTTTGAGGTATTGTATACAGGTACTAGTATTTGTGTTCTCTGCTTTATAGATGCAGTGTTCTTACCTTGCTAGATAATTCCATATCAGCAATTAAGGAACAACTACATTTTTTAAAAATTAAAGACTTTATTTTTTTAGAGCAGTTTTAGATTCACAGCAAAATTTAGAGGTAAGTACTGAGATTTCCTGTATACCTCCTGCCTCTATGTGCACAGCCTTCATCATTATCAGCATCCCCACCAGAATGATACAGTTGTTACACTTGATGAATCTACATTGACACATCATAATCATCCAAAGTCCATTGTTTACACTAGAGTTCACTCTTTGTGTTTTACATTCTGTGGGTTTGGGCAAATGTGTAATGACATGTATTTATCATTATAATATAATACAGAGTATGTTCAATGCCCTAAAAATTTTCTGTGCTCTGCCTATGCATCCCCACACCCACTCCTGCCCCCACCAACCCCTGGCAAACACTGATCTTTTTACTGTCTCCGTAATTTTGCCTTTTCCAGAATGTAATATAGTTTGAATCATACATTTCTATGATTATTGTGATAATATGTAGACTTTTCAGACTGTGAAATGCATATTCACACAGAAATATACATTTAAGTTTCCTCCATGTCTTTGTTTTTTGTTTTTGTTTTTTTTTTTTTTTGAGATGGAGTCTCGCTCTGTTGCCAGGTTGGAGTGCAATGGTGCAATCTTGGCTCACTGCAACCTCCGCCTCCCACGTTCAAGCGATTCTCCCTGCCACAGCCTCCCAAGTAGCTGGGATTACAAGTGCCTGCCACCACACCCAGCCAAGTTTTTGTATTTTTAGTAGAGACGGGGTTTCGCCATGTTGGCCAGGCTGGTCTGAAACTCCCGACCTCAGGCAGTCCGCCCACCTTGGCCTCCCAAAGTGCTGGGATTATAGGCATGAGCCACCGTGCCCAGCCTCCTCCATGTCTTTTTATGTCTTGATAGCTAATTTCTTTTTAGAGCTAAATAATATCCCATTGTCTGGATATATCACAGTTTATTTATTCATTCACCTACTGAAGGGAGTCTTGGTTGCTTCCAAGTTTTGGCAATTATTAATTATGCTGCTACAAACATCCATGTGCAGATTTTTGTATGGATATAAGTTTTCAGCTCCTTTGGGTAGGTATCAGGGAGCACAATTGCTGGATCATATGGTCAGGATAGTTTAGTTCTGTAAGAAACTGCCAAACTGCCTTCCAAAATGACTTTACCATTTTGCATTCCCATGAGCAAAGAATGAGAGTTCCTGTTATTTTATGTATTTGCCAGGATTTGGTGTTGTCAGTGTTTTGGATTTTGGTCAGTTTAAGATACGTGAAATAGTATCTCATTGCTGTTTTACTTTGCATTTCTCTGATCTATAGAACATCATCTCATATGCTTGTTTGCCATGTGTGTATCATCTTTGGTAAGGTGTCAGTTAACAGTCTTTCACCGATTGTTTCTTATTGTTGAGTTTTAAGAGTTCTTCATATGTTTCGGATAACATGCCTTTATCGGATGTATTTTGCAAATATTTCTCCCAGTCTGTAACTTGTTTTCTTATTCTCTTACATTGTCTTTCACAGAGCATAAGTCTTTAATTTTAATGAAGTCTAGTTTATCAATAATTTCTTTCATGAATTAAGCCTTTGGTGTTATATGTAAAAAATTATTACAGTACCGCAGGTCATCTAGGTTTTCTCCTGTTATCTTCTACAGGTTGTATCATTTTGCATTTTACATTTAGTTCTACAATTCATTTTGAGTTAATTTTTGTGGAGGGTACTACCTCATTTGTAATGGCTGTATAGTGTTCCACAGTACTATATTCAACTAGTCCCCCACTGATGTACAATTAGACTTTTTCCAATCTTTAGCTATTGCAGACAATGCGACAGTGAATATTCTTATCCAGCTCTCCTTATTAACCATCCTTACCCGTCCTGCTCCCTAATGATCTTATCATCATCTAATATACTATGTATTTTCTTTATTGCTTTCATTATCAAACTTCACTCGTGTCACATACTAGCATGTTAGGTCCAAAAAGCAGAGATTTTTTTTTATTTGTTTCCTACTGTAACCCTAGCTCATAGAATAAATGTTTAATGAATATTTGTTGATTGAATGCCTCTTACACAAGTATATCTAGGGGAAAAAATCATAGAATTCAAATTGCTGATTCAAAAGGGATAGGCATTTGTAATTTTGACAGATATTGCCAAATTGATCATTATAGAACAGAGTATTTCAACCTTGACACTACTGACATTTTGGCCTGATAATTCTTTACTGTGTGAAGGTATGTGCTGTAGGCTGTTTAACAGATCCTCCAGTTGTGACAGCCAAAGATGTTTCCAGACATTACTAAATGTCCCTTGTTAAGAAGCACCGATTGTTATACAACCTTTGACTCTTACTGACAATTATGAAAATATCTCCCCACAGCTTTGCCAATATCGTCTTTTAGGAAACAGTTCACTCTGAAAATCTAATGGTGAAAAGTAGTATCTCATAGTTTTAACTGGCATATGAATTCACATTTTTATGGAACTTTGCTGTAACAAATCCCCAGCACTGTACATTGTAATGATGAAGGTAAGTTTGGTTTTCCATTGTAGAGGGAAGGGGATAGAGTGAAGATATGAAATCCACAATCAAGTGTAGAAAAAGTGCTTTTTGCTCTCATTTTTCTTTTTTAAAATATCTGTTTTATAAATCCTTTCTTATCTTCAGACCATTATGCATTCATGGGCTGAATCTTCTCTAGAATTATATAAACTGGCCTTGATTAATGAACAAATTTGGAGTCAAAAGCCTTGGAATTTGAGTGCAGGCTCTCCTAATTACTAGTTGTGTTACCTTGGGGAAGTCACATAAACTCTGAGCTGCAATTTACTCATCTGAAAATTGTGGATAATAACATTTGCTCTCTCTACATCACTGAGTTATTGTAAGAATTATTTTTTTAGACTGCAAAGCCTTTCACAATTGCAAGGGTTTATGATAATTATTATGAAGGTTTTATGACCCACTGCTTTATCTCATGACTCACAGTGTCCCGAGAGTTTATCTCTTCTCAGTGCTTCTGCAATCACTCAAACTCTTCTCACTCATTTATTTATTAAACATGGGCATTGTGTAGCCTTACCATATCTTCAACTCTGTAGCCTTACCATATCTTCAACTCTGTAGCCCAAATAATTTCAGAACACTTCTCCTCCTAACTGAACAAGTCCCAGATAGACTCATCATTCATTCAACATTCATTAAATAAGTACCATTGTCTTCCTCCAAACTCCCTTTTTCTCCCAACAGCCCCATTTTTGTCAATGCCATCATTATTCTAGTCTTGAGGGTGGGAATTTTGCGGTCATCTATTGTGCTTGTGTTCCCTGTCCCATGGATCCTGCATACCACAACTAGATTAGTTAAAGTAGACTACCTCCTTCTTCAGGTGCCTTCTTGTGATTATAAGCTGAGAGTCCCCTGTTGAGTGCCACATCAAATCCAAACTGTATTTCAGTAGCACTCCTTGTTACCCATGTTCTCCTAACTACTTTTTCTTTCTTTGCACCAGACTCATTCTTGCACCTATGCTTTTGTTCATCATGTTTTTCTCCCTAGAATTTTCTTCACCTGTTCCTTTACCTATCAGCCAGCACTAACTTTCAAGACTTCTATCATCCCTATTACTCTATGTTCTCTTTTTCTTTATAGCTCAGCTTACTCTAATCTCTTTTATCACTTCACTCTCATTGTTATTGGTCAGTTTAACTTAATGTATCATAGTGGATCTCAATCCTGACTGCATATCAGAATCACCTTAGTAGAGTTTTGTTTGTTATCTTAATATAATCCCAGGACCATGATTGGGGATTCTAATTCTAGGCAGAGCTTTGTTATTATAATTTTAGTACTGAGTGGTTTGAACATCTTCATGGATATTTTAAGCAGGTCATTTTTCTCTTCCAGACCACAGATTTATAAATTTACTGGTAGTAAGAATGTTAAAGACATCAATATACCCAATGCTCAATAATTGATTAACTGATAGTGTGATATAAAAATATTTCTCATTCATTTCCTGCACAGCCTAAAATTTGTGTGCTACCTCTTCCAGTTTCTGGCTCTGTGACTTCGTATAAATTGCTGAATCTCTTAGCCTCATGTTTCTTTGTATGTAAAATGAGAATAATAATATATATGTTGCTAATTATGAGAAGTAGAGCTAATGTACATAAATTATCAGAGATACATGGTGGCCTTTTTATTACTATATAGTCTCTCTGCTCTTGTAGAGATGCTTAAAAAACCTTTTCTTTCTTGCTTTATGATTTGCTATTTTATGACTTAGTAGATTTACTTATTTACATTACTATTGGAATTAAGAAGACAGGATATCAAGGCCCTATCAAAACACTATGTAATTTTTATGCCTTTGAAACCTAATTACATTTTCATATTTTAAGGAGCAAATGAGTATTCTATTTTTTGACCATCATTCTACTGACTGTTTTCTTGGTTATAAGAGAATATGCACCATTACAGTGTTTTCTTGTCAGCAGCAACTCCAAGCCATGAATACGCTAAGTTTATGTATCTTCTTCACTTTACCTGACATTGCCAACTAGGCATGTCTTCCTCCTAACTGTACTTTAAAAGAGGATATTTATTTTTAACTTAGCTCATTTTTATTTCATAGTTTATAACTATCCCATTTAATTTTAAAATTAAAGGAATTTAATACTATTCTATTAAATTTAGACTCATAGATTGTGCTCCTGGGATCAGCAAGAAAACATAAAGTACTTTGTTTCCACAAAAGACACTTCGTATATAAATTATTTTTATTATTAAGTTCTGTATCTTTAAATGAGTAACTTTTAAATCTTTTTCTTGTCTTACTAGTGAAAAAATTTAAATTGTATTATTAAAGGAAAACATATAGACATATGAATGAGAAAGTATTAATTAATAACTTGTCTTCATTAAGTTAGATGAAAACAATAAAAAAGGAATTAACCAAAGTGGCACATTGTCAGTCATAAGACAGGAGAAAGTTTCCAGAGCAATTAAAGGAAAGAAATTATTTGTTCAACCGTGGACATTTATACTGTTTTCTCAGTTTCAAAGTTGTAAAAGTAATGTATGGAGGCTACCTTCTCCTGCACTAAAACAAGAAACTGTATAGGTTTCTTTGGAATGCCTACTAATCATGCCAGTTGCTCCCATAAATTAGTCAAAGCTAAAGAAAAAGTGTTGCTAAATAGTGCACATTTTCAGTTCCCTGAATATTTGTAGCTGCAATTTGTACAGATATCAACAATACTGTGGGCTCAGTATTAAAATGAAAGTGCTTGAGATCTTGTGCGAATTACCTTTCTTACAGTATATTTATGGAGCCAAACAGACATATGTTTGATTTCTCATTTCATCCGTGACATGAATATATTGACACTTACTTTATAAAATTATTGAAAGGATTACATGCATTTACCATGGTGCCTGGCACATAGTGCTCAGTAAATTGTAGTAATGGGCTATGCTGTTTTGAGAAGATTGTGTGGAGAGAGGATATCACTGACTTTGGAGTTGTTCATGCCTGGTTTTATATTCCAGATCTATCATCTGATAACTGGCTGATTTCGGCCAAATTACTTCTCTGAACTTAGTTTCCTTGACAAAAAGCTAAAGTGAAATAACAGCAACCTCATAGGATGGTTCTGAGGATTGAATAAGATCATACATATAAAGGGCTTCCAATGCCTGTTACATATCATAATCATTCAGTAAGTAGTAGCTCTTATTACTCTTATTCTTACTGCTAAAATCTGTGTCTTGGGTTCTTGAATTCTTTGTAAATATGCCTTTGAACAATGTGGAAGGGTCAAACAACTATTACCCCAGGAGTATATTGACTTTGAAGCTAATGCAGCTTAAGCCTAAGGGCCTCTCATTTGCACAAGTCCCTTCCAAACTGACACTTAATACTCTTCTTAATTTTATATTCTCTTTCTTAAAGAAGACCTCCGAAGCTCCAAAAATTTCAGGTTCCAGAAAACCTGGGTCTAGGTTATACTATTACCTGAAGGGTTTTTTTTAAAACTAAAAAAATCAAGGGAAAGTTTATAAGGAAGCACAAAAATGTATGCTATCTAATGAATATATTGATAGCAGTATTTATATTAAATTGCTATTTTAAGCCTAAATCCTATGAAGTTCTATTTTGTGTGTTCAGCTTCAAAATGATTCTACCAGTAATAAAAATGGCATACTAAGCAATGAAAATAAGAGATAACTTGAGTACAGCCATAAAACTCAAAGGAAATGTAATCAGTGATGTAGAATTATGTAATTTTGTATACTCAATATTTTCTAAGCTACTTTTCAGAAGAAAAAAATAGTTTTAACCAATCAGTGAGAAAGGTAACTGATTAAGCTTATTCAAAATAAATATCTGTCTTCCTCAAGGCAGACTGTGTCAAAAGCATATTGAGGCATAGATCTTCCAACAAATTATAAATTAAATGTCCATTACTCACACATGCAAAAATTGAAGTTGAGAAAATTACATAATTAAAATCAATAAAACAAACTCTGGTATTATATAAATGCACTGTAAGCCACAGAAGATATATTCATATTTAAAACGATTAGCTTCAAAATTTTGAGAAAAAAAAACTTCAAGGTCTTTCTGGTAACATCAGTTGGTAAGTTAGAATAAAACCTTAATAAAACCAGTAAAAAGACTTTGTAATTTGCATTGCTCATCTCGTTCTTTAAAAGAATTTATTGATAGATTTTCTCATTATACCTACATGTTCAGTATAAAATATGAAAAATATCCAAAACATTTTTAAGTCAGGTGCTTTTAAAATATGTGACTTCCCCTTGAAAAGTATATAGCTACTCAAAATATATGAAGTATATTAAAATGTGTTCATCTTAAAACAAAATTGCAATTTTATGAAACAGACAATATTAACTTTTGAGGAAGTCAAATGTAGAAATTGAAGCTCACAGTTAATAACAGAAAGGATTTGCTACCATTTATCAAATATCTTATCCTGGCATTATGATAAGAAACATCATTCCCATTTTACAGACAAAGAAGTACGAGAGCAACCAGGGTTAAATGACTTTACCAAAGTTATTATTACAACCAGGACTAGAATTCATAGAATTCTTACTTCTTATCTGCCTCTTAATCTTGTTAGGTCAAAATCTCTCAGCATTTTTAGAAAATGCCTTTTTTATTATGTTTTCAGCAGATCGTGAATCTAATATACCAGCGTTACCCTTTTCTATGCTTTCCTTCTTTGAGAACACTTTCAGGAGAGAAATCAGTTATAGTTTTCTGTCTCTTCCAAATAGTTAAAAACATAAGAGATCATAGATGTAGTAAATCAGTTTAGAAGCTCAATGACTTGATTGGGATGCTCAATTTTACTGTAATAGCCTAATCTGAAATGTTATCTAAAATGCTTACTTCTTCACATTCTTTTCTACACCACAAAAATTGTTCATAACAAGAACAATCTTGGGGGAAAAATAAGATGAGATGTTTTAGACAGCTTAATGGGGCTGCCACTGTCTTGGATAACCATTGTTTAGAGCTTTCTTGGATTAGCTGAAGGCTAGTGTTGACTGCACATATTGAACACCATCTTAAGTTGTACTTTAAGTCAGGGTAGACAGTCCTTACAAGAAATGAAAGCTGCTCCTTTGACCATTATAAGTGTTCTATGGCTAGAGATGAAGTGCCACACTAACAGAACAAAGCTTGCAATTTTTGGAATTGAATTTCAAGGTGAAAAAGAAGGTTAATAATTTGTGTAAAATCCTTCTCTCTCAAGAACAGAAATTCCAAAATTATTGATTACAATATTCACAATGGCATTTCACACTGTGCCTGGTGCTTTTAAATAGGAGTCAGAGAAAATATCATGTTGCTTAATATTTAGGCAACTAATTACAAAATTCTCGATTACCAAGTCTCACTGAAGTGTTCCCTTACGAAAACACGAACTTTATTAGGTATCAACTCATTGACATGGTCCATTTGAAGAAGCAATTTATTAGTCTAATGGTTAACACCTGTTAGATGAAGCTCAAAAATGAAAAAGATTTTAATTAAAAGCAAATGCAGTAAATGCTAGCTTTTATCTGGTTTCATAAAAGATTGAATATATATTCAGTATTCTGTATATATATACTGTATAAATATACAAAATATATTACTCTGTGTTTGTGTGTGTGTGTGTGTGTGTTACACAAACTCCCCTTTTCCCTGGACAATTTAAGTACATTTTCCCTATAAGCTAAAAGCTATAAGTATCCCTACAGATATTTTTTGCAAGTGAAATTGCTTTTCATTTGGCAAAAACTAAACCTGTGATTCATAGCAGCTTAGAGCACTCAAGGCCAAAGAGTACATCTTGCTTGCTTTGACTGACATTTTTGCAGGCTAAATCACACCTGCATGATTCAGCTGTATTGAGATTCATAATGCTGTGAGCAGAGAAATTTGGGGGTGGTATAAAAGAGCATGGAGGGAAATTGTCTTGGAAATTGTGGCTACTGACTGAGGTAAAAATCAACCACAGCCAATAGGCAGTTTCAATTGATATTTGATTGGGGAGGCATTTTCTTGCTACCCTCTTTATACAAAGAACATTAGAGAAATTTTAGTGAATAAAACTACTAGGGAAGCAGAAAAAGAGGGACTTTGCTATGAGAAATGAAATTGCAATAGGGAGCAAGAGCAGGGAGAATGGCTGTTTTTAATAGTTGTCAGCTCAAGTATTAAATGGAAGTGCACATTGTATATAAAAGGAAAAGTGGCAAAAAATCCATTCCCAAAAAAATTTCTCCTAAATGTCTACCATTAGCAATTCATTCCTTTTAGATTTCTTCATTGAGTTCATTCCTCAGTTGCCCTTAAAATTCATATGCCCAGAGGAGTAAAAATCTTCCTACATGAAGTTATTTCCTATCTGGACTACAAAGGGAGCACAAGAAAATTGCTTTGGGAAGATCAGGCCTCAGGAAAATATGGTGTTTAAAAAAGATTACTATACAGCTTATGCTAGCCAACACCTCATTTTTGCTTAATATTTATTTTATTCTCTCTCACTACTAATATATAAGATACAGCCCAGTCATAATGGATCTTATTCAGGTGTGGCTACATAGTACAAAATGTAAGTATGAGCCACTTGTTAAACAAATTATTAAGAATTTCAGCAGAGCATTCAGCCAAGCTTAGAGCCCTTCTAAGACTGGGGACCCCTGCACTTGCACAGATCACATGCTCATGAAATCAGCCCTCATTTTATTTGATAGTAGTGGACTGAGTGAATTCCAAATTTAGTTAATGAAAGTGTTTCATTACAGATTACCTAAATATTTTGGCTTGTAAATGCTCAACACTAATATTAATAACAAAAATTCAAACCCAAATTCTTTTGGGGTTAATTAGAGGCTTTACAAATCACTAAATTTAACTATTCGTTCCTATCTGCCTCCCTTTTTGTGTCATCTTCTATGGGAAAGTATAGGATTTATGAGGTTCCACATTATCATTTCAGATTTGGACCTCTCCCTTAAACCTGAGGTTCAAGAGCCTAATCTTCACTTTCTATTCCTAACTCATGAACCATCAAGCTGAAAATAGCCAAAGACTGCTCTCTAATAGCCACCCCAAACCAGCACTCATCCTAGAATAACCAATAATTTCCCCAGCCCCTGGTTTGGAGTTAGGATGAGTGTGGATAATACCTGGTTATGCCAAACACTAAAAGTAGATTTACTTTGGGAGGCCGAGGCGGGCAGATCACCTGAGGTCAGGAGTTTGAGACCAGCCTGGCCAATGTGGCGAAACCACGTCTCTTACTAAAAGTACAAAAATTAGCCAGGAATAATGGCAGGCACCTGTAATCCCAGCTACTCAAGAGGTTGAGGCAGAAGAAGCTTAACACAGGCCGCAGAAGTTGCAGTGAGCAGAGATCACACCACTGCACTCCAGCCTGGGCGACAACAGTGAGACTCCATCTCAAAAAAAAAAAAAAAAAAAAAAAAAAAGTAGATTAATGAAAGCTAGGGGTGGCTTTGGGCAAGGTGCTCTAAGGGCCCAGATAATAGGGAAATTAAGCCTATAAGAGTCTTGGTCACCTAAGCTATAAAAAACACTTCTGGGTAGAAGAGGTTTTTACATTCCAATTCAAACTTGAGTATGCTGCTGTTTAAGCCAGTATTTATTTCCTCTTAGCATATGTTTCAACTTTAGTACAGTCCAACAATAAGATACGTATTCTCTATTAAAATCTCCCTCTTCATCTTTTGTTGACACAGCACTATAATTAGTATCACATAATTCCTACCACTGACAGAATGCCCCAGAATATTTTCTTTTATTTTTTTTTCAAGATTAGCTAGCCCTGATAACACATCTTGCTAACATTTCACTCAGTTATATTTGGAGTAAGTGAAGTCATGTTTTTTTTTTTATGTAAAGCTGTCTTTTCTTCTTCCCACCCCCATCCCACAGGCATCATTAAATAAAAGAATGGCTATTGTGACATTGACTAATAGTCATAAGACATTAGCTAAGAAATGAATACCATTGAGGTTTTGAATGATCAGCTGTTAATTTTTAAGATTATACTTTGGAAAATAATAATAAATCCTGCTTTTGATGAGTTGTCCATTAAAAAACTTATTTTAAAAGTAATATATTTTGAGTAACTACATTCTGTCCAATGCAATTCTAACTGCATACTTCTGAACTGTTTACCCCTGAATGATCCCTTCTAAAACATACAGCTTTAGCTTGTCAGTTTACTGGCATTGAATTTCAATACTTAAGTTAAAATATATGGAATCAGCTTTGCAATACTTTGCTGGATTTTTTAGAATAGTATTATTCTTTCATCTTACTTACAGAAAACACCTAAGTAAAATAGTATTCATTTTTAAACTGCAATTTATTGTATACAGAGCTTTCTTTCTTAATAGATTACCTTGACTTCAAGAAATGACATTTTTTCTTCAATCAGAAAATATTGACTTATTCTTCTGAATTGAATATGATTTAAGCCTTCCAATTATTACCCAATATAATAAAATTAACATGAAACCAAAGCTCTAGAGCAAAAGTTATAATATTTGAACTTAAAAAGACAAATATCCTATATGGACTTCAAAATATACAATAAATCTTAAAGAGTCAGTGCAATAATTTTTTTAAAGCACAATTTTATTTAAGGTACGATAAGCGTTTAAGAAGGAGAAAATGGGCCAGGCGCGGTGGCTCATGCCTGTAATCCCAGCACTTTGAGAGGCCAAGGCAGGCGGATCATAAAGTTAGGAGTTCAAGACCTGCCTGGCCAACATGGTGAAACCCCGACTCTACTAAAAAAATACAAAAATTAGCCAGGCATGGTGGCGTGCACCTGTAATCCCAGCTACTCAGTAGGCTGAGTCAGGAGAATTGCTTTAATCCAGGAGGCAGAGGTTGCAGTGAGCCGAGATCGCAGCATTGCACTCCAGCCTGGGCAATGAGAGTGAAACTCCATCTCAAAAAAAAAAAAAGGAGAAAATGAATTTACAGAAAAGTCGAATACTCTTTTATTAAAGCAGCTCCGTTATACAAGAAGTAATGCTGTTATAGGCTGTCTGCTTTCTTGATGACATAGCCAATTAGTCTGTAATCTAGGCAGTTATCAAGCTTAATCACAAATGGAAGACGATACATATTTAAAATAAATGAGATAGTTCAGGAATAAGTGGTATATTATCTAGCGAGTAAATTCAGTACCAAAATCAGTCTCTAGGATCTTACTCCAAAGTAGACCTTGGCCTCCAATTATATAAAGCATGTGTTAATCTGGACATGGAGTATCTGTAGCTAGATAGTATATGCCACTACCAAGTACCATTTGGCCTCCCTGGAAGAATGTGACCTGATGAAGAATAAAGAATCTTTCATAATAATGTACAGTTGCTAGATAATCTTACCTCTTTTGGTAGATTAAAGATGGCTTCAAATTCTTTGACACTTCTTCTGTTAAGAGGTGGGGTCTAGGTCTCTTCCTGTTAAACCTGGGTGGGATCTGACTGTCTGACTAATAGAATATGGTGGAAGTGAAGTTTGTCAGTTTTGGGGTCCAGGCTTGAAGACAATGGCAGATTCCCCTCCTGTCTCTCGTAATATTCATTCTTGAAACCAAGCTATTATGCTGTAAGGAGGCTCATACATCTTAATGTTTGAAGAAACCCAGGTGGAAAGGAACCCATGTCCCTGCTGACAGCCGTTGATGAGCTGACAGCTGACAGACAGCACCACCTTTCTAGGCATATGAATATGTTATCTTGGCAAAGATCTTGAGAGATGAGCCACACCTCCAAGCCCTACCCAAATTAGATTCAGTTGTATTGGGAATTCTGGGATTGGTTACTGCCATTTGCAGTGCTGGTTAGCATCTTCAGAGTGCATGAGAAGGGCCAGGCGCGGTGGCTCACACCTGTAATCCCAGCACTTTGGGAGGCTGAGGCAGGCAGATCACTTGAGGCCAGCAGTTCTTCTTAGTACAGATAAGCATAAACATTAATTGTAATACATACTGAAGGTTTTAAGGATAAAATGTACTGATGTCTCTAACTTTGAAATGTCTCAAAAGAAAAGATGGATTAATAAAGGAACAAACTGATAGATCTCTGATGAGGTTGTGATAAAGCAAATGTAGCAAAATATTAAGAATTGTAGAACTGAGGTGATAGGCATATTGTGGTTAATATGCAATTCTACTTTTTTGCATGCTTGAACATTTCCTTTATGAAATGTTGGGGAAAACAAAGATGTGAGGTGTTTGACACCTAGGAAACATTCAAAAAGTGCAAGGTTTTTAAAATTGTTACTAGTTTTATATTTACTAGTAACTGAATAAAAGTATTTATACAGCTTCATTTCCTTGAAAAATTCTTCAAAAATATTAATTTCAGTATAACGATATACTAAAATATCAAGTTATTGATATTTTACCAATTTTGACTTTGTTATATCAAGAAATATAAAGTCTTGCCAAGCAAATAGTATATTTCCTATAATAGATCTTGAAATTCAGTAATAATCCTGTAGCACTAAGAAAAATTAATTGACCCAAATTCCATGGTATTTGATGTATTTTAAGATAAGTTTTACTAAATTTAAATTTAACTCTAGTTTAACACAAGAAGGAAGATCTCCAGCATACAGTTCTAACTAATTCTAATATAGTGTTTTGAAATAAACAGTTCATTTAACAAAAACTGGCCCTGTGCTAGATGCTGTGGGACGGAAAATTGAGCTGCTTAACACAAGGCCCTCACCCACAAAAGCCTTTCAGTGTGGTTAGGAAGAAATATGCAACCCCTGGGGGAAAAAGGAACAATGCATGAGTTAAAAATATAAAACATGTAACAAAGAAGTAAATGATTAAGACTCAAGTGAATAATATAGATAATATGAGCTGAGAGTTCAGAAGATGAAAAAAATCATTATAGCCTTGAAGTGAAAATTTGGGGAGTTTCACTGCCTATTTAAGCCCTTTGGAACATGAAAGAAACTTATTGGGAGCATGTGGTTTTGGTGGAAGTCAAAACGCAATTGAATAAAGAGTAATGTTCAGGGGCAGGACTTTCTTTGAGAATTATGGAGAGGAGGGAAGAATAAAAACAGAACTTGTAGCCACAATCAGCTAGAAATTGTAGCTGAATATTATAACCTCCCTTCCTTTCAAGAGGTGCTTATTTATTGTCTGGTTCATATAAAGCATTAGGATAGGTGCTGAGGGTTACTATGAATGAAATTTGGCTCTAACTTCAAGAGGTTTAAGAGTAACAATAACAAGAGCTATTTACTAGATGACAACAAGAGTATGCCAGGCTAGTTGAAGCTTATGGCCTATTAGAAGAGATAAGGGAAAAAAAAACTGTACTATGCAAAGTATAAAATATCAAATGCCATTTAAAAAGACCAGATAAAATGCTAAGTGAATTCAGAGAAGAGTTTTCTTATAGCTTTATAAAGGAGGATAAGTATTTATGCAGGAGGTAACACCGAGTTGGCCTTAAAAGAAGAATAAGTACTTGGCTACTCTCTGTCCAATGGAACAAAAATCTCACATCTGTCTTAAAAGCGGTTTGGGTTTGGGGTAAAGCCCTACTATTCTCGGGAACTTTTGGATGCAGAATCTTCTACCTTCTAATTGTTCAGCTATTTTAAGACTAGCTGCCACTGTTACTATGCGAGATGCTACCAAAGTCCCCTTCGCCCTCCCCATCACAACCCTCCTATTAGCAACTCAGATCCAGGGATCTGAAGACACACTTTCCTCTCTAAAATGCCAAACGTGAAATATGATGAGCAAAAAGCTGATTGTATGTTCTTAATTTCTATGAAAAACTCACGTTCAAAGTGTGTGTATGTGTATGTGTGTGAGACAAGAGGGAGAGAATATGTAAATACACAGAAATAAAAATTATATTGATATCAAAAAAAAAGAAGAATAAGTAGATTGTGAACAGAGATAAGGTAAAAGAGTAAGGAAAGGGATAAGAATGATCCAGTGAACAAACTAAATCATATGCATGACATCGAATATGTGATTCTTTCCAGCTACAGTGCAGACTGTATGGAGAGGATGATTAAAAGGGAAATTGGGCCAGACCACCTAGGCCTTGAATACCATGCTGAGTGTCTTGGGCTTTATTCTGTTGGCAACAAGAAGACATTAAAGGATTATGACCTGAGGAATGAAAAGTTGAGAGCTTTTTTTGTTTTTATTGTTTGGTGTTAGTCTGGTAGCTTGTGTAGGAGGAATTGGAGGAAGAAAAATCTAGAGGCAAAATGACCACAAGGCAATGAGGACCTGAACCAAGGACACTGAAGGAGCTATTTCAGAGGATAAAAGGATATAACCTTGCAACCAATTCAGTATCAAGAGCAACAGGACAGCAGAGTGTACCAAAGTGGGGTTCAGTAAGATACTGACATTGTTTAGAACTGCCAATACATGATAAAAATAGAGAGCAGACCAGTTTTTAGGTATATTATTGTTCTTAAATTCCCTAGAAACAATGTTCCTTTTGCCGCCTGCACCCAGGGCAGATTGCGCCAAATGGCCCCCACCTGGTAGGCCATTGCATGGAAGTAGAAGCACTTAAAGAAGCTACAGTAATTCAAGCTTAGCACCTGGGAGTTTGATGGTGCTTCTAATAGAAATGGAAATCAGGAAGATGAAAGCAGATTTGAGAATGAGTTCAGTTTTATACATGTTAAATGTGAGTTGTGGTTGGCTGGCCAATTGATAATGCCCAACATTCTCAATGTGATAGTGGATGTAACTCAGCTGAGAAGTTAGGACAGATCTCTAGGTCAGCCAGTCATCTGTTTAGAGGTGGCAATTAAGGCTAGTGGAATGCCTCTAGCTCTGAGGGAGTTAATATTTATAACTGAGTATCTACAATGTCACTCACATATCTGGTCTCTAAAGCTAGTGGATCTTAAGCCAAACAATACTCAATATGCACAATCAAGGGCACCTACCAGAAATTTCCATCTTGAATTTCCTTCCTTTTGGCTGCTGCCAAAAATACAGTTGAGATAATTGGCTCTTGAAAGCTAAATATTAGGAGGACTGTGCATATATCCTTTTTTATTTTTTCTAAATTCTATCACTAGAACTTAATTATTTGTGCCTAAATAACTATAAATATCAGAAAAATAGATTACACTGAATACATTAGAACGTAGCTTTTACAGGAAATACTCTGAGTGATTTACAAGGTAATGTTCTGCCTTAGCCTTACTCTAGGGTTGGTACAAAACATATAGAAAATGCTAATGTAGTCTACAAAACTAGTATGAAACATACTGTCTTTTTTTTTATTATTATACTTTAAGTTTTAGGGTACATGTGCACAATGTGCAGGTTTGTTACATATGTATCCATGTGCCATGTTGGTGTTCTGCACCCATTAACTTGTCATTTAGCATTAGGTATATCTCCTAAGGCTGTCCCTCCCCCCTCCTTCCACCCCACAACAGTCACCGGAGTGTGATGTTCCCCTTCCTGTGTCCGTGTGTTCTCATTGTTCAATTCCCACCTATGAGTGAGAACACGCGGTGTTTGGTTTTTTGTCCTTGCGATAGTTTACTGAGAATGATGGTTTCCAGTTTCATCCATGTCTCTACAAAGGACATGAAATCATCATTTTTTATGGCTGCATAGTATTCCATGGTGTATATGTGCCACATTTTCTTAATCCAGTCTATCGTTGTTGGACATTTGGGTTGGTTCCAACTCTTTGCTATTGTGAATAGTGCCGCAATAAACATACGTGTGCATGTGTCTTGTTAGACCTAAAACCATAAAAACCCTAGAAGAAAACCTAGGCAATACCATTCAGGACATAGGCATGGGCAAGGACTTCATGTCTAAAACACCAAAAGCAATGGCAACAAAAGCCAAAATTGACAAATGGGATCTAATTAAACTAAAGAGCTTCTGCACAGCAAAAGAAACTACCATCAGAGTGAACAGGCAACCTACAAAATTGGAGAAAATTTTCGCAACCTACTCATCTGACAAAGGGCTAATATCCAGAATCTACAATGAACTCAAACAAATTTACAAGAAAAAAACAAACAACCCCATCAAAAAGTGGGCGAAGGACATGAACAGAAACATACTGTCTTATACACACATGATACGTCCTGGAAAAATGGTTCTTTTAGAGGGGCAAAGCAAGATGACCATTGATCATCCCTACTGCAGGAACACCAAATTTAACAACTTTCTACATACAAGAAAAGCACCTTCATAAGTACCAGAAATCAGGTGAGCAATCACACTTTCTGGTTTTAACTTCATATTGCTGAAAGAGGTACTGAAGAGAGT
Organism: Nomascus leucogenys; assembly: GCF_006542625.1. Taxonomy (NCBI): domain Eukaryota; kingdom Metazoa; phylum Chordata; class Mammalia; order Primates; family Hylobatidae; genus Nomascus; species Nomascus leucogenys. The sequence continues at coordinate 17,777,829 of NC_044383.1, read as the reverse complement.
AGGAAATACTGTCTTAAATTGCCACTGCCACTCCTCCTTCATCCCCCAGTAGCAGCCACATGCACAGAGAGAGAATCTGTTTGATGGGGAGAGGGAGAGCACAGTGATTGTGGGACATTGCATTGAACTCAGTGCTGCTCTGTCACAGGATACAGCAAAACCAGGCTGAACTCAGCCAGCACCCACAGAGGGAGCATTTAGACCAGCCCTAGCCAGAGGGGAAACACCTGTTCCAGTGGTCAGAACTTGAGTATTAGCAAGCCTCAACGCCACAGGCTAAAGTGCTCTGGCGTTCTAAACAAACTTGAAACACAGTCTAGACCACGAGGACGGCAACTCCTAGGCAAGTCCTAGTGCTGTGCTGGGCCAGTAGACCTTGGTTGGGGGCACAGGACCTAGTGAGACACTAGTCGGGGCTGCTAAGAAAGTGCTTGTGCCACCCCTCCCCAAACCCCAGGCTGCACAGCTCATGGCAATGAAAGTGACTTCTTTCTGTTTGAGGAGAGGGAAGAGTAAAGAGGACTTTGTCTTGCAACTTGGATACCAGCTCAGCAACAGTAGGATAGGGCACTGGTCAGAGTCATGAGGCCCCCTTTCCAGGCCCTAGCTCCTGGATGACATTTCTAGATATATCCTGGGCCAGAAGGGAACCTGCTGGCCTCGAAAGGAAGGACCCAGGCCAGGCAAGATTCATCACCTGCTGACTAAAGCGTCTGTGGGCCCTTAAAAACCAGCAGTGATGCTGTGGGCTTTGGGTAGAATGCTATAGGCTTTGAGTGAGACTCAGATGTACTGGCTTCAGGTGAGACCCAGCACATTCCCAGCTGTGGCGGCTACAGTGAGAGACTTCTGCTTCAGCAAAGTGGAGGGAGACCGGAAGAGGGAATATGTATGCAAGTTCTCATATATATCTATATATGTGAACTCCAAATCGATTTTTAAAAGGCTCACTCAACTCGATAGAGAAATGAGCAAAATACTTGAGGAGACACTTCACAAGAGGATCTGCAAATGTCCAACGAGCATATATAAAGGTGCTCGACTTCGTTTAGTCATCAGAGAAAAACAAATTGAAACCACAATGCAATGCCATTACATATCCACGAGAATGGCTAAAATTAAAGACAAGCATCACCAAATCCAAGCAAAGATGTGAAGCACCCATAAATCTCATACATTACTTTTGGGAATATCCATTGGTACAACCATTTGGAGAAACAATTTGGTCCTATATTCTAAAGCTAAACATATACATACTCTATGACCAAGCAATTCTCCTAGATATAAGCCTAACAGAAATGAGTACAAGTGCTCACCAAAAGAAACATGTACAAGATGATTTATGGCAGCACTCTGTATACAGTCAAAAGTCAATCAAGATTAAGATAAATACATTTTAGTGTAGTCACATAATGGAATACTGAAGTGAACAAATCACAACTACATGCAACCATATGGGTGAATCCCACAAACACAATGTTGAACAAAAGAAGCCAGACACTAAAAGAGTATCCTACTTATATCAAATTCAGTAACAGGAAATACTCATCTATGATAGTACAAACCAGCATAGTGGGAATGTGGGGGAAGTGCCTGGAAGAGGGAATAAGGCAAGTTTCTGGGATGATGAAAATCTTTTATTTTTCTCCTTTAATATGGGTGATGGTTACGTAGGCCTTACGTTTCAATAACAACCCATCCATTTAAGGAAAAGTAATCTTCCTCCACGGGCTGAAATCGGCCAGATTGGGTAATTATGGTCAGCTGTTATATAGTAGCAACTCTTATCCACAGTGTTTTTTATTCTGTTGCCTTTTTGCCCTGAATGATAATTCCTGTCGCTCCATGGATATATTTAGATAATTTAGGAATTTGTTCCAAATGATGATCCACGAACCCCAGAAAGGATTAAAGAAAGAGTTAATATCACTATACTTTTGAAAATGGAAAGACTGCAAATGTCTCAATTTAAGTGTCTTTACACTATTCTCACTCATATAAAGTGGTATGTAAGGAGGTCATATGCCACGGAGTCCAGATGTTCTTGAACCAGTAAACATTCTTCAATCTGAAGCAGGTAAGATCTTTAGCTTTTCTTAACTGCTTCAAACCTTAACCACCTCAACTTTACGGTTTATTTAACCAAGCTCCTTAGAAACTAACAGCAGGCACAGCAAAATCTGTTTTTAAAGGAATAAACAGGGCAAAACGAAATTGAACTTTTACATTAAATTAACATTATTTTATCCCTAATGTTGATTGTTGTTTCTGTTAAATAATTATGATGAAAAGAAAAAGTGTTGATGCAATCACAACTTGACATTTTGTTGTTAAGCCTCCTCATTTTGTTAAACCTCCTCACATCATCTAATTGATTATTAAGTGGCTGATTTCATTCACCTGGCTATAGTAGGCCACCTGTAAAGCAACTGTGCCTATCCTACAGCATGACTCTTCAGTGCTCTGAAAAGAGAAAAGAGCTGAGAAGTTGAAACTGGGAGTCTGTCATGTTCTTGATTCTATTGGTCATTCTGTTGGATCTTTTAGAAAATCGTTTTACCTCTCTGACCTTCAGATTTTCAATCTGTAACTTAATAATAGCCCTTGGCGGTGAAATGTCTTGAATGGTGACTTTTAACATAGCAGCAGTCATAAAAACATAAGATTATAACTATATAAAAGGGTTTCTAGGAGCTTACTCTTGGGGCAAATTGTTTTGCCACATAATATTTTTTAAATGGACACGACAGTTATGAAAGATTCTGGAGAGTGTTGTCATGTTAATTGATCAAATATACTTGTTAGGGGCATTTTTATTAATCAGTACACATGACTTAGCTTCTGTTAAACAATGTCTTCAAATCTTAAATACTTCATTTAGGGATATTAAAAGTGCTTGGTGATCTGGTTGGTATTATTCAGCATGGATTAATTTTTTTCTGAAAGCAGACAAGGTATATAATTTGTTGTGGACATCTAAAGTCTAATGGCACTGCAGAGGTAATGGTGAATTGTTAGCCCTTCTCAATAGTTTATGAACAGGATGAAAAACTAGAGGCTATCGATTCATATTTGTCTATATCATGCCAAACATACATACACACACACACACACACACACACATATTTAAGTGTGTATTAAGGGCCTGTAGTAAAGAGACCAAGAAATGCTTTTAAAGTTCTAAATTAGACTGATAAAAATCCATAGACATATGGGCCTCTGTCATGATCAAATAAAAAGAGTTCAGATTTGGAGATGGAAGTAGAGGTTCAAGTCCCTTAGATTTATAGCTAAATAACAATGAACATATCATTTAACTCCATTCACCTCAGCAGGTTCATTTTGAAAAATAGAACAATAATGCTTAAGAGCTTACTGTGACTATTAAGTATGATAATAAATGTTAAAATATGTATAAATTGCAAAGTATGTACACATTTAAGATATTATTGAGATAACCTTTGGGTTTTCACTTTCAAATATAATGTCATTTAGGCTCATAGAATAGTTACTCTTTGATTCTTGTAAGTGAATTACAGGAGATCAGCAGGAATTCTTTAGCTCAGATAGCAATGAGAAAGAAGTATAAAGTGATTCAGGGCCGGGCACGGTGGCTCACGCCTGTAATCCCAGCTCTTTGGGAGGCCGAGGTAGGCAGATCATGAGGTCAAGAGATTGAGACCATCCTGGCCAACACAGTGAAACCCCGTCTCTACTAAAAGTACAAAAATTAGCCAGGTGTGGTGGCGGGTGCCTGTTGCCCCAGCTACTTGGGAGGCTGAGGCAGGAGAATCACTTGAACCTGGGAGGCTGAGGTTGCAGTGAGTGGAGATTGTGCCACTGCACTCCAGCCTGGTGACAAAGCGAGACTCCATCCCAACAACAACAACAACAACAACAAAAGTGATTCGGAGTCAGAACTGTGTGGAAGATCTAGCTTTATCTCTTTTTTGTTTTGTGAACTAAAACGAGATTAAATTCTCTGAATGTCAGTTTTCTTTTCTGTAAAATTGGAATAATATGCCTTATAGAGTATTGTAAAACTTCAGTGAGAATATAAAATCACTACACACAGGGCTTATTGGCTCTTAGGATTAAGATTTATTTTGTATGCCAGGCATAATACTAGATGCTGTGGATACATAGGAAAAGACGTGATTCTTGCCTTCAAATCCATAAACGATTGTGGGGAGAATCACATATTAAGACATAATGTCAATAAAAAATGATAATTCCCATGATATAGGTATGCCCAAGGTTCATGGAATAGTAGTAGAATCTGAAAAGATTTTCACAAGAGCTGGTCCTAAACCGAGGGTTGACAAATGAGGTAGATATGTGTCAGTTGCAAGGCAGATTCCGTATTAGTTTTCTAGAACTGCCCTAACAGATTGTCATAAACTTGGCGACTTTAAACAATAAAAATGTATCCTCTCTCAGTCCTGGAAGCCGAAATCAAGATGTCAACAGGGTTGGTTTCTTTTGGAGGCTCTGAGGGAGAAACCATCCCATGCCTCTCTCTTAGCTGTTGGTGGTTGCTGGGCATCCTCGGTGTTCCCTAGCTTACAGTTACATCACTGCAGTTTCTGCCTCAGTCCTCACATGGCCTTCTTCCCTGTGTGTTTTCACACGGCCTTCTTATAAAGATAGCAGTCATTGGATTAGGCCCACCCTAATCCAATATGACCTCATTTTAGCTAATTATATTTGCAAAGGTCTTTCCAAGTAAGGTCACATTTTGAGTGGGCATGAATTTTGGAGGGACACTATTCAACCCAGTACAGGGACCCTCTGGTTCCCCCAAATTAAGTTCTATTTCATGTGCAAAATACGTTTGCCCCATTTCAACATCCTCCAAAGTCTTAACCCATTCCAGCATTAAATCTAAATCCAAATTCTCATCTAAAAATTCAAAAAGTCCCAAATCTCATCATCTAAACCAGGTATAGGTCAGACTGTGAGTATGATCTATCCTGGGGCAAAACCCCTCTCCATTGGTGGATATGTGAAACTAGAAAACAAATTATCTGTTTTCAAAATACAATGATGAGAGAGGCATAGGTTTAGACATTCCCATTCCAAAAGGGAGCAAATGAAAGGAATAAAGGGATCACTGGTTCCAAGCAAATCTGAAATCAAGCAGAGAAAGTTCCATTAGGTTTCAAGGCTTGGGAATAATCCTCTCATGATATTCTATCTTGTGGGCCCTTTTTGGGGCATCCCTACCCTCTATGGCCTCTTCATCAGTGGCTCCACCCTTAGAGTCATTCCTCCTCCATTTTGTCTCATCTGTGTCCCTTTCAGTCCAAGCCTAGCAGTGCTTGTTGGTATAAAATTCTCAAAAACTGTGTTGATTGCTCATGCAATTCATGGGAGTCTATGCCATTATGCAAGAAGGCCCTCCACAGATCTTTTCTAGATAACCTCTTGTCTATTGCTGGCTTCTGCTGAGATTGGTTATTAGATCTGTTAACCACACACCTAATCTATTCAATGAAATGTCCAGCTACAACCTTTGCGTTCTCTCCAGAGCATGTTTTCTCATCTTTTGCTGTCCAAATAGACTGAGAATTTCCCAAATCATAAAGTTCTGGTTTGTTTTTGCTTAACAGTTTGTGCCTCAATTTCTCTCTTCCCTCTCACATTTTACTATAAGCAGTAAGAAGAAAGCAAGCCACACTTCTCATACTTTGCTTCAAAATCTCCTCAGCTAAGTATCCAAATTCATCCTTTACATGTTTCACCTTCACACAACACAGTTGAGTTGAACACAACTCATTTCTTTATAACAAGTACTGACTTTCCTCCAGTTTCCGATAATATGTTCTTCATTTTCATATGAGACCTCATCAGAGGCACCACTAGTGTTCTTATTTCTAGAAACATTCTGTTCATGACAATATATATATTATTTAAGCTGACAGCTTTCTCTACAGCTTCCCTCATTCCTTTTTGAACCCTCACCAAAATCACCTTTAACATTTATATTTCTACTAATATTCCTTTTAAGTCATCAAGGCTTTTCCTATCATGTGCTTCATAATTCTTCTAGCCTCCACCCATTACCCAATTCCAAATTCCAAAGCCATTTGCAGACTTTTTTTTAGGTATTATTACCCCTTACTTGGTATCAAAATGTGTGTCAGTTTCCTAGGGCCACCATGACCAATTACCACAGACTAGGTGGCTTATACCAACAGAAAGGTATGGTTTCACCGTTCTGGAGGCCAGAAGTCTGAAATCAAGGTGTTGGCCATGCTTCCTTGGAAGGTTCTAGGAAGAATCACTGCCTCTTTCTACCTTCAGGTGGTTCCTGGCAATCCTAGGATTCTTTGGCTTGTAATTGTATCACCCCCATCTCTGCCTTCGTCATCACATGCACTTCCTCTTCCTTCTTATGTGTCTTCATATGGCCTTCTTAGAAGGACACAAGTCATTGGATTTAAGGCTCATCCTAACACAATTGAGCCTCATCTTAATTAATTATATCTGCAAAGACTCTATTTCCAAGTGAGGTCACATTCTGAGATTCTGGATGGACAAGAGTTTTAAAGGGGACAGTATTCAACTCAGTATGCGTTCTTACAGACCTCTAATTCTTCCTCATGTTCTCTTTTAGGTGACAAGACACTAATATTAAGTTGCTATGGTGATAGTTTATTTATTTGACCTACTATCTGCATTCTGTTTCTTTTCAAAATGTGTTTCTTATATGTTAAACCTTTATTATGTCAGACTGGCAACACCTAGAGAAATCTAAACATTATGTTTTGGCAAGATGAGGTCAGAAACAGTAAAACATTGTTTTTAAGTTATTGGATTAATATGTCTGCCTGCTACTAACTGTAGTTAAATAATAATCTTTGTTTTTATTCATAGTTAATTACATGCTCAAGTTGAAAATATCAAAGGTTCTTTAACTGATTCTGTGAATTGATATTTAATACATGGTCTGCCATGGTTACCCAGCCTGGGATTTGTTACTTTAACACATCAATCAACGGCAAAGTCAATGTGTAAGCTGCTAGTGATTTTGGAAGCATCTTTGTATTCAATAGTCTTGTATCTTGTTTGTGATTGAAGGTCATTGTTTAAGAAAAGAATGATATCTAAGACTGTAAATTCATTGTACTTTCTAAGCTCTTGAGAGTAGAGATTTGCAACATCAATATATAGCCAGGCTTTACCCATTTGGGCCACTAAGACTGATACTCATAGCTTTAATTATTTTCACTTGATGAAGCTAATTCCAGGAATACTATTCTTTACTTGCTTGGCTCTTAGAAGGTATGTCTATTTTATCATTTTGAAACTTATGAAACAATATCCTTTTGGTTTTTGTGCAGGCTTTTTTCTCATCATATACTTGCAATATTGTACTTATCTTACCTTCATAGTAATCCACATACTAGGGATATTATATTTAGAAACTTTATGTCCCACTACTTATTAACTAATTGGAGTGTTATTTCTTGAGGTTTATTTTGAAAATATGATCCAAGCTCCTATTTCATTTGGGTTTGTTGTTGGCTAAAGAAAGTCCTCTTCAGCACCCTATTTCCCCCAAAAGATATCATGTCCTAATCCCTGGGACCTGTGAATGTTACCTTACTTGGTAAAAGGACCTTTGCACATGTGATTAGGTTAAAGATCTTGAGATGGGAAATTACACTGGATTATTGGGATAGACCCTCAATGCAATCACCAGTGTCCTTATGAGGAAGAGATAGGGGAAGATTTGAAAACAGACAGAAAAGAAAAAGGCAATATGATTGTAGATGCAGAGATTTGAGCAGTTTAGACACAAACTGATTTCTAATCCCTGGCCTCCTCAATTGTGAGAAAATCCATTTCTGTCGTTTTAAGCCACCAAATTTGTGTAATCTGTTACAGCAGCCTCAGGAAAATAATACAGATACGTAACATTTTCCCTTGGAAAATATGAGATACACCATACTCCTAACAAAAATGTAATTGGCTGCTGGAATTACATATAGTAGTTATGTTTCTCAGTAGTTCTATGCAGAAAGTGCATCCTCTGAGTTGATACTGGGTTTCGAGTAACATTCCTCCACTTTGTCCTTAAGTGAAATACTTAACCTGTCAAATTAATTCTGAACTTCCCCATAGAATAGATTTTTAAATTGGGACACTATTTCAGTGATGTCTTTTATAAAGAGGCACATCTTTTCCTACCTAAATAGTGTATTTCAGATTTGCCCCCTCTGTAAACATTCATATTTCTTTATAAAGCCTCAACTTCTGTTCAGTTTTCATTTCACGTTATAAATTACAGATTAAACCAAAGCTTCCCTCCTTTATGGGTGCAAAATTGATGGTACAAGTAATTGTTCTCTCAAATGGCTAATTATATTTCTAGTTGCCTACTTGAAGGTCTAATTAGCCAATTGCATATGCTTTTGTGGGGGCAAGGAGATAATTGGCATTCTCAAGCAGGTAATTAGAAAAGCAATTATTAGTGCCCACAGCTAATTACAAGAATGAAAATTGTCCCCACCAAAATGGTACCAGTGTCTACTGGGCAGAAAACCAGTCCCTGGAAAGTGACAGGAGACTTAATCCATCTGGCAGTGTTAGAATGGCAGGCAGTAAAACAAATCATCAACTAGACCTACATAATCTATAAGCAACCTCCCGTGAGAGGGCTGTCAGAAGCCTTTCTAACTGTGGCAAAGGGCTGCAATTGGGGCAGTTTCCCTATTGCCAATAATAACCTGCACATGAACTTGTATCCCTGTCAGGAGCACTGTGATCTTCAAAGTTCTTTCATTCCTAGAAATAACGTATTATGAAATCCATTCTCGAGTGGCGATTTTTTATGATGTTGTGTTATCAGTATCTATTTTTCACACGTTATAAAATAAAGGATTCTGTGGGGAATGCCACTTGTGTTTAGTTGCTTTTCAACTGCATCTGACCAGTTCTTTAAGTAACAGAACTTCAGTTAAATGTTTCAGTGAATTCATCTTTTGCAGAAAGCTTCCTGTGGTTAGCAGGTTTTGTTGTTGAAGTCCCTGCAGGTTTTATGCCCGATTAAACTTCTGATTGGGCTCTTTGTTCTTTAGTACCCAACTATTTATCCCATGTAAATGAGAAAGGGTAGAAATAGGAAAATTTGTTTTATATGACAGCAAGTCAAACAATTTAGCTCTCAAGTAACATGAAAATAAAACTTGTTGAGAAAGTTCCTACTCCATCTGAAAAATTTAAGTCTGCTGTCAAGAAAAATGAAAAAGCCTGAATCGCTGCATCTCCTGACACATTTCAAAATGGGGATACATAGCACAAATTATAGTGTGCTTGATGCTGCTGTTGATAATAGCACCCTGCGCTCCTCCCAGGGCACCAAGCACTACTGCTAAAAGGGTTCAACTGCGGGGGTTGTGCACAGATAGTTGCCTGGGAGAGCTAAGGACTGTTAGGTCAGAGTTTCCAAGAATAGAGCAAATATGCCAGAAGAATTAATGATTTAACTGGGAAAATGCCTTTGTCATTTCTTCCTATTTTAAAATTTCTTTGCCCCACTCTGTATTTTCCCATCATTCCTCCTGCCTAGTCTCAGTCATTTACTTTAATCGGGACCCCCTGCTTACTAAGCCAGGGCAAAATGTCTAGAACTATGGGAAAATTTTGCCTCGAAGTAAAAGTCAAAACAAATGCAAATCTGCTATTAGAGTTGAGCAGTTTAAATGCTCCAGTACAATTGAGGATTAAATTCTGGAAAAGGGTATCCAACGTAAATACACAACCAAGAGGTTATTTTTTTTAATTAGCCATGATTGAAGGATAGTGAAGAAGAAGATTAAAGGCATTAATTATACAAGAGACAAAGAATAAGCAGACTTTTCTTAAAATGTAGTATAAAACAGTTTTGTTAGCCAGAGAATAAAGATATTTGTATTCCATTAAATATTCTATGCTTTTATTTTTTTCAGACACATTTTCTTGTACGTTTGTGTATTTCATGTGTTTCCCAAATCAATTTTGAGATCATAGAATGCATGGTCTGTCATTGTCTCTCCAGAGCAGGACAATCTGACAAGTGGTCACCCAGCCTCTACCCAGTGGTGGCCCCCAAAGCAGCCTTGTTAGTTTAAAAAGAAAAAAAAATCTCTTATTATTTGAAAGAGCCTTCTTTCCTTGAATTGACTTGCTCATTCTAACTTCCACCCACAGTTTCTGTTCCCCAGAACTGCCACAGGGAGGTTCTGACCCTGAATAAATGGCAACCTCTCAGATATCAAAAGGCTCATGTACTAAATCTTTCCTCCAAATCCCCAAGGCCTCTATGGCCTTTCTGTTACGATTGAATTTTAGCTGATTTAATATCTGTTCCTAAACAGTGACCAAACAATAATTCAGTTAAGCTTATATCCAACCAGAGGAACATTATTCAAATTTGAGTGAGGGTAGAGAGAGGGAAGGAAAATGAAATATTCTGCCTCATTTACCTTTAGAAACTTGTAACTTGACTTAAAAAAAAAAAAAACTTTTAAACTGAACATATTGGTGTCAGAGAGATCTAGACCAGTATGTTTTTAGAAATTCCATGCCTAAGGTAATATTTCATCTGCTTTTCTGGCTTTATTCTCTTTTTTCTATCTTCTACTAGTTTTTTAATAAGCTTAAAGTAGAAAGAATTAAAAGGCACCTATTTTCTTTACTCAGTTTCTTACACATACTTCAAGCTTCACATAGATGTTCGTTAGCATTAAAAATGTTCGGGGGTTTTGAATGAACACATTTTCTCTTACTCTGCCATCTGCCAAACCAATGCAGTTCCTATATGATTTATGTGAGATAACCCAGAAGAGTCAGAGACACAAATAAAAACTAAAAATCCATCAATGGTAATTAGAATCTGTCTAATGACAATGGTGATGTTTGGAAGAATATATTATACATGTTCCTGTCTCAGGACTTTTTAATATCCTTCTCTTTTTTGCTGAAAATCTTTTCTCCCCAAGGTCCACATAGCTTACTTGCTTACCTGCTTCAAGTCTTTACTCAAATGTCACCTTTTCAGTGAGGCCTTGCAGAGCCAGACCCTTTAAAATTGTACTTCCCCCTTCCTCATGCCAACATACTTCTAACCACTGACATTTCCTGCCTTATTTTTCTCCATAACATCCATCATCATCTTACCTATGCTTTTTCTCATTATTATTTGTGAAATATATCATGTGTATGGGAGAGTGTACAAAATACAAATGTACAATTTAGAACAAACACCTGGGTAAGCAAACACCTGTCTAATCACCACCCAGGTTAAGAAATCACAAGCTCCCTAGGTGTTTGGAAAGGTAACCACTGTTTCAACTTTTATGATCGTCATTCCCTTATGTTTTCTTATTGTTTTATCAATTATGTATATTTGTGAATAATAATACATAATTTAGTCATTTATTCTAGTTAAAACAACAGACTAAGATATCTGGCACTCTTTGTATATAGATGAGTTCCTAGACCTATTCCAGAATACTCCAAAACTTATTCTTAGCCCAATCAACCTGCCTCTTCCTTCACCAGCTCTCTTAGCTCTGTCTATTTCGCCCCCAACCTTCCATCTCCTTCCAACCTTTCTTCCCTAGTTTGGCATACCCCTACTAGATTTTTAGATTCTTCTCCAATTCTCTTAACAGGACAGTCTTCACTTTTGACATAAGTCAGAATCAACCGACCAAGGTAATCAAATTTTACTGAAAATAGATAATTTCTTTCATTCCTGGAACAAATTTAAATGGTTATAGAGTTTCTGCTATTTGTTACCTATTCTAGTAACAGAAAACCTCATGCTTATCCGGACAGCCAAACTTTTTGTTCTCTGGTACAATCCTCAGAGTGACTTTGCTTTGCTTAGAGTTATCCCATGTACAATTTCCATTTAGATTTGTTCCAAAGATTTCAGCAAGCATACTGCTTCACAGATGATCTCATTTTGTTTTGATAATGTGCTCAATCATTTCATATACAATCAAAATGAGTAATCAGAGGTTATGCAAATGAAACTTTATCATCATTGGGACTGCCGCCTATTTGCAAGTATCCTTCATTCTCATCTAGTTGAAGTTAGCTATTGTTCTATTCTACAGAATTTTCAGTGGAACAATGTCCACCTTTCTTTTGTATGCTACAGAGTCCAGAGAACTGTATTCATTTTCTTTTTATGTTGTTAGAACTAGATGTATCATTCAGCTATAATCTGAGTTCTACAATAGCTGTAATCACTGTGTCACTGGCCCCTGAAATGAATTCTTAGATTGGGCAATCACTACACTATCAACATATATTAGGTGTAGCATCTAAATCTTCTGTTGAGAATATTGCCATTTTACTTATCTAAAGCAATATGCAGTAAGTGTAGCAGTATATATCTAAATTAACTTCTTTTGTAGCATTTTATCAGTGTTCTGCCTTTTCTCTACATTGGCTGCATTTTACCAGAAACAAAAGTTGTGGAGCAGTAAATTATCCATACATAGTCTGGAAGCTCTTTTGATAAAGGATATTCAAAATGTTATATGAAAAAATATAACTTTTTCTTTAGTTTTTTCATTTATTACCTTCAGCATTTTTCATTTCTTTCTTCATTCAAAGAACAGGTTTTTCACTGATAGCTAAAATTATTATATCCTCTGCTCTATAAGGTTAAGTTTAAATAGGCAAAAATATACACAAAACTCTGCTTCTAAAAATATAATTGAAATATCTATTTTCAGTTTGAAAAAAAATCATTCTTTCTAGAAGGTACCTAGCTTCAGTGGCAAACTGATCCAGTTCTTTGAGAGACATGTTATTGCCAGGTATTTAGAATAAGTAGTATTTGGAAGAATACAAATATACAAATGATTGTTTCCATATAAGTAGTAAAACTTTAAGGAGATACGTTAAAGAAGAGGCTTAAACATTTTTTCATCACTACCACAAAATAGTAATTTCACCATTTTTAAGGGTTCTGCACTGAACTGATTATGAAAAGAAAGTCTTGTTGCAAAACTTCAATGAAAATAAAATATAGTTTTTTAAATAATTGTATGGCTAATCATTATCTGTGCCCCTACTGATTTTTGGTCATAAGGTTATATTTGAAGAAATATCTTCTTTTATATATTCAACTTCAACTCAATCATGTAATAAACTTATCTGGCATGTGAAGAATTTTATGTAGTCTCTCATCATAGAAAATGATGGTAGGTTGCCCATCTGGCAAAGGTTCTAAGTTCAGATATGCTGATGATTGTTATCTGTGTTAAAGTGACCTCAACACTTTCCAAAATATATTGATATAATAGTAGCTCATCATCTATATTCTATTAAACCATAATAAAGTTAATATTAATACCATGGATTTTATCAAATAGCTTTGAAGAAGCTGAAAGCTTCATTTAGTTTAGTAATAAGATGCTTGAGAACCACTTTGGTTTTAATAAAAACATGGAAAGTAGCAGATGAGAAAGAACCATAAAGTTGCCAGTCGAATAGCTGTAATACCAATTAGTTGGCAATTGATTCATTCATCAAATATTTATTGACTACCCGCTATATTTATGTACCGTCACACTTGGACCAGTAGAAACTGAATTAAGTTTTCAAAATAATGATGAATAAGGGTGCGAATGAGGAATGACTGATTGATAATCCCAATAAGTGTGGGATTTTTCTTTGTGGTATGTGATGAAAATGTTCTATAATTAGATGACAATAATGGTTGCACAATTCTGTGATTGTACTAAAAATCAATGAACTATGTGCATCCACTCTAAACACGTTGATTTTATGGTATGTGAATTAAATCTCAGTAAAGCTACTTAGAAGAACAAAGCATTATTGATGGAAGACAACAATGTCATAATGATATTGATCATAAAGTTATTGGCTCTCAGCCAGTGTTGAACAACTAGGCAAGTGTGCATCAGTTTATGAGACAATCCTAAAGAAGTCGGACTATTTGGATTTGGGATTAACATTTGCTCTACTTTGCATGCACAAGAAAATTCAGGCCTTGTGACACAGTATGCATGCTTGTTTTTAAACAATCACAAATTTACAAAAAGGTATTCACAAGTATATATAAAGAATTTATTCCTCATACCATTTCAGAGTAATTTGCCACCTGACACCCTTTTCTCTCCTAATACTTTGATGTATATCTCCTAAAAAAAGAACATTTTTCCACATAACCACGATGTAGCCATCAAAATGGAGAAATTAACACTAATGTATGACTACCACCTAATCCTCAGACTCCATTCAAGTGACAGCAATTTTTCATTTACAGCAAAATTAGAGCAAAAGAATCCAGTTTAGAATCATGCATTGCATTTAGTTTCCTCAGTATACAACAATTTCTTGGTCTTTCCTTGACTTTCATGGGCTTGATATTTTGAATAATTATTTTATAATGGATTTTAGAATGTCCCTCAATTTGGATTTGTTCAGTGTTTCCTCATGATTACATCCAGGTAATGTAATCTTTAGTGGTGATATTCACTTCAGGGAAAGTGATTCTATATTCTTTTCATTGCATCCTATTGGGATGTATGCAGTTTCATCTTGTGCATTGCTGATGACGTTTGCTTTAATCATTTGCATAAGATAGTGTTTTCTTCAATATAAAATTATTATTTTCCTTTGTACAATTAATAAGTACTTTATGGGAAGTACTATTAAACTATGTAAACCTCCCATTCCTTATCAAACTTTCGATTTAATATTTCCTTATTTATATGACACCTTCCTATTTTATTCACTGAATAATAATCTGTTACTATCATTATTTTGATGCTCAAATTGTCCCAGATCTGAGAGGCCCCTTTAAGATGGCTTCTGGGTCCTTTTGAAAAGTCTCTATATTCTTTGAGCTTTTCTTTACTTTCTGGCACAAGATATTCCGGTTTCATCTTGTACTTTCTATGCCTCAGTGATTTCTCCAGAAAGTCCTGGTTTCTTTTAGTGGAAAATGGTATTTAGAAGCCACAATCTGACATTAGGTGTGCTCATTGCTATTGAGGTATTGCTGCTTCCAGGCATCTCCGTAGACAGAGCTGGAAAACATATCTATGTATATATACATTTACATGTATATTTATTTCTCTATCTGTCTATATACTGAACACCATGAGTATATATAAATGGTTAAAATTCTGATCCAGAATCCAAGGTCCATTTATCTGTTCCCATATTTATAACTCCTTTACCTAATTAGGTGATAAACCTGGTTTCCATTATCCTTAATGTATTGAGTCAAAAATAAAGCCTCCTTTTATGTGACCAGTCTCCTGGTCTCAGCTTTCCTCCCATCCCCAGTGCAGATTCCAGTCTCCCATGAATTTGTCCATTCTCACACTGCTATAAAGACATACCTGAAACTGCGTAATTTATAAAGAAAAGATGTTTAATTGGCTCATGGTTCTGTGCACTATACAGGCTTCTGCTTCTGGGGAGGCCTCAGGAAACTTACAATCATGGTGGAAGACTAAGGGGAAGCAAGCGCATCATTACGTGGCTGGCAGGAGAGGGAGAGAGACAGCAAAGGAGGAGGTGCTAAATACTTTGAAACAACTAGATCTCTTGCAAACTCTATCATGAGACAGCACTAGAGGGATGGTGCGAAGTGCTAAACCGCTGGAAACCACCCCCTTGATCCAATCACCTCCCATCAGGCCCCACCTTCAACACTTGGGATCACAATTCAACATGAGATTTGGGTGGGGACACAGAGCCAAACCATGTCATCCCCCATTCAATCTCCAACACCCATGCTGGGCTGGCTTCTGCCCCACATGGATCCCTCCTTATCCTGCTAATGCCCTTGTGCTGAGTGCCAGATGACTCCCACATCTAGATTCCCTCCTCACTCTGCCTAGGCACCTGAACTCCAAATCCCTGTGCAGAGTTGTCCCCTGAATGCACACACGTCTCACCTCACTCAGGCTTTGGATCTCCACATGGGCCACAACATGCTGCACTCTGCTGGCTCTCAGACACTTCATACCAGGCTGCCTCTCTGTGGAGATGCCGTCATCACCCTGCTTGGGACAGCTTTAAACCAGGCAACTGCCACATGTGGATGCCCTTTTCACCCCACTCATGTTCTGATGCCACATCTGCCCTCCTTCACATGCACCTCCTCACCCCATTGGGGCTCTGATGCCTGTTCTGGCACACCATGGTTTCCCCTTCCCCCCTAATATAGACACCTACCTTGCTCTGCTGCCCCTAATGGCTTCAGGACTAAATTGTTGAAACAGGTAAGCAAAAGGAAGCAAAAAGGAAGGGGAAGGGGAAAAGCTCATGCAATATTTTAACTTAACATGTCTTTCTCACCCACTAGACTGAAGTTCATGGCAGAAGGAACCACATTTTTTCCATCTTTTTATTCTCAGCTCTTAACAAAGTATCTGATACATGGAGGTAGGTAGCAATGCAATAAATGCTTGTTAAATTAACCTCATTCAAGTGGAAAGCTGAGAACTTAAGCAATTCCAGTCTTTGGCTCTTATCAGTGATTTCAGTCAAACCCTTTGAGCATTATTATAGAAAGGAAAGTAAATCATAAGCAGTTTGGCCAGTTGTCCTCCAAAGAGGATCTTTCTGAAAAAATATAACAAAATGAAGCTTTTTCATGGGGGCTAACCCTTCTATATACAATTTGCTAATAATATAAATTAAATCTATTGATTTATTTTGAAATCATAAACTTAAAAAGAGCAATGTTCATTAGATGTAGAGCTTTTATTCTTAATTAGTATCAAAAATCATTGATCAGAATTATGCCTTCTTCCATTTTCATAATATAGGCAAGTGAATTAGTTTCTATGTAGTTTCAACCTTATAGCTCCTCCAAGAAATGTAATAAACAAAAAGAGAATTAAATGATATTTGCACTGAAGCATTACATAGGAATAACAAACATGAAGGCTTTATTCTAAAATATAGGGACCTTGACTTTTAGTTCCTGTTAATGGCAGGAACAAGCTTTTATTTGTGTCTTTTCTGGGAAGTTTGTTCATTTATTCAAAACGTAGTTATTAGACAACTCAGGCCAGCAACATAATTTGTGGGGCCCAGTACAAAATGAAAATGTAGGGCCTCTTGTTCAAAAAGTAGGAAAAATAGGCCTTTAAAAGTCCTAAAATATGACACCTTTCCTTTCTTCCGTGGTCTCTCTCTTGGCCTGAATAGTGTTTTTTAATTTGCAGTTTAATTTTACACTCACCAAGCAGGTATCAACTTTTATAGGCACCTGAAGGCTCACCTGGGGCAGAAGGAAGGGCTGGGGTGCAGGCATCCACAGCCCACCAACTGCAAGGCTTCTTCTGCCAGTTTCTGGACCGACACTGGGGATATTAGAATGAACAAAACAGACAAAAAGTCCCTGCATCATGGAATGTACATGTCAGCAGAAGACTCAGTTAAAAAAAAGTTGTATGTGTGCACGTGCTTGTAGTATCTGTTAGGTAGTGATAAATCCTGTGACAATCAATAAACAAAGCAGGAAAGTGGGGTTTGGAGTACTCAGTGTAGTGGATAGAAATGGGCTCCAATTTAAAATAGGTTAGGAAAGCCTTCACTAAGAAGATGACATTCAAGCAAAGTTCGGGGAGAAGTGCAGGAGCCAGCCATAGGGCTATCTGGGCCAAGATGTTGCAGGCAGTGGCAGGAGCAAATTCTTCTCAGTCAATGCCATGAATACTTCAGTGAGACAGTCCAATTTTCTCAGAGACTTTTTTTTTTTAGACGGAGTCTCACTCTGTTGCCCAGGCTGGAGTACAGTGGCGCGACCTCGGCTCACTGCAAGCTCCACCTCCTGGGTTCACGCCATTCTCCTGCCTCAGCCTCCCGAGTAGCTGGGACTACAGGCGCCTGCCACCACGCCTGGCTAATTTTTTGTATTTTTCGTAGAGACAGGGTTTCACCGTGTTAGCCAGGATGGTCTTGATCGATCTCCTGACCTCGTGATCCGCCCGCCTCAGCCTCCCAAAGTGCTGGGATTACAGGCGGGAGCCACCGCGCCCGGCCTCCCAGAGACTTTTTTTACTCTACACCCCACCTGCCTTTCCCCACGTCACTAATCTTGTTTCTGGAATTTGTTCCATCTTCTCTTTTCCAAGTTTAATTAGCCTAGATGAGATTCCTTCTCTCTCACCTGTTACCGGAGGCTTCTAACTTCCTGCCTCAAAGCTCTCTGCTCCCCATACCGCTGCCTGTTGCCCTCATCACTGCTGGAGCTCGAGTCTCACACATAAATGACTGTGTGTGCTCACTCAGAAGACCCATTGTGTGGCTTTCATGCACCATACCAAAATGCAGAAGTATAGTACCCTATGTTATGTTCAGAAATGCCATAAAATGATCTGCCCCATATGCTGACTAAACTGGTTTTGTCCTATTACAGACCATCACCTGCTCATCTACACCTCCATGCCTTTGCTCATCCTGGAGGATATTTGTTCAGTCTCAGAACTTGAGGGCTAACTTTTCATTCCAATTTCAACTCCAATGGGGTCTTCTCCTTGAAATGTTTCTTGATCTCTCCAATTAGAATAATCTACATATTCAGTTTTACTTAAATATCTCTCTGTCCACCAAGTAAAGAGGTTTCTTTTTTTTTTTTTTTTTTTTGAGTCAGAGCCTTGCTCTGTTGACCAAGCTGGAGTGCAGTGGCGCAATCTCAGCTCACCACAACCTCCGCCTCCCAGGCTCAAGCAATTCTCCTGCCTCAGCCTCCCCAGTAGCTGGGACAACAGGCATGTGCCACCATGCCTGGCTAATTTTTTAACTTTTAGCAGAGATGGGATTTCACTATGTTGGCCAGGCTGGTCCTGAACTCCTGACCTCATGATCCGCCCACCTCAGCCTTCCAGAGTACTGGGATTACAGGCGTGAGACACCAGTAATAAGCTTTCTTTAAGTCAGAGATCCTGTCTTATTTATCTTTACATTTATAATACCTGTCTCTTTGCTTTGCACACAATGTGGACTTAATACATGCTTGTTGAATTTAATGTTATCAATGCAACTTATATTATTAATTGTAATGGTAGTAAATTTTACAGTAACACACCTGGCAGTTATGCAAATTAGAATAGCTTGAATTCAGACATGGAATGATTGGAAAGCAGCTTTTTGTCCTCTACCTGATTCCTTTTCTCAGGAAGGAGAAGGGAACATGGAGGCCTCTCCCTCATGGGGATGCTGGACAGGGAAAATTCAGACAATCCTATTTCAGGAAACTGAGAGGTGGGGGTTGGTTCCCAGTATTCTCCCAGCCCATTCTCTCTGGATCAGGCCAAGAAAACATTCACCAATTAACGAAGAGATTCCTGGAATCACAGTTGCTCTCCCAGAAGTCCCAGCCAGGCCCCAGAATTCTCCCCATCAATGTTTATGTTAGAGCAGTCACCACTAGGTGGTGCCAAACTTCAGCCCAGGGTAGGTGAAATTTGCATCAAATAGACTCAGAACTTCCAGATGTCCAGTTGCATAGGCTCACCTTGGCCATTTAGCTAATCTCATAATAATACAACTCTACATTTTGCACAACTGAATTTCTGGGGCACTACTTATTGCATTATGGCAGTTTTGTTGTATCATTTTCTAAAATCTTACAATATCAGATACTCTGCCAGCCACTTTACAGGCTTTATCTCTAATGCTCACAGTAACCTGTACGGTAATAGGTACTGATACTTTTCTTCTTTTAGTAAAGAATGTGAGCTGGGCATGGTGGCTCGCACCTATAATCCCAGCACTTTGGGAGGCCGAGGTGGGTGGATCATCTGAGGTCAGGAGTTCAAGACCAGCCTGACCAACATGGAGAAACCCCGTCTCTACTAAAAATACAAAATTAGCTGGACGTGGTGGTGCATGCCTGTAATCCCAGCTACTCAGGAAGCTGAGGCAGGAGAATCGCTTGAACCCCAGGAGATGGAGGTTGCAGTGTGCCAAGATGGCTCCATTGCACTCCAGACTAGGCAACAAGAGCAAAACTCCATCTCAAAAAAAAAAAAAAAAAAAAGAATCTGATGCTAAGAGAAGAAATGTCTGTTGCCCAAGAGCTGTCTCTTGTACAGCTAAGTGGCAGGTGACAGACCTAAGAATTACATTCAAGCCTGTCTGACTCTAATGCCATACTTGTCATATTTCCGCTATACTTCAATTTTATGATCAAAGAAAGGAAGGAAAGAGACAGTGGAGAAGACAAGTAGGGAAAGAAACAGAAAGAGAAGGGGAGAAAGATATATTTGAAAGAAAAGTAAATGAAGTATGTTACCATCTGTTTTTTTCAACCCCAGAGGTCTGATTCCCCCCCAGGAAAGAGTTGCTTCTAGCCTGTCCTTTATCTCTGCACCTGCCCTGCTTATCTCCAGCACCAGAGGCTCCTACCATGACCATTAATGGACTGAGTTTTTGTGTCCCTACGAAATGCATAACTTGAAGCCCTAACCCCCAATGTGATGGTATTAAGAAGTGGGGCTTCAGGAAGGTAATTAGGTTTAGATGAGGTCATGAGGGTGAGTTTTCTCTCTCTTTCTGCCATGTGAGGACACAGCAAGAAGGCAGCCATCTGCAAGCCGGGAAGAGAGTCATCACCAGAATCTAGCCACACAACTTCCCTGATCTAGGACTTCCCAGCCTCCAGAACTACAAGAAATAAACGTCTGTTGGTTAAGCCACCCCAGCCTATGGCATTGTGTTATAGCAGTCAGAGCAGGTGAAGACTGTAACTTGTTATTCTCTAAGGAAAATATAGGTCTTCTTCTCAGGCCTGTCTTCAGAAACAGGTTCACATCCCCATCTTCCAGTCGTTGACCTAAATGGAAAAGTTTTTGTCTTCGTAGTCATTGCCTGCACCTGAACACAGCCTTGCCCATCTGTAGTCCTAGTCTGTTCCTTTTCTTTGGTGAGGATAACCCTTCCCCTCTTGCTTTAACACCCTGTATTTTCCATTCATTAGTGACTCAGACCTCTGATAATGGTATACTAGTTAACCCCCGTCTCGTCTGACTTTAAATGATTGCCTGTTTTGACCTTGAGGAAATATGAGTCCACTAGGAACTACAATCTTTATGGCCACTTGAAAAACCTTAAGGTGGAATAGGGTACCTTGCCACAGAGGAAACAAGTAAGGAGAGAAAGAGAGTAAAGATCAGTGACAGGAAGAGAAAACTAAAACTACTAGTATAAAAAGTTCTGAAATTTCAGCAAATTATTTTGCTTCCAACTGTACTTAATAAACCATTCTGCCCTTTATTTGCAATAAAAATATTGGGGTATTATTATCTTTGAAATGCAAATTATGTGGTTAACCATTGTTCATTTTCTAAACTCTGTAAGTATTTAACTTGTGAATGGGGAATATTGTTTAGGACTATATTGGTTACAAACCAAAATGATCTACACTCACACAGGTTCGTGTCAACAGTAACATGACTTTACTTTTTAGCTGTCTTTGTTAACATGACTTTACTGTTCTCCTGTCTTCATCAACATGGTTTTACTATTCCAAGAAACTCTTGCCTCGGAAGAAAAAAATTGCAAATGATTTTCTTGTCCCTTTCAGAAACTTTTTGAAAATCCATTTAAAGGAATATTAAATAATTCAACTTTCACAGTTAGCATCAGATGAATGTTTATGCTCCAAAATTCATTGTGAAACCTTCAGCTTGTGTGTTCCAATCTTAAATTATTATGTAGTGTCTTAACCAATGTTAAGACATTACTGTCAACATTACTGACACACAATTGAATACTCCCCTATGGAAAAACTTGCCTTAAAAAAAAAAAGAAACACACACACACACACACACACACACAAACAAAACAAAACAAAAAAACAGAATTTCTACCTTCTGCCCCCACCACCACACACACACCCAAATTCTCTTAAATGTCTCAACTTTGCCTTCTTCCTCCCAGAGACTACTAAGGCCATGTCAAGGAAGCTGTCTCCCCTATGGTGGTAAACAATGAACTCAGCTTTGTCATATGATAGGCTATAAAAAGCTGATTTTGTTGATATTCTGGGAAAGCTACCATTCAGCAGGCAAGTGATTGAAGCCATTTCCTCTCAAACTTATGAAAGTAAACTAAAGGTCTGATTCTGCCCAGGGAGGAAGTTTCTCCAGTCTATCATATAGAATCTATATGTCCATCATACTTTTATTTGAAAAGAAGGGATGCTAACTCTCAGAAACATGTAATAGTAAGCACGGAAGTGGAAAAAAAGAATTGGTCATTTTTGTGAGGGAAAACTTAGTGAAAAAAATTACAAAATCATTATAAATACAATTCATTTGAAGTTACGTTTTGAGATTACATTATTTTCTCTCTGGCATTTAGACACCTAAAATTCACTTTAAAATATGTTGGTGAACAAATCTCATTCTCCAGAAGTACATTTTTAAAATGGCAATATTTCATAATAACAGTATAAAATGAAAATAATTGACTGTCTCTTGCCTTGTGGGACTTGGCTTTTAATCTAAATAGATATGAAACAAAATGACATTCATCTATATGAGACGTTTGTTAACTTAAGAGAAATTAAGTCAGAAGCCTATAAGGCTAATCCATAAATCAGCAAATCAGATGAATTAGTAAAACTTTTCCAGAATATTATCCAGGGGCTCCTTACTCCTTTGCAATTTGTTACCTGTTTTATATGTCCTTTTAGGAAGGGTTCATTTCCCACTGACAGGCAAAAAGAATATATGAAATTAGAATTTTCAAGAGCTTACAACATTTATGTCATTTTTGATTTAACAATTTTAGAAGACTTGTTCCAAAATTACACCTGAGTTTTGTTTTCTTTGTAGTTTTCTAAAATGCTGCTACTATCAGGACATAATAAAAGCCATACAGCCAGTACTAGAAATGCTGTCACGTAACCACTAAGACCACGCTAAAAGGCAAAATGCTGCAGCTGAAAGTATTTTTAATGACTTGAAATTGCTTGGAATGCTTTCTAGAAGTAAAAGGGTGCAGATTTATTAACCTAGTCTACTTACTTAAATTAATTTGGCAAGATTATTTTGGTTCAAATCCTCATTCAATAAAATGTATATGTTAATATTTTTAAGTGTTTTTTTTCCTGAAGGATATAATATATTGCATTAACACAAATTTACAACAGTCATGAAAGTAAAAGGTAAATTAAGCCATTTCTGAAATATGAATAAGGACTACATTTTTATATAGACTACATTTATGATTTTATGTGACCTTGCAGATAAACATCACTATGTAAAATGTTAATGAGAACAAGTAGAATCACATCCTATTTTTAGTTTTTCCTGCTGTATAGTTTCCACTAGAGATATGGAGGAAACTTTATTCTTGCATAATTTTTGTTTTAGAAGTTTGGGGTTTTTTGTTTGTTTGTTTGTTTTTACATTTTAAGCAAATGGGCTTTTTATATATCTTTTTGATTAGGTACATTCCTTACTACAGATTGAATCCTAGTGAAATTCTCACTATAGGCCATTTTTCCATGGTTTTTTCTTTTATGGAAATGTTAACCATGGTTACTAACATATAAATAAACTCTTTTAACTGCAGAGTCAGAATGGGTATACTTTGTTATGAACATATTAACTTTTTTTTTTTTTTTTTTTTTTGAGATGGAGTCTCGCTGTGTCGCCCAGGCTGGAGTGCAGTGGCGCAATCTCGGCTCACTGCAAGCTCTGCCTCCCGGGTTCACGCCATTCTCCTGCCTCAGCCTCTCCGAGTAGCTGGGACTACAGGCGCCCGCCACCATGCCCGGCTAATTTTTTTTTTTTTTTTGTATTTTTAGTAGAGACGGGGTTTCACCGTGGTCTCGATCTCCTGACCTCATGATCCGCCTGCCTCGGCCTCCCAAAGTGCTGGGATTACAAGCATGAGCCACCGCACCCGGCCTATGAACATATTAACTTATTCCAGTTTTATGTCTTGTGTTTTTCTGCACTCATTAACATCTCCTTGGTACTTGGGATCATGGCCCAACCAATACGCATAAGGATGATGAGATATCTATGGACTACGGTACATCTGTTTAATAATTAGTAATGGTTATGCATTGTAAATGAATGATTTTGACTCATACCACTGACATTTAATTAGTTTTTACTATGTTCCAGGTACATATGAGAATGTCACATAATTATTTTCTTTAATTTTTACAGTAACTGTTATCATTACTTCAGAAAGGAACAAAACTGCATTTAGAGAGGTTAAATAGAAGGTCCAAAACATGTAGCAAGTAAAAAGTATCCAGGACTTAGGTCCAGGTTTGGATACTACTCCCTAATTGGGGCTCTTAACTACTTTGATGCATTACCTTTTAAACTTACTTTCTTGATTATCTATTTGACTAACATCTCCCCAGGACACACAGAATACTTGAATTCATGCTATTATGGCCTGAATGTTTGTGTCCCTTTACAGTGTGTATGTTGAAATCCTAACCCTCAATGTGATGGCATTAGGAATCAGGGCCTCTGGGAGGTGGTTAGGTCATGAGGCTGGGGCCGTCATAAATGGCATTAGTGCCCTTACTAATAGAGACAGAGACCTTGCTCCTGCTCTTTGCTTTTTGCCAGGTGAGGATGCAATGAGAAGACAGCCATGTGCAAAGTAGGACAAGTGCCCTTGCAAGACACTGAACCTACTGGTGCCTTGATCTTGGTCTCTTCAGCCTCTAAAACTGTGAAAAATAAACGTTTGTTGTTTAAGCCGCCCAGTTTATGGTAAATTGTTATGGTAGCCTGAACTGACGGAGACACATGCGTACCACAAACAACAAAGGCTCAAGGATCCTTAAAATAAAAACCAAGACTTTGAGTGGGTTGTAACATCATGTAGTGGAGGTAGGTTTCCTCTCCTCTGTACCTCTCCCAAGTGGGAAACATATTAAGATCACAGGGGAGTTAATTGGAACTATTATTTCATATGTAAAGAATTTATTCCTGGCCGGGTGCGGTGGCTCACGCTTGTAATCCCAGCACTTTGAGAGGCCGAGGCGGGCGGATCACGAGGTCAGGAGATCGAGACCACGATGAAACCCTGTCTCTACTAAAAATACAAAAAAATTAGCCAGGCGTGGTGGCGGGCGCCTGTAATCCCAGCTACTCGGAGAGGCTGAGGCAGGAGAATGGCGTGAACACGGGAGGCGGAGCTTGCAGTGAGCCGAGATTGCGCCACCGCACTCCAGCCTGGGCGACAGAGC
This sequence comes from Nomascus leucogenys, assembly GCF_006542625.1. Lineage (NCBI taxonomy): Eukaryota > Metazoa > Chordata > Mammalia > Primates > Hylobatidae > Nomascus > Nomascus leucogenys. The sequence goes on along the minus strand of NC_044383.1, from coordinate 17,752,598 downwards.
GAGACTCCGTCTTGAAAAAAAAAAAAAGAATTTATTCTTTATAACTTCTTGGAAATATATCTTAATTTCTTTTAGAGAAGATTAGTCTAAGTTATAGTTTAGTCTATAGTTTTGTAGGTTAGTCTAACAACATTTTGGTTAAGTCTAAAGAATAATTTGCAAACTATGTGTATGTGCTACATTTGTGTGTTGAGTGGGTGAAGATCAAGTTCAGCACAGCATGCCTCTTAGGTAAATATGTAAAATTCTAGGAGTTATTTTTCAAGGGGTACAATTCTACACCCAAACATTCCCCATCTACCTCCTAATTGTAGATTCAGCCCAAGAATCTGATGAGACTTATCTGTAATCCTATTAGTCCATTCTATTCCCTTGATATTGGGAAGTTTTGCCTGTCCCAAAAGAGGCCATTCTGAGGTTATTCTTGGGTGATTCACTCACTTGTGAAAGCAAATTGTGTTGGTTTCAAGATGCTGCATTTTTTTAAAACAATGCCATGACTTTTTCATTTCTTTACATCTTGGAGTTACCCACTTCTGCAGGTCCATTCTCTCTCTGTCACCATTTAGAATTATGTAAGGTAAGTTTTCATAAACCCATAAAACAATGGTTACATAAATTGGAACTTCCTACCACTCATATCTTAGTTGTATTAAATCAAACATTTACTACTATTTCCATCTGTTTCACTCCATGACAGCATCGCCTACTTGACTCTGTTATACTAAGAGTTCAGTGAGAGAGCGTCAGGGAGCTTAATTCTATGTAATATCACAGAACCAAAAAGCACGTTAAACTTGTCAGGGTCCTGTTTCTTCAGCTGTAGAAGAAACCAGGGTTAGGGTTGGGGGTTGTGGGGAAGATAATACAAATACAGGTAGGCAGCCTGTGTGACTAAAAGTTGTATCTGGCATGTTTGTCACTTAGGGACTTTTATGGAACTAGATTCTAAAAATCATCCCAATAATAACCTTAAACCATGTCAGAAAACTCTACAATGGAATAGATTTTTGCATTCAGAAATTACGTGCATTTTCCCCAGCATGGTATCCACTTACCTAACACTTTATGCCACATAAAACGATAAATTATCTAGTGTGATCTAAAGCCATCAGAAACATTTAAAAGTTTTATAGTACAGTATTTTAAAGTTTACTAACCATTATATAAAATTAATAAGATAGTTTATACAGTTTCTTGCTTTATTGATTGTGGGTAATAACCTGTAGATGGGAATATAGTGGAATAATGTGCCTAGCTGCCTTTAAAAGAACTTATTTAAACTTCAGTAATTTATTTCTGTGTTTCTTGGATTCCTTTTACTTCTGAAGTCTTAGTGAGGAACGGCCAGATATTGAGTTGCTGTATTCACTAAATATTTTGTGGAGAATTTCTTTAAGGGAAGATGTGGATTTTAATGCATAAATTTTTTAGACAGACTATTGAAGTTGAAATTTCATTTCAAGAGGCAGTCAGCTTTGTTTAACTCTATATTTTTAGTATCCAAAGTTACTGAACCAGACTTTGCTTTAATTAATAACTATAGGATGTGAGGCAGTTCCAGTGCTGCTTTTTCTATTAACTTGCAATTTCCTGTAGGAAATTAATAAAATGAAAGTGGGGGTGGCCAGCAAGAATAAATATATGCTACAGTTGCAAGTCACTAAAATTCATCAGAATAAATTAAACTGCACAGGTTTCCTTTTTTTGTAATTCTATAAAGCTTCTCAATTCTTAAGGCAAATTTGACGAAGAAACAGGGCCATCTAAAAATGATCAACTTTCATGTAATATAGATTAATTAATTGATTAGAATATGAAATTTGTCAGATCAGTGTTGTTTAATGGTTAAGAAGGTAAATTCTAGAAACAGACTGCCTGAGTTTAAAATCTGGCTCTGCCATTACTAGCATGAGACTTTGAACAATTTACTTAACCTGCTGTACCTCTTTATGTTTAAGATGCAAATTATAATAACACTTATAGGGTTGGCATGAGGATTTAATGAGTTACTATGCATAGTACCTGGTATATAGAAAGTACTACACAGGCATTAACAGCAATTAGCATCTGTTTCTTTCCTCAGTATTAAAATGTAAGAAAAAGTATCTTACTTTAGCTATCCCTTTCTGCAACCTCTGGAGTCAAATCTTAAGGTGACAAATTTAAGTTTTTAAAATATTTGAAAATTTTGCTTTGTTTTTCTGAGTCCTTTTTAAGTGAGTTACCAGGAACTCCCACGAATGCATGTAGTTGTACTCAGGTTCTTTTTTTTTTTTTTTCTTTGAGATGGAGTCTTGTTCTGTTGCCCAGGCTGGAGTGCAGTGGTGTAGTGGTGTGATCTCAGCTCACTGCAAACTCTGCCTCCTGGGTTCAAGTGATTCTCATACTTCAGCCTCCTGAGTAGCTGGGATTACAAGCGTGTGTGATTTTTGTAATTGTAGCAGAGATGGAGCTTCATCATGTTGGCCAGGCTGTTCTCGAACTCCTGGCCTCAAGCAGTCCATCTGCCTCAGCCCCCAAAGTGCTGGGATTACAGGTGTGAGCCATTGCACCTGGCCTACTCGATGTACTTTTAAGTGAATACTATGGGTACCAAATTCAAGTGTCTGATAATTTTACCCCATGAGTAAAAGGATTTCTCTTGCTGAGATTTCAGAAATTGTTGAGAAAATATTTGGAAGAATATTAGCAATTCACCAGGATATAAAAAGAAACACAGAAATTACTTGCATTTAGATCTGCACCTCGACCACATTGAAAGGGTGGCAGGATTTTCAGAATGTGGTTGCCTTTTCATTGTCATGCTTATGTTCATTCTACAATCAATATGTATAGCCACTTAAATAAAGATATAGTACAAGATAGAATCAAGGCTTACTGCTTTGACTCTATTGTTTATCTAGTTAATAGCATTAACAAATTTTTGTTCTAGCTGCCTTTGAACTGCATGTAAATGCCACCTAGTCAATGACATACCTGAAATGGCTTCTTGTTCTTTATTATGTGTTTATGTGCTCATCTGAGCGTGTCTTGTTACTAGGACTGCCTTATAAAAATCGTTTTTAATTTCCCAAGTTAATTAAAGGTTTCTCTTACAATTACAGCCTCCCTAGTTTTCAGAGGTTTGTTCTTTTTGTGTGTATGTGAAGTGGGGGAAAAGGTAGTTGGAAGAGTACTACCTTTTATCATTCCATCTTATATGATTTATCTTTGCTGTGTATTATTCAGCTATTATTTTTCATTAAGTAACAATAAGTGATTGAAACAAATGTTAATAAAATGATTAAAATATATTTAGTAACAAATTTGTCTGTTTTTTCCCCCTTTCTGGTACTGGTTTAAGTGGACTGGAGTGAGAAAGACATTATTCGAAAGATGTTGCAAATTTATCATGTTTTCATGTTGGAAATGACATAAATGACTTTTTCCAAATGATGTCTTTTTCAGCGTAGAATACTCAAACCAGTGCTAGGAAGAAATTTTTTTATTGTAAGAAAGTAGATTTCTTTTTATTATAAGTAAATAAAATATCCTGATTATGGATATTTCATCATTCATTCATTCATCAGTTTATGGACTTTTGTTTCTAGTTTGGAGCTATTATGAATAAAAGCTGCTATGAACATGTGTTTATAGGTCTTCTTGTAGACACATGATTTCATTTCTCTTACATAAAAGTCCAGGAATAGTACTGCTAGATTGTATAGCTAAGTATATGTATAACTTTATGAGAAACTGCCAAACTGTTCTCAAAGGGGTGGCATCACCATGCATTCCCACTAGCAATGTGCAGAATTTTCAGTTGCCCCACACACCATTAACTCTTGAACTAGTCAGCATTTTTAATGTTAGTCATTCTATTGGGTACCTTATGGTGATTTGTTTTTCCATTTCCCTCATGACTTCCGAGGTTGAGCATCTTTTCATTTGCTTATTGACCACTGATATAACTTTGGCGAAGTGTCTGTTAATTTTAATGATGTTCAGTTTATTGGCTTTTTCTCCTTTTATGAATCATGCTTTGATGTCAAACTGAATAATTTTTTGCCTAACTCAAGGTAACAAGGATTTTCTTATGCTTCCTCCTAGGAGTTTTATTGCTTTTATTATCACATTTAGGTCTGTATTATATTTTGGCATGTGTTTTGTTTGTTTGTTTTTCTTAATGTTGTATGTGATAAGGGCTGAAGGCTTTTTTCGTAAGAATGCCTAATGGTTCCAGCATTTATTTTGCCCCCATTGGATTACCTTAACCACTTTGTTGCAAATCAATCAACTATATATGTATGATTCTATTTGTTGACTTCATTCTGTTTCATTGATATATAGGTCTATCCTAACACCAATCCCACAATGTCTTGGTTATTGTGACTATATTAGGTCTTAAAGTAGTGTGAAGCCTCCAATTTGTACTTCTTTTCCAAATTTGTTTTGGCTATTCTAGATCCTCTGCATTTCCATATAAATTTTAGAATCAACTTTTTCAGTTTGTCAAAAAAATCAGATTATGATTGAGATTGGGTTGAATCTATGGATCAGTATAGGGGGAATTGATATCTTAAGTCTTGTGTCTCTTCTAATCTACAAGTTAAATAATGTTACTTCTTTTATTTAGATTTTCTTTAACTTCTGTCAGTAATGGATTTTTAGTGACATATTTTAATAAATTTGTACCTAAATTTTTGATACTACTATAAATGGTAGCTTTTTTCATTTCGATTTCCAATTGTTTGTTACCATTGAATACTGAAATGCAATTAATTTTTGTGGATTTATCTTTTTATCTTGTGACATTGCAACACTCAAGTTATTAATTTTAGTAGCTTTTTTGTAGATTCCGTAGGGTTTCCTGTGAAACAATATTGTCATCTTCAAATAAACACAATTTTAGTTCTTCCTTTTTCATCTGTATGCCTATTATTTCTTTTACTTGCCTTGTTGCACTGGCTAGGTTGTCTAGTACACTGTGGAATTGAAATGATTCAAACAAATACCCCTACATTATTTCATATATTAGGGGGAAACATTCAGTCTTTTACCATTAAGTATGATGTTAACTTTAGGTTTTGTAAGATGGTCTTTATCAGAGTTTAGGAAATTTTCTATTCTTAGTTTGCTGAGAATTTTTTTTAGGAATGGACATTGACTTTTAACAATATTTTTCTTATTTTTTTGAGAAAATCTTGTGGTTTTTACTTCGTATAGTTTGTTGTTATGGTAAATTCAACTGATTTGTTTTTCCAGTGTCAAACTGACATTGCCTTTTTAGGATTAAGCTCACTTGTCATGACATATGTTTTTTGTGCATGGCTAGATTCAATTTGCCAATTTGTAAAAGGACTTTTACTGAGATGTTCATAAAGTGTACTAGTCAGTAATTTTTATTGCTTGCCATGTCTTTTGCAACTTTAATATCAGAATAATGCTGGTTTCATGAAATGACTGGGAACGTGTTTCTTCCTCATCTGTTTTCTGGAGAGTTTGCATAGAATTGATATTATATGATCCTCAAATATATTTGATAGAAATTGCCCACTGAAGCTGCCTAGTCCTTGGGGTTTTCTGTGGAATAGTTTTAATGACAAATTCTTTTATTTTTCCATAAAAGAACTTGATGGCTTTTATTTGACATATTAACCTTTGGCCAGGGTAATTTTGACAGTGTCTGTAAGATAATAAAGTGGCAATTATAGTAGTAAGTTTGATTTAAAACACCTTTAACATAAAAAAGAATACGTGTTAATTCTTGGAAGTAAAAACATAAGTGTTTATACATGTGAATATATATAATATTCTTTAATAAATTCTATTTCTTTAGTAGATATATGGCTGTTCAAGTTATATAGTTCTTGAATGAGTTTTGGTAGTTTTAGATTTTCCAGAAATTTATTATTTTATCTAAGTTGTCAAATTGATTGGCAGTCTCTTATCTTTTAAATATTCCCTTATTATTTTTTAAAATGTCTATAGGAACTATAGTGATGTCTTCTCTTTCATTCTTGATATATGTTGTTTCTTTTTCTTGGTCTGTCTGGCTAGAGATTTATCATATTTATTGATATTTTCTGAGAAATAGCTTTTGGGCTTTATGGATTTTTTCCTTTGTTTTTCTATTTTGCATGTTATTGATATTTGTATCTGTATTATTTCCTTCTCTCTCTTTAGGTTTAGTTTACTATTTGTTAGTGTCCTAGAAGGGAAGGTTGGAATATTGATTAGAGACATATTTTCTTTCTTAGTATAAGCATTTGATGCTATAAATTTCCCTTCAAGCACCCTTTAGCTGCATTGCACCAATTTTGACTTGTTATATTTTCATTTTTATTCAATTCAAAACTTTTTTCAATTTTCCTTGTGACCATTTCTTTGATCTTTGGGTTATTTAGAAGTGTGTTGTTTCTAAATGTTTCACAATTTTCCAGATTTTTATATTTATTTTTAGTTTATTTCTATTATGGTCAGAGAATATTACTGTATGGTTTTTATCTTTTTTAATTTGTTAAGGTTTGTTTTATGGCTGAGAGTATGGTCTGTATGTTGAAAGATTCATTTAGATTTGAATTGAAGGTGTATTCTGCTCTTGTATGGAGTTCTAGAATTGTCAATTAGATTAGTTTCGTTGATAATGCCATTATGCGTTCCACCTACTTAATTCTATATTCTTACTGATTCTTCCTCAGAGAGAAGTGTTAAAAATCTCCAACTATAATTGTAGTCTTATTTATTTCTCCTTTATATTCTATCAGTTTTTGCTTCATGTATTTTGAAGCTCTGTTGTCTTTAAGCACATACACATTTAGCTGTCTACTGTTAGCTAGAAGCTGATAGATCTTCTTGATGAATTGACTTCTTTATTATTATATAATGTTATACATTTTCCTGGTACTATTCCTTGATCTCAAGTCGTCTCTTTGTGCCTTTAATATAGCCACTCCAGCTTTCTTTCTTTAATTAAACATTTTTAGATGTCTTTTTTATTATACAGGTAAGAAACATTTAATTATTAAAATATGTGAAAATTTGAAAATACTGATAGTCAAAAATAGGAAGATAAAATCAGCCATAAGCTCACTACCGAAAAGTAATCACTGTTAACAACTTTGTGTATATACCTATTTTCACTGTTAACAACTTTGTGTATATACCTATTTTTAAAAGTTTTATTTTTAGGGTAAAATACACATGACATAAAATTTACTATCTTCATTCTTTTTTAGTATACAGTTCAGTAGTATTAAATTTGTTCATAATGTTGCACATCCATCACTCCAGCTTTCTTTTGTGTTTGCATGAAATTTCTCTTTTACCTTTTCATTTTTAATCTGTGTTATGTATTTATATTTAAAAATGGGTTTCGTATAGACAACTATAATTGGCTTTTACTTTTGTATCCAAAATGACAATCTCTACCTTTTAATTCATCTATTTAGACCATTTTCATTTAGTGTAATTATCAGTATGGTTGGGATAAAATCTATTACATTATTATTTGTTTACAAGGTTCTTGTTTGGATCTTGTTGCCCTACCCCTATAGTCTCATACATATTTCACACTTCTTTTCTTCTACTCTACATGTAGCCTTCATAATTAGAATAAGCTTATTCTAATACCTTCAAAGGGCCAATTTTTTATACCCCACTGATATTTTCACAAGCTATTCTCTGCCTACTTAAGCGGATGGAGCTTTGTTCTTGTTGCCCAAGCTGAAGTGCAATGGCAGGATCTCGGCTCACTGCAGTCTCTGCCTCCTGGGTTCAAGCAATTCTCCTGCCTCAGCGTCCCAAGTAGCTGGGATTACAGGTGCACACCACCACACCCAGCTAATTTTTTGCGTTTTTAGTAGACATGGGGTTTCACCATGCTGGCCAGGCTGGCTCAAACTCCTGACCTCAGGTAATCCACCCACCTTGGCCTCCCAAAGTGCTGGGATTATGGGCATGAACCACCGTGCCTGGCCTTTACCCTTTTTCTCAACCACACTTAACAAATTATTGCTCATCCTTCAGATCTCAGTAAAATTGTATTCCTCTAAGATGCTTTTCTTATATTTCAAGTCTAGAGTAGGTGCCTTTCCCTACTTTTGCTTCACCATCCCTAGAATTAATAGAATTAATATCAATATTAATTATTTAATTTAAACTGTGAATGGAATAAAGTATGCTAGAGAGTGAATATGGATGTCTTCTCTTCCTCTTTAAAAGAATGCCCTAGCCAGATTGCCATGACAGCAATCCATTCTTTCACACTGTTAGAATGTCATTTTGAAGTGCCTCTGTGGGATTCTTTTGCCCACCCTGCCTGGGATCATCTAAATGATGAGTTAATAGGTGCAGCACACCAACATGGCACATGTATACATATGAAACAAACCTGCACGTGTGCACATGTACCCTAAAACTTAAAGTATGATAATAATTAAATTAAATTAAATTAAAAAAAATATGAGAGAGGTCCCTGACATCTCTGCAGGGATATGAGTTATTATGTATAGTCTGTTCAACTATAATGTTGCATTTTTGTTTCATTGTTTCTTAGAGATTAATACCCCAAAGAGGGGTCTATTTCCTGTAATTTCTATATTTATCAAACTAAAAAAGCATGTCCATAAGTTTAGAAAACTGAAGCTGAGATGGTGAAAATACTGTGCTGTTGTTGTTCACTAATAGTTGCCTGATTATATCACTGAAAGAATATCAAAAACTGATTTTATGCTATTGCAATAAGATAGCTGCTGGTTGTACTTGGTGTCCTTGTGAAAAAACATTCTTTTGGCATTAGATTATCACTAACATTTAAATAACCTTCTCTAAATTAATTTTTAAAATTTCCACAACAAAGTGCATCACCATTAAAACATCACGTTAGTGGCAATTTTAAAATGGTATTAAATAATAGAATAGATGCCTGAATAATAATATGTAGTTTTTTAAAATCCTTAAAATATAAACTACAGTAATGGGTATTGATGAAAAATGTGGTTGGTCTATTTATAGAAAAGCTAACTATAGCAGACATTTTTAAGTAATATTTTTTATTTCTCCTTTAATTAAGTTTGTTCGGACATTCATAGATCATCTTGTACCTACGAAATGATATTATTTGACAACCAAGTACACTCTGAAAAGAAGAACTTTATAAGTTATCTTTTTTCATTTTCCTTCGTTGACATAATGACAGTGAATCTCATTATGCTGGTGCTAAGAATCTACCATTGTGTTTTGTTTTGTGGAAAGAAAATTTAAATTATGTCTTGTTTAAAAAATGAGTAAATTAGGTCAACACCCAGCTCACTCCCTGACATCACATAAATGTAAGATTAAGTAAGTGAATGACCTAATGTTCAGCCTTCTAAATATTCCTATATTTCAATTTAGGGAGCAAATATGAAAGTAAAATTAATGGATCAGTTCATACTTTTAACCTTGAGTCATGATAATAACTGTATTGAAGAAAATATCATGATCTTGATATGGTAGGCAATGGCAAGTTACTTGCCCCACAAAATATTTTTAAGTAAGAAATAATTTCCCAAGAGAATTTTCAAGACTCATTATTGGCTGAAGATCAGAATATTCCAGTGGTTCCTTTAATAATAGTACTTTTATATACTCATTTTAATCAAACTATAGAGTTCAACTTTTGAAAGCAAAAGTTTAAATTTTGAAAATAAATTTTTGAAAGTACAAGAAGAATTTCAGTTATATAGACATATGTGATAGTGAGTTACCAGTCCCACAGAGATCCAAGTATTAAAATGAGCGATTGCCTACTGGACCAGGCAGACTAAATGTTTTTTTCTAAGGGTTTCTTCTTAACATTCCTGTCTCAGGAAGGGCTTTAATTGACAGGGTAAGGCAGAAGGACAAAGAGGAAGAAGCAGCACTGGTTTGATCATTGACAAAGCACTTTCATTTTATGCAGCCTATCTTACTGTCCAGCTTGGTCAGAAAACACAAAAAGTTAGTCATGAGACCTGAGTTTGAGTTCCAGCTCTTCTACCTACTTGGTATAAAATCTGTGGCAAGTTACCAAGTTTCTCAGGGTCCCAGTGGGTTAATCCATTAAAAAGATGATTGTAATGTCTACACCACAGAATTACTGTGCTACCTAAATTCCATAATTATGTGAAATGACCATTGTCAGATGGCAAAGAATATTACATATCTTAGTTTCAGGTAACATACCTGATCAAGTTAGAAGAAAATCTGAGGAGCACATTTCCAAGACAACCCACCTACAGATTTCTGATATGAATAGACACTGGCTATTAAACAAATAAACAAACACCGCAAAATTAATCCTAGGTGATGGTAGTATGAAATGCATAGTTTATTTCTATACTTATTTCAGGCTTAACTTATTCTCACTTCTAACTGAATATAATAGAGTCTCACAAGCTAAGACCTAGGGCTGAGGATCTCCTCCCGTATTGTGAGAACTCTACATTGTAGAAAAGTCAAGTTTTATTATTTGAAATTAATAGACCTATTCCGTTCATGTATTAATATTTGAATTATTTAAAGTACCTAAAATGAAGTTGCTATTGAATTTTACCACCACAGATCCTCACATCCACTGGTATGTGGTGTGTGTGTGTGTGTGTGTGTGTGTGTGTGTGTAGGTGTGTATTTTAATATGGAATATGCTAAATTCATAAGTTTCCGTTGTGTTTTTTTCAGTACTTTTCTTAAATCACAAATTATGCGAAGCTTAACAAACATCCAAAAGCACTAACCTAACTGGAAAATACTCTACCATCTTTAGGTCAATGTTAGTGGACTATCTTCACGTGGAGGTTGACTTCAGAACAGAGGCTCTTTTCATTTTTTATCTATCTTTTCTCTTTGGTCTTTTATCAAGAAAGATGTAACAAAAGTATATGTATCTGTGAATAGAAATGTGTGCAAAGAATAAGTGGCAGTAGTGGGAGAAGCCTCTAAATCTGTGTCTATTTAGAAAGGCTGGAAAATAAGAAAATAGTAGAACCCTGAATATATGCTATACATTTTATCTTCTCAGTGACTTCCTGCCTTATAATTCTTTTAAAAAATCACATTATAGCCTCAAATTGCCAGGTAAGAGGAGAATAAGTAGGAAACCAGGCTGATTTCGTAAACCTTCAGTATTGTCCCACATAAGCATGCATTTTGGGCCTGATTATGTTCTCTGCAAACACTGTCCAGAAACAGATTCAGTGAATTACAGTCTTAGGACTAACCAAGACAATTTTAAGCAAAAAGAAACCCCTCTCTAATGTGACAGTAGAAAATAAGAAACATCAATGTTATCACTGAAATTCAGCAATGAAATTCAGCAGATGTTAATCACTGCACATCTAGCTCTACCTGCCAAATTGGTCAGATTCTTTGAGTCTGTGGTCACAGAATGTGATCTGCCAACTGCAGTTTCTCACAGTCTGCCACTTTGTTCTGCAAAGGAAGACTGCCTACATTGTATCACGAAGTTCTTTTGGCTGTTACTCCACGTGAATGTTGCTAAACAATGAGAAATCCAGTGAAACATTCCATTGGCTTAAGAATCAGATATTGTATAAGGCATTCATTCATTAATTCAACAAATACGTAGTGAGAAGTTACTCTGTGCCAGATACTGGGGCACTCATAGGAATTTCTATAGATTTAACATCATTCGTAATGTATATATACCTAACAAGTGAGGCCATGTATTGTCATTAGCCAATGTCTTATCATCAGGGACCGACACATACATATATTACAGAAGGACATGAAGAAGAGTGAGCAACCTGTTTAGACCCACTTATAAAGACACACACAGGCACACACAGACACACACACACACAGACACACACACACACACACACGTGAAGGAAGAAAACAGCCTTACCTGTTAAGTTTCAGTCCTCTACTAGGCACTTTAACTATTTTCTTATTTTTTAGCAGAACCGCCTTATAAGATGTTAAGGTGTTTCTTCACGTAATGCCTGTCTCTTTCATCTGTATCATACGCCCTCATCACTGTGAGGAATGGAAGAAAGAAAATTGGTAACTCTGATCCATACTATGCCTCTGAAATCTTTTAGCAACAATTGGAATAGAATCATGTCTGGAGCTACGTGCGGGTTAGAATAGGTATTTACCAAACCTTATTTTTCTATTTCATCAGATAGAAATTCTACTTTTTTAACCTAACTGTTCCTTTTCCTACTGCATTGCTGGGTAAGTTGCAAGAAAATCGATTCCCTAAACCCAGCTCCCAGGCTAGATTGGAAATAAAGAGCTTATAGATCCTTCAGAATCCCCAGGCCTTCATCTGCATGTCTACTTACACAAATTTGGCCCTAGAGCCAGTGAAACACAGGGACATAAAGACATCCTCATTAAAACCAGGAATTTAAGCTCCATCTCCTGGTCGGATTTGAATGACCAAGAACATAGGTTTTCCTTGATTCTTTGAATTGAGAATCAATATGCTTATCCTGTACTACTATTTAGAAATTTTTCAGAAAAAAAACATGGAATTATTTATGAGGTCATAATAAACATGGATTACATTCCCAGCATGCATTTCATGAGACTAAATTATCTGAGGAGTTCTGGCACCTGAAAGACCATAATTTCTTTAACCAATGTTTATTAAGCACTAAGTATAAAATATGGCACTAGGGCTCAGGCAAAAATGAATGAGACACAGCCTTTTACCTGAAAGTTATTTACAATCTAATAAAGCCAGATGCATACATATATGACAGAAGGACATGAAAGAAGAGTGAGCCACCTGTGTGGACCCACTGAGAAACACTTAAGGGTGATTATGTTGAGGTCCACCTTAGCAATCTTAATTTTCCTTCTTCTACCTTTTTGTTTCACTAGTAAAAATAAATCACCTCTTATACAAGAAGGAAAAGAAACTGTCAAGATGTTTCATATGCCGAATTAACACTTAGCATTAAATGTCTATGCTAACTGGCCCATAAAAAAGTAGTTTTTTTTTTTTTGGTTTGTTTTTAATTGAGAGATATTTTAATTGAGCCTATGACATAGGCTACTTTCCCAAATACAAAATTTTAGCATATGGCTTTGATTTTATGTTGTGTTTTTTTTTTTTTTCTGTTTTAATGTTTAGTCACACAAACTTGAAGTTATCATGGTTCCAACAGAAAATTCTAGATGTCATTAGCCAGTGTTTTATCATCAGGGAGAGACTATTTTACAACAAAATTCCAAAACAAAACTTTTCCTTTATTACACAGTACTCGTTCTCCACTCCCTCCTCTTTTAGCTGCTCCATTAGTCTGTGGAAATTGCCTTTCATTTTATTGCTTTCCAGGGCTTCTAAGTGCTTGTTTAGAAACAAATTTTCTGAAGTCCAAGCTAAAGTCCAGGGTTTATTTGATTCTGTTTTTTTTTTTTTTTTTTTGGACAGTCAGCCAATGCTGTACTCACTAGTTTCAGTTTCTGTGAATAAGTACCAGAAGCATGGAGCTGCTGAGCTTTATGAAAAGGAATGGACTTTTATTACCGTGAAGCCACACTGCAAGCAAGTCTTACCTGTTCTGTCCCTAAACTACTTTCAGGTTAAGCAACAGTTTCAACTCATTTGGCTTATTGTATTATTCAGGATTTTAAAATGACATGCCATTATATTGATGGCTTAATGCCCTATTCAAAAATGTTTAATAGTTTTATTATAAGGATGTTAATCTGTATTCTGCTCTCATGTTAGTCAAGCAATCAGCAGTCATTAATATGATGCGACTCCATTGTAGTTAAACTATTGTCAGGAAAAAAGGTTATTTTCTAGAAATTAGGTTGGCTGTACCCTTCCTAACAGTTCTTCACATCTCTAATATTTTAAAAGCCAGTGATATTTATTATGTTATTTTCCTTCTAGTCACTTAGATTGCACTTTCCTCACGCTACCGGGAATCTCCTAATTGGCAAATCCGGAAGAGGCTTTCCAGTCCTTTTCTTACTTGACCGGCTGTAGCTTTTTGTACTGCCAGGTCCTCCTTCGCTAAGTCATTCAAAAATGTATATTGAGTCCTACCCTTGTCCCAGATGCCATGCTAGTCACTGGTAAGACAAGGTGAGGAAGACAGCCACGGTCATCGCCCACACAGAGTCTGTTGTCCAGTGGCAGGTTCAAAGAAAACAGGCAATTACAGCCCAAAAAACTCTCTTCCCTTTCATGTCATGATTGTATTCAATCCAGGTTTTATCTACCTTATCAGACCTCTCTATCACAGTATCACCTGCTGGCTGCTTGCTCTTGTGTTAAGGACGACTGTTGCTCAGGCATCCCTCCTAGGCTCTCTTTTCACCCCACCTGTTCTCTACAGATAATTTCAGCTCCTCTTCAGATTTCAACCACACTCCATATGCCTGTGAAGCCAGTTCTCTGGATCTGCAAGCCCATCAGCCACCAGCTTGCTGGACATCTCCCCTTCAGTATCCCTTTGGCATCTTAAATGAAGCGTGTTCAAAATTGAACTCATTAACTTTAATATGTACTCTTTATACTGTTTCCCCCCTCCAGTGATACTTGATTTCTTGGTTAATTGCATTACTATCTATCTAGAATATTTTCACTACTGAGTTCTGTGAGGATAGAGAACTTTTCTGATCAGGCCTATATCTCTAGGTTTTAAGAAATTTAGGAATTCAAAATATCTCTCAAGTAAATTAAGAGGTTTTCTTGACTCTTCTGTCTTCCTCACCACTAGTATGATTTGTTCAAGTGAACCCCTAGTCCTGCAAATTATACCACCAAATTCTCTCACCAAATCCATCCCTTTTTTTATTATCATTCTGCCTAATTCAAGCCCTTTCTTTTATACTTTTAACATACTGTTTCTGTCTCTGTATCACTGTTTCTATCTCTGTCTCTCTCAGTAGCACCCCATACTTTATATGAAAATTAAGTTTTACTTCATAAGTAAATTCAGTATAGATGCAAGTGCTTGAAATAGGCAGAGTTTTTCATGTTGTTCCACCCCAAGTCACTGGCCCTTGCCACTAAACACTAAACTAAACATGAAACATTGCCTTATCTCAAAGCATGTCTTTTTCTCCTCACCCCCTTCATTCATGTATAAACTAGAATTCTATTTCCAAGAAATAAGTCAAAAAAAAATCCTAACACCTGGCTAAGGTGGAGGAAAAGGACTAGGTGGGAGAGGTGGCAGTGGGGTTGTTTGCTTGGAGATGAAACCAGGAAATGCTCTAACACTGCTATGTTACTACAGCCCCAAATCCACATGTGAAAATGGCCTCCAAAATACAGCTCAGTATTAGGCTGCTCTCTTTTTATCATTTATGTACATCCTCTTTCAAAGCATGAGTAGGACACAGCTTTTTGTCTGAGCCTCACTCTAAAAATCACTGAGGTTTTAACATTGCCAGAAATTTCATAATTTATTGGAACATGATATTCATTTTCCCCTTCATCATTTCATTCTGTCACACATAAGTAAATGTCATCTTCATGCCCATCAAGTTCCCTCTACTACTGATTAATAAGTTTCTATTACAATAGAATATAGTGGTTGTCTTCCCTAGTTGTGCGTATCTCCAGCTTTACACAGTATTTATGGCAGGGAGTCCCATTACCTGTGTGCTCCAGAACTATAATGCTTCAAGTAATTCCTCCATCAGGATACAGAAGGGAGATGGAACCATCTTTGGGGGAAATTACTAAGTGCTTCTTGCAACATATGTCAAGACTTTGGATATTTATGATTTAAATACTAATTTCTGACAGTTTGCTTTTTTCTAATGAAGGCAGGTCAGCCTGAACTATATCACATCCAGTTACTACAGCCTGTCAGAGGCAAAGGGCTCTGGTTCCAGTGTTTTCTCTATTCAGTCCATTTCTCATAGTCTCTAGAGCACCCCTTCAGATCCTCATCTGAGAGGCAGTACAAAGTTGTGGTAAAGAGTGCATGCTCTGAAATCACACTGACTTGGCTCTATCAAAGACTAACTTTGTCACTTCTGTCTCGCCCCTTTGTGCCTCAATTTCCTCATTTTATAAGGGGAGATGATATGGTTTGGCTCTGTGTCCCCACCCAAATCTCATCCTGAATTGTAATCCCCATAATCCCCAGTGTCTAGGGCAGGACCTGGTGGGAGGTGATGGGATCATGGGGGTGGTTTCCTCTATGCTGTTCTGATGATAGCGGGTGAGTTCTCATGAGATCTCATGG
This sequence comes from Nomascus leucogenys, assembly GCF_006542625.1. Lineage (NCBI taxonomy): Eukaryota > Metazoa > Chordata > Mammalia > Primates > Hylobatidae > Nomascus > Nomascus leucogenys. The sequence goes on along the minus strand of NC_044383.1, from coordinate 17,736,408 downwards.
TTTTATAAGGGGCTATTTCCCCTTTGCTTATTCACTTTCTCAAGCCTGCTGCCATGTAATACATGCCTTTGCCTCTCTCTCACCTTCCACCATGATTATAAATTTCCTGAGGTCTCCCTCGCCATGTAGAACTATGAGTCAATTAAACCTCTTTCCTTTATAAATTATCCAGTCTCAGGTATATCTTTATAGCAGTGTGTGAACAGACTAATACAGGAGATAAAAGCACCTACCTCATAAATAGTTGCAAAGATTAAGTATGTGTTATTCTATCTTTCTTAGAAAAGTAGCTAGTGTGAATTTGATCCTGTCATTATGATGCTAGCTGATTATTTTGCCTGTTAGTTGATGCAGTTTCTTCATAGTGTCAATGGTCTTTACAATTTGGTATGTTTTCGCAGTGGTTGGTACCGATTTTCCTTTCCATTTTTAGTGCTTCCACATAACAATATTAACCTTAAATGTAAACGGGCTAAATGCCCCCAATTAAAAGACACAGACTGGCAAGATGGATCAAGAGTCAAGACCCATTGGTGTGCTATATTCAGGAGACCCATCTCATGTGCAGAGACACACATAGGCTGAAAATAAAGTGATGGAGGAAGATTTACCAAGTTGAAAAGCAAAAGAATCAGGGGTTGCAATCCTAGCCTCTGATAAAACATACTTTAAACCAACAGAGATCAAAAAAGACAAAGAAGGGCATTACATAATGGTAAAGGGATCAATGAAACAAGAAGAGCTAACTGTCCTAAATAAACATGCACCCAGTACAGGAGCATCCACGTTCATAAAACAAGTTCTTAGAGACCTACAAAGAGACTTAGACTTCCACACAATAATAGTGGGACATTTTAACACCCCACTGTCAATATTAGACACATCAACAAGACAGAAAATTAACAAGGATATTCGGGACTTGAACTCAGCTCTGGACCAAGCATAGATAATAGACATCTACAGAACTCTCCACCCCAAATCAACAGAATATACATTCTACTCAGCACCACACCACACTTATTCTAAAGTTGACCGCATAATTGGAAGTAAAACACTCCTCAGCAAATGCTAAAGAATTGAAATCATAACAAACAGTCTCTCAGACCACAGTGCAATCAAATAAGAATTCAGGATTAAGAAACTCACTCAAAACCGCACAACTACATAGAAACTGAGCAACCTGCTCTGGAATGACTACTGGGTAAAGAACACAATGAAGGCAGAAATAAATAAGTTCTTTGAAACCAGTGAGAACAAACACACAACATACCAGAATCTCTGAGACACAGCTAAAGCAGTGTCTAGAGGGAAATTTATAGCACTAAATGCCCACAGGAGAAAGCAGGGAATATCTAAAGTCAACACCCTAACATCACAAGTAAAAGAACTAGAGAAGCAAGAGCTAACAAATTGGAAGTTCTGGCCAGGGCAATCAGGCAAGAGAAAGAAATAAAGGGTATTCAATTCGGAAGAGAGGAAGTCATATTGTCTGTGTCTGCAGATGACATGATTGTATATTTAGAAAACCTAATTGTCTCAGCCCAAAATCACTTTAAGCTGATAAGCAACTTCAGCAAAGTCTCAAGATACAACATAAATGTGCAAAACTCACAAGCATTCCATACACCAATAATAGACAGAGAACCAAATCATGAGTGAATTCCCATTCACAATTGCTACAAAGAGAATGAAACCTAGTCATACAACTTACAAAGGATGTGAAGGACCCCTTCAAGGAGAATGACAAACCACTGCTCAAGGAAATAAGAGAGGACACAAACAAATGGAAGAATCAATATTGTGAATATGGCCATACCGCCCAAAGTAATTTATAGATTCAATGCCATCCCTATCAAGTTACCATTGACTTTCTTCACAGAATTAGAAAAAACTGCTTTAAATTTCATATGGAACCAAAAAAGAGCCTGTATAGCCAAGACAATCCTAGTCAAAAAGGACAAAGCTGGAGGGATCACGCTACCTGACTTCAAACTATACTAGAAGGCTACAGTAACCAAAACAGCATGATACTGGTACCAAAACAGATATGTAGACCAAAGGAACAGAACAGGGGCCTTGGAAATAACGCCACACCTCCACAACCATCTGATGTTTGACAAACCTGACAAAAACAAGCAAAGGGGAAAGGATTCCCTATTTAATAAATGTTGTTGGGAAAACTGGTTAGCCATATGCAGAAAACTGAAACTGGACCCCTTCCTTACACCTTATACAAAAATTAACTCAAGATGGATTAAAGACTTAAACATAATACCTAAAACCATAGAAACCCTAGAAGAAAACCCAGGCAATACCATTCATGACATAGGCATGGGCAAGGACTTCATGTCTAAAACACCAAAAGCAATGGCAACAAAAGCCAAAATTGAAAAATGGGATCTAATTAAACTAAAGAGTTTCTGCACAGCAAAAGAAACTATCATCAGAGTGAACAGGCAACCTACAAAATGGGAGAAAATTTTTGCAATCTATCCATCTGACAAAGGATCCAGAATCTACAAGGAACTTAAAGAAACTTACAAGAAAAAAACAACCCCATCAAAAGTGGGTGAAGGATATGAACAGACACTTCTCAAAAGAAGACTTTATCCTGCCAACAAACATATGAAAAAAAGCTCATCATCAATGGTGATTAGAGAAATGCAAATCAAAACCATAATGAGATACCATCTCACGCCTGTTAGAATGGCAGTCATTAAAAAGTCAGATGCTGGAGAGGATGTGGAGAAATAGGAATGCTTGTACACTGTTGGTGGGTGTGTAAATTAGTTCAACCATTGTGGAAGACAGTGTAGTGATTCCTCAAGGATCTAGAACCAGCAATCTCATTACTGGGTATATTCCCAAAGGAGTTTAAATCATTCTGCTATAAAGACACATGCACACGTATGTTTATTGCAGCACTATTCACAATAGCAAAGACTTGGAACCAACACAAATGCCCATCAATGATAAACTGTGTAAAGAAAATGTGGCACATATACACCATGGAATCCTGTGCAGTCATAAAAAAGGATGAGTTCATTTCCTTTGCAGGGACATGGATGAAGCTGGACAAACAACAAACTAACACAGGAACTGAAAACCGAACATCGCATGTTCTCACTCATGAGTGGGAGTTGAACAATGAGAACACATGGATACAAAGAGGGGAACATCTCACACCAGGGCCTGTCGGGGGGTAGGGAACTAGAGGAGGGATAGCATTAGAAGAAATACCTAATGTAGATGACGGATTGATGGGTACAGCAAAGCACATGACACATTTATACCTATGTAACAAACATGCATGTTCTGCACATGCATCCCAGAACTTAACGTATAGTAATAAAAAAGGACCTAGCATGAGTAGACTTTCTATATTTAGACATTATTAACTTGGTACACCCATGCTTAAAGTTGCCCTGATCTGCCACCCCCACCCCCAATGTAGCATCTCATTACCTAAAAAATGCTTAAAGTTACAAATCCTTTGCCTACAAATGGCACACAGGCGCCTTGAGGTCTGTCCACACTGTGCCTCTCCGTTTGTATCTCTCAACTTTTTCCTGTTAATCGTCAGTGTGTTTTAACCATGTCAAGCTGCATGCCAGACTCTCTCTGGACTTCTCAAACATTAATAAATACTAGTCCTTTGTGACCCAGCTTTCTGGCCAAATGCTGTCTTCTCCTGGAAGATTCCTGGCTCTAGCAGTTAGTCAACTTCATATAGTTACTCAAGCTGTGCAAGCTTGTATAGCCTATGTATCGTTGCATTGTGACGTTTTTTCCTTAGGGTCTTTCCCACTTGAACTATTCCACCTGTTAAGCTCAGTGCCTCGCACAATGGTGCACTGCTGAATGAACAAGTGCTATAAACAGAAATTAGTATTATATATGTAGACATGGGATTTTAGCTTTTATTAATTAAGCTTTTGGTCATTTATTGTTATACATCTTGAAGTTTTTGCAAGGGTGAATGTACATGAAATATACACATATGATAAAAACTACCTTCTTGGAGAGCTGTTTCCTGGGTAATCTATAGATGGTCATGCTAGCTATGACTGTTCTCCAGTATATTTTTGGAAATGGATCAAACAATATACTATCCCATTTTTTTTCAAATCTGTTTCCCTCTGAATTTCTCTTGGGTTGCTGGACACTGGCACCCTCTGTCGCAGCTTTCTTGCTCTCACAGTTAGGCAAGGAGGAAGGAGTGGTACCCAGTGGCTTCCCTTCATTCCCACAGCTCAGCAGGAGGGAGTGGCACCCAGTGGCATCTTCTCTCCCATTGTTCAGCAAGCAAGAGGGAGGGTTACATTTTTTTTACTCCTGCTGCCTGCAGCTCGGTGAGCTGGAGGGAGTGGCACCCAGCAGCTTTTTCTCTCCCATAGTTTGGCGTATGGGAAACAGTGCTACAGCCCTTTTACTGTCACCTCCTGCAGCTTGGTGAGCAGGGGTGTTACAGCTCTTTTTGCTCCCACAGTTCAGCAAGTTTCGGGTTCTTGTCCCGTGACTAAGAGGAATGAGGTCATGGACACTGGAGAGCGAGTAAGGCAGAATAGAATTTTATTGAGCAAAAGAAAAGCTCTTGACAGTGAGCGGGCACCTGAAAATGGGTAGCCATCTGTGAAGTTGAGTCTGGGGCTTTTTATGCATTTGGAATGAGGAAGTGCAGGCTGTAGGTAATCTTGGAAAAGGCAACATTCAATTGGTTAAAAAGCATTATTCAGAAAGAACCAATTGGGAAAGAGTGGGTAACAAGAATAGAAGTTCTCACTCTAGTTCATGGACTCTATCCAGAATTGGTAGTTTGGTTTTCAGACTTCAGAGGATCCTTGGCTTGTAGGTCAAGTTTCACCAAGGACTTGTCCCTGTCTGCCTAGAAATCTGTCTCCTGACACCTCCATTCAAGTGTCGTACATCAAAAAGCTACATATTATCAAAGTGTGTTTCCCCACAGACAGATTCCTTTGCAAAACCGGATGGGAGTGAACATCATGGCCAGCCCTCTCGTGCTGTGTGACAGAACATTAACATGCCCAAAGCCAGCGGTCTAGAAGACAGTGTCCCTGCCATAGAGGGAGCCTCCAATGTCTGAAAGTCCGACAGCATTGACTTTAACTCATTGCTTTATAAAAACTATAAACAACTAAGCCCATGAGGCAAGAGCCAAACAAAGTATTACAGCTCAGTCAGGCCACACCCCCTGCAAACTGTTTCTGGATAAAACAGTCATAACATTGGCTTGTGTGCTGGGATTTCACAGTTTAAAATATGCATGATTAGTCCCTACGATTAATGTGTTATCTAATGAAGCCTATACCAGTTTAGCAGATAATGCTGGCAGGATGTAAGGTGTCTCAGACAATTTCCCATGTTGTGTTGCATCAGTCTAAATCCCTTTGAGGTCACAGGCAGGATATTGGTCAATTTTAATGTTGATGATTATTCAAAAGAATGACCACATCATGAACGCATTACATAATGTGGTGGGAGTTTCAGTCTTCATATGGACAAAATAATTCTAACAACATCCTAACGGCTATACCAAACTTCTGCCTGGGATAGATATGAAATTTAGAGAAGAGATGAGAGCTGCCTTGTCAACAGATTGGCTCCATGTGCCACATGTTGGCATAGGTAAGAGATGACATATGAACAAAAGCAGTTGTTGAATACTGACACAAGGGAGCTTTCCTGGACTCAGTGAGCATGAAATAGACTAGCCTTAAGCAGTGGTCACAATGAAATCATGGCTAAAGAATGTTTCCATGGGGCTGTCTCTGAAGGCAGTACCCCAGAGCTCTTTCTTGCTCAGCACCCAAGACAAGTGGACCACAGAGAACTGCAGCAGTCCAAATGGAGCCGAGGGCAGATCCATTAACAAAGGCCCCAACTCACGTGGAATGGAATGAATGCTTCAAGAAATACCAAGCCTGAAGCCAGGCGTGGTGGCTCATGCCTGTAATCCCAGCACTTTGGGAGACTAAGGTGAGTGGATCGCCTGAGGTCAGGAGTTTGATACCAGCCTGACCAACGTGGAGAAACCCTATCTCTACTAAAAATACAAAATTAGCTGGGCGTGGTGGTGCATGCCTGTAATCCCAGCTACTCGGGAGGCTGAGGCAGGAGAATTACTTGAACCCGGGAGGCGGAGGTTGCGGTGAGCCGAGATCACACCACTGCACTCCAGCCTGGGCAACAAGAGCAAAACTCCATATAAAAAAGAAGAAAAAAGAAACAAAAAGAAACACCAAGCCTGGTGCAAGCCTTGGAAGAGCAGACTGCCTGCAGCTGTTAAGGCTGTGTGGAAAGGCACTGTGGAAAATGGAAATCAAGGAAATAAAGTAGAGATTCTTTATGGCTTGTCAGTTATTTTACTCTAAAGGATATTTCAATTGCAATGAAGGGTTTAAATAGGTAGCTATAGTACGAAGCTTGCTTCTCACTCTGGTACACAGCATGGTGGCAGTTGTCAACCTGTTTTTGTTTTTGTTGTTTTCTAATTCCTCAGGATTTAATTAATGTTTTACATTCAGTATTATTTAGACAAGCTCAAACTATAATCATTATATTTACCTCCCTAAATTTTATTACTATTTCAGTGGCCTAGGGGGAGTTGTTTGCAAATCTAACCTTCATAATAGTCTATTAAATGGCTGCCAAGTTTCACCTCGATCTAGTCTGTGCAAGTAGTGAAATAAGTATGCATTTATCAGCCTGCGCAGGACAAATCTAAGAGTCTCCTAATAAATTTAAAAGAGCATTACTAAATTCCTCTTTAAAAAATGTAATATCCCATTATTAGCCCTCTCCAAATTCCCAATGTCATTAGAAACCTCAAGGTGTCTACATGCTGATAGCATTTTTAGGGGAGAGGGCCTTGGATTCAAGATAAAGAGTCCTAACTTCTGCAGATGGGCATTATTTCACAAACATCCTTTTCTTCAGTTTTCCTATCTGTAGAATTTCTCTCCATAAATATCACATGAAGACCAAAAGCCATAAGTGAAGATTTATAAAATATTTTGATCATAAGAGTGATATGCCACATAGCATTTGAGGGAAAAAAAATGCACTGAATGACCAGACCTACAGGAAGATAATCCTTTATCTCTACAGATTATTTCTACTTTAGGAAAAGAAAAGGGAAATTTATGGCAGATAGGGGTTGAGAGCATCAGAGGTGTCAGGAGGAAGACCAGTAGAGCAGACCAGCCATGACTGGGTTGGAGTTTATGTAGGGAAGAGACCAAAGAGATTTTAAGCAGGTAAGACACATAGGTAGATAAAAACAACTTTTTAGGAAGGTTAATTCTGTATTAGATGATCAAGCTTATGCCGATTTCCACTTTGCAGTCTCTTCAGGAGATTTCAGTAGGCTTTCTTTTTAAATTTTCTTTTTCAAAAAAGAAAAAAGAAAGTAAAATATTCCTTATCTGCAATGTGAGCTGAGCAGCACAGTGCTCCTTGGTATTTATAACTCATTTCCCTTCCTGAGCTAGCATATACTTTTAAGCCAAAAAAAGATATACCCTTTTCCAAGACCTTCTCTGTCTTATGCCACCAAGGAATTCCACTTCAGTAGTTGCAGGATCAAGGGATTTTCTTTTCCTTTATGGTTTTGGAGACTCCCCAAGAGCTAAAGCAGAAAAAAAATCAACACTAGATGGCCCTAGAAGATGTACTCTTAATGGTTTTGTCTCTTGTCTCACTGCCCGGAGAAGAGTTCCTTAGGCATTTACAAACACAGCAATGCCAGCTTTTAGCCCCACTTTTTAGGGATTTTACATAACTAATTTTAATTGCATGCTAGGAACTCATCTTTATCTGGGTCTGTACAGCGCAAAACACTTAATGTAGGGACTGACTCTATTCTACAGTAAGTGCAGTAAGTGTTAGCTACTATTACTTAATCAGCAGACCTGCAACAAGAGAGTCTGTTACTACAAAATTCTCCTGCCCTAATACTGCCTAAAGTCTGCAGTTCTAGCTGCGTATATGCAGTTCCTGGTGCATTGGCAGATCTCAATAATATTTGGTTTGTGGATATACAAATGAACAAAGGGCTTTGGGTGTTTTGTTTTGTTTTTTAGCAGAAACTAATTCATCTGGCTAAATAACCTAAGAATATGTAGGAAAAAAATTACAACCAGAATAAATTATTGTTTGCTCTTTATAAATGGATCATTGGCAACCTTTGAGGTAAGATTTGATGCATTTCTTCATTAGAAATTCAGCAAGATCAACCTTCTCATTATATGGAGCAGCACACTGAGTAATAAGAAATCTGGCCTGGCTACAGTATCTTTTGCACATAGGCCATGCTCAATAAACATTTATTGAATGACTGTTTTGTTACCAAGACTTTGTAGCAATAAGCTTTAGGGGTTTTAGCCTGACCATCTGCTTGGCTGGGATGAGTTGTGATGATAGTTCACATTGGGTTTGTGTTTACCAGTTCCTAAAATTCAAGTGTGTTCAGATGTAGACCCTTTGTGAGAAAATATAGCAGTATCTGAAAATGTCTTGCTTTTCAAATAAAAGGTGCAGAAGTGTGAGTGTTTTTGCACTGTTGGTTTCAGATGGAACCACAAGCACTTGGCAGCATAGTGAAGAAGCTGTCACAATCGAGCTTTTCCTCTTGGGGAACCTCAGCCAAAGCTCAGTGGTCATTTCCCATGGAAAACTATGTCCCTTTGGCCAGTTGTGCTAAGATAACTTATTGGCCTCTCTGATGTCAGCTAATTTCTGTCCATCAGTCCTTAATGCCTGAGTGACTTTTCTCCAATTCATATGAAAGTATGCAGAAGGAAAGTTTTACAGCTTTACAACACAGAGCAGGCCTTGCCTTTTTATCCCTTGGCTGTGAGCACCAGTCCTTAGCCACATACATTCTCTTGTATTCTGCTCCCTTCCCTGTCCCACATTCTTCATAGATTTTTCCATGTTTTCTGGAAAAAAAAAATCAAGAAAAGCAGTTTCCTAAGATAAATACTCCCACCTGCCCTTGTTCTTCCAGAAACACAGATGGGCTGGTTGGTTCGTTGGTATTTCCTGGTTTGCTTCCCTTTTCCCTAAGTGCATCACTGGCTCTTTGCTTCCAGGAGAGAATGAGCATGTGAAAGCCAGAGAGGCCTGTTCACGCCCCTCTCCCCTCCTAGCACCTCCCGGCCTCCTTCCTTTTATGTGTTTCCCTTTAATCTCTCAATCTTACATCTTTCATATTTGCAAGAGTGTACAGAACTATTTGAGGAGAGAGAACTGGAGATCTAGAACTGTTTTTTAACAGATTTTATTTGTCATAGTTCCTTAATAAAGAGAAATGAGCATCTCATAGATGAGTGCATATGGATGAGCATGATACAGCCCAGAGCCCACCTGAGCTCATGAGAAAATCCCCCCAGTGAAAAGCACGCCGGGGTGAGGGTGGAGCAGAGCATGGAAAGGAAACCAATTGGAAAGGTGTTCCCTGTATTACCAAGAGCCCAGGAATCAGTGTTTAGATGTTCACTTCTTGCACCGGCTAACATGACATAGCTACTTTGTGTCCTCAAGCGAGTCTCTTAACTCTCAGAACCTTAGTTTTGTCATTTGTAAAGTTTGGGTAGTAAAGGCTGCTCTCAACCACCTCACATAGTAGCTGCAAGAGTCAAGTGAGTCTTTTTTTTTTTCAAATGAGATTTTTAAAAAGCTTTGTCAATTGTTAGGTGCTTTAAAAAAGTCAACAGAGAGTGTTATAACGGAAAGAGATACTTTAAAATTGCTATAGCTACCTGCTATTAACTAAACGCATTAAGAAACTTGAAAACCAACACCAAGAAAAAGAGTATGATTAAATTCTCCGACAAATAGTAATTTCATCTTATCCAAATAGTCTTCTTCTGAAGTGATCTCAGAAAATATGGAGCTATTTACAGAGATTAATATGTCCTAACTTCCCTTTTATGAGGTAAATAAAGGGGGGAAAAGCTAAGGTCATAGAAAATTTGAGGGTTAGTGGTTGCCAGAATTGACAAAATTAATTTATATTTCTGCTTTGAAACCTGTTTAGTTTCTGTAGAAAGGGGAACTTTTCAAATTAAAACTGTAGTCTGGGTCAGAAAGCTATCAAATAGCCAAGGTAAAATAGGGAGGAATCCAGGATTTTCCCACCATTCCCTCGTGCTGTTGACTCCTGTCTGTGGGCCTCATCTTGGTCAGGAGCTGCCGCTCACCTTTTCTCACCTGCAGAGCCTCCACCAACCTAAGTGGGAAGATTGGCTTCTGTTACCAAGAAGCAGAGCATAATGCTAAGGGAAGGATAGAAAACACTTTCTGTTGTGTTTCTTCTATACTTGCTCATCATTTGACATTGTTTTTGCTCTCACTTCATTCCTTCAAATCTCGTAGACTTTCTGGATTCTGAGTCTCAGACCTTGAACTACAACGTATGCATCTGTCTGTCTCCTCTGGTATCTCATTACTTCTAGATGCTAGTATGGGAAGTGGGGAAGAATTAGGCATTGGAATTATGATAAGTCTGAGTCCAAGTCTTGACTCTTCCACTTTCCTTGCACAGGAAAAGGAAACACTAGGTATTCAAAAATGGCCACTATTATTATGTATGTCACTTCTAAACCCACAACGGATTTATCCATTCTCTAACCCTTTACTTTGGTGTCCTTGCTTGCTTGCTTGCTTCAAATTCACCCCTTCTTGATCCTGCATCTCTGTCTCAACCTTTTATCTGATACTCACACCTGAATCCCCTGCCCCAGCTCTGACAAGATCATGAATTAGAGTTTCATTGTAGAAAGATCTGTGGTGAAGAGATGCAGTGAAGTATCAAGGTAATTCCCTTCTAAATGGAAAATGACCATCACAAGTATTTTTATGTCCCAGTATTTCTTTTTAGTGAGACTTTTAAAAATTCCTTCAGGACATGTAAGAGGAGAAAAAAAAAGAAATTCAAATAGCAAACTAAGAATGTATGGTGTTCATTTGTAATAAGCAGGAAAGTTGAATATATTTTTAAGGAGATAAAGGAGCTAAATCATAACATAGCTGCCATTCATTGAATGCCTACTCTGTGCAATACAATATACCAGGTGCTTTAAATAAGTTATTGAGTTTACTCGTTGCAAAAACCCTATGAATAATTAGCACTATTATTATTCTCTTTCATAGGTGAAGAAATTTGGGCCTAGAAAGATTAGTCTAGTTACCTGAAGTCACGTGATCTGTATGTAGTAGAGCCAAGATTCAAACTTGATTTTACTTTTCACGGCATAGTGTGCTGAATGTAGAACCTGCCGGCAAGAGTTTCCTCAAAGTCTGTGTCACACCAGGGCCACATATAAGCTCCTGGGCTATTCTATCATAAATCAGAAGATACAGGCTAAGTTATAAGAATAAGTTATTATTATAGTAAAAGTGTATGCTATGTTAAACAGACCATTAAAATAAAAAAATTAAATAATAATTACTGACATTTATTGAACACTTGCCCTATGCCAGGCAGTACTCTAAATGCTTTGTAAGTATCAGTTTAGTTTATCCTTACAACAATCCAGTGAAGTACATATTATAATTATTGCCATTTTACAGATGAGGAAATTGAGCACAGAGAGTTAAGAAATATGCCCAAGTAAGTGGCAGTTAAGAATTAATTCTAGGCCGGGCGCGGTGGCTCATGCTTGTAATCCCAGCACTTTGGGAGGCCGAGGCGGGCGGATCACGAGGTCAGGAGATCGAGACCACGGTGAAACCCCGTCTCTCCTAAAAATACAAAAAAATTAGCCGGGCGTGGTGGCGGGCGCCTGTTGTCCCAGCTACTCGGAGAGGCTGAGGCAGGAGAATGGCGTGAACCCAGGAGGTGGAGCTTGCAGTGAGCCGAGATCGCGCCACTGCACTCCAGTCTGGGCGACAGAGCGAGACTCCGTCTCAAAAAAAAAAAAAAGAATTAATTCTAGGTGATAGTGTACCAGAGCCCACATGTTTACCCTCTATCCAATATAAACTGCCTAGTTAATTTAATCCTTGTTCTTATTCTTTTGAATTCCAATATAAAGCACATTATCTTGTAAAGCTTTAGTTTAAAGGTCTGCCACATAAGCAACAGGGCCTGCTCTTCGCCATATGTGTTCATAATCTGGATAATTCCCTGATGGGGATCCTTTGGAGCAAACATTTCTTATGGAATGATTTTCTATGACTGTGCTATGCTCAACTGCCAGAGCACTTCACTGCTATACCTCAATGGAATGCCAGCGACTGACTGCCTTTCTATCTACAGTTAATTTGGTGGCTACTGCTATGCTCTCAGAAGCCAGTTGTCTATCATATCCCTGCCTTCCCCACACCTGTAGTCCACTCCAAGAACTTACTCCCCACAGTAGGCCTGTGAGTCTGAGGTTGTATACTCTTATTCTACTGTCATCCCATTAGAAACTACTTTCTGCGGCTCCAATATTCCTTCGTTATTTTGTCACTTGGGATTTCAATAAGATATTTTAAAGCTTCCTGTCCTTTGAGCCATATTATTTTAGATTCTCTAGTGGTAGGATTATACCTGTAATTTTTTCTGAACTTTTTGAAACCCACTTTCCTAAGTTTAGTATATATGTCTCAATCCATAAGGCTCAACAACTCTTCTTTTCTGACTCAATCGCCTACTTCTCCCTTGCCTCTCAGACGCTTCCACTTTGTTTTCAAAGTTTGCCTGTCTCTAGGCAAATCCCTATATTTTATTGGAATGTTCCCTTTACCATTTTGCTCTGGTTAGGTGATATGATCAGTTTCTACTTGTTTTGAATAGAATGAGGTTGCCAACAGACAGGCAGCTGTTGTCGGATTTGGAATCTGTCTTAGCAAAGCATCTTCCTTGTTTGTTCTCCAATGGGACGTCTACATGTAGAACCACAGTGTTGTCACCTCACACCTTCCTCTAGTACCTTCCACCATGTGTTAATCTTCAAGATAATTAATTCTCCTCTGCTGTGTATTTTCTTGCCTTAGTGTGATAGGGACCAATATTTATCTTAAAAGTATTGATGTAAATGGTCCACCCAAAGGTTTAGTTTGCTTTGTTGCAGTAGTTTTTACAACTAATACGACATATTCATGTTCTGAGTTCAGAAACCTTTTAATCTTGCTAATACTTGGAACATGTATTAGTACTTAGCACAGTGTCCAGCAACTGCTTTTTAGTTCACCTTCCACTTCTCAAGGGAGTGCTCAGTAAATAGTACATGCTCAATTAATAATAGTTGACATTATTATTATTATTATTATTAGAGAAAAGACATACAAAGTTGCAGTTTTCCAAGAGAGAATATGACTTAGCAGGCAAACAGAGGATATTGGCGTCTTCTTTGCCATCCCTTTTGACACCTTACAGAACCTTGGTGAGATTAATTAATTACTCATCTTCCACTGTCCCTGAATGCAAAATAAGGGTGACCTTATTTCAGAGGAAAGGTGACCTCTTCCTCTGAAAGCTTCTTGACTTAACAAAAAGTAAGATACATTGAATCATTTGAATGCCAACTGTGAAGAATAAAATATTGAGTAATGCTTACTCAGTTCTGTAGACTATTGACCTAGCCGTGGAGTTAGCACCAAGATCATAAATTCTGCCCTTTTTTGAAGATAAAAATCACCATCAGAATTGCCAGCCAAGGTAGGAAAATTGAAGAGGAAGGTTACAGTCCTGAAGAGCAAGCACTCATGTGGGAGAATTAGGAAGGGCAATAATATAGCAGCCTCAGAAGCCTGGTGAGGAACAAAAGTATAAATGCCCAATAACCTTATCTATACCGTAACATATAAAATTGGGCCTTGGCCCAGTCACTCTTAGCTAATAAAGAAATTTCTCTTTAGAACTGTGAATATTACAGTAGGACTGGGATGTGCTGCCTGCATCCCCACTTCGAGAGGAAATGAGCCTCTCATTTTCACAGCTCTGAGCCGAGTCCTTCTCCAGAAATCACCATCTGCTGACAGAAGCTGCCTCTCACAATGGTCATGCCCCCTCCCTGAGGACAGCCTCCATCCATGGATAGGTTCAAAGGCTTAGCCTCTTGTCTCAATGTGATACAACTCTAAAGGACCACCCACTCAGGCAGAGGCTGCCGCACTACAGGTGAACTTCTCCCTCTGCCACGCTCTGCTCTGTCACCCCACACCGATGTTGTTCCTGTGGCTACTTCCCAATGAACCTTCTGCACACATGTCTCAGAATCTCAGAATCTATTTCCTGGGGAATCCAACATATAACATGTACTACATTTTCATTCTAGGGAGCAATTACAACTATTTTCAATTTTAAGAACATCATCAATCGTACAATGATCACAAAATTCCCATAACTAAGTGAATCTCCCCATTGACCTTTGTGTGGGCTGCATTTGCCATGCTATGTGATATGTAGCTAATTTCTCAAGTGAAAGTGACTTGAATGGTCCCCAAATAGGGGAAATATTCCGAGGTATTGAGACTGGCCAGTTACCGTATTATACTTATGATCGTTTCCAAAACAAAAGAAAAAGATGGCAAGCAATCAATACTCCTTGGCCATTCTGTCGAAGGTTGGTTTGTGACTAGGGAGACTGTATTAGCTCCTGAAGGCTAAATTACCACAAACTTGGTGGCTTAAAAAAACAGTCTGGGGGCCAGAAGTCTGGAATGAAGGTGTTGGCAGAGTTGATTCCTCTGAGACCCTGAGGGAGAGGGTTTTTCCGTGCCCCTCCCCTCGCTTCTGGCGTTGCCTGCAAACCTTGGTGCTCCTTAGCTTGTAGATGCATCACTGCAGTCTCTGCCTCTGTCTTCACATGGTGAACTCTTCGGTGACTCTCCCGTGTGGCATCTCCTTGTATCAAAAGTAGGCCAGGCCTACCCTAATGGAGTATGACCCCTCACCTAATCTTAACTAATAACATTGGCAAAGGCCCTATTTCCAAAAGAGGTCACATTCTGAGGTTCTGGATGAACATGAACTTTTAGGAGATGCTATTCAACCCTCTGCAGAGAACAACTGAGGAAACAACCAAGATCTGCTTCCCAGTTGATACCTGTATTTGTGCTGTGGATCTTTTTTTTTTTTTTTTTTTTTTTTTTTGAGACGGAGTCTCGCTCTGTCACCCAGGCTGGAGTGCAGTGGCGCGATCTCAGCTCACTGCAGGCTCCGTCTCCCAGGTTCACGCCATTCTCCTGCCTCAGCCTCTCCGAGTAGCTGGGACTACAGGCGCCCGCCACCACGCCCGGCTAATTTTTTTTTTTGTATTTTTAGTAGAGACGGGGTTTCACCGTGGTCTCGATCTCCTGACCTTGTGATCCGCCCGCCTCGGCCTCCCAAAGTGCTGGGATTACAAGCGTGAGCCACCGCGCCTGGCCTATGCTGTGGATCTTTTAATTAACTGCTCTCCTTTTAAAAGAAAACACAGTGAGCCAGATGTGTGCAGTGGGCACCACCCAATGACGGAAGGCTCCTTGAAGGCTTAATCAATTAGATAATTAGTAGGACCAACAGGGAGTTGGTAAAGCAGCATAGGTAAAACCAGGGAAAGGATCATTACACAGACTCTGACCATTAATTTTTAGTCATACTGAAAAAAGGAGCTTTGGGGAAAAGACAGATTTGAAGAGATATTTTATTCACTCTCATATACTTCATTTTCTAAAGCAACATGATGTGGTAGTTGAGTTCACACAATCAAATATTAGATAATTTGGGGAAAAGACCTAAAGGAATGCTACACAAATATATTTAGTTTGGCCACCCAAGGACTCCACATATCTCAGGTCATGCACAGGGGTAGGGTAGCAAGTCCTGTCTTGTGAGTTCCAGACAACCTAGAAATAACTTTGATTCCTGCAGGAAGACCCCAGAGACCTGCAAAAAGCATCCTCTGTCTACTACCATCTTTTCTCTCATTTTTCCCTCTTACCCGACTTGTTTATAAAATTAGGAAATTTAAATTTAGGAAATAATGAGGAAACAGCTAGTGAGCAAAGAGGCTTCCCAAGCCACACACAGACGCACCAGAACACCCTTAGGAGGCATTTCTAAGCATATCTATCCATAAAATATTTTTCTGTTTGCTGTATGAGCAGAAAGGTTTGCATAGAATATATCCCTTGTAATGGCTTTTGCCTCTGAGCTTTCTAACGCTAGCATTGATCAATTATCATCTTCTCCACAATAGACTAATGTTTGAACTTGGAACTCAGTTCTAGACCAGACACTAGAATACTGGTGCCATACTTTCGGACCAAGCCGGAAAGAATGACATCACCCAGGAGAGAAAGATAAGAAAAGATCTTGATGTGTAAGCCTCCTTTATTTACCTGCCATCGATCACCAAGCAAAGTGAAAGGATGGGAAAGGGAACTATTAACATTGACCCATATAAAATTGCTGATATTCAATTTGTTTTGACTTTTAAAAGTTGCATTTGCAAGTGATTCTACCTAATATAAAATTGTATTTAAACAACTACTTTTTGCCAGGCACTATGCTTAGTGCCTTGTTCTTATATTATTCTTTATAATCCTCAATGTAAACTTGCAGGATTGGCATTATAATCTCCATTTTCTGTATGGAAAAGCTGTGGCACACAAAAGTTCAATAATTTATTCCAAATCCCATAATATTTGAACCCACACCCACTTCATGTCCAGTAAAGTCATTTGGGTCTGCTGAAGTATTTCTAGACTTTATAGTAAGATTATTTCCAAACTCTATTGTCAAAATTCTTGAAATTACAAAGGCTACTCCATCTACAAACTTCAAGGGACATAGGAGGATGGTTACAGACTGTCAAGAGGATGTCTGTGGTACACGGGATTGGTAATGTAGAAATTAGGCAGTACTTTGAATGTTACTGACAGTTCACAGCACACTGACAGCAACAGGGAAGAAGATATTGCGGAAAATAAGACAACCCCTTGAGAAGGTCATTTCAGTATTTGTATCACTGATGGGGTTTACAGAAAAGCAATCACTTTATCCACTGGCAGCTGCATAAGTTTTAGGTTGCATTTATGTAAAGAAACAAATAAGTAACAAGCAAGCTGGCATTGGTGGTTTCTGGGACTGGGGAAGAGGAGGGAAAAGGAACCCCTAGGGCTATAGCTGTAACATACTTATTCATTTACACATTTGCAACTCTATGTGTCTTTAGCATTCTGTGAAAGCTGATGTTCATAATGTTGATCATGGAACATTGAGACAATATTAAATTATGTTTAATATAGACTTGTTGAGAAGCAGAGAGAAGGATATTTGTTTTAAGCAATTTCGCAGTATTTTTTTTAATACCCCAAAACGGCACAGTTTTAGCTCTTGTAGAGTTAATGTTCGGCTTCCTGGGAAAACTCTGTAATCCAGAATGACTTATTCTCTGAGAAATCCAGGTAGTTTCATACATGCTTTTGTACCAAGTCATATTAAACTCTTTCATTCATAGTTTTGTCCATGCTTTTGTACTTATAATAGGTTGCAACTGGTATAATAATTACAGTAGAAAGTCATTTATTATGTGGATCTATTAACATCTGATTCCTCATTAAGAATATTGCCAAATCTGCACTTTTATTCTTTCTGCTGACAGTTAGTTTTCACAGTGCTTCTTGATTTACTTTTATGATTGAAGTTTCAGGAATAAATGTTTTAATTTAATATTCCCTCAATATAACAGATTTGACTAATAGTTTAATAAAGGGACACTGAAAGTTTCTAATAGGGAGAGGTTTGCTCGTGTTCACGAGGGATGATGCGCCCCACGTCTTGATGAAGGCTGCCCATGACCCACTGTGTGCTGCACATGTCCGGTTCCATCTGAGCATCTCAGCACAACATTTTAAGCAGGTAGTGAGAATCCCAGTCATGGCCAGGAAGGATGTGAAGGGCTAACGGGGGACCTGGATATTTTGGAGGGCCTCAGTCTTCCTATCTTGCCTCTTCTCACCCCTCTTCACAGAATATTTCCTAGGCTGTATCCCCAATGAACTTCTATCGATTTGCAATACAACCCGTATGTCTTTGCACCTCTGTGTACATGCCCTTACTTCTGCCAGAAATCCTCGTTCATCATTCTCCTGGTGAACTCCTAGTCATCTTCTGCAAGGTAAAGTCCTTCTCCAGAACTTCACATACCCTCTCCTGCCTGCCTCCCTCCGTTACTACCCCCAGGACTCTGTGCATAACTCTTCCAGTGCATTCAGCTCTAAATTAGTCAGAGTTGCATTTAGCTTAAAAGGATGCTTCACCAGAGTGGGTACTGTGCCTATGTAGCACTCTACCACCAGTAATTAGCACATTTACCTTTTAAAAAGAATTGATCTATCAGCTATATTCTTATGGTGGCCTTCTACATTAATGAATGACATAATGTGTTTTAGAATGGACTAGCCTGGGAAGTAATACCAAGATCTTGATTTTTCTAACTTTCCCGCTGGTTTGCATCTATCTATTCTAGATTGAGATTTTGTTTATAACTTTGAGATTTACCTTGTGCACAATTTGGAAAAGGGAAAACAAATACCCATTTATTCATAAAATATTTCTTAAATGCCTCAGTCTTAGGTGCCAGGGAAAGTCTATTCTCTGCAGCATATAATGCTTACAGTCAGGTCAGATTCCTTGATAAAAGCAGGGAACAAAAATGGGAAGAACAGGCAGGCTTTCAGGGGCAGTGTTGATGTGGTAAGTGTGGGAAGTTTGGCATTGGGATTAGATTTTTCCTACCCTGAAAACCGTCAATAAAAATCTCTCCTCAAGGCTGAATTTCTTAATTAATTCATTTCAAGCCATTAACAGAGATTTTAAAAATATGGTCTGTGTCCTCAGATATCTTTCTTTTGAGTTGAGCATATTCTTCATATGGAATGAACAGCAATTCCAAAGCAAAGTGAAAACTGGACAGAATGGTGTAATAATCACTGACTTACTCAGTACTTACTGTGTGCTATACTTCATGTATATATATTACTCCTTTAATCATTATAATAACACTATTACTAAGGTATTTTTAGCTCCATTTTACAGATGAAGAACTTGAGGCACAGGGAGGTTAAGTGCTTTAACCAAACTCATGCTTAGATGAGAGCATGGCCTTGAACCCAGGCAGTTGGGTGCTAAAGGTTGTTCTCATAACCACCACATTACACTTCCTCTCAATGGTTAAAAAGGAAAAATTATTTACTCAGAAGTATTGAAAGAGAGTAGAGCAAAGAGGTCCTGGAGTGTCCTAGCATGACCTGGCATAGCTTCTTGCAGGTAGAGAGATTTAAGCCAATATGGCAGGAATGGTAGATGTTGGCAAGAAGTCTACGTGAACGGAGGGGCCTGAAAAAAACCCTAAGTCTGGGCATGAGCAAGATGGGAAGTGACTGATTTGGCAGGCACAGTTGTCTCTCACACTTAACAGGTACCTTTCAAGGCCAGAAAGAATGTTCTTAATTTTGAAACTCATACATCAAGTATAGTGGTTAGGTTGCTTTTTGCACTGAGCTGTGGAGAAAAGTACAGGTTGTTACAAACCTAATTAAGATAATTATTTAATAGAAATCTATTTTAAAGTTTTGAAAAATGCTAACAGGAATCAACTTTTAAGGATAATCTATTCAGAGTCACCTCCTAATAACATTCATGTTATTAACCAACTCAGGGCAAAGCATGATTATATAATAGCTCAAGAAGAGGTAGTGTTGTCTCATTTTACTTTCTGGGACTTAAACACCTAGGGAAAAATAGGTGATAAAACTGAAGCTGTCACAATCCAGCCTCTTTACTCCCGAAGTCAGTGCCACACAATTAAAGTAACTACAAAACTCAGTTCATCTAGATAGTATACTATAAAGATAATCTTTAAATATGGGTATATATGAGTGTGTGTGTTTGTGTACGTGTGTGTTTAGTTAGAAATTTTGAACACAGATTGAACATGGAGGCATTTCAGCAAGGAGAGATATTTGGTAGGCTATGAAAATGAAGTTTACGGTTGGAATACCTTCAGAACCTCAAGTGCAGCGTCCTGATTCCGTGAAGATTATGTTTTATTCCTTTACCTATTCCCACGTGTAATACTTTATTCTCTTTGAATTGGCTTCTAATGCAATTTAACCCTGTTTTTGAGTGTCCACTAGCTTAATTTCTTTTATTAATATGAATTCTTCTCCTTCCTACTGAGTAAACCCAGCTAATGTGTTTTTTTCTCCTTTATCATTTCATGCAAACAAAAAGTAAATAAGGAAAGAATATGATTTTCGCTTTCATTTTTTTCCCCAAGCCTATTTAACAATGGAATCAGAGAATCTGTTTTTGAAATCTGGAATCTTAGTATTTGCTGATCCTATGGAATCAGCACGCTTGATTAGCTGCGAGCCAAGTCATCAGGCTCACTTGATACAATACTCAGTAAATTAATTCAGTTTTACTAATGTGACTAAAAACTAAATTTCATATCAATATAAACACTTATTAAGCTGCAAATACCAAGTCATGCAAGCTGTTGAAAAAGACTCATTTTTATTGATAGATGAATTCTGATAAGAATAGCATTAAAAGTATCTTAGTAGGGAAATGTTAGAGTGATTAATGTGTAGTTGTTTGCATTTTTAATATTTCACTCATATATCAGATTAGTATTTGTGCATACTGTCAGAATTTATTCTGTTCTTGTCAAAATACTTATTACTGCTGACAGGTATAACATATTCACATTAATCCTTAATTCCTTGATTCAATTTTCTAATTGCTTTTTTGGCATGTGATGGTGGCCATTTAGTCTTATGTGATGTATTCATCATATGGTATAAAAATGTTCTTTAAAAATTAAATGTTCCATTTAGAGTAACTGAGCAGGAAGAAAAAAATACTAAGGATTGGAAATTTTAAATTTCACCATACTTAGACAAACTATTAGACATTGGTATATCACAGATTCTGGAGGTTGTCCATAAATCGTAGTCACAGAATGTTAAAGAGGAAAGGGACCTTAAATATCATCCAACCTACCTGTTCATTTTCCAGTTCGGGAAACTGACTTAGTAACAAGTCCAGGATCACACAGCTAGACAGTGGGAGAGCAGGTCTGAGGACTCATATGTTCTGATCACTAGTCAGAAATGGGGTAGGTATCTGCATATAATTGTTATAACTGGTATTCTAAATTGATTTTTACTATTAATAGTCAGGCTGAGAGAATGAGAGACTCCTTAGCTTCTTAAGCTATATGTTTTAGTAATATTGTGTAGTGGCTGAAAACCTAGATTCTAGAATCAGAGTTCCAATCCTGGATCTGCCCCTCACTAGCTGTCTTACCCTGAGAATACCATCTGACTTCTCTGAATTTCAATTACTTCATCTGTAGGAAATGGAAAATAGCAGTATCCTGCTAATAGGATTGCTGTTTAGATTACATACAATAATGCACGTAAAAAGCTTAGCATAGCACTTGGCATCTAGTAAGTACCCAGTAAATGTTATATATTATTATTATTAGTGTTTTATTATCCCTTTAATATCCACAATTTGGAGAGAAACTTGGTCATGCCTTATTGCTTATTTCACCATGTGACCTCTGTGACAACTTCATTTATTCATTCATTAACTCTTTCACTTACCATGTGCAATGCACTCTAGTAGTTGCTATAGGTAAGACAAGAATCTAACATAATATCTGCCTTGCGGAAGCAGGGCTATTCAACGTGTACATCAATAAGTATAATAAAACATTGGGAGACATAGGTCCCAAAAAGGCGGCACAAGCACCGTGCTTGGACATTTCAAAGAGAGGAAGTGAGCATAGGGGATATAGGGATGAATAAGAAACCAGACCTGTTCTCAAGGAGCTTGATCCAGTGGGAAATAGACATTTACCCAGCTGTTATTCAAAGTAGAAAATAAAGAGGATCACAAAAGGTAAAGTTAAAGAACTAAAGAGGGAGAAACTAAATATCTCAGATCAGAGAAGGCTTTATAGATGAAGTGACATTTGAGTTGGCTTTGAGGGACGCATAAGATCAGGAACGTTGGAGACCTGTGGGAAGGATGCCTTAGACAGTAGGAAGATTAAGAGTGAAGAAGGCACAGATGATTCTGAAAACCCCGGGAACAGTTGTTGAACAGTTATTAATAGCACTTAATTTGACTAAAAAATAGAGCTTGTGCAGAATAAAGGATGTGATTAGATGAGTATGTAGGGAATGTCATTTTGGACTCAAGCCTCTTTTGACCCAAGACATGTTCTGTTGGTCAGCACACGTTTTAAGAGTTAATGTCTTTAAGGAACTTTCTAGTTAGTACCCACTACTTTTTATTGTCTTACTCTACAGGATAAGTCAGTCTTCCTACGTATTACAGGCAATATAGCATAAAGTTAAGCATACAAGCTCAGAAAATAGACTGCATTGGTCCAAATTCCTGGTTATGCCACCTATTAGGTCTACAACTTTATTTATGTCACTTGAACTCTTAGACCTTCAGTTTCATCCTCTGTAAAATGGAAACAGTCAATGTCTCATCGGGTAGGTATTGACACCAGGCATATAGTAAGTGCTTAATAATGTTAGCTATTATTACTGTGTTACCCACGTGTGCCTTGAAGCAACTTATTTTATAAGTTCTACTTTGGAACTACTGAAAAAGTTTTTGAGAAAGGATGTAACATCTTTTTAATATTGAGTCCTTGAATGTTCTACTAAACCCCACTTAAATTGTAATGACTAGTCCAAGGACATCAGATAATTCTGTTAAGCCCTCAGCTGCTGGAATATGGTTTCTAGTGATGGGTCTCAGTGTGATTTACAGAAGTGAATAGGGCCAGTGGAAGAAGAAACAAGTAGCCAGTACCCATTGATGTCTTCCAAACGTGCAGTGATTCACGTAGCAGCAGTTTCCCAGGACTGATCCTGAGCTCAAATGAACGCCTCATTTTCAGAACAAATTATTAGGAGTTTTAAGAACTATAATCTTGAAAATCTTAATGATTCTAGAAGCTTATCTGGTAACATTTTTTTCTGTTTGTAATAGCTGAAAAATGGAAAGCATTTAATATAGAATTTTTGCCCCTAAAACAGCAACTTGAAAATAAGAGTACAACAGTTTTTAAGACACTAGAGTGAACAAAAGCAGTCTTTTTAAAGTGCTGTGGGCTTAATACACAAGGACTGCTAATTACATAACTGTCAGTGATGTTTTCTGGCAGAGCCTCACACCAGCTTCTTGCAGTACAACGAATATGAAAATGCCTAGAAGTAAATCACAGTTGCTGAGTGCTGTGGGCAGACAAACCCAGGCCTTATCTCTTTGAAAGGCAGCAATGGAAAATACATGATAAATTGCACAGCTCAGTGAACATGTTATGTCATTGTGAAATGATTTTGATTCATGGTTATGTAGTTATCACAAAACAACTGACAAACCTCAGGGTATCAGAAACATTATTTGTGGGGTTTTGCTATCTTCTGTTGTAAAATTCAAGTGCTATTAAGTGATTTGTTTCGGGTTTTTTTGTATATAAAATTCTGTATTAAAAGTGATATTTGCCACATACTCTTTGGAAATAATATTTTAAATTATGTGAATTTCTTCCAGAAGTATCAAAGAGCTGTGCTAGTAACTAATATTTTAAACAGAATGAATAATTCATATTTTTGCTAATATCCTTTTATGAAAATTATTTTACCTAAAATAGACTAAGTTGTAAGTCAATTTGATTTTTTTAAATAGAATTATAATCTCCTTTTATATAGCTTATGAATATACAGAAATTTCTGAATATTTTCTATGCAATAGCAGTAGAACTAAGAATGAGAGAGTAATTTTTTAAAGGAAGATTTTATAGAAGTAGCTTTTATGCAGGCATAATTTCCTTTCCACATTTGAGATATTCTACTCCACTGTCCTTATTTGTTGCCAAGTCTCTGAAGTTTAAAGGGTTAATTAGGCCATATTCCACCTGAAGGTTAGTTATTTTTAATTAATTTTTTTCTCCGTTGATGCTGTTGATGTTTAAACACCAGTATTTGATGGTTTTAAATATTTTCTGCTTGTGTTAAAAGCGGCAGAAAGATAGCCTGGCAAAAAGATCAAATTGATGTACTACTGAATCATTTGTTGTTTTTCTCACTCTCCTAAACCAAGACCCACTGTGTCTCAACTTTTTTATATAAACATAATTCTACTGTTCTAATTTTTGCAGTTGAGTTTTTTTTTTAACATGCCTTTGGATATGCTGAATAGTATCAGTTAATACATTGACAGTTTAAAAAGAAAAAACAAAGAAAAGCTTGCCTGTTGGTAGAAATGATTGATTGTTCCTTAGGTATGGTTTTCCAATATATCACTATCATTTAAACCTTGAGTTTATTTTATGTTCTGTTAGTATATTTTAATCAATTGACCTTTACATAGTGTTTGCATTTATTAAATTAAAATAACTTTTAGTAGCCTGTAAATATGATTTGAAACATTTCATAGTATTTTTCTTTTAGCTTTGGAATAAGACAAACCTATTCTCTAAATATTTACATCATTGGAGAATATCTATGTACTTATGCTGATTTTGACTTAACATTTTCAAAAATAAGTCTGTTAAATTAAATGTAAGCTTTAAAGTGTAAAACCATAGATCATGTAACTTGATACAAGTATTGCAACATGGCTTACAGCATTTTCTTGGAACATTTTTATGCCCTTTGCTTCCACCACCATGGCCACTTTCACCTTTATATTGAATACTCCCAAAATGTATCTATATGAGGATAATTTTAAAACATGAGATTTATGTTGCTATAAAGGAGAAATCCTTTATAACCACATAAAACCGTTGTCACCAGAAATTTCAGTCTAGGTTTTACATGAAAGCAGACATATTTTATCTTTAATGCCTCATTAAACTTTCTAGAAACGGCAGTATTCTAGAATATTCTAGGTGAATGACTGCATATGTCTGTATTTCTTCTGAAAAGTTTAAATATCATCAGTGAACAAAACCTGAACAAATCATTTTTTCTAATAATTAAAGCCATGGTACTTACTCTTCTATTTAATTTTGCCTTTCCTCAGAAATGTTGCTTTGATATATCAACCATGTCTCTTCTATAGCTCTTTAAATGATGGCCAAAACTAACATTCCTAGGCTAAACCGATAGCCTTACTATTCCAAAGATCACATTGTGTTTAATTCCAAATTTCATATGTGGATTTGTGTACACATGTGTGTACTTGTGCATATGTTTATGTGTACATGTGTGGAGGTGCATGTTTGCATATGCACACATGTCATAAGCCTGCATTGTGTGATTAAGAATGTGAACTCAGGAGGCAGCCTGCCTGAGCTTAAATGCTAGCCCAACTACTGCTTCCTAGCTATATGAATCCGAGCAAGCTTTTTTTAACCTCTTGCTTCAGTGTTCTCATGTTACAGAGTTGTTGTGGGTTTAAATAAGTCAATATATGTAATGCACTTTGAACACCTAACCCATAGAAACAACTTAATAAAATACTAGCTATTACTATTATTATTATTATATATTTATTTACTCTGTGTTATTTCTAAAGTTATTTATACAAGTGCATTGGTGGGTGATTAGTAAGTAGGTATTTCACTAAAACAATATTAAAGATACACCAACCTGATCTCACTTTTACATGTGGATTCTTAGAGTCAAAGACATAGAAACAGAGAATAGAACAATATTCACCAGGGACAGGGAGGGGGAGGATGTGAGGAGATGTAGGTCAAAGGGTACACACTTGCACTTACGTAGGATGAATAAGTCTGTAGATCTAATGTGAGCAGGAGGACTGTAGTTAATACTGTTGTATTGTGTACTGAAAATTTGCTAAGAGAGTGTATTTTAGGTGCTCTTTCCACAAAAAAATAGGTAACCGTATCAGGTGAAGAATATGTTACTTCGATTGACTGTAGTAATTATTTCACTATGTATATGTATATGTATATCAAAACATCATGTCGTACACTCTATAGACGGTAAAAATAAAAAAATTAAGATATGCCAACAGAATATTTTGAATTGTGATCACTTAATTAGATAAACTACGCTATGTTGTACATCATTGGTGAGAGGAAACAATTGGGAAAAAGGAACAAAAGTTGCATAACTTTGTGGCTCACAAGCTGCTCGTCAAATATAGTGAAATTTGTTGATTTATTCAAATGTAGGCCAAGTGCACATCTATAGTGTGCAAGGAGCTAGTGTTAAAATAACACATGGTGTGTCCTGAACAACTAAGAATGTACAGCACAGCTACCTAAAGGATCGATAAGGTGAAAATTAAAGTAGCAATGCTATGTCAATTATGCAAACTTAAAGTGGGTTTTCTTTTTCAGGGGGCACCCAAGCCAATTGCCATCGAACCATGTGCTGGGAACAGAGCTGCTGTTCTGACTGTGTTTCTTTGTCTACCACGAGGATCATCAGGTGCCCCTCCCCCTGGGCAGTCAGGTATGATAAATGAGGAGCCTTCAGCAGTTAAGCAAAACTTGTAGACCGAACAGAAGAAATAAACAATACCGCTAAATAGCACAGTAAGGACCCTTACAAGGTTCTAATTTAGAGCATGGTAAAATTTTATGAGAATACAAACTTTTACCCAACTATCTAGATATCTGCATTGTTATAAAGGTAGATTTCCCAGTGTTTCTCTGAAAAACACATGTTGAATATCTGTTTATTTGTGTATTATATACACATGTATGTATGTTCACACATACATCCCCATTAATTGCTGGAATTACAGTGAGAAATCTCATTAGCAAGGCTACCATATTCTAGACCCATCCAGCCAGCTTCCTTTCTTCCGGTATGTGCAGCATGTTGGAAACCAAATTATAAATATGATTAGAAATTTGCTTTGTGAATATGGAACCAAACTAGGGAACATGTATGTTTGGAACGTTGAGTGGCATCAAAGGATGATAGCTTCATGCAACCATCTCAGTAGGTTTAAGATATGCCCTTGCTTTCAGCACCAGCTGGAGTTCATGGACCAGGGAAACCCGCTGTCTTAGGTGGGCACAGCCAGCCTTTGTTCTGATTCTCCTTTTCCTGTAGGAAAAGCATGTTTTTGATTTGAGGATGATGATACCTGTCCTCTTAGAGGTCTGCTCATTGCGGTGGTGGTGTCCACATTCTAAGCATGCTCAGTGTTGAATACAAATCATACTTAAATTACAGACCACACTTTTTTCTCTCTTTTTGCATTTACTATTCCATCTTTATAATTTTGAATTTTTCTGTCTCCTGATTATTTTATCTGTCCAACTGCTACTGGAATGAATGCTTTTTGAGGGCAAGGGTGATTTCAAATCTGTTTTTCTCTTCAATTCCCCTTAAGCATAAAATAAAATGCCAGCAATCTGGCAAGTTCTCAATAACAGTAACTGATGACGAACTGGCCTCCTTGCTTATTTTGTCTTTTCTTACTTCCCTACTTGGCTTTGAATTTGCTCCTCACTTTCTTGACTTGTGTCCAACCAGGCACAAAAAATGGAAAATGTACTACTTTATGCCTTGTAAACGTTAGGTATTCATGCAACAGAATTTTTCCCATATATGGGAGCAGAGAGTTTCCATCACCTTCAGATTCATCATTCATGGTACCTGATGATATTGCAGGAATTTCTATCCAGAGTTCATTTATGGATGTTTATTCAAAGAAATAAACATTTTCTGCACCTTTTCATACATTGAGTGAATGTCTTGTTCTTTTCCTTTCAGCACCTCCAAGGTAAATGGGATGCAATAAGTAAAATAGTTTGGCGCTGGTCAGATAAGATGGATAATTATAGGTACTTGCACAGCTAATGGAAGTATTGTTTTAAAACTGGGATGATTTCCAAAACAAACACTTCACTAATGAAAACAAGTCTGTGTGATATACACCAAGGTTTTTCTCGATCCTCACGAGATGGGCAGACTGAAAGCAACTGCCAATTCTCTGTCCCTTTAACCTTTGAAGTCCTTTTTGACTGATACGAAAGAGACAAGTAGCAGTGTGAACCATTACCTCAGCTGTGTTTTCTAACAACTGCATTATGATTACTAATGGTAATGTTATCTTAGATACGCATAGTCCTTTACTCTTTCTAAAATGTTCTTCTGTTTTTCACATGTGATCCTCATGACAGGGCTGTGAGATAGGTATTATAAAACTAACATTATAAATGAGAGGAGTGAGATGTAGAAAGCACTGTGTATCTACATTCAAGGAATAATTGGGAAGAGGGGATACTAGAGTATAGAGCAAAAGAATAAAAAATACTTACTGCTAGCATTCCAGGTAATTGTTCCTGATGATTTGTAGCAGAGAGCCTCTCTAAAATCAATAGCCCGTGTCTTTACAAAAGCAAGCATTTGGATGAATACTGAAAATGTCTACAGGGTTGATAGAGCTAGACAAAAGATTGAAATAGCTTACCATACTTTTTACAGAGCCTGATGATTAAACTATGATGAGTATCTGTGTACATAATTCAGGATGAGCTTGTTCTTTGTTTTCTAAAAACAATCTAGTAGATTTTTCAAGCTCTTAGAGGAGTAAGACCGTGGTTCTACTCTTTAAATTGCAGCATTATCTGTTATCTACATCAATTTGGAAGATGGGTAAGATGGGTAGATGGACTGATATGTCATAAAGCAAGTAAAGTAAAATGTTAATGGTAGGATCTAGGTGCTAGGAATACTGGTATTCATTATAAAATTCTTTTAACTTTGATATATGTTTAAATATTTAATAATGAAATGTTGGGAAACAATAAAATAAAATGTCTTCACTTCACTGCAAGAAAAAAGGCAGTATCTGTAGAGAAAAATTTTTCCAATATCATCATCTAGTTTTTCCCTGAACAAGGCAAATACTGACACCAATATATGAACTAAATGACTGTTTTTTGCACTGCTCATCCAAATATTTAGTTGTATGCATAGCCAATTAAAACAACACATTTGAGAGGAAATATATTCCAATGATTATTTGGGAACCATATTGGCTCTTGGGAACCAAATGCTGATACTGATTATCTCATTGCTGAAGTTTGGTTTA
Source organism: Nomascus leucogenys (assembly GCF_006542625.1). Classification (NCBI taxonomy): domain Eukaryota; kingdom Metazoa; phylum Chordata; class Mammalia; order Primates; family Hylobatidae; genus Nomascus; species Nomascus leucogenys. Next base: position 17,707,346 of record NC_044383.1, on the reverse strand, counting down.
TTCTGTGTCTTCACAGAAAGTCCTTATGTATGCCTGTGCTTATCCCGGTGCCCTACACATAGAAATCAGTTAATAAATTATTTTGATAGTGATGATGACAATGATAGGAGACTTGGGAACTGTGACCTTTAGCAACCACTTGAATCTATTAGCTTCAGTTAATTTCAGTAAAATGAGCAACAGAGTTCAAATTCATTTACCCTTTCCCAGATTCCTGTCCTAGAAGCCCTATGTTCTCTTGAGCCTCCTCCACTATTTGTGCAGGGTGACAGTTTGGGGGAGTTGAGGAGAAGGTAGAGGTGGAGCTTCGTTGGCAGACTCCTGACCCCACCCTCAGAGTGAAGGACAGGGTGCCAGGGGTCTTCTCTTGGCTGTTGGGCTATTTATTTCTCCAAATGTTAGTGTATCTGTTCAGTTATTAAATTAGTATTCATTATTAAGAGTCTTCTTATAGATTAAAAGTCTTATAGTACTTTGCATAATCTCAAATTTTTTGTCAGGCTCCTTGTTTGAAATGTAACTTACCAAATGTCAGTGTCATATGTACTCTCCTTTGGCATGAATAAGAGCATTTAAGAAAGATGAGCTTGAGGATCTGCAAAGGTAGAAGCATCCTATGAGCATGGTGGATTTCTCTCACACAGTGAATTTCAACCCTGAAAATGAGTGACAGAAATGCACAGGAGCTAGTTTGGCCATCTCTTTTCAGGAACAGCTAGTGATTTTTTTTTTTAATTTAAAAAATAGCATTATCTTTGGACTTGATTTTCTTTCCACCAGCAACTGCTTCAGCAATATGTGGCAAGTAATGCTTAGACATGGCCATTTTAGTTTCTTTCTGAAATGTGTGAACTCCCTTCCTTATGGATCTTGTCTTAACCAGAGGTCAAAAGAAAAACTGTGCCGACTCATCCCTTAGATTACCCATGCACTAATCTCTTTTTAATATAATAAATTTAGGTGCTTGGGAGAAATTCTCCCTTTAGGGGGCTTAGAAAGTAAGGCAAAAGATATTAAGTCGGCTTTTTGGCATTCCTAGAGCTAGGCTAATTAGGTTTCCTGCTCCCCCGCCCAGTAAACCTGCTGCTTCATTTCTGTATTTTCTGTGAGCAGCCACTGCCATCCGTGCCAGACTCTTCGGTTAAGGTGGGATTTATGCTGTTGTTTATGCATATGTTCACTGTGCAGCCACTTTGTCTTCTGACCTCAAACTGGTTGAAAGATTGACATCTCCATGAAAACAGGACACATTAAGTAACTCTCCTGCATGACACTAAACAACCAAGCATGTCTCCAGTCACCCCGGACAGCATGGTCCCCAAGCATTTCAGAGGCACATTAAGATGAAATGTGGACAGAGTAAATAGAGCTCTTCAGATGCATAAATTGAAAATGATAATGATTGCTGTCACTTTGTGATGGAAGATTATGGATTTCATAGTTTATGGATTCTTCCTAATGAGAAGCAGATTAACTTTTCTCACTGGATCAAAAATCCCAATGGCCCAAATATCCACTGCTAAAAAGAAGCTATGTGCTACAACTGGAAGTAGAATTTTGCCATGATCCTGCCTCATATATGATTGACTATACCATTACCAAAAGAATACTACTAGAAAGTCTAAGGTTTTGAAATTCTGAAGCTTTCTATGTTAGCCTTAGAAGTTTGGGCAGAGTGATTAGATTATTTTGAATAATCTAGAAATATTACATAATGTTTAAAATGATAGTTTACCCACAGTGCCATGGATGTCTTTCTTGTTTATAATGATAACAATAAGAGAACTTTGCTTTAATTTAATGAAAAGAGGAAAGGGAAAGAGAACTAGGCATTACATTAAGCGCTTTGTGTATTCATTGGTGTAACCCTCTTAATGATTCTGTGGAGATGATTATCCCACTTTTACTATTTAGAAAACCAAAACTCCAGAGAGATTAAATGACTTTCCCAGGGTAAACACAGCTAGTGAGTGAGTGAGCCAGAATTCAAACCCAGGGCCACTGGCTCCTCAGCCTGTGTGACTCTCCCTCATCACTGTGCTCCTGTGGATAAAGATACTGGGGCATAGCCCTTATTCCTTAAAAAGCTTTAAATCCAGAGTCAAGGAGGAAGGATCTAGAGGGTCTCTGCTAAGCAGTGGGCTTATGGTAGTAAGGGCAATTTTATCTTTGCCGGTGACTTCAGAAATTTGGTAAAATGCAAATCTGTGCATGCCATGGCGCATCTGCTCATGAAACTATGACTTGGTGTATGTAACAGGAAGAAGCTCGTGAACTCATAGGAAAAGAAATTAAACTTGTATGTCTGAGCTCTGGACTTGGAATCACAAGCCCTAAGATCTAGACCTAGCTCTGCCACTAACTAGCAGTGCAACCATGGGCAAGTCTTTTAGTCTCTGGGTCTTCTGTTTTCCCATGTAAAAAATGATGGGGTCGGGTTAAATTCCTAGGATGCGTTTCACTCTATCCCCATTGCACAGTTTAATACTACAAATTATGCTAAGTCATGCCAGTTTGGGGTAGGGAGAGCAAATAACTTGCTTCTGAGTGGTACCTTAATTTATCTTTTCAGCTGCTCAGAGCCACTGGGAAGCTTTATTTTCGTATGTATCGATTATTAGTGACTAAAAATAATTAGCATTGCTCCTTACATTTAAAAAAATCTTAAAATTGTGTTAATGAAATCTTCCTAGCATGTTTGAAAGGTGTAGATGGTTTATAGTGCCCCTATTTTAGAAGTGAGTAAAAGGAATCTAATACTACCAGTGAGAGGTACGTTTCCCATAATCTCAGAGATGGATTGGAAATGGACTCCGGGTCTGCTGGCTCACAGTGTAGTACTTTCTCCTCTGAAGACAGTTTTTTAAAGCAAATTTCCAGTTTCTAGCAGCCTCTGAAATTTCTATCCCTTCACACTTTTTCTTTTATAATTCTGCCACCATATCTTCACACTGTAGAAACACATCTGTTGATATAATCTTAGCACTTTCTTTGTTAGAGGTGGCTAGAATAAGAAATAGAACTACTGAATTATATCAAAACTTCATTATAAAAATCTGGCATGTTAGTTACCCTTTAACCTCAAATACAGATATTGTTTATAGCCAGTGTATGTGTCTTCACAAAGAAGAAAGAAAAAGTGGCATTCATGGTAAAATAAACTAGAAAATTAGGCAGAGAGCTCAGGAAACAACAGAGATAAGAACAAATATCTGAGATTCTTGTTAATAAATATGACTCTGTGTCAAAAAATATCTGATATTAAAAGACTTTAAAATCAACAGAAGGAAATATTTTACCTTGTATCCAAAATACAGTTATTGTGAATCCCCACTTGCTACCCTTACTCATTCAAGAAATGTGTAAAAGTATCTATTATATGACAGCACTGGATATACTATAGTGAACCAAACAGAGTTCCTGCCCTCATAGAGGTTACAGCCTATGCAGAGATAAACATTCAACAAATAATCATGCAAATAAACTCATACTTACAAGTTGTGTTAAAGTGCTATGAACAAAGAATAGAGAGGTGAAATAAAACAGATGTACAATTGCTAAGTTTAATAGTTGTCTACAGCAGTAATCGAGTGATAAACATAGTCATTAAAATGCCCTTTCCTCAATTATTGCATCTCTGTAGTGTTTGCCTGTTGATTATTCCCCACTTCACCTCCCCACCTTCTGGAAACTTTCCCCTCCTCTGCTGTTTTGTGCCTTGACCCATCACAGGTACCCACTTAGAATTCACTTAGTGGCAATGGCTGTAGAGCACCTCCTTTCTGTGCATCCTCAGCTTCGTCTGCCCCTTGCATACAGGCATTCCCCCAGGTCTGATCCTTAGCCAGCTTCTTTTACCTCTCCACTCACTTAGGGAAAACTTCTCTGCAGCTAACTGCCAATCCTCTGGGTCTTCAGCCAACACCTCTCACCTGCTGAGCAGCAGCATCTCAACCTGGATTTCCTCCCATTCAGATATAAAGTCAGCCTTCCTTCCCCCTTTCTTCTGTCACTTCCCACCATTCCCCAGACCAGCTCTTCTCCCCTGACTTGTCTGTTTTTGTAAAGTCTGTTTTGGAATGGCTGAAGTTTGAAACCTTCAAATTAGTCTGTCTTTTCTCTCTTTCTGCCCTTTTACATCTCAGTAATCATGAAGCTCCATAGATTTTATCCCTGGAGCAGACAGAGAAGACATCTTATTTTTTCCATTCTTATTCCCTCCATGCTTTGTTCTGGGAGTGGTTGCTTCTCACCCGGGTTGCTCCCAAAGGAAGGCACAGCTCTCATCATATCACTTCCTCATACCTTTGCAGACTTTTCATTGCCTGTTGAAATAGGTCCAGAAGTTTACTCTGGAATGAAAGGTCCTCTCTGACTTCTCCTCAACTTCCCTTCCAGGTTTAGCACCTCAGAGTCCTAAGTCTACCTGCACAGCACCACTGGCTACATGGGGGTCCTTGGACAATTATTTTAAACTCTCAGACCTTTAGCTTCTTCATCTATAACATGAGAAAAATGACTAGATAAAGTATCTTTGTGATTGCTGCTAGGCCTATCATTCCATACATATTTTTCTTATGATTCTCTGAGTGTAGGCATGGTCTGTCATACTGTTGTTTCTTGTACCTGAAATCCCCTCTGTTAGCTGCCCATTTTCAAAGCCTGGTTCAGATGCTATTTCCTCTTCCTTGAGACCTTTTCAGTCCCCTCCATACAAATGTGACCTCACCGTCTTGAAGTCCCACGCCTTCTAACATATATCCATGCCTTCTAACATATATCCAAGTTGCTATGTTCTTTTCTTTTTTCCCAGTAGTAAGCTCTCTGAAGGCAGTGGCTATATCTTATTTTATCTTTGAATCCCTAGCTGCTAACAAGTTTCTGGTACTTAATAGTTGCTTGATAAATATTTAATTGATGAATAAAATTATCTTTAAATTTTGGAGACTCTTCACCAAAAAAGATATACAAAAGATGTATACTCCACAAATGTATACTTTATGATGTAAAATTTCACTTCAAGCCCATAACCTTGATAGACTGGATTTTGTGTTTTTATAATTCATGTAGGGTGGATCAAGCTACATATCTCAGGGACTGAAATCAAGCCCAAAACTGTACTTTCAATGGAATACATCTATGAAAACTAACTTGTTTGGCTTTAAGGTTCAATGAACATGAGAATATTAGTGAAAGATGACACAAAACAATAAAGCAATTTATATTTCCAATGTAGCATGTCTGAAACCTATCATAGAGATCTTCTGTTTTCATGATTTGAACACTGATTTATTCCTTGGATAGTAATTTTTTTTAACTATTTTATTTAAGTTTGAAAGAGCCCAACTCAATTCTACCTTTTATGACCAGAAAAATAAATTACTTTGAATCTTATGGAAATGTCCACATATTAGTTATACTCAGGACAGATAACCTCATAAAAGATAACTGGCAAATAAAAAGCATCAATTGTTGGTGTAGTCATTAAAGCATACTCTTCGGAAGACCGGGCGCAGTAGCTCACGCCTGTAATCCCAGCACTTTGGGAGGCCAAGGCAGGTGGATCACCTGAGGTCAGAATTCAGGACTAGCCCGGCCAACATAGTGAAATCCCGTCTCTACTAAAAATACAAAACTTAGCCAGGCATGGTGGCAGTTGTCCATAATCCCAGCTACTGGGGAGGCTGAGGCAGGAGAAACGCCTGAACCCAGGAGGCAGAGGTTGCAGTGAGCCGAGATCGTGCCATTGCACTCCAGCCTGGGCAACAAGAGCAAAACTCCGTCTCAAAAAAAAAAAAGCCATACATACTGTTTGTTGTGAATCTATTCTTTGCACCATGCTGTTCTTTGAGTTACTGTAACCCTATAGGGCAGCAGTCCCCAACCTTTTGGCACCAGGGACGGGTTTTGTGGAAGACAATTTTCCCACAGACCTAGGGGTCAGTGGCAAGGGTGGTGGTTTTAGGATTAAACTGTTCCACTTCAGGTCATCAGGCATTAGTTACATTCTCATAAGGAGTTTGCAACCTAGATCCCTCGCATGCGCAGTTCACAATAGGGTTCGCGCTCCTATGAGAATCTAATGCCTCTGCTAATCCGACAGGAGGTGGAGTTCAGGCTGTGATGCTCACTCACGCCCACCCATTGCTCACCTCCTGCTGTGAGGCCCGGTTCTCAATAGGCTACAGGCTGGTACATGTATGCAGCCTGGGGTTGGAGGCCCTTGCTATGAGGTATATACAGTTGACCCTTGAACAACATGGGTTTGAACTGTGTGGGCTCGTTTATATGCAGATTTTCTTCTGTCTCTGCCACCCTGAGACACCAAGACCAGCCTCTCCTTTTCCTTCTCCTCCTCCTCCTCCGCTTACTCAAAAATTAAGACAATTAGGATAAAAATCTTTATAATGACCTATTTCCACTTAATGAATAGTAAATATATTTTCTCTTCTTTATGATTTTCTTAATAACGTTTTTCTTTTTCCAGCTTACTTTATTATAATAATACAATATATAACATATACAACATACAAAATATGTGTTAATCAACTGTTTATATTATTGGTAAGGCTTCTGATCAAAAGTAGGCTATTGGTAGTTAAGTTCTGGAGGAGTGAAAAGTTATACAGGGACTTTAAACTGCACAGGGGGTTGGCACTCCAACCCCCATTTTATTCAAAGGTCAAATATGTTACCACTTTTCTTTCACATATGAGAAAAATGAACCATGGATATTAAGTAACTTGCCTACAGCCACGTAGTAAATAATTATGGAGTCAGAATTTAAAACCAGAAAACTTTTACATCAACGTGCTCTTTATAAATATTTTTGTTTTTGTTTTGCTTTTTCATTTCTTAGCTATGAGTAAAGACTATTAGCTGTTTGTGTTTTGAGGGCAGCGCAAGCTTTTTCTTTTACTGACCAGTGTCACTGTAAAATGACATGGCGATGGTCCTCCCATTTCAGACTTTTAAATATATCTTTCTGTCACTTTTAATTGTGAGAAATTGATTAATATGTAAAGGAAACAAAAGAAAATAAGGATGAGAAGCTTAAAGAATAGTGAACATGGCTAATTAAACATGCTGCAGAAAAGAGTCAACTTTAAAAGTTAATTCAAATACTTTAAAGACTGACTAATTAGAAACAAACTCACATGACAAATCAGGATTCACGGAAATGAAAAATGAGACCACCAGCACTGAAACATGACCAACACATTTTTCTTTCCTTTTTTCTTCTTTCCCACCTTCCACCTCTCTTTGGTATTTCTGGAATTGACTGTTAATAATTACTGTGGTCAAAGAGAAAAATAGGAAAAAATTAAAACTCAACAAGACAACTTACAAAGCCAAAGAGGAAAATCAAAATGTGTTGCAATAACCAAGCTGCCTTTGAAGCAACAAAACAACAAAACAAGAATGTTGTGGGTATGAATAAAATGTTATGGGTCAACTATTGTGAAAGACAGTGTGGTAATTCCTCAAAGATTTAGAACTGGAAATACCATTTAACCCAGCAATCCCATTGCTGAGTGTTTACGCAAAGGAATATAAATAATTCTATTATAAAGATACATGCACGCATATGTTCGTTGCAGCACTGTTCACAGTAGCAAAGACCAAAATACCCATCAATGATAGCCTGGATAAAGAAAATGTGGTGGTATATATATACCATGGAGTACTATACAGCCATAAAAAGGAATGAGATCATGTCCTTCGCAGGGACATGGATGAAGCTGAAAGCCATTATCCTGAGCAAACTAACACAGGAAGAGAAAGCCAAATGCTGCATATTCTTATTTCTAACTGGGAGCTGAACAATGAGAACATGTGGAAATAGTGAGGGGAACAACATAGACTGGGGCCTGTCGGAGGAGAGAGGGGTTGTGGGGAGAGCATTAGGAAAAATAGCTAATGCATGCTGGGCTTAAAACCTAGGTGATGGGTTGATAGGTTCAGCAAACCACCATGGCACACGTTTACCTATGTAACAAAACTGCACATCTGCACATGGACCCCGGAACTTAAAATAAAATAAAATAAATGTTAAGGGTAAGTTTGTGAGGGCCTCCATTATTTTTTTATGATAGCTGACACCATGGTTTATATAAAACTGCTAATTGGTAAAAAAAAATACTTTTAATTGGTTATGAATTAAATAGTCTTACTTTACATAGGTTTGGGAGAATTTAACAGAAGAAGGTTGCTGCCTTCATTACCTCAGGCTGCTATAATAAAATATTAGAGTCTAGGTGACTGAAACAACAAACATTTGTTTCTCACAGTTCTGGAGGCTGGGAAGTCCAAGATCAAGATGCCTGGCCAATTTGTTGTCTGGTAAGGGCCCTTTTCCTGGTTTGCAGATGAATCCTCACATGGCAAAGAGAAAGAGGTCTGATTTCTTCTTATAAGGACACTAATCTCATCATGAAGCTCCACTGTCTTGCCCTTATCTAAACCTAATTAGTCCTCCCCAAAAACCCCCCACCTCCAAATACCATTATATTAGGGATTAGTGCTTCAATGTATGGATTTGGTAGGAGATGGGGCACAAACATTCAGGCCATAGCAGCCTTCTTCTGTAGTTAACAAGAATGGATGGGTTCTGAGTCTCAGAATGACTAGAACCAAGGTCTCTGGATCTCTCAAGCAGGGAGCGAGAGATCCAGAGACCTTGGTTCTAGTCCCTGCTCATATTACCCCTCTCTCATATTTATTGTAACATGTTGCAAAACCTAACCAGAAAAAGAAAATAATATAATTCACCTCTTACCAGCAGGCAGTACTGCACAATTCTGCCACACAGAGCCCAGAAAAGGCAGGCAGAAGGGAACTCCCTAGATCCAGAAAGGAAAATTAAGTGACTTGAGAAAATATGTAAAAGGCTAAGACTGGGTAAGAGGCTCTGCAAATTCCTTCTAGTCACAGACACATTTTTTCTGGGGGTCACCTCATAGGGCCAGTGGTCCCTCAGCAAATCCAGAAGTATGTTCAAGTTTTGATCAAAACTCCATGTTATACTGATAGCTGGTTTAATCTCGAGTCCTGCCGCAGACTGTTTAATGGTACCATAGTACCTACCAAAGGCATTTTTGAGTATGGATGTCCCCTTACTCTTAATGAAAGTCCTGGTGGAGGAGCAAGCGCCAGCAGTAGAAATGTAATTCTATAAAAGGTAAACGGTGATTACAGTTATATTAACTCCTTAAGGCACAGTGATCTTTCTCTAAGAGCTTGTAGGGAAAAAGTTAATGGCCCTCTGAAAAGAGAGTAATTTATTTCCTTTTATCTACTTTATAATTTGCAAATGAGCATAGCCCATGCAAGTTGAGCAGGCTTCTCTCACTGATGGGTACATATCCAAAGTTTCATGCAGGTAAAAGCACTGGAAAAAACATGAGAGAGTTCATCTTCTTCCTTAGGAGCTGGGACTGAAACTGGTCCACAGGACTCCAGGGAGGTGGTTTGAGGAATCCTACATGGTCCCTGGGATCATCATTTAGAAGCTTTGAGAGAATAAAGATTCTTGTTCTCTGAACCTGCTGTCCGATGTAATTTGAATTGAACCTTGAAGCCCCTAAAAGTCTGGATGCAGTGACCATACATTCAGTTCCATTTATTCAACAAGCCAGGCAAGGATCGTCAAATCAATAACATGACTGTGCCATCTGCCTTCCCTTTGCTCACCATCACAATGAAAAATGACTCCTTAAGTGTTCTGTGAGGCAATTAACTCTGAAGGCAGAGCTGTAATGGAGAGAGGCTGAGTTACATTTGTATTCAAAACTTTACTGGTAAAATGGAAAGGAAGCTGTTGTCCATATTAATAGATACATAAAATGTATAAATGGGATAATTTGGTATTACTCTATTTATGCATAATATTATACAACTGCAGAAACACAGAGCTAGGAAGGGCACTGAAATGACATATGGCTCCTCCAACTGCATGCAGCCACAGCTGGTGACCCTGTCCAGAATCATCTTGGACAGACAGACTGTTTCTAAAGACATTCCCAAAAGTCATGCTGATAACTTCTGGGACTAATTCATTCTGTTATTTAACAGTCTTCACTGCAATTTGATTCCGTTTTCTTTTGTTCTCTTTCTTCTTGTTCTCATCTCTCTAGAAATAGAGAACAGCTAATTATGCTCCCTATAATAATCCATCATGTGGTAGAAGGCAGTTTTGAAATCACCACCCAGCCTTCAGTTCAGGTTCAATACATCACCCCCAGTCCTTCCATCTGGGCCTTTAAAGAGCCTGGCTTCTAGCTTGAGTCATCTGGTGACTCTCAGAATGCTCTTCAAACTTCCCAAATATTATTGGTTCAAGAGACATGAAATAGAAAGGGACTCTGTCCGTTTGTTCGACAGATGAGGAAACTGAGGCTTATCAGAAAAGATATCCAAAGATATCCTCAGAGTTCATCATTTACTGTATGGCAGAGCCAATCCAAGAGCCCTCTCCGGCTTTCCTCTCCTTGTTTGTTTCTCAGCGCCTAACCTCTCTTTTCAACCAGCTGCCCTGCCCTGCTAGGCAGTGCTTCCCCACTTGCAGTTTGGTAGGACTCCTTTGTCCCTGCCTGACCTTTTCTGCCATTCTGCATTTTGTATCTATGCCCACGGTTTTTCTCGCACAAAAAAAGGAGCAGTTTGTTAGTTTCACTTATGTTTCAAGGTCATATTTGAAGCTTAATCCTATCCTTTTAAATGCCTTTCTAATGCCCTGTGACCCATTTGATGTTTTCTGAAAATATGATAATTTTAGGGAGATGTTAGATGCCTCACAGTGCTGGATTCCAAAGGGACTTTTAAAATACCATTTGTTATGAATGCACAATACCACTGTCACTTTGCAGGTACCATTGCCTCTGCCTAGATTGCCCTACCCATCAGCCCCTCTCCAATATACACACCTCCCCTTTTACACCAAGAGAATTTCGAATTCAAAGGTCACCTCTTCCATGAAACTTGTCCCCATGTCTACCCATCCTCAGTCCTCTGCTTTGCTTTTTCATTTACTGTTATAAAATTTTTCTTACACTGTCTCCGTCCTACCCAGGCGAGCTAAGGGCAGGGATGTTTCCCTTATTATATCTGTAGGGGCTAAATGGTGCCTACAACATAGTAAAAAGCCAGTATATTTGCTTAATTATTTCCCCCACTTCTCTTACCCGTGCATGTTGGTGCTAACTTCCCAGAGTCCAACTCTTAAGCTAGCTGTAAATTCACACTTTCTACTGCCCTTTGTCATGTACCTTGCTATAATTAATTATAGATGCTCCTCAGGTTTTAAAAATGATAAACCACCCTAATCTCTGGCCTGAAATTTGGCTTATGAAATAGAAATGAAAACTTTATTGAGGTTAAATCAGTTCCTTACTACTAACTAGGCCTGTTGTCTCAGCCCCATCCCTGTGACCTATTTGTCTCAAGTCTTAGTAGTCATTTTGCAATACGTGATTTTTTCTATGTTTAACAAATTTCTTTCGGTCTTTTGTTGTTTTTTTCCAGATATAAAAATATCACTTTGATACTCTGGTCATTCATAAGATCATTGTTTGATCATTTTTAACACCATTCTTTTTCCTTTTCTCAAAAATGAGGCCAGGCGCAGTAGCTCATACCTGTAATCCCAGTGCTTTGAGAGGCCAAGGTATGAGGATCGCCTGAGGCCAGGAGTTTGAGACAAACCCAGGCAACATAGTGAGACCCCCATCTCTACAAAAATTAGAAAAGAAAAAAAAATAATGTTTCATAGATTCTTTATTCTCAGTACTTTAAGCAGGATCAGAGCCCTTACCACTTTTCTTGATGGCCTAGGTATGACTCACCAGACTCTGCTTCTGCTCCTTGGACCATCCATTTATAGCTTCTGCTGATTCTTGCTAGGCTACCTGGCTCCTGTATCCTTTGTTGTGGATTTTTAGATCACAGTTGTTCTTTAAGACTGAAATTTTTCAAGCATGTTGAAAGTCTCTTTTTAAAGCATTATTTGTTATTAGTATTTTCTGTGACATATAAAAACAAGCCAAATTTTTAAACCTATTGCCTACTGCATTACAGGTTATATTCTGTTTCCCTTTATGTTTCCAATGGATCACTTTAGTCCTCGCTGTGTTGCTTTTCACCTTCCCTGATGCTTCAGAATCATTGTGTTTTGCTCAGCTTCTTAGGTGACTTACAGTCTTGTTAGAGCACTCCTAAGTTCCATTTTAGCTCTTTGTGCAGCTCTTGCCTGTCCATTTGAACTTCCCCTCAACTGACTTTTTTCATATGCATTAAAAGTATTTCTCAGAAATGCAAACTAAAACACTACTGAAATACTATTTCTTACCTCTTATGTTGGTGAAATTTAAAAAGCGTGGCAACCTAGTGCTGGGAAGAATGCAAACTGGTCCAACAACCCTGTTGGAGGGGAATTTGACAAGACCTGACACAGCTACACTTGTACTCTTTTGACCCAGCAGTCCCACTTCTAGGAATTTACCCTAAAATACACCTCCAGCAATATGAAACTACATATGCATGAGTTATTTATTTTAGTACTTTTTTGTAATCACAAATGTTGGAAATAACCTGAATGACCATACATAGGGAAGCAGTAAAATGAATTTGATACATGCATAAATGGAATACACTGTACCTTTAAGAACGAACAAGGAAGACCTTGAGAAACTCATATGAAATTATTTCCAAAATATATTAAGTGAGAAAAGTAAAGTGCATACAGATATCTAGAGTGTCTGTCCTTAAAATAAGAAATAGGGACTATAAGGAAATCTACAAATGTCTACTCATTTTTGCAAAAGATGTATAGAAAGATAAGTCAGAAACCAACAAGACTGTTTACCTACAGGAAATAAAGCGAAATGGGGTATAAAAATGGAGCAATGAGAGGGGGAGTTGGAGGGACACTTTCCTGAGTACACTTTTGTATATAACTCCGACCCTTAGAAAAAACCTGACCTTTCACCTACCCAATCAGTTAGGATGTGGGAGAACCCAAAATGAAATACAAACTGTAAAAAATGAACCTAAATATATTCAAATGAATCAATAACTATGCTGGGGGTATTATTCAAATGAATAAATAACTATGCTGGGAAGAAAAGCGCAACCTAAGTACCTTTAGAAAATGATTATTTTGACTATATACTGTAATGCTAAAGGCAACCAAAAATATATATACAAACGTACTATAGTTGTATATTTGTTTCTTCTACAAATAGGAGCATGGACCAGCAATTCTGACACTACTTAATGTCTATGCTAGGATTGAACAAAGTAAATATTTTCTGGGTAATGAGAGCTAGTTTTCTCACTGTCAGAGAAAAATGATACGTATGAGGAAAGTGAGAAGACTAGAGTGAACCCTGTGGCATTGGGTTGGAATTAGAGGGATCAGTATGAGTTTATTCACATATAGGTGGATGCACATAGAAATACAGATGTATGCATGTATGTTGGTATACAATTGTGTGTTTCTTAATGCTGCCTGCTGAGAGGTCCTAGAAGCAATGACATCTCAGTAGCAATAAATGTACTTAGCACTCATCTCTTGGTTTCTTGACACCATTCTCCAATAAAATGAACCAGGACTTTTGGGTATATGGTTAATTCCAGGGCTAAGAAGGGCCAACGCAAGATAAGCTTGGAATATCTAATGGTTCGAGAAAATAAGTACTCAAAAAATTATGAGACGTGTTAAAAGGACTTAGGAGCCAACCCGAAGGAGCAGCTAATGGCCAAAGTTAGAACAACTCGAACAAAGTAAATAAGTATAGTATTGGATTATTACTCAGTAAATGTAAGATCCGTGAGTCCACACTGAAAGATTGAATAGATAAAGAACAGATAGTTCGAGATCAGCCTGGTCAATATGATAAAAACCTGTCTCCACAAAAAATACAAAAATTAGCCAGCCATGGTGGCGTGTGCTTATAGTTCCAGCTATTCAGGAGGCTTAGGTGGGAGGATCGCTTGATCCCAGGAGATTGAGGCTACGATAAGCTGAGATTGCACCACTGCACTCCAGCCTCAGAGCCTGGGTAACAGAGTGAGACCCAGTATCTCAAGAAAAAAAAAAAAGTGGGAGAGAAGAGAGCAGTACTTTCTTATAGTAGAATTCTAATTCATGGATATAGAAATAAGGGAAATAGAAAAATCACCATTAGACAAATACCGCAGTAGTAATTGTTAAAGGCAAGAACCATTGATGAAATCGAAAGTTAGTAGGACAAAATACGTTGTAAAACAACACATATGTATAGTCAGAGTATCTTCCCACAAGACATTTATTAAAAAGGGGAAAGCAGTGAATTTGTAATAAAGAACCCTAGCAGACATGGCTTATCCAAATGATCAAGGTCAATATAACTAGTAATAATAACTAGTAATATAGAAACCATATGACCACTGACATGTTGCATGGAGAAGAGCAAAATATCACTTCTGTGGTATTCTTGTCAAATGTATAACACCAATGTAATCATAAGAAAAGACCAGACAAATCCAAATTGAGGGACAGTTTACAAAACAAAACCACCAAAACTCTTCAAAAGTGTCAAGGTCATAAAAGACAAAGACTGAGGAAATAACACATTAGAGTCTAATAACATATACATGCAATAAAATCCTAAATTAAATCTTGGAACAAAAATAATACATAACTGAGAAAACTGGTAAAATTCAAATAGGGTTTATTGATTACTCAATAATAGTGTATCAGTGTTGATTTTCCAGTGTTAATCATTTTACTCTGGTTATGTAAAAAGTTTTCGTTTGGGGAAGCTGAATGAAGAGCAAATGAGATCTCTGTACTCATTTGCAGTGTTCCTGTATGTCTAAATTTATCTCAAAGTAAAAAGTTAATAGAAGTATTTTGTCAGGACTCTTTTGAAAGTTGGTCATATTCCAAAGTTCAATCTATAGTTTACGGGCTCTATTTTCTCATAGAAATCATATTTATTTCATTGTATGGTTCCTGGGCCAGCCTCAAAAGCTTACTTAACCTACAATTTATATATATATATATATATATATATATATATATATATATGTGTATCTCTATTTATTAAGTAGTCTCACTGTACTCTTGAACATAACATACTATAGCCATGTTCCCATTATAGAAAAATACCGCTATCTTACAGGTAAAGAAATGAGGTTACGGAAAGGTTTCTTTACTTGGCCCACATTTTTTATTTTAAGCTTTTAGAGCAAGCAAGTTGCAGACCAGATTTTAGAGCCAGGTCTGTGTGATGCCGTATGCTGAGCTTCCCTACCGAGGTATCTGAGGTTTCGTCTGCTAGGCCACTCACTCACATATTAGCCGCTGAAAATGGGCAAATCTTATGGACACTTCTGTGCTGTCCTCTGGAATCTTTCCCTTGATTCTTTTTCTTTTCCTGGATTGTTGAACAAAATGTTCATGTTTATTTTGTTCGTGAGAATTGCCTTATTTTTAAAATAGTGACTTTTAAATAGTTTGTGGGTTTTTTTCTCTAATTCTGCCTACCATTTTAAAACCATGTTTTATAGCTAAATCAAAAAGTGTAGAACTCCTAATGCAACATTTGGAGCAAAGTTAATAAAATTTTAAAACAAGATGATATATATTTACTAAATTACACTGTGCTTATAATGTGCTACCATATTTTTGTTAAAATTTTTTAAATGCTTTAGATAACTAAGCATCTCAAGACTATAATATTAGGCTAAGAAGCTCTTTCCTATTGAAATATTCATAAATTATGTTGACATGAACATGGCGTTCTGAACAATTATAAGCAGTGGGGCTCGTAATGCAAATGTCACTCCTAGTATGACTTTTTCTGAACTTAGAAAATATATGCAAGTAGTCTATGAAACTGTCCAAAAGACACACAGAAACCAAAACCAAAACAAACAAAAACCACCATTTGTCAGATACTTACTGTGATTCAGTCACTGTCGTAAGTATTTTCTTATGTTTTCTCATTTAATCTTGCAGTAACCCTGTAAGGTAGATACTACTGTGTCTATTTTACAAATTAGCAAAATCAAAGTTCAAAAACCTACCAGTAGTTAGAGAGCTCATAACTGACAGGACCAAGATATGAACCTAGCTTTTGTGTCTACTCTACAGTTTATGCCTTTAATCCTTGTACAGTACTCTAGTGTTTCCTGACAGGAAAGTATTAAATACAGCATAGAAAACTAAGAAGGAAAAATGGCACCAACATGAAATATGTTAAGCTTACATTTAATCTGCTGTTTTATGGGGCTTTTTTTTAAAGGAGCGAAAAGAAAAGCTACAAGGGATTTTAAAGAGTAATTCAAAGATCAAACATGATTTTATCTTTTGTCCCAGAGCACTTCAGATTCAAACCCAAGGCTTCACTGCTGCTGATGCGCATCCGCCTCTGAGTCTCATAATTGGTTAATTTACATCATGTGTGTCACCAGCAGCTTAAAAAGGGAACAGATGTCAGTTTTAGGAAATCCTGGGAATTTCAGGCTTGCTCAGACTAATTGGTCCAATTGATAAAATGCAAATGAGAAAATAAATTCAAACCTTTACCATAATAAATCTGAATTCTGACCAGTAAAGATGAATGTAACTGCCTTTCTGAAATTCCTATTTTTCACAGAGTAAAAAACATGTTTTTTCTTTAAAAAAATAAAACCATATTTGTCCTTTAAGAAAGTATTAATGTTGAACTGGTAATGTAAGAGTTACTTAGAAATTTTAATAGAAAATATTAACTGTTTTATACAATTAAATTCAATTTTTGGATTTCTTTTTTTAGAGCAATAGAATTCCATTCTGTCACTTGTTGGCTTTAATGTCAACTTGATAACACATCTAGGAATAGCAAGCAACTAACTGCTTAAGTATTAACGTTTTTTCCATGTCATATAATAAGAGGAAGTTTCCATTTACTTATATCATCTTTAGTAGAAAAGAATGGTACAAGTCAAGGTCAAAGCCTCCTTACTGGAAGCAGCAGCCTGGCAGGCTGCTTAGGGATCCTCATATGCTTTTTCCTCCCACTGAAGTGGTCCTCTTTCCTCTCTTCCAAGTTCAGCGTCATTAGCATAACAGGATCAGACAACTAGAGTTCGTCTTGTTCAGCCCTCTGTCTTGTGCCGCTTCCATCTTATATTTTTTAACATAGCCACAGATTGGGAACACACAGTTTCTCACAGTAATAATTCCACATCTTAATTTCCTTTTAGTATTTGGAATGTGGCCACCGTGTGAATATTTTTTTTTTTTAATTTTTTGAGACAAAGTCTCACTCTGTCGCCCAGCCTGGAGTGCAGTGGCACAATCTTGGCTCACTGCAACCTCCACCTCCCAGTTCAAGTGATTCTCCTGCCTCAGCCTTTCAAGTAGCTGGAATCACAGGCATGTGCCACCACTCCCAGCTATTTATTTTTTATTTTATTTTATTTTTTTGTATTTTAGTAGTGATGGGGTTTCGCCATGTTCGTGAGGCTGGTCTCAAACTCCTGGCCTCAAGCTATCCACCCACCTCAGCCTCCCAAAGTGCTGGGATTACAGGCTTGAGCCACTATGCCCAGCCCATCATGTGACTTTTATACAAACATAGAGCTTATCCATTGAATTGGTTGCTGCCCTTTTCAAGACTGTTACCTTGGAAGGTTAAATGTACATATTCGAGTGATATGCATCTTAGTATTTTAGGTACAGAGAAAACTCTGGGACTTACAACTTATTCTAGCTCCTGTGCCTTCTCTTTCATCTTCTTCCAAAATTTCCTACATTAGCATCTATTATTGCCATCTTCATTTATTCCCTAGCCCATTGTAATCTGACTTCAGCACTCACTTCTCTATTAAAACTCTCGCCAGTGAGGTTACCCGTGACCTCCATGTCTCTTAATAGGGACAGTTGGGTGCACTCTCATTTTCTCCAACCCACTCATTACACTAAGAGTTATCATCTGCCTCCTTAACTAAACTAAGAGCAACATGGAGGCGAGGGCCATCTTTCTGTATCACAGTATCCTCTATGTCCAGCACACACCTGATATCACAGACCCTCAATGCTTCACTGAATGAATGAATGAATGCATACTCACCCCCTCTCATTTTACACATACAGACACAGAAGCCCTAAAGAAGGCATGCAGTTCGCCCAAGGTCATACAGCTGATTATTAGGAGAAACAGCATGTGACCTCAGGTCTTCTAACTCTCAGGCCAATGCCAGTTGGTTTCATATAATATTGATGTGGCTGAAAAGAGGTTTTGGCTCCTTTTAAATTGTTTTCAAAGCCCACAATATATTCTTTTGCATATATTTGGTGGCAAGTCTTTATTCTTTTAATTGGTGGCTTTTATTTTTGAAATTATCCCGAAGCTACCAGGACACACAACGTGTTTCACAACATATAAGGCATTACAAAATCTGCAAAGGGGTATTAAAAGAGCTGTCCAGTCTACTTTTAGCCTAAATAATTTCAGGCCTTATAGTGGGAGCATTATTAGCCAGAGCAATTTGCATAAAAATATACAAGGGGAGGCTTTGACTCTATTCTCATCTGTAGTAGCCAGGAATCCCCAACATTAGTGGGAAAGAGCTAGGCTCCTTGGATAGTCAGATATTTGTCTACGTGTGTGCCTGTGAGTATATGCCCGCATGCACAGGTGCTGTGGATGGGGGAGGAGGAAGAGGGGCCAGGGGTGTTGGGATATTCCTTCTGGGAAAGGAGGACTCATTTCTCTTCTACTGTTCATTTCCACTCATCTCCCACCACCACACACAAACATCTGCTAGTCTCCCCCATAGCTCATGGCTATTTATGTTTTATAGGTTGATTTTCTGATTATAAAATTAATGTTTTCTTTGTTTAAAATTTAGAAAACAGAAACAAAAATCTTACAACCCTGAGATAACCAATAAAACACATATTTTATTCAGGACTTTAGACATATTTGGATTTCTTTTTATGTAAGCGGCATCATTTTTTAATGAAGTTCTGTATTCTGCATTTTTGCTGAATGTTATAAAATGAGTATTTCTCCATGTCATTAAAAATTCTTCAGAAATATAATTTTAATGACTGCATATTGCATTTTATGGACATATCATAAACTTCCTAATTATTCTCCTCTTCTTGGCTATTTATGTTGTTCCCAGACGTTTTTTTTTTTTTTTTTTTGGTGTTATAAATAGCGCCGTGAAAAATATTTCTGGGTAAAACTTGTGTCCACATCTCTGATTATTTCCTTGGGATACATTATTTGTTCTGAAGCTAGCATATATGAACCATACTTAGGTTTATCAATACATATTGCTAAATTGTTTTTTGGGAAAATTTTACCAACTTTTTTCAGCCAACTGAGGTATTTTGAATGTCACAAAAAAGTAAATTATGATAAATGGCCATACTCTCTCCCTAAAGAAAATGACAGTAGGACATAGAAAGGCAGTCAGATTTTCCAAATCAAGGGGTTGATCACAATTGACTAGCTATTGGCTCCTGCCTTTGGCAAACCAGAAGCCTGGCAGAGGCCTAATAGAGGAAGAGTCTAGCAGAAATCATCTGAAATTAAGATAAGGCCATCCTTTTGCATATGAAGGGCCAGGTAGCAAAGTATACCAATATATAGCTAGTGCTTTTGGAATATGCAGTTTATTATTTGACACATACCTGCATCCTAAAAGCATCTGAGGTAAGCACTGGTTATCTGGGACCCAACTGCTCCTGAAGGACTAACCCCTGAACTCCCCAGCTGGCATAGCTAAGTAACCAGATTCCAAAGCAGAGATTATTATCCTCATATTCAGTGTGACCTAACCAACCCATCTTGACATTGTTTCTGATAATATCATGCATATCTTTATATATCAATCAAGCGTTTATGAAATGCAGTAAAACATTAAAATGGCTAAGAGCATAGACTCTGGAGCCAGAATGTCTGAGGTTTAATTCCTAGCTCTACAATTCGGTAGCTGTGTGATCTTAGGCAAGTTACTTAATCTATCTGTGCCTTAGTTTTCTCATCCATAATTTGAAGATAAAAATAGTTCTTTTCTTTATAGTTGTCATGAAGAGTAAGTGAGTTAAAACATATAAAGTTCTAGGAACAATATCAGGCCCATAGTAAATGCTATATACAAATTTCCTACTATTATTATTTCAAGTTGCTAAGAATTAACTTCAGCAGAGGAACTAACATTAGATAATACAAATATTTTAAAGCAATTGCTTGAGCTTTGGGAATAAAGGAATGCTTTTTTTCAGCTAGGATCCCAATAATATTTCAGTTCTGTCCTTGAAAAGTTTTTTTTTTATGATGAGTGTACTTAGTAAATTTTTGAATCTCTCAGACATATTTGAAAGCAGTGTCTTATACTGGGGACAAGGACCATTAGCATTACCACCCATCTGATACTTTCCCCTTTACACTAAGGCATTATTCCCATAATCTTACAACTTTCCCATAATTCTACAACCCAGATAATAACAATGACAATGACAACAAAAGGCATATTTCCTTTTAGGACTTTCTTTTTGCCGTAGCCTTTCTCTTAGATTCATCTGGATGAATCTCACTGATAGGTTGAGATTATCAGAGTGTGTCTAGAATCTGCCAGTACCGGTCCTAGAAAGTCCTGGTCAGATTCTTTCTATATATATATATGACTTTTGACAATGAACCATTTGAAATCTAATTCCACTGAATGATCCAGATAAATAAATAAGCTAAATGAAAAGCATCCAAGGAAAGGAGCTACTCAAAGAAGCAGGAACTGCTTGACCAGCAGAAATTGGACCATGGACATGAGGGTTTATAAACTCTGGGCTATCATGGATAATTGAAAGTCATAATTTTCCAAAGGGCTTAATTGAATATTTGAAAATTTGTATGAAAATAAACTGAGTCAACTAAATAATAATAAACACAGCTAAACTAAACAATATAAATCTTCAAAAGAAGAACCCTAATTAAAAAGATAGATTGCACTTCCTGGACTTTGCCATTCTGGTTGTTTTCAATATTATGCCACTGGGAAAATACAACTGTTTCTAATCAAATAATTTAAACTCCCATGCTGGGGCTTAAGTGTGTGTTCTCCCATTTCTCTCTTGCTACTTGTTTTGGGGATAAAGCAGTGCAAATTATTCAGACACCAATCAGATTTATCATCCTGTGCCTTTTGATGACATCCATCTGTTTATCTAAGAAGCCATTAAAGACTTATTGAGTTACAGTGCTATGGAGAAAATTGGGTTATCATCTATGGTTAAATCCAATTCTTGCATCTGCCATCTTTTCAGCTTGTGTGGTATATTCTGAAATTACCCGGACTTGCAGACCTGCACTACAAGAATACATTTGCTTCCTAGCCTTTCTATGTCATTTCTAGAGAATTTCTAATGTATGCACAATTTGTGGTTCAGGAAAATGTTGACAGAAAGATGTCAGTGCTTTCTGTTGTTAAAAGTTCAAAAGCCTAATAGAGACTATGCCAGCTTAAAAGTCTTATTCAGAAGTGGGTACTGTCCAATTCCAACGTTTGTGTTTAGACTAGCCTATTCAAAGGAAAATTTGACTCTAGGTCACAAAGGTAGAATTGTGTTAATCAGAAGATAAAGATAAATTAATATCAAGTCAAAATTCAAACAGACAAAAAAAAAGTGAGAGCTCATCACAAACAGTGTTAAATAAATACCAGCAGGTAAACTGATAAGACACAAAGGATCCAATCTTGCTAGGGAATGACTAGGTAGAAGTCCAGTGCTTATCTCACAAGTCAAGCAGCTTAAGCAAGGCTAAAAGTCATGTTTTCTGAGCTGGTGAAGAAGCAGTGGACTGTGTGGAGAAAACTAATTGAAATAAAGTGAATATTTGCAGTTTCCGGGAGATACTGTTATATCCTGACTGCAGGAGCCCCAGAGAAAGAGCAACTGTAAATCAGGCAGATGCTTCAGTTTGCCAATTTTTCTAGCATTTGTCAGAGAAATAATGAAGAACCCATCAGGAAAACATTTCCTTGATTTGTTTATGTAAATCAGGCCAGAATTCTGGGAAACCCAGGTTTTCTGGGAATCTTCAAGAATTACAGCATAGCTGCTCCTCCTGAAATTCTAGCTGTACACACTATTTATTGAGCATTTAAGAAGATCTTTCCAATCATATTTCACAGTTTCCTTTCTTTGTTTTCCTCATAGTAAGATAAGTACCCTGAAATGGGAGACAATAGCCATGCAATAGCTGAGCATAATCAGTTGAGATCTACATGCCACATATGGCTGGTTTCAGAAGGATATTCATTTGTCTGTCTACCTGTTTGCTTCCTGTGACCTTCATATAACTTCAACCTGTACTGTCAGCAGAGATGCTGTTTTTGTGTCACTGGTGATGCCACAGTGAAAGAAAAATATTGCCAAGGTAAGGATGACAAGGAACCAGGACCTAGACCCTAAAGTAGCAAACATTGCAGGGAAGGGTCTCCTGGGAGTACTCTTCCACAACCTACTAAATTCATCCAAAAGTAAATTTTAGTAGGATTGAAAAATACTCAACCTCTTGTTCAGAGTGAGAAGCTATATACTGTATGATTTTAAGAGTTATGCCTTTTTGTCTTTACCACCCTAGTCAACCCACAAAATACTTGCTCTAACTTGCTGAAATTCTATGATTAACAATTCATGTATTTGTCTTAAGCTTTGTTAACCTTTTAACATATAGGTATATATAGATTATCTGACCCTTTCTTTAAAGTAGTTTCTGGTTGCAGAAAGGGAGAAGTGAGGACCCTTTGGGCCAGAAGGAGAAGATACCTCGTTTCTCCAAAGCTTTTGTCTGTGATTTACTGTATTGGTTGACTATTTAGGTTAGCATTTTGATTTTCAGTCAAAATGGCAGAGGGAAATATATTGGCCACTTTTCAGCCATTTATTCAAAGACCAGTGAGACTGAGACAATACCTGTGGACTATTCTCTAATATTTTATTGAATGACTTTATTAATTTTAGTGTTTAGGTAGGAGAAATGATATTGAGAATTCTCTAAGAAGGCTTTCAATAATTGCAATGATCAGTTAAAGGTGTTGATCCAGATGCAAATAACTGCTGGAATGGCTAATGACAAGGTTCTGGAAATGTACTAGGAATTATTCGAGACAGAAGGTCTGAGAGAATCAAAACTGATACCCAGAAATGGCACCACCACCGTCCCCTCTTTCACTATTTCCATCTTCGTATCTCCTCCACAGCTCTTCATGCTTGTCAACTTGGGGAAAGTCATGGTTGATGCCCTTCTGACAGCCTGCTGGAGAAGATCTGTTGCCTTTTCTGGCAGTCAGTGATGTCTTGTGCCACAATTGGGCTTTACTCTATGGCTTTCTTAGAAAGCAGTGTCCATAGCTGGAGGAGCCTTGAGCTCGCTGGGCTGAGTCCTTTCAGCTTGAAGCTGACCTCCCTGATTGCCCTGCCTCTCCATTGCAGTTTCCATTCTCACACTGACCAATACTAATTGAAGGAGATAGCATCACCTACTGGTAATCAGGTCCCTGCCTTGTCTTAGATTGCCATCTAATAACAACTTGAGAATTTATAAAATGTTGTTTTTCTTTACAGGTGTTTCTTGAGTTTGTTTCTCAAGTACTAGGCACTATCAGAGAAACAAATTAATATTAATTATATACAAACTGTAGGAATACAAAAGAACATTTAGATAATCACTTCTCTGAAGGAAACTACAATCTCTTCAGGCAGATAATAGATAATATGGATACCTTCCATTTCTACAAAAGAAAAATGTAGGTGAGAGAGAAAGAGCACTTACTAAAAGTTAAGTTAAATGGAGTCAGCAGAACCTGAGATTTTCATGTGATAGAAACCTGGACAGGCAACAGAGAGGGACAAGGACAGTCTAAGTGGAGAGTCACATGAGCAAAGGAGACTCAGAAATCAGAGTTCTTTGGAAGAGGGATGTTGCTGAGAAAGATCGAAGATGCTAGGAAAGCCTTACTTCCAAGATGAGCTTGAATTTGATCTGGTAGGAATTGGGAAACCATTTTGGATTTCTGAGCAGGGATCCAAGCTTAAAATGCACAGTTTTAAGAAAATTTACTTTTCTGGAGTATACAAACTCAGCTGTAAAAGAGAGGGATCAGAAGTTAAAGATCAGCTAGGAAAAATTACAGTAATCCAGGCAGGTGAGGGTCTAGATTGCAGCAGAAAAGGAGAGTCTCTGATGAATTCAAAAGTTACTGCAAAGTGGAAATTGATAGGACTTGGTGACAAATTGAATTAAATTGACTAATAAATCATTTATTATTTTGTGCATCTCAGCATTCTGCATCTCTACCAGTGAACTCATTAAAGAGATTTTTATGTTAATAGCAAAGTTTTTAATGTAAGTTGATTTGAGAGATCTTTTCTGGTTGAATACAGTTGGCAGGCTGTTGGATTTACCCTAAATATGTTAGTAGGCAAGGCCACATTTATCTGGCATCATTAAAATTAGGTAACCTAAATAAATAAAATATCTAGACAACTGAAGCTTGCTGTCATTGCCCAATTTGGGGAGGCAGTCCAGAGAGACTGGCCAGATCAGATACCATTCTGTGGTTAAGTTTTCCTGAGGGACAAATGGAGAAACAAATTCAGGGGCACTTTTTCTAAGAACGGGAAGGGGACTCCAAAAGAAATTCCCCAAACTAAGACATCAGTCTCTGAGACAAAATAGAACATGAAATGAGGATAGAGATTCAAGGGTCTAAGTAGCCCATTCATTAATGAAATAATATTACTTATGTGCATTGAGTACCTACTTCCATGCTGAAAGCTTTGCATAGGTCATTTGTTTTACTTGTATGTATTGAGCACTTACTAGGTATTGGCTGAGCAAAGAACCTAACAGGTCTGTTCCCAGCCCTTATAGAGCTTATAGTCTGGTGTGGGAGATAGTCATCAAACAAATAATTATACAAATACATACTTAGTTACAAATTGTGATCATTGCAGTAAAGGGAAATATAGAGTGGCATGGGGGTAAAACAAGGGTTCCCCACTTATATTTCACAGTCAAAGATGGTGTTCCTGAGTAAATAATATTCTAGCAGAAACTTCGAAGGATGACTGGGAATTAGCCAGGCAAAGACCAAAAGGTTGAGTGTCAAGGACACTGAAAGGCAAAGTAGGAGATCAAATACTGGGAATCTTGGAGTAGGAAGTAGGTATTTGGTTTAAGCTTTGGAACAAGGTGAAACTGGAACCTGGAATGGATGTAATTACAAATTGTCCTCGGATTACCCAGCTCAGAACCTGCAGACACACGCTAAATGAAAAAGGCAGCATATTTAATGTTCAGAACATCACAACATAGGATTTGCAGTCAGATGAATGTGGACCACTTCTTGGTTGTTTTATGCTGGGAAGACACTTACCCTTTCTCAGCTTTAATTTTTCAATCTGTACAGTGGGGCTAATACTGCTTATCTCTTGGGGATTGTGAAAGGCTCAAATGAGATAATGTCTGTAATATACTTAATTCAGTACCTGACAGACAATATATGCTCTTCCTTCATGTCACCAATTCTTTTGTTATTCTATTTAATTCATATTTATTTGGATAACAACATGAAGATACCCACATACCTAGCAACATGTAGGAACTTTAAAACAGGCATTTTCTTTGCTGCTCAGAAGCTTATCTGAGTCTTTTCCACCTATTCCCTGA
Source organism: Nomascus leucogenys (assembly GCF_006542625.1). Taxonomy (NCBI): domain Eukaryota; kingdom Metazoa; phylum Chordata; class Mammalia; order Primates; family Hylobatidae; genus Nomascus; species Nomascus leucogenys. The sequence continues at coordinate 17,681,628 of NC_044383.1, read as the reverse complement.
TCTGTACTTGTGTTTCATATCTTTGAGGCTCTCTGAAGTGAAATCTCCAGATTGGGAAAGGGTTAAGGGATTTATATGTAAATAGACATAGAATTCAGTGTGTGCTCAATTAAGATTTGATGAATGAATTGATTACTGTATAATTATAGAGATTTGACAGTGATAACCATAGTTAATTAATTGCTAAGATCGTGTACACTAAAAAATATTTTAAAGCATTTTTTAGTAATTTGTGTTTTTAAGTTGTTAGTAAACTGAATTGCAACCTTTTGTTCTCTGAATATTCTCTTAACTATAAATCTACCATGTTTTAATCAGAGAAATGTTCTGACAGTTCCAGGAAAGGAAACATTTTTTCTGTTTAAAACATTTCTAGCATTTCAGCCAAACAATTTATCTAGAATGGTTCTCCCTTTAAAAGGAATAGTAGACAATTAGAAGCATAGTACAGTAAATTTTCTGCCTTATGGATCCAAGCCAAAAACCAGAGAACTTTTGTGCTTTATAAGCAATTGTAAACTAAAATGAGTAACTGGTATATTGTAATAGACTCGGCTTTGAGATGCTATTACCTTAGAATACTTTTCCGGCTTTCTTAGAAGCACGAGAACAAAATTGGGAAGAAGGCATTTATCTGATTGAAGCTAGGATGCTACTTGCATTGTACTTCACTTTAGGTAGAAAGGCAGTCATTTTACTTGCTGTTAATGTGAAAAGAGTTATCACTTCTCTTTAGAATGTAGCCAGCAAATAAACATCTAAAGCCTATACATATGGCTAGAAACAAAGCTGCCCATATAGCCTTAGACCTCCCTGAATCTGATCAGGCCCTAGGATACTGTTCTGGTCATCACAGTGGGAAGCTACAGGTTTGCTCAAACCAAGTACATCTATGGGAGTTACTAAAACCTCTCCTTAGCACTTCTCCAGAATATGGAAGTTTGGGAAAGCCCACTCCAGAGGGTCCCTACATATACCTACATAAAAGCTTTATTTATTTGTGTAAACAGGCAGATCAGAAATAGGTTAGTGACAATAAATGGGCAAAGTACACTGATGTTTAATATTTCCCTTGCAATAATACCTGGATGAGATTATTTTATTTGGACTTTGGGAACAAAAGCATTGTTTGGCAATATTTAAATCCTAGTAAATATAAACAGTAAGCAAATTTTATAATTAATTTAAATAGTTCAGCCAACCACATAACTATATAAATCCTATGTTAGTTTAATCTCTCTAGGGACTTGGCAATATTTTTTTCTTGATAGGCAGATTTCACATATATTTTATTCATTTATTCAAAAATATTAACTAAGTCCAAGAAAATTCCTAAGAACTGTGCTAGGCACTAGCGCCAAATGGCCCTGCACTAAATGGACACTTAGAGTCTTATGTGGGATTCAGACAGGAAGCAAATAGTGTCTCAGTATTCTCTCTGCAGTGTCCTCCCCTCTTAGGACGACTCCCAGATCAGAGGGGAGCAGCTCTGGTAGAAGTGGCCCAAGGCTAGGAGACCTGCCACTCCCCTTCTCCCCACTGCCCTCTCAACCCTCTTCTGTAGGGCTTTGCAGATCTAGTTTGAAGACTGCTTTACATATAGTTCTGATGTGCAGAAAAATGGAAGAACCTTTGCTGAATCTATTTCATTTGGACTAAATCTGTTTCAGGTCTTACTGGCCAGCATCGCCATACTGGCCACACACATGCAAGAAAAAGCCTTCATTCCAACCAACCTAAAGCCACACTATTTGCTCATTACAATGAAAGACATAATTTACTTATTGCATGGCTTAGGCCAGAGAGAATGCCAGTAGGAAGACTCTTCTCCCAGGAAATTGATTATAAGAAACAATAAGAAATAAATAGATGTGGACAAGAAGCCTCAATATGCTTACCTGTCTACACACACATATACACACACACACACACACACACACACACATTATTGAACCTGATGAACAGTTCTGAACTTGCAGAGTATCAGATAATTAGACATATGAGTGCATCTCTAATCTGGGTAGATTAATCTGGGGTACGAGTATATTTTCTTTGTTTTTTTTGTTTGTTTGTTTCTACAAGCAGTTTCCTTTTGCATTTCCTCTGTGCAAAACAGGGACCTGGGGATCTGCTTCATTTATAATTGGAGCAAGAAAGTCCTGCTTGACATTGTGTTGGAGCCTTACAGTTTCAAGACTCTCTGCTGCATAATGCATGTGTTTTGTTAATACCGTTAATACCATGTAATACTAGTGCCCCTGATACTGTGTATAAATGAGGCATACAAGTAGCCCCTTCGCCCAGCAGCAACATGGTCTGTACTTGTAGAAAAATGTACCTCCTGACCCCCTAAATATTGATTGTTTGATTGGAGAATTGAGAGATTCCAGTGGTAAGGACCAGAAAAGATGAAAAAGATGAAAATGTGTAGGCATAAAAATAGTATAAGGAAGAGAAAAATTATAATGGCATCACATGTATGTTGCATATTCTATGCCAGGTAGTGTTAAAAAGGTTTCTGTATGTGCATTCACAAACTCATTTAAATATCACAGCAGCCCCTATGGGATAAACATACTTACTGAAATTTTAGTCTGTGTAACATAGCAAGATCCTGTTTCTACTAAAGATTACATTTAAAAAAATAGCTGGGCATGGTGACACATGCCTGTAGTTCCAGCTACTCAAGAGGCTGAAGTTAGAGAATTGCTTGAGCCCAGGAGCTCCATGTTGCAGTGAGCCATGATCATGCCACTGCACTCCAGCCTGGGTGACATGTAACACTCTATCTCAAAAAAAAAAAAAAAGAAAGAAAGAAATTTTATAGATTGGGGAAACCAAAGTAAAGTGCCTTGGCCAAGATGACATGGCAAACAAGTGACAGAGTGAGGATCTGAACCCAGACAGTCCAGCTGTCAAGTCAATGCTCAAAGCATGATGCTGTGTAGCCATAGGACAGCCCTATAGGCAGGTAGAGGAAAGATTTCTTTATAAACCAAAAGGTGGGTGTAGACTCAGTGAGTCTGTATAACGGGGTAAAGGGAGTTGTGAGAAAGGGAACCAAGAATTTTGAAAGGAATAGAGGGCTGAACTGAAGCTGAACTGGGGAAGACCCTGACTGTGGTAAATAAACAGAAAATAAAAACAATAGTAGTCACTTAGCTACTTTAAATCCCCTTTTTAGCAATAGATTGCAAATGATAATCACTATGAGTTTTTTTAGGGGAATACTAGAGATTCTGTCCAACTGTGGTTCGAGTGGCTGCAAGGAAAGCATTTTCAACCAGCAGCGGAGTCTGCAGTCATTCACGGGCATCAGGAAATCAGGGGAGCCTCAGAGAGGCTGTGAGTGATGGATGGGAACAATTTGAAGGAACAGTATGCAGAAGCCTGGGGTCAGGGTGGGGCAGTAAAAGCTGAGCTCAGGAGCCAAGAAATTTTTCAGAAGCTAGAAATCAAAAGTCATCAGATGGTAAAAGCCAACACAGCAGAGATGATGCCAAAAGCACCTGGAAACAAGGCAAAAACAGCTTCAGACAGGAGAAGGCAGCTTATATGCTGGACTAGGAACCGAAATTATTTCCCAGGGTAAAGTGATCCTACTGGAGCCTTTCAGCAGAGTGCTTCACCTCAACTGGCATTGGCTGTCAGCCAAGGAGAAACAGACGCAATCTGTAGCTCTAACCGAAAAGCCTGCTGTTGCAAGGACCCAGAGATCTGAGACAGTAGGGTCAACCTGAGCCTGGCCATGGGAGAGGGTGAACTATGGAGAAAAGTGAAGGAATCCCAGGCTTTAGCTAGAGAAGGCCTGTGATAAATAGAAAGGGGCCAGGCACGGTGGCTCACGCCTGTAATCCTAGCACTTTGAGAGGCCAAGGCAGGTGGATCACCTGGGGTCAGGAGTTCGAGACCAGCCTGGCCGACATGGTGAAACCCAGTCTCTACTAATAAAAATTAAAAAAAATTAGCCAGGTGTGGTGATGGGTGCCTACAATCTCAGCTACTTGGGAGGCTGAGGAGAATCGCTTGAACCCAGGGGGTGGAGGTTGCAGTGAGCTGAGATCTCACCACTGTACTTCAGCCTGGGCAACAAAGTAAGACTCCATCTCAAAAACAAAAACAAAAAAAAAGGGAGTGGTACCATGGAACTGGAAGGGCCTGGAAGAATTTGATGGATGTTGTAGAACATCTAGGCCAATTATGTCCCTGTCATTTACCCAATCAGTATTGGATTTTTCATCCTGAGTCTTTTGTGCATGTATGCTCTTAAGTATTTACCTTGCTGCAATGTATGGTAATCAGTGAGGTTTGAAAGGACTGCTTTAGGAGAGAAAGAGAGGAAGCAGGGAATCATAAGAGTTGTTTTCCCCTTGAGAAACCAAAAAGAACAAGCTTTTGAATAGAGGTGTGAAGCCCCTTCCCACTTTAACATTCTGTGAGTCTCTGAATGTCCTAATCCCCCCAGGGTGAAAATGACTCAGAGGCAGGTGCTACCTACTGTATTTTTGTGGAGCTGTACTGGGACCTGTGCCCTCAATGTATGGCCTGTCTTTTCTGGGACTTCAGGCTCTTGCTATGAAGGGCTTTCTCTGTTTTGTGCTCAGGGCATTGCCTAGCTAACATGAGCCTATCTCTGGGTACTTCCACTGAGGGTAGGCTGCGTACCCAGCTATACATGGGAGTACCGTAGTTCCAGGGCCACCACTAGCTTTCATTGCCTTTGAGCAAATGCTGTCCTGCTCCAGAGTTTATGGCTTGGCACAGAGTGGAATCTGCATTTCAGCCAGTGCCCAGCCCTTAGCCAGGAGCCTTGTGCAGTGATGAACTTGCACAGCCATTTGCAGTTTGCAGCGCCCCTGTGGATTGCTTCTGTTTCTGCTGGGTGGTGATGAAGGGGTGCTCCAGCACATCAACTCTGTAGCTCAATAGCTTTTGCCCACAAAGCTTTATTTCCTATATTCTCTCTGGCTTACCTAACCAAAATATTGAAGTCATCTTTGACTCCTCCCTCAACCTTTACATTCAGTTAAATGCTAGTGTTGATCCCACCTCTGATTTCTCCAAGACTATTTCTGTAGTTCAAAAACCAAGAGAACTAACATTGACAGAGCCCTGCCATATGCCAGGTACTTTAGGTCTCTTTTACTCATTACAGACTATCTTCTTCATCCATTATGTTCATTTCATAAACGTGGAAAGCGAGGCTTGGAGAGTTTAAGCATCATGACCTCAAGCTAGTAAGTGCTGCCTACCAAGGTCTGTCTGCTTCTAAATTCCAAGCTTACCTGCCCTGCATTACACTGTGCTCATCAGTCTGCTCCAGGACCTACCATTAAATGGCTTTGCCAACCTCACGCTTTCCCTCCACCAGCCTATCTTCCACACTGGTGCTGAAGGTAACTCCCTTAAATGCATACCACCTATCCTGTCACCTGCAGATTTTTGAGGACTAGCCATTTCTGACAGGTAAAGTTCACCCTTCCCAGCCTGTCATATGCAGCCTTTACTTATTTCCCCAGCCTTGGTTCCTAACACTCATGCCCCATCTCCAACACCATCAGACTGAGACCAACACATCCAGGCCCTGGGCATAAATGGTAAAGGAAAGATGTTGCAGGATTGGCACTCAGCATTCAAAAACAGTTGTTGTCTCTGGGGAAGAGATTTGTGGGTGGGAAAGCTGAGCCACAAAAGGCCTTGAATAAACACTGAGAGCTGAGCAAATAAGCACATGCATTAGAATGCCTGCAGAGTGCCCACACTAGTTAGGGGTGTGGCGGGCTTTGGGAGAAAGGCCGGTGGTCAGGTCTGCCCCACTGATGGCTGCTGGGAAGATTTTCACTGAACTGCCTAAATAAGTGGGCTTAAGACGCCTCCAACCCAGGCTCTGACACCCACATTGCACTTCCTAGTCACACTGAGTTAGTTGTTCATTCCCGTAGGTACCCTGTATTTTCGTACTTCCATTCCTTCACATGTGCTATTTTTTCAGTCTGTAAGACTTGTTGTCATCTGGAAAAATTTTCCACTCTCCAGGGTCACACATTATTGTCATCTTCTCTGTGAAGCCTTCCAGACTCCTTGTAGGCAGTGTTACAACTCTCCTTTGTGGTTTTATAGAGAAAGGGAGAATGTTTTGGTAAGGAAGGGGTCTGAGTTGGAGAATGAGAAGCAGGATGAGGAGCAGAATGGCGTCTCTTCCCCCCGGGGCTCTTAGGTCTTTGTTCATTCTGCTGCAATGGCATTAGTCACTTCGTATGGTGAATAGTTTTGTAAAATAGAGAGATGTCTACAGGTACTTCATCCTTGCCATATAGCAAGCTTTTAGTGCTCCCTGCCTCCCAGTGGGCCGCTAGTCATTTCTAGAAGGAATAAGCCAGTTACAATACATCGTAACTCCAGCTGTTTGAACTTTCTGGCTCTAGCCATCCTTGCCCATGTTCTCTGCCCATAAAGCCTTTACAGATGCCTCACCACTGTCATGGTCTAGCAGGGGAACAGATGCCAGTAGCTATCCAAGCCTGCGACCTCTTGATAATCCCAAACTCCTGTTCTCTAAGGCACCAGCGCTGGGCAGGGCTTTGCGCAGATGGTAGGAGTGCATCTTCTGGACCCTGGACAACTCTATACCCATCCAAGAACAACATCCATGCAAGAAACTCTTTACCCCTCCTGCACATCCAGTCTGCAAGCTCCAATGGAGACTAAGTTCTATTTCTTCCCCCGCTATCCTTCCCACTACATCTAAGACCTGTCCTTAATAAAACTCTCTTCTATTAGGAAAACAAACTCTCGTGCATATGACTGAATGAGCTACAGCTGTTGGGAGTGAGCAGGACAATCCTATCTTTAGATAAACACCCCACAGAAATGGGTGGATATGTATACCAAAGGACTTACACAGGACTGTTCACAGCAACGTAATTTTTATAGCTAAAAACGGGAAACAATCCAAATAACCATCAATAACAACATGGATAAGTAAAGTGTAGTATATTCATATACAGGTATGGTATACAGTAATGGAATAAACTACTGCTACATGCAGCAATGCAGATGGATCCTATGTGCACAAGGTTGAGCTAAAAAACCCAGCCACAAAAGGGTGTGAACTGTATGGTTTCCTATGAAGTTTTTTAAAAGGACAACTAATTAATAGTGCTAGGAGTCAGTTTAGTAGTTATATTTCAGGAGGAGAGAGCAGAGGGGATCTTCTAGAGCTTTGGTGTAGAAAGAACTGATTTGGGGGTGAATGTTCTGCCCAAGGCCTGGGCCTTCTGCGTGGGTAAGAATCTCTGACCAGTTCAGAAATGGCCTACATTCATCAGATGCAGAGGCAGTCTTTTCAAACTGTCCATTCAGCCTGCAGTGGGGGCATTTGGAGTGGATATGAAGAATGATATTTTGAGTAGCTTGGTGTCCACTCTGCTCATGGGAAGGAACCTAATGATTGATTCAGTAAGTAAAATTTCAGGAAAGAATGGTGTGCATTTAAATATGGGCTTCTGTGGCAACAACGCTAGAGCTGAGGAAAAATGGAACAAGCTGTCATAAACAGGCAAAAGAAAATAGCAGTTTCCATCTGGACCTTACCTTTACATGGCTGTTTTAGCCATCGTCATTCCAAAATGAATTTGAAATCACATTTTACCTCATTTCTCTTTATATCTGGCCCAATATTTCTTTTGGTAATCCATGGCTATGAAGCCCTTATAAACAGAATCCTGGCCTATTTTCAAGGATGGGAGATACGACACACCAATTAACTCCAGGAAGGTTTGAATTTAGGGTGGTTTTATTTCACCGTGCAGAATGTTTAAGCCATATCTCAACATAGCCAGCTACTGCAAATTCCAATACCAGAATCACATTGCTCCCATAGTGGATCATCTGGCTGTCAGGAGATTCTCGGCAAACAACCACAACAACAAAAAGCATTAGGCCGCTTCTTCCTAATTATGTCTCTCTTTAAATATCTAATTATCATTGAAAACAAATTGCATGTTACAGACATAATATTATGGGGAATCGTTAATCTGTTGGGCTTCTGCTTTTGAATTCCTGAGTCGGTACTGCAGCTGCTGGAGCAAAAAATTCTGCCACCTGGACACTTCATTATGATTTCATATTTAAATGCAAAAAAACTGCTGAAGAGAGGATATATTTGATGGACTTGGCTTCTTCAGGCATTTCGTACTTAGATATGCATCACATGTACAGGTTTTCCAAATATCCCAGGTCCCTGGGAATAGTGAATAGTTGAGCATTTACAGGGACAGAATTACAAGGGAACAATGGGAATATAGTAATACCAATAAGGTGACAGTGGAATTGACTTCTCTAATTATACTTTCTTTTTATCCATGCACAAAGGTCTGCAGCTTTTTGTAACATTCCTCAGTAACTGCATGGGACTTCCTTAATAAATGCTGATCCAAAAAGTACACATTCCCAAAGATTACCTGATAATTGCACCTACCATAATATGCTTAAAGCTAATTAACATTCAGTCTTCACTTTAGAGACTAGAAATTACCAGGTACTTATCCCATAATTACATCTTTGTGCACTCACTATTGTAATCTGTGGCATTAGCTATGTAATTAAATGATGAACAGTGACTGTGTAAGTAGAGAGTACTTATGTAAAATTTGTGTCTTATCAAAAATAAATAAATAAACAGATTCAAAGACTCACGTCTCATTTGAAATTCCTTTGTTCTCAGGGAGATTATATAGCATGTCAAGAATTGATAATAATACTGTTAGCTCCTTGAAGGTGGGAAGATGATAGTACTGCCACTCTGTCAGGAAGATGCCCACTGTGGTTCACCTTACCACCAGGGATGAGCGGCGCCAAGCAAGTCTCATGGTTTCTTTCTTGGCATGCATTAAATAACAAGTATTTAGACACTGTCTTACTAAATCTGACCTGCCTCTAAGCTGTGAAATCCAGTAGTTTCATGTCAGATGCTTTGTGCAAGAATTCTTTTAAAAAATAATGTTTTCATCTGATCACAACGCTAATATATATTCATCATGGAAAGTTTGTAAAATATTGAAAAACACACAGAAGAAAATAGAAATCACTTACAATTCCTTATCAATGTTAACTTTTTTCCATATATGCTTTAAGTCTCTCTTGTAGATGAATCTCACTGTATATACCTATATATGTATACTTCTCGCAACCTGATTTTTAGAAGCGGTATATTGTGAACATTCTAATGAAGTATTATTGTCTTTTATCATATTTCTCATGACTCCATTATATTCTGTAATATTGATAGTCCCTAAATTATTTAACCAGTTTTGATGGACGTTTAGGCCAGTTTTTCAACATTAATTGCTATCATTTTACTATTCACCATGTGAGGGTTCTCTAAAAGAATTTTTAAATGTTGTGTTTTCATGAAAACATATTAAAGGTCATTCATTCTAAATTATAACCTTGTGACAATGTCAGTGCCTGCGTTTGCATCTGTATTCACAGTGTGCTGTGCTGCGTGTCACTTTCATTGTTGTGAGCTGAGAGAAAGGACAGAGGTCTGCTTAATAAGTAAATGATCATGTAGTTGGTTCCACCGAGTGAAACCAAAAGACCTCATAGTATGCAGGACGAATGGAAGTTCAAATAGCAAAAAGCAGTGGCAGGATTGAGCCATCACATGGAGGTAGCAGAGATACATCAATCTCAAAACTAAAAAAGAAAATAGAAACCCAGGAAGTTGATACCATATTCACAGCAGACAGCAATCAAGGCTCTCATAAAAATCATTAGTTTTGAGACCAGCCTGACTAACATGGAGAAACCCCGTCTCTACTAAAAATACAAAATTAGCCAGGCGTGGTGGCACATGCCTGTAATCCCAGCTACTTGGGAGGCAGAGGCAGGAGAATCACTTGAACCTGTGAGGCAGGGGTTGCAGTGAGCCAAGATCGCACCATTGCACTCCAGCCTGGGCAACAAGTGCGAAACTCTGTCTCAAAGACAAAAACAAAAACAAGAAAAAAAATTAGTAACTCTAAATTAATGTTGTTGTTTTGAATGTCATGTGTTTTGTAAATATTGTATTTAATTTGTAGATTTGTTTTACATTTGTTTGGATTATGTAGTTGTATAAGAACCATAATACTAAAGAGCTACTATGTAATTTCATATTCGCACACATCTAAGTAACAGTAAAATTAATTTAAGTCAACAGTGAGGGTCTGTAAGAAGTTTCCATTTTTAAAACAGATCCATACATTTTCTCAATTTGGGTTACACTGTCCTCATAACTACATCATTATGCATATCCTTGGAATAAATTATTTCCTCAGGGAAACTTCTTAAACATAAAATTATTGTCAAATGTTATAAACATTGTAAGGCTTTTGATGTTTCTGTCAAATTTGAGTACAGACTGTTCAAGTTACTTTTCTCCCTTTAGTTTACCCTTCGTTTTTAATACTTTCTGCAGTAGTACATTCAGTCTAGTTTGCCAAATATTTATTGAGTGCTAACCATGTGCAGGCATCATGTATTGGCATTGACTAGTGAACATGTTAAAAATGCATCATCGTGGACCCCACACTGGACCTACTGAGTCAGAATCTGCATTTTCAAAAGATCCCTAGGTGATACGATTGCATAGTCAAGTTTGAGATGCATTGTCTAAGAACTAGACCTGGAGGTAGACTGTCTCTCTGACACTTCCTCTTGACCATCTCGAAGGTACCCCAAACACAATATGTTTGTCTTAGTTTTGTTATTACAAAATATCATAAACTGGGTAGCTTATAAACAACAAACATTTATTACCCTCAGTTCTGAAGTTAGGAAGTGCGAGATCAAGGCACCAGCAGATTTGCTGTCTAGTGAGGGGCAGCTTCCTTCCTAGATGGATGTCTTCTCACTGTAACAACACACAGTAGAAGGTGCAAGACAGCTTTCTGGGGTCTCTTTTATAAGGGCACTAGTGCCATTCATGAGGGTTCTGCCCTTGTGACCTAATCATCTCCTAAAGGCCTCATCTCCTAATACCATCACACTGGTGATTACGTTTCACTACATGAATTGAGGGGGCGGGGAGGGGCACAAACATTCAGGCCGTAACAATGCTCAACATAGAGCTCTTTTGTTTTTTTTCACCATACCTAGTTCTTTTTCCAGTTTTCCTCTTCTCAGTGAGTGGCATCACCATCTACTCTCTCATGCAAACAAGAAACCTTCCTCTACTTTACCCCCCATATCTAATTTATCACAGAGTTCACTATCTCTCACATCCCTCCTATTTTTTCACTCTTTCTCTCCACCGCCACCATCCTTGTCTAAGCTACTCTTGTGTGTTACCTGGATATTTCGCAGTATCTTCTGAACTGGTCCCCCTGCTTCCATTCTTATCCCCCCTAGTTTATTTTCCACAATAAGTTGTGGAAAAGACTAATCTTTTGGATAGGCATAATGGAACTTATCACCAGCTTGCTTAAAACATCCCAAGGACCTTCCATTGCTCTCATGATAAAGACAGAAATCTGTAAGGTGGTCCCAGGAGATGGAGTCCTGCTTGCTCTCTAGACTTGTCCCGTGCCGAGTTCTCTGAGGTAGCAGTCCTCTCTCACTTTGCTTTCTCCTCACCCTTTAGTTTAGCTAGTGAACTTCTATTGTTCTTTAGATTGTAGATCAATCATTTCTTCCTCAGAAAATCTTCCCTGACCTCCCTAATTAGATTCATTCCTCTTGTTCTATGATCTCGAATTACACCACTTATTCCCCTGCGTTTTTATCACTGTTGTAACTCAACATTCATTTTTGGTGTCTTTGATTAATATCTGGCACCCCATGAGAGTGCAAGCTCCATTAGGGCAGAGACCACATCTGTTTTTTCAGGGCCTAGGGGATGACAGGTGATGTCTTACAGGTCCTTACCACTCTGGCTCTCTTCATGAGTGGTTCTTCCACGTGGAATGCCCTTCTCCTCCACTGTCACTTAAATAAATAATATCTGTCTTTCAAGATTGAATTAAAAGAACAACTCCTCAATATGATCTTCCCGGCTGAAGTCCTCTTCAAATCCTCTTATAAGGTACTTATTACCTTCTGCAATAATTACTGTGCGTTTTTTTCTCTCTGTATCAATCAATGTAAGTAACCATTAGTTGCTGCAAAAGATAAACAGAAGTTGAATTTCACTCATACCCAGTTCAGCATGGGCTAACTGAAGCACTCCTTCATCTCCAGTGACTTGACGGTTTAGGCCCCCTTCATCTTATCAGGCCGTTTTCCTAGCATGTGGTTCACAAGGCAGCCACAAAGCATGGAGAGGCCTCACAGTCTCTTAAATGACAGGGCACAGAAACGGCATGTCACTTGTGCTGACATTTCATTGTCTGGAACTAGTAGTCCTAATTCATTAGGACTCCTCCTAAATGAATAGTGCAATGGAATATAGTCTCCCACATGCCCAGGAGGATGCACAGAGCCAGATGTGAGTGAAAACTTGTCATCTCTACCAAGCCATATGTAAACTCTTGAAAGAGGACAAGACTTAAGCCCGAGTCACTTTCAGAACACTAAAGTATTCAACCTCTCCCATGTTTGCCAATTAATACAAATTGCTGATTCAATGAATGGCTGAGAATTTCAGAAGAGGGAGACAAAAGCAGAGAGAAGCAGAAAGGCAGATACAGAGCAGCACTAGAAGACAGCATCTCTCTCTTAGTCCATTACTATTTGTTTCAGCTACTGACACACTTTTGGGCAGTGCTAACTAAATTGATAAACAGCCTGCCCCACCCCCACCCCCACCTCCCAAAGTCAGTTTTTTGAGGTTTTTATTTGTTTTTGAGACAGAGTCTTGCTCTGTCACCCAGGCTGGAGGGCAGTGGTGCTCACTGCAACCTCAGCCTCCTAAGTTCAAGCAATTCTCTTGCCTCAGCCACCTGAGTAGCCAGGATAACAGGCATGCGCCACCACACACCACCCGCAGTCGGTTTTTGTTGTCATAGTGTGGCTTCCTATATGTGATATTATTGAAAAGTTTCAGAAGAACCCCCACGTGCTGGACAGTGTGCAAGGTGTTTCACATAGACTGCGACACAGTAATTCTTTCAACAATTCTGCAGCACAGGCATTCTTATCACACAACTCACAACTTTCTGCCTCAGAATGTGCATTGAACTCTGTCTGCCTCTAAAACCTATGTTTTTAACCACGACACCACATTGAAGTTTATGAAACATCCAAATATTTATCAACCCTGAGAATGCGCACATATAAGTAATGTGATTAATCTACCCATTATCATCCCTGTGACTTAGCCTTGAGAAATAGACTCTAAGGAAACACTTGGAGAATTTTGCCAAGACAGTAGCCAAGTTCCAAGGAATATATGTGCATTGAATTAAGTTCCATATTCTAAAGCTCGGGCGATGAGCAATTTGGATAATGTTTCTGGTGTGTGTGCACTGGGGGAGTGGTGGTTTCCAGATGAGACAATGGCCACAAAGTACCTTGTCATTTCTTCCATTGATATATATACTCACATGTGTTTGCACAAATAAGACTAGCTTTTGGCTTTATGCTTAGTTTTATGTACAGTCCAAACATTAAATCGTGAAGGTGTTCATCACAGGAAAACCAGAGAAGCCCTCGTAAGCCTTAAAAATCATTGTCCGTATACCCAGCTCACTGTGGGTGGGGGACCATCAGAGCACATGGGGACGGAGTGGCAGTCTGTGTTATGTTAAGAATGTGCAACCTATTAAGCAGAGAATGAGAAGTTGAAGGATTCCATTTTTCACCAGCTCTAACATGGTTAATCTTTAAAGCTATTTGTTGAACACAAAGGCATTTGATTGAGCACTTCGTAGTATGAATCTTTCTCTACCACTGTCATTCATCACCTATTTTCACCAAATCTTTATTAAAATTTGCAGTAATGGTGCTGTATAAAAGGGCCTTTATGTGACTCACAGTCCCTATAAAATATGATTTTTTTTCTTCAGATCATCTTTTGAAAATTGCTGCTGCTTGTTATTTCACATAGTTTTTTCCAAGTGCATTAAGTTTACCTGCAACGGGAAAAGATTATTTAGAGAAACGTACACTTTCTATTTCCTTTAATAGCTTGTGTTATGATATGTTTGATAGTTCATGAAGGACACTGTCAGATTTGGAGAATGAGCCAATAAACTTTAGGTACTAAGAAATATAGCCCCGTAATGATGCCTACTCATATGCAGAGATATTTTATCAGCTTAATGGTACCTTTTAGTGTCTGACACCTTCGGTTTACAGGTTTGCACGATGGCCTGTTTGCTTCTGTGCCAAATTAGTGTTGAGGGAGGTTTCTGATGAGAAGAATATTCCGTTTGGATATTAGAGTTATGGCGGTCAAGTTGGAGGCGGTCAGTCTGGTTTAATCTCAGATGGTACCTTTTACTGCAGATGCCAACTGGGGACTCATGAAGTGCCCAAGCAACTCTTGTTTGGCTGTAAGGGTGCAAATCAAGGTGTGTGGGCAGGGGAGAGCATCTCTTGCCTACAGCATTAGCAGAGATTTTATTTTGTAAAATATGTTCTATCTTCCCCAGGTTAAAAAAAATCATATGCTCATTTTATTTTAAACAGATTCTTTTAGTGGTAAATGAAAGCTTGTAACCTATAAAATAGCATTTATCTTTGTATTCAAAGCTTGGGCAGCCATGGAAGAAAATTGAGAGTGAGGACACTTATAAAAGGAGGAGAACGTGGGGTCAAGAAGCAGAGAATGCAAAGAATAGTGTTCTGGAAGAAAAAGGGAGGCCCACTGTTACCTCTAAACTGCCTATGCCTGTGAACTTCATCCAAGAACAGAACATCCGAAAACCAGGCTTACTAGCCTTGTCTTTCTTTTTGGAAATACAGAGTTTCGCAAATAAATAAGGGGATACTTAATTATCTCCAAGCAAACATTTCATGTGAACAGTATAGCAAATTATATTGTGCATATATAATGCCAATGTTTGGAGCAGATGACTGAGTTGCAAGGTAGAATGATCATGAATCTTCTGTTAGTTACTCCTCTCTCCTGGATCTAGTCATTATACATTTATTTTTCAATGTCTTCTGTTTTAAAAATGACTCTTCTCCAAATACTAGAAGATCACTTAGTTCTTTTTTGTAGATAATTTGTATCCTCGAAATGGACAGGTACTTCAAATATCACAAGAAAGGGTAGCTTTAGTTTTCTTTTGTTTTACCGGTTAGATTATCTGGCTGAGGTTGATTTAACTCAGTCAGGTAAGCTAGTAAAAGTTTGTCTTTCCTTGATAAGACTGATTTTCTTGTTGCATTAATCCAACAATCTTGTATATTCTAAATTTTGTGCGGTTTAAATAGGACATTGTTAATTCAATTCATCAATTCATTACAAATGTGCAGTACAGATGCTCACACATTTACTTCCTGAATGATAGATGCAGGGTAAGAAAAGCAAAACCAGCTTCATGATATCTGTGATCAACATACATATTAAGGTGAATACGGACAAGATTCTACTGAGTCTGCTGAAACCCTTTCAAATATTTTGGGGTTTTGTTGTTGTTGTTATATTACTCTGTTTATTCTAAAATCGGGCATTTGAGGCTTTTTTTCTCTCCTAAGAAAGATATTTCTGAAATTTCATGACATCGTAATGGTGATTTTTATTAAAGCAAAATTTGATGGCTTTTGTTTATGAGACCTGCCAAACAGTGCAAACACAATCAGTTACTATTTCCTTTGGAAGGGGTATGGTAAATTTTTGTGTAAGAGACTCTTTACCCAATAAGGGGGGATTTATAGTTTCCAAAAGTGTAATATAAAAACAATCTTCGGTTTCCCCATGTTATATATACATCTAGTAATATACTTTCTCTCTTGTGTAGCTACCAGCAATTTTAATATATATAGTTACTCTTAAAAACTTTTATATGATACACCACATTTTTGTTACCTTCTAATAAGAATAGTGGATTCTAAGCTAGCAATATTTCATGCTGATGATACATAATCTTGTAAGACTATGAACTTTTTGAAAGCAGGCATAGCAAGCATATAATTTAAACTCTACTGTATGCATTAGAGATTACAGAGGGCCTGAGTTTCCTCAAGCCACCCATCTTATTAAGTCATAGCACTGCATACTACATAATGGATTTGAATTCTGATTGAAATCATTCATGATCAGGGAATATTTACTCTAGATATAGAAAATTCAGGAAGCTGGGAAAAGAGAAGGGATTGAGTTGTTTCACAAGCCTGCTTATGCCCCTGTGTTTGTGATTATAACTCTGATTATATTTGTACTGTATTATAATGAAGTAATTTAATTAAATGTTCCATAAATTGATAAAATATTAGCTCAAAAGTTGTTTATATTAAAATTATATTAATACTTTAGAGAGACTGAAGACAAGTTGCTTTTAAACATTGCTATTGAATTCTTTATAGACATATATGTCATGGAAACCTAGGGAGGAGAGAATTTCCATAAACAGACTATGCTCCATTGTGTGCCAATGCCTCAAGAATAGGAGGAAAATAAAGAATGTGAAGAGGCCATGGTCTTGGCAACTCAGGAGCCACTGCTGACAGTGCAGGTTCGAGTTTCATCATATAGATAAGGGCAAAAGCTGGATTTCAAGATCTTAGGCATGCGGTCGAGGGAAATGGGGGCAGAACATGGAGATCATGATTGTGTGGCATCGTTCAGCAGCCAGGTGAAGTGGAGAGGAGGGAGTTATGGAGAAGTTGATAGTCTATCGCTGGGAAGGACTTTAAAAGAGTATGTATGAGAGAAAAAGACTTTAAAAGAGTAAGGTGTTTAATGAGTATGATGCAGAGGAATGAGCAAGGTTTCGGATTTGCAATCTGTGTGCCTTTTATTAATGTATTTAACCCCTGAGCATCTAGCTGCTCCTTCTATAAAACTGAAATAAGATATGACTCAAAAGATTTTGGGTGAATAAAGTTAAATGTAGATGATATAGCATAATTTGTTCTTTTTCTTTATATCTTGCCTTCTTCTGTTGGAAGACTGTATTCTACTAAGCATGTTGATGGGTTAGCATAAGCACTTTGGGTGCAGGCCTGGGGAAAGCTGAACAGCCCTGGATTCAGAAAACAGAGATCCAGCCACTCCTCCAGATGATTGAGGAGGCTGCGGCTGGGCAGCAGAGGTGGCAGTGGGCAGTGAAGGGCTAGCAAATGAGACAGATGCCTGGCATGAAACGTGACTACTTCCATAGGGCCCCCACGCAAACAATAATTTCTGTCATATCTGTTGAACTCACAGATGTTTGGTGTGGATATAGTGTGAACCAAATAAGGACCTTTGTTTTATGCCAGGGTCAGTAGGGCAAAGGAAAGTTTCTCAGGGAAGACAAAATTCAAAAGACCATCACAACTTGATATTCAAGAATGGACCAAAAAAAAAAAAATATATCTTTGGAAAGACTTCGTACTTCTACAGGATGAGGAAAGAGACAAGGGAAATAGACGGAAATTTCAGTAAGACTGCAGTTGGCAAGGAAGCCCTGAGCTGACTCCTGGGCCACATATAAAGCCAGGGGTCTTCAACATAACTGACATGGAATCAGTGATGCTAATTAGCATAATATTAGATCAGAGATGCACCAAAGGGCATTGTTGAAGGTCCACTGTCCACAAAGTGGTTGGAGGAATGGGACTGAGATGATGGCTGAGTTTCTTTTCTTTATAGGACATGCAATTAATGACTGCGGCAGAATTTCAGCTCTTGTGTTCCGTCTCCCTAATTCCTGAGCATTGGTCATGAACTTGCTAGCCTTGCCACAATTTATCCAGTAAGCAATGTTTTACTCTCACCTTTACAGAAATCTAAGAGCTTTGAAATTGGCTACATATAGATGTAACGTATGTAGGGCAGGTAGCATCCAAGAGAATTTTTTTTTTCTCTAAGATTACAAGATATTTACCAGACCTCTGAAAAAAATTGCTGGAGTTATAAATGTGCTGGGAACCACCTAAAAATCCCAAGGAATATTAGTTTTTAAAACTGGTGCCAAGTTATTGACCATTGTTGCATTCTTATAAAGATCTAGAATATGTTCTTATGAAAGAAATTTGTATCATAATTGTTTAAGTCGGCAGCAAAATCTCAGGGTGTCTGTTACGCTACCCACAGTAACACTCCTGGACAGAGAGAATGACAATATCAGTTCTTGAAAAATCCAACACAAATGTCTCCCTCCTTCTGTTTGTACAAAGGCGACCATAATGGCTTTTGCTTCCGGCAGACTGAAATAACATGTGGGGTCTCTGTGGAAACACTTGGAGTCTACAAAATGAGCTTTTAGTTTATCCCCCGGTAGTTAATTACTATACCTCTAGGTCAATTAGATGGCTCTCAATTGCTCAGTTGTAACTGTGGTTTCACTCACAAGCTGTGTGTGGTAATTCTACTTTACTTGTTTTGTTAAGTAAAACTCAAATTGCCGTGTGCATGAGATCCAGAATAATGATCAAAACTGAAGTATGCTGAAGTGGCCTATGTAATTAAAACAATTTCATCAAAAGCTTCGTATTTTAAGTTGCCATTATATTGGTAATGTTCTCTTGGTTCCTCCAAAGACCATTTCTAAAAGTAAAAAATAAAATAAAAAGAGCATTTTACCTTCATAACTAGCACAAATAATCAGATATTTGCATGATCTGAAATGAAACAAGAGTTACACAGTCCAAGGTGGTCGCGTGTATTGAAGGAACAACACTGCACTGGTCCGCCGGGGATACAGCTGAATAACCTGGAGGTATTTGTTGTCATTCAGTGTTCCCGGGTGCAGTACCTTCTCAACTGCCGCAAGGTTAGGCATACAGCAGCGTGTTGCACACGGACTGTGCTTATCCTGCCATTCTAATGTGAATGCATTATTTCCAGCTTCGTGGAAGCTCCAGCACATTTATAATCACTTTCTACTCGCTCTTGACTATGACTCCTTCATCTGACAAACCCTCAGTGAAACATCTTCTGCCTGTCACTGTCCCCCTCCACTCAGGAAAGCCACAGACCTTGTTTGTGCATTCAGCAAACACTTATTGAACATCCACTGAATACCGGACATTGCCGAATTCCAGGGATATAAAAGTGAGTAAGACCCGGACCCCTGTTCAAAGATGCTAATGTCTTGTGAAGAAGACAGACATTTAGACAAGTAATTACAATAAAGTGTAAGAACTCTTAATCAAAGAGGGAACACCTAATTGTATCCAAGAATGAGGTGCAGAAGAGGAATCAGGGAGGCCTTCACAGAGGAGCTGATGCTTGAACTGGGTCTAGAAAGATGCAAGGAATTTGCCAAGTGGTTCAAATGAGAAGTCAAGATATTAGCAGACAGGGGAAAGAACATATATGAATGTGGAAAGGATGGCTTTGTGTTTACTAATTTGATCTACCAGGTGGATGAGGTTGTCATAATCCAAGAAAAGGAATATAAAAGGAGAGAAGGGGATGTGTACAAGGAGCCCAGTTAGCGTTTTCTGTATTATTGTCACTGCCATTATCATCATCATCATCATCAAACCATGTTTGTAAAATTCTTCTAACACGGTCAGCAGATTGATTTTTTAAAAAACCCATAAAAACATATTGCCCATTCTATAAAGATTCAGTAGTATGCTGTCTTCCTAATATGTATTCTGTGATTATGGTTCCACCTGTACTATTAAATTATAAAGTAAAGGCCGGGTGCGGTGGCTCATGCTTGTAATCCCAGCACTTTGGGAGGCCGAGGCGGGCGGATCACGAGGTCAGGAGATCGAGACCACGGTGAAACCCCGTCTCTACTAAAAACACCAAAAAAAAAAAATCAGCCGGGCGTGGTGGCGGGCGCCTGTAGTCCCAGCTACTCGGAGAGGCTGAGGCAGAATTGCTTGAACGCGGGAGGCGGAGCTTGCAGTGAGCCGAGATTGCACCACTGCACTCCAGCCTGGGCCACAGAGCGAGACTCTGTCTCAAAAAAAAAAAAAAAAAAAAAAATTATAAAGTAAGTAATGACTCACAAGTTGGAAAGCTGAAATTGACCAATAATCACAAAATGATTTAAAGATATCACTTTTTTATATTTCAAAGAAATCAGTAATTCCTGTGCTAATTAAACTGTTTCACAGCATAGAGAAAAAACTGAATTTTTTCCAAAGCAAGTGTAAATAGTTACCCTTTTATTATAGAATACAAAACCTGACAAAGATAGCACAGTAAAAGGATGCCTTGAAAAACTGATGATATAATTTATTCAAGACAATAAAGGTATAAAAAGATCTGGTAAAAGTCTGGAAAAAATAATAATGAAAAGTCTAATGGAACATGAATAATTATCCCAGATATTAAAACATAAAACTATAGAGATTAAAACAATGTGGGACTTGGCCTCACTACACAAATTAGTTAAAAAGAAAAAGAATACAGAAATAGACTCAAATATATGTGGTAATTTAGCGCCATAATAAAGAATATAAAATAAATAAAGGAAGGATGACTTTTCAATAATAGTATAGGGAGAGTTGGCTAGAAGCTGTTCAAAAAATATGAATTCAACCATTCCTCTTTATATTAATTTTTAAGTTCCAGATAGATAAAATGGTGTACTATAAAAAGGCATACATAAATACATAAGATGGAAATATGAGTAAACATTGTTACAAACTTGTAATAAGGAGAACCCACAAAGAAAAAGACTAATCGCTGGTGACTGCAACATTGACACATAAATTCTATAACCAAACCCCAGTGAAAGACTAAATCAAACTAGCAAATTATTTATATCGCTTAGAATCAGTATCCCTAACATAAAGAGGCCTGATTAACTAATTTTTTTAATGTGCCAATAGGAAACTAGGCAAAGGAAGTGAATGGGCAATTATACATACATACATACATACATATATCCCAAAGAAGGAAATAGGAATGGCCTATATGAACATGAAAATATATTCAATCTTGCTAATAATTAAAGAAATGGAAGTTATGACTGTACTGAATTCTCATTTATGATTTATTAGATAAACAAAGATGAAACAAATCATAATATCATATGTTGGCAGTAGTGAAGAAATGGGCATGCTCATGCATTGTTGGAGGGAGTGAGGCAATTTTTAATCAAAATTGGAAGGTACTTTATCTAGCAACCCCTCTTAGTAATTAAAGATATTTGAAGAAGTATTCAAGGGTATTGATTTCGGCTTTTTCAACCCTAATGAAAATTGAAATATTTTAAATGTTAATCGGAAGGAGATACAGTTGATCTATGCAGACACACAAAGCTTAAATGCTTAGAGGGATCATGGAGCTAGTTAAATGAGGGAATGGTTCAGGTGGAAGACAATAGGGAGTGATGGGGTCATAGAGAATGGGAGAGTGTCCTCACAAAGAGACAGGCACTCTCGGCTCCAGCTATTTGTCACCATCAGGGAATGCTGAGCCCAGGCTGCCAGATTTTTGTGGAAGAGAAGTTGAAAATCGAAATTTGAGAATGCAGTCCCCGGATTTTTAAACTAAAATGTTAAAGAAAACACAATGTGGATCATATATATAACCAACACTTTCGCCAACTCTGGATGTCATAAATTTGTTTCTTCCTTGTTTATCTAATAGGTCATAAGTGATCATTCATGTTAGTCATAACTTGCATTTCTTTAAAATTATTAGCAACATTAAATATATTCTCATATAGGTCATTCCTTTGTTTTTTTGAGACAGACTCTCACTCTGTTACCAGGCTGGAGTGCAATGGTGTGGTCTCAGCTCACTGCAACCTCCGTCTTCCCGGGTTCAAGCAATTCTCCTGCCTCAGCCTCCCGAGTAGCTGGGACTATAGGCACGCACCACCACACCCAGCTAATTTTTGTATTTTTAGCAGAGATGGGGTTTCACCATGTTGGCCAGGATGGTCTCAATCTCTTGACCTCATGATCCGCCCACCCTGGCCTCCCAAAGTGCTGGGATTACAGGCATGAGCCACTACGCCCGGCCGCCTTTTATTTCTTTGATAGGTATGTATGTATGTATGTGTGTATGTATGTGAATTGTCTACTCACTTCCTTTTCCTAGTTTCCTATTGACAAATTTACTTTAAAATTAATTAATCAAATACCAAATTTAGCTTTCAAAATCCAGTTCGCACCATGTGATTTGTGCAGTGAAAGACTTCCAGGCCATCATTGTGGCAGGCTGTTCTGCTGCCCCCGCGTGGGTTTTCCCATCTCCAAGACAGGACTGTCTACCCCATGCTCTGCTATGTGCCTGGCAGTGCTGCTGTATGAGCAGTGCACTGGCCCAGCCCGTTAATGTGGGGCCGAGCATGTGTCTCCTTTTGGACAAACACATACGAGTGGAGGTGACACACACCTTGTCTAGGAGACCTTAAGGCCATAACAGGTCTCCACTCCACTGTTCCACACTCTGCCTCTGTCCTAAACAGGGACCACCTGAATTCTGGAGTGAGACAGCACATGAAGCAGAACCGTAATGAATGACCAACCCCTGATATTTTGTGTAAACAAGAAATCAAGACTTGTAGTTACAAGTCATCAAAACTGTTGGGTTCGTTTTTGTAGCAAAGCTGACTAATTTTTAAAATTGTTTAAAATATGGCAATTTTCACTGACATGAAAAGATCTCTACACTATATGGCTGAGTGGAGGAAATTAATTAGCAGCAAAACAGAATACATAATATGAAACTTTTTTTTGTTTGTTTAATTTTTTTCTTCTCTTTTTTTTCTTTTTTTTATTATACTTTAAGTTCTAGGGTACATGTACACAACGTGCAGGTTTGTTGTATACATGTGCCATGTTGGTGTGCTGCACCCATTAACTCGTCATTTAGCATTAGGTATATCTCCTAATGCTATCCCTCCCCTATCCCCCACCCCATACAGTCCCCGGTGTGTGATGTTCCCCTTCCTGTGTCCAAGTGTTCTCATTGTTCAATTCCCACCTATGAGTGAGAACATGCGGTGTTTGGTTTTTTGTCCTTGCAACAGTTTGCTGAGAATGATGGTTTCCAGCTTCATCCATGTCCCTGTTTTTTTTGTTTGTTTTTTTGAGACGGAGTTTCGCTCTTATTGCCCAGACTGGAAGGCAATGGCGTGATCTCGGCTCACTGCAACCTCCACCTCCCAGGTTCAAGCGATTCTCCTGCCTCAGCCTACCGAGCAGCCGGGATTACAGGCATGTGCCACCACGCCCTGATAATTTTGTATTTTTAGTAGAGACGTGGTTCCTCCATGTTGGCCAGGCTGGTCTCAAACTCCTGACCTCAGGTGATCCGCTCACCTCGGCCTCCCGAAGTGCTGGGATTACAGGCCTGAGCCACTGTGCCAGGCCCATTATATGAAACTTTTAAAGTAAAATGTTGCATATTAATATACCTCCATATAGCTATATGTATTAAAAAAAAAAAAGCCTGTTAGATACGCAAAATTGTTAATAGTGATTGTCTTGAGACGCTGGACTTGGGACAACTTTTACTCTAGTTTTTCCACTTTCCTGTATTCTTGATTTCCTGTAACAAATCATCTTTGTAAAAAGAAATTAATATTTCTACATGACTGATGGTTAAAAGAATCTCAAGAGCCATATAGAACATAAAATGATTCCACCAGAATAATTTTTCACCCTCAAAAAAGTAAATATCTTCATCTCATAAAAACTTGATTATAGAGCCAAGACTAGCCAAGGCACTCCTGAAAATGAAGATCAAAGAGCAAAGATTTGCTTATCAGGATTTCAGGAATTATTATAAAGCTATACTAATTAAGACAATGTGCTACTGGCATAATACAAGTATGTGAACCAATTTTAAAAAGTGGAGAGTCTACACATATCCAGAAACTTGATTCATGATGTAGTTGGCATCGTAGACAAGTTGGAAAGAAACAAAGTTTCCAATAAATTGTGCTGGAAAATTGGTTGTCCATATTTTTTAAAAAAGATAAATTGGGCCCATACCTCCCATTATAACTCAAAAAGTAATGCCTCTTGGCTTAAAATTTTAATATGAAAGGTAATATCATAAAACATTTAGAAGACAGTCTACAAAAGATCTTAATGACTTTAAAGAGAAAGATTTCTTTAATATAAATCTCAAACCATGAAAAAATTAATTCAACTACATTGAAGTTGAGAACTTCTGTTCATCAAAAGATTTCATTAAAAAAATTAGAAGATAAGCTACAAAACAGGAGATAATATTTTTAAAACCTGCAAAAGGCAAAAAATAATATTTAGTTATTTTTGAGTGCTTATGATGTGCCAAATGCTTATACTAAGGCTTTACATATATTAATGCAGCTAATTTCACAACAACCCCACGAGACAAGTAGTATTGTCATCCCCATTTTGTAGATAGCACTGAGGCACAAAGAAGGGAACTTGCTCATGCCCACGTAGTTAGGAAGTAGCAGAGCTGGAATTTGAACCCAGGCTGACTTGCTTCGAAGTCTGTTATTTTCATCACTCCAACATTACATTATACTGCCTCAGCTATATTAAAGGATGATAATTCAAAACATTTGAAGAGCACCTATAATCAGTAATAAAAAAGACTAGCAGTACAGTGCAAAAAGGGCAAAAGATTTAAGGGTCATTTTACGGAAGAAGAAAAATAAATGATCAGTAAATATATGAATAGTAGTCAATTTCACTAGTAATCAGTGAAATGCAAATTGTAGCTACAACTTTACATCCACGTGATTTACAATGATGTAGAAGAGTCCACATCCTTGCCAGCATGAAATAATGGCACAGATATGGACTCTGCTACACTGCTGGAGGGAGCATAGATTGACAAATATATTAATGTCATAATTCTCTTAAGAGTTAATTAATTGATATTTTGGTCCTATTATGTAAAAATTTTATGGAAAAAGTCATCTCTTTAGGTCACATTTTTCTCCCACATGGACACATGAAACAGTTCTATTAAAAATAGAAGCAAATATGTCTCAATTGATAAAATATGTATAGGGAGTTTATTAAGTGGTTTGTAAAATATAAAATTCATCTTTAAATGAAGGAAAGTATGAGCCTCACTCAAGTCTATTTTGATTAAAAAGATAGTACATATTTGAGTGAAAAAAATTATTTAACTTATTCTTAAGGGCCTATTTAAGACAGATTTTTATTCCAACTTGGAGGCGTTGACAAACCAAAATGGTAACTGTTAATTGATGGCAGGTTTTTAGGCAGGGGGTTTTTTGTTTTTTTGTTTTTTGTTTTTGTTTTTGTTTTTTTTCATTTAATATGATGCCCTTTGTCTCATTTCTCACTGTCCCTTTTATGCTTTTATCTTAAGATATTGAATCAGCAAGGAAAGTGTCAGAAGGTTACAGTTTAGTTCATTGCAAACCACAGCTTATCTTTACACTGACCTGCAGAACAGTCTTAGTGATGTTATTAGAAAAACACCAGAGTAACAACTGAGAAAAAAAAAAGCTTTGCTTTTCTAGAACAGTTTCTAACAGTGCTAAAAACCATCATGCTTTGAACTGTTATTTTTTGACTAGGTAATCATGATAGCAAGCAAATGCCCTCTATCCCCTCAGTTCAGTCCTGCAGAATTAAGTCCTGGAAACAGCAGCTGTCCAGTTTGTTAGAGATTGACCTGGGAAAGATCTCAATGCTACCACACCTTATAGGGCCCAAAATGTAATAATAGGGTAAATTATGTTTTCTTTTTCACATCTGCACGCTGAGATTGTTTTGGAGATCTTTTAACTTAGCTCGTTATAATCAAGTTGTACAGCCTTTGTTTTAATAAGATTCTAATCCTGAGGTCTATCCTTCGCATCAGTGACTTTACACTGTTAATTGCTTTCTTGTCCTCCATTAAATTGCGGTTGCAATTGCTTCATCTTAAAAGGCGCCTTGTGCTTTTGTATTCTGCCCCATGCTCTGCAGACACACTTAGTAACATCATCTTCCTAAAGAACAAAATTACCTATTATCCCTTTAATCTTGATGTACTTTTTTATGTGTTTGGTTCCTAGCTAGTGTCCAACCAGGAAGCTACATATTATCTTCTTTTTAAAAAAAAAATGTTTTTTTAAAAGCCGCATAGTGTGGATGGCCAAAATTTATTTCTCAATAGAACTCACATAGTGCATTCATTTATTTTTTATAGGACTAATTAAAAAGACAAAGGGATCTATTCTCCCCTTGATACACCAGAGTGACTTCCATTAACATTAATGGAAGGGAAATACTTGCATGGAGATGAGTGGAGACCTCATATTAGAAAGTGAAAACAGCAGAATCTGGAGTGAATGTCACCACATTTTTGATGAGAGAAGCTACACAAAAAGCAAATAGCTCAATTCACAAATGTGTTTTCCCCCTACGCTTTCTGCTTGTTTGTATATTGAGGAAAATCAGCGGATATTTGGAGGCAGTTCCTTCCTTCAGAAATCAATTGGATGTGAATTTGTAATTTTAACACGAATGACACAACTTACAGGAGGAACTCAGCAATGAAAAGCAACGGGGGGATCTGACAGGTCTTTGCTGCAGTGGAGTCCTGTGAGACCTGCTTCTGGAGGCAGAGGTGAGAGTAGAAATTTGATACCTGAAGAACTCTGTACACAGAAACTTAATTTTCAAGGAAGACCAGCTGTCCGTGTCAAGCTGATCTTTTGACACATCTTCCCAGAAATCTATCAAAATCTGGAGACTGCTTCTGACTTTTCAGTGTAGCCTCTGAATCTGGGATCCTCTTGGCCCCCTTGTATCCCTTATGAAAGTTTTAAATTTCAAACGTACATAATCTGACACACACTGGGGAAGTTTCTCTTTTATCATGCCATTCTTGGGTTAATTACCAGGGAATTAATTATTTAAAGTGTGACTAGCTCTCCATGCTGTATATTGTTTTAAAATATTGATACATTCATTTTGCATCTGGTGGGTGCTAAGTTCAAACTGCTTTTTACCCTTTGAAAATGTACTTCAAAAATACAAGCAGTCTTCTAAGTAACAAACCTCTCCATGGTATCTTGCCACTGTCCTGCATTTCCCTGACCTGGAATTTGCTTTAGCTGCTTAAATCAGGCTCAGAAGCATTATATTTTGCCTCCAGTCTCTCCCTCCCTCCCCCTGTCTGGTTAGCACTATCTCTGGAATGTTGTTACTATTCATACTGACCTGGAAAATGCTTCTGAGATACTTTCTTACTGTAATTGCTTCCTTTCTTAACTATGACAAACTCCCTGCTTCAGAACCTTACCTGGAACTTTCTTTGGAGCCAAAAGAGATTCAAATCCTTTAACCAGAGTTCTTTGTTCAGCTTAAAGTGTGACTTTCCCTGTCTTATATTTATCACCTTTAATACCTTCTCCTGTCTTGGGATCCAATTCAGCCTTCATCTGCTCTCGTCAGAATTTCCTAAAGAATCATCTATATTTTTCTTCTCACAGTAAAACCACATTTTCCTCCATATTTCCTGTGTTGTGAAGTGGTTTGCAAAATGTATCCAGAGGAACTTGGGCTGGAGGAGAAGGAGAAGGCAATGGCGAGGAGATCCCATAAGCATTTCATTTTAACTTTGCATTTTAAAAAATCCTTTCATCTCCCTAAGATTTTTTAGTGTGTTGGTTCAGGACCTCTGAGAAACTGACACCAAGATGAGGTGAAATGCGTAAGAGCTTTATTGGGGAACATGCCTATGAAGGGTACAGGGAGGAAGCCTGAGTAAGTAAGGACAGCCTGTGGGAGGCGGTGGGGGGAAGGCTAAAGGAAATGATTGGGTAGCATGGTGCAGTTCTAAGAAAGTTGTGAAAAGACCAATGGAAAGTCCTCAAGCCAATCACCTGCCAGCAAAGTTTCGCATCAGGCAGGAATGGACCTGTACCATTACTCCCACCAGGCTCAGCATTGGCTGGCTGGGACCATCCTGGAAGAATTTGGCAGCACCGAACATGGTGCTGGATCCAGAGGGGTGGCATTTGGGGTTTTGAGTCAACTGTGCTCCCCTTCACAGGAAATCTGACTAGCGCCTTTTTAGGCCACCACTCTCAGCTGTTTGTTTTCCTCCTGCAGTGTGGCTGTTGCCCTCAGGAGAAGAGATCAGCAACCTGTCAAGACAGTCTTACTCCTACTGGCCATTCTCCCAGGGCCAACTAATGCTGCTTTGGCAGTCACCATGGGATCACAATAGACAGTGTAGATTTTCCCCTCACAAGCTCTGAGATTAATGACACCTGTATATCCATGAAATTAGCTCCAAGACTATACGGTAGCCAAGGCTCAAAATCTATTTCCTATCCCCATTTCAAATTCTATATAGTCATGTTTCTAAAAGACAGCGTAACAGGCTGTAGAGATCAAACAACCTGATTAAGATACTTAATCGTCTGTCAACATAAAGATGCCCTACGTTTGAATACAAACTCCCTACCATTTTCAAATCCCTGGAGAGAAATTTAAGTCCAAATATTCAATCACTTTACAAATTAAAATCCAAAGAACATAAAGTCTGCAATCAGATTCTCTTGTGATAGTGAGCTAAATTTTAAAAATATATATCCACAGTTTATTCTCTCCAATTTTTGATATTGCTCAGTGCCAGGTACTGGGGTTATTGATACATAAGACAAGTTAGGATTGCTTGAGCAGCCTCAGCCTAGAGTTTCTATCACTCGGATGGATGTAGTCTCTTCAGTGCTTCATAAATTACAGCTGAAGTCTGAAAGAGTTCAAAATAAATTCTTAAAAATCTCAAGATTATTATTGGCCTGGCACTTACCCAAATGAGACAGTGAGCTAGTCCCCAGCTACTAAAGTAATTAGTCTAGTGCCCAGGGTTACTAAAACTAGCAGAGATTGAGTGCTAAGTGAGTAAAGGAGAGTAGATGGAGAAAATAATTGGTTTTAGTCTTTTTTTCCTTTGAAGACAGGGTCCTACTCTGTCACTCAGGCTAGAGTACAGTGGTGCAATCATGGCTCACTGCAACCTCAACCTGCCAGGCTCAAGCGATCCTCCTACCTCAGCCTCCCGAGTAGCTGGGACCATAGGCCTATACCACCACACCCAGCTAATTTTTTTTTTTAAATTTTTTAGAGGCAGGGTCTTGCTATGTTGCCCAGGTTGGTCTCGAACTCCTGGGCTCAAGTGATCCACCCACCTCGGCCTCCCAAAGTACTGGGATTACAGGCGTGAGCCACTGTGCCTGGCTGGTTTTAGTCTTCCAACAATTCCAGTCAGGCTATACTTGATGCCCAGAATCTATGACCTGTGAATATAAATTCAACTGAAAGAAATCTTTCCGTAAGAGGTTAACTAGACCCTGTACATTTATATTTATGGGAAAAAGTCATCCGTGTACATGGTCACCTCCAGTAAATGTTCTTGAAAATGGTCTACTCCAGTAAATGTTCTTGACCTGGTTATTCCCCTTTCAAAGCATTTATCTGGAGGCCAAGAATCACATCTGTCATGAGCACCATGGAATCCCTGGCATCCAGCCCCATGCCTAACATAAAGGAGGGACTTGATAAATAATTGTTTTTATGAAATAGAACTTAAGTTAATTCCTACCTGTGTCATTCAAGCTTCTATATCAGCTTAGTTAAGAATAGCCTGGTTATAGGGTGAACTGTTAAAATTCTTTTAAAATTTACAACTGTGCAATGCAGGGTTTTCTTAATACTATGAAACAATAACAAAAAAATAAATCAAGCTCTAAGACTAGCATAACTGTGACTAACGTCCATAACCTTTGATTTCCAATTTCTATGTTAATCACTATACTCAACATTATTCTCATTGATTGACTTTACAACAAGTAAATATTTACTGTTATGACTGTGTTTTCAAAATTATAAATATAACTTATACTTACACTAATAAAATAAGACATTTAACAATGCATGATTTTGTTTTAAAGCTAGGTTTCTGCTAATAAAGTTTGAAAACTACTGGCTTGGCGAAAGTAAAGTTGGCTTTGAGGGTGAGAATTTGATCTGGATTCAGATTTCCCTCTGCCTTAATATATTTTAGACTCAGGTAACTATTTTGTAAAATGGGGATGATTATACATACCTCAGAGTTTGTTTCAGGATTGAGAAAGTTCAGTAAGAAAATCTTAAAAGACCCTGGCACAGAGCAGGCTCTCTCTCTTGTTTTCCTCCTCTCTTAACAAATGCCTTTATTCCAAACAATCACAGTAGATTATACAGGCCTACAGACAAAATAGGCATTTAGTAAATCTGCTGATTAATTTCATTTTTCAATATTTGGAGATATTTTCATTAAACAATTTCAACTATAAGTGGGTTAAATGGTTTTCATTATTAGAATTGACTACTTTCTTCAAAGTTTTCGTATTACTTTATTCATACCTGGGTTCCAGTACATGCCTCCCCCTAGAATTTCAGCACCTAGAGTAGAAGATTATATCCTAGACTTCATCTTTACAGTGAAGGCCATATAGTTGAACTTTGTAAATTTTGAACAAATACTTTTTTAAAAAAAAAAATCAGAAACCTATATATAAAACTACTTATGTACCAGCGCTTTGTAAATATTAATTCACTTAATCCTTATAATCCCCTGAGGTTGGTACAGGTTGAATATCCCTTATCAAGGAATTCGAAATCCGAAATGCTTCAATGAGCATTTCCTTTAAATATGATCTTTGAGTGTCAAGTCAGTGCTCAAAGAGTTTTAGATTTTGAAGCATTTTGGATTTTGAATTTTCAGATTAGGGATGCTCAACCTGTACTGTTATTATTCCCATTTCCTAGATGAGGAATTTGAAGTCTAGAAAGTCCAAGTGACCTGGCCAAAGTTAACACATCTTCTAAGTAGTAGAGTCCAGCTTGGAGCTTATCATTGCCTTGCTTTAATGTCCATTCTCTTGATCCTTGTACCATTCTGCCTCCCATTAATGACAATGCTTATCATCATCAAAAAGGAAGCTGCGGTAGCAAGCTGATTAGATTGGTAATAATTTAGCTCCAGAATGTTTGTATTACAGTTTCTATGGTAACCTTAACTCTTCCCTTTCGGTATGTGCTCATTCATACAGTTGAGCTCAGTTAGTTGCAGGTGCTGTTTTGCTATTTCATCTCACAGGACTACTTTATCCATCAAGCACTATGAGCAAAAGGCCATGGGCCTTATGAGCATGTTTGAGAATGAAAACAAAATTTTTACCCCAAAATAAGAAAACTGCAAAATTAAAATTAAGAAATCCCTTAATTTAATAGCTACAACATGTAATATAATGCCCACATTATTGTTAAATGTAGTTTTCATACACATTTCAATACACTTGCAGTCTGTAGGTTTAATTGCTGACTTCATTAGAGTTCCCAAGTAAGCAGGATCATTGCAGAATAATCATAACCAATCATACATTATGTAAGATACTTATAGCAAATATTTTAAAATAAAATTATAAAACAACTTTTAAAATATTTTATAATAAAATGTTATATTTAATGTGAGTACCTTTCACTCTGACATGACATGTAGAAGATCTGATGAAGGTCTTAAAGGCCTTGTTAGGACTTACTTCATTTTAATCCTTGACAAACTAACCAGCAAGCTGCCTACCTACTTCTCTGTACGCACTAGCTATACTGAATAAGGCAAAGAAGAAAGCATACACTGTCTTATTTATGAGTTTTACAAATAATCAACTTTTTAAAACTAATAGCTATTTTTCCTATCCATTACCATGCAAATTCCTGAATTATTTCTAATTCTCATTTTTCTGATTTGGTCATTTTGAGATCTACTTCCTACCAGAAACAGCAGAGAACAGAAAATGTAGATTCCGTGAACACATAAGACCAGAACCCTTCGGCTGCTTGCTTGATTTTGAATATTCCATGACTCCTTCTCTGCATGGAGTACAATTCTGAGCTTGTAGGAGGCCCTAGCAAATTACCACGACCTAGGCAGCTTCAAACATAACATAAATGTATTACCTTACAGTTCTGGAGGTCAGAAGTCTAAAATGGATCTGCAAAGCTCCATCTTTTTTCTGGGGGCTCTGGGGAAGAATCTGTTTCCTTGCCTTTTTCCAGCTTTTCGAGGCTGCCTGCATTCCTTAGTTCATGCCCACCTTCCTGCGTCTTCAAAACTAGCAGGATCTGGTTGGTGGATTTCTCACCCTACACCCCTCTGACCTCCTCTTCTGCCTCCCTCTTCCACTTTCAAGAGTGCTTATGGTGACATTGGTCCCATCCAGGTTGTCCAGGATAATCTCTCCATCTGAAGGTCCTTCATTTAATCACTTCTGTAAAGCCCCTGTTGCCATGTAGAATTCCAGGGCTTAGTACATGTGCATCCTTGAGGGGCCATTATTTTGCCTGCCACAGAGGCACGTGGCAAAATCTAGAAGAACAGATCTCTCAGGGCACCTAAGCTGCTGCCCAGCACACACTGTTAGTTATTCTCAGAGGTATATTCGGTTCATCTCACTCTGCTCCTGCTACTGGTTCCCTAATGCACCTTACATTCTGCTTCTAAAGCTGCTGCTGCCTCTCTTCCTACTCATTACTTTTTTCTTAAACCTAATAACAGGGAATGTATGATTCACTACCTCCCTTTGATTCTCTTGGTAATAATGCCATGTGCAGTAGACCCTTGGTGGGCAGAGCAGTGTATGTAGGCACATGTGCACATCATGCCTGCACACCCCCGTCAGTTTTATTTCCCATCTTTACCTCTGGGTTTTCACTACTGTTTATTCAGAAAATATACATATATTCTTTAGAGAATTGCCACATGCAAGGAATTCATTCAAGACTTTGTATGAAATAATGATGTACACGGCTGTAGTGAACTTGTTTTCTCTCTCCCGCTAGGCGCAATCCCCCTCCCCTTCCTCTTAGTGTCCTGTCAGTTAAAGGTACCAGAAGCAGTGGCGTAGACTTGTCAGACTCAGATCTGCCACTTAGCAGCTGTGATATCCTCCTCCGCATATTCCTTAATCTCTGTATGCGTCAGTTTCTTTATAGATTAAATGCAAATAGTGGCAGCTTTTCCACTTCACACTGCACTCAGGAATCAGTATTTCATTTGATTTTTAAACTGCCATCAAGGCTAAGACAAAGCCCTTATAAGATAAAGGCCAAACTCCTCAGGGTAGATACAGGGCTCTTCCAAATCAGATCCCATCCTGACCTCCCAGCTTCATCTTCCATTGCTTCTACTGCATCTCACCCTCCCCAAACCAGATCTGCTTGCCAGGCGCCAGACATACTGAAGACAGGACACGACTTCAGGTTAGCTTCATGGTTTTGTTTTTTTTCCCACTTTGATAATATTAAAAAGATAAAAAGACGAAGTGAGGTGGGAGGACAAATGCCAGCCAGTGTTAGAAAGGGATTTTCTAGAACTCCCAAGGAGAATTATCATGCCTTGGGAAAGGGGAGGACATATACTGAATATGTTTAAATTCAGATTAAATGTATGTTTCCTTTTACAGCATACAGTTAATCAGAGATAACTTTGTAGCGATCAGTGATTCCTAGGCAGAAGGATGTTTTTGGCATTATTAAATCTTATCTTCCCTAAATAAAGTAACCTACAAATAACTGTTACTCAATGGGCATTAGGAGTAACTAAATAAATTGAAAGTTGGCTGTTACTGGGGTTGTTGCAACCTGATCTGGGGAGGAGTGGAGGAGAAGACCATGAGAACTCTCACCTCTGGACAGGGCTTGGCACTCTGGAGGGGTTCCACTTTCTATTCACCTGATCCCTTAGCACCACTAGGTAAGAAAGCAACTGAAACCAACCTGAGAAGGGCCATTGACATTACATCCTCCCCAAGTCACCTCCATATGGAGGATGAATGACTAAACCCACCGGAGTGAAAGCCACAAGGTCAGAGGAAAGAGGCTGCTGTTACCACATTCTCAGCTGTACTCTTGGTCTTGATACCCTTTACATAGACCTCTTTTACTTCTTAAATGCTGTGTCAAGGGCACTCAATTTGACTATTCTCAGTGGATGAATTTTTGGTAGGTGGTTTTTGTCAACACCTGTCTCCCCGTCTCGGAAAAGCCTTCTGGGACCCAGGCCATGCCTTGTCACCCTGTCACACCTCCTGACCACTATACATGCTGTTCCAGTAACTGAGCTACCCCCCACCCTCCTTATGTGCTCAGCAGGCAGTTCCTTCCCGTTGTCCGTGCTCAGCAGCCCATCTGTGAAGCTCTTTCTAGCGGCTGCCACACCCAACACAAGCAAGGAAAGGCCATTCATTAATATTTTATGCTAACCTTTAATGGACTATACAGGATATATATGTGTGTAGAACAGAATTTTCCTACAGACTTTTCATGAAAACATTTCACTCACTGGGCTGTGCTGGTCACTATAGAAATCAAGTTAAATGACTACAGTGCCTGCCTTTTGGAGGCATTTGAATGTACACCATAGCAGGGAGGGGGAAACACAAAGAAATGAGAGTAACCCTATGAGAAAAATCCCAACTTCTCATCCCTCCTGCCAATATTTTTTTCCTATAAGATAATAAATAACTACAGCAAAACTTCTACTAAAATGCATGACTGACATTTCTTTTTGCTTTCTAGTTTACAAGTTGTTTTCATATTCGTTATCTCAGTGGATCTTGGCAACAACCCAGTGTAAAACTCATTTTATTTTTCATTATTTATTTATTTATTTATTTTGGAGACAGAGTCTCACTTTGTCGCCCAGGCTGGAGTGCAATGGTGCGATCTCAGCTCCCTGCAACCTCCGCCTCCCAGGTTCTAACGATTCTCACGCCTCAGCCTTTGCTGGGACTACAGGCACGCACCACCATGCTCGGCTAATTTTTTGTATTTATAGTAGATACAGGGTTCTGCCATGTTGCCCGGGCTGGTCTCAAACTCTTGAGCTCAGGCAATCCGACTGCCTCAGCCTCCCAAAGTGCTAGGATTACAGACATGAGCCACCACGCCCGGCCTAAAACGTAATTAATTAATTAATTTATTTATTTATTTATTTATTTTCAAGATGGAGTTTCACTCTTGTTGCCCAGGCTGGAGGGCAGTGGTGCAATCTTGGCTCACTGCAACCTCCACCTCCTGTGTTCAAGCAATTCTCCTGCCTCAGCCTCCTGAGCAGCTGGGATTACAGGCATCCACCACCATGCCCAGCTAATTTTTTATATTTTTAGTAGAGATAGGATTTCACCATGTTGGCCAGGCTGGTCCTGAACTCCTCAGGTGGTCCACCCACCTCGGCTTCCCAAAGTGCTGGGATTAAAGGCATGAGCCACCGCACCTGGCTAAAACTCATTTTATAGATCATGAAATTGAGGCCCGATTTCATCAGTTGAGGCAATTGACTTGTCTAAAGTTACAGAGCCAGTGGGCGTGGCAGTCAGGAGAGAAGAGTGTGGTCATCCATCTATTCATCCTCCACCAAGCCCTTAGCAGGCAGCTGCCATGGGCTGGGCACCAGGAAGAGCACAAGGGAGACGCTGATATATGAACTCCACTTTCTCCCCTCAAGCCGCTGCTGCCTTGCTTTTCCCATGCACCATCCCGTGTTTCTCCCCGTTCCTCCTTGTTTGAGCTGCCTATTATTTCGGTAACTCATTCTATGCTCATTTGGAAAGTTTGAAGCCTGGAAAGTCATGATTTATGATTCATTTCCTGCGTCTGCATACCTTAATAGAGCCCCGTATGGTGTGCTTCCTTTATGTGCTATGTTTCTCACCACTACACCATGCGCTAACACAAGACTATTCAATGATTGAATCTCAGACTTGTGACTTAAACAGCTTCCCACACATTGGGACATCGGGAAGCATTTGGGGGGAAGAACTACAGGAGACAGGGCAGCCTAGTTCTAGAAGTCATCATCAATAATGAAGATACAACAAGGCCGCCAAAGCAAGGGGGAAATCCAGGGAAATATTACAAACAAATGATAAACCATTGATTGTTGATTATAGGAAAAGCTCACAGAAATCAATTAAGGAAATTAACATATCCATACTATGAAGGGACAAAATATACAAAGGAGCACTTGATAAACAAACTAATGACTAATAAAAATGACTGTAGTCTAACCAGTAGTCAATAAAATAGATATTAAAAGAATAATCTTCACCTGTCAAATTAGTGAAATGCACATATATATATATATATCCCTCTATCTTTGTGTGTGTGTGTGTGCATGTGATGAAATAGGCACATTTTAAAAATACTGCTGGTGGAAGAACAGTGTGATAGGTCTTTCAGTAAAAGCAACTGGAGCTTGTATCAAGAGCTTCAGAAGAGTTCATATTCAGGTTCAGTAATTTCATTTTTAGGAATCTACCTTAAGGAAATAATTAGAAATTTGGTCAAATACTCAAAACAGAAATGCTCAACACAACATGATTTATAAAAGTAGAAAACTGACAGCTTAGATGAACGGTAAAAAAAAAATTCCATGAATTATCACAAAGCTCTGTGCTGTATCATAATAATGCAAAGAATATTTAAGGATGTCACAAAATGTCAATCACAATTAATTCTCCTGAAATCTTGAAAGAATGTCATCATTCTTCATATGGTAGCAATGGTGAAGTGACAAGGGGCTTCCTCCACAAGGAAGGGAGGGAGGGAGGGAGCATGGGGCTGAGAGCAGGGAGGGAGCATGGGGCTGAAAACGAGACCTGGCTGCCACTACTTACTAACCGTGTGGCCATGGCAAAGTCACTAGACTGCCCAGAGCTCCCAATTCCCCCCAGTGTCCCCTACACTTACCTCAGCAACAAATTGTGAGATAATGTGTATGAAAACTTTGATGTAGTAAAGAAGCTGGGGCAGCTGCTACCGGTAGCATAGAATGCAGGCACTGGAAAGAAAAAACTATTAGTGGGATGGATAACAGGCTGCAAAAGTACTTTATGAACTAAATTGCAGTATGTGTCTAAAGTAATATTTCAACTGATTACAAATTGTCATTCTTTTTCACATACAGAACATTCATATCCCCAGCTGCCCTCAGTATCTTAAACATTCCAATTGCCTAATTATGCAGATGTCCTCCACCAACACAGTCCTGAGTCCTTTGATCATCCCCATCCACACCAGCACCCAAAGGTGGCTCCAAAAATCACCCAGACCCCTGCAGGGTAGCGCTATGGCAAAGGACTAGCTCTAGGGCCAGAAGACCTGATTCAAAGCCCAGTTTTGTCACATACCAGTTGCAAACCCTTAGCCAAAGTGCTTAACTACTGTAAAGCCACAGTTTCCTCAACTATAAAATGGGGATAGCAGCTTCTACCTCATAGGGATAATGAGCTTTTATTTAGATTATTTCATTTAATCATCTGTGCAATACCTGGCACAGAAGAAACAGTACACGGTAGGTTTTATTACTACTATTGCCTCTAACTCATAGATGGCTTTCAGCTTCCAGTTACACAATGCTGTGCCTCCCAGCACTGCTCACATGTTCTAGTTAAGAACAATAGAAGCAGCCTCCAGAGGGTAGGACAATGTCAGCCGGTGCAGAAAGCATGGATGGAGTCACAATGCGTGGCCCACAGCCTTTGGGGCTATCCAGACTGCTCATGGATGCCCCCAAACTGTGACTGGGGGCATCTCAACCTACCCTGATGTAGGTTTTGGGAATAGGTACAAATTGGGAATGTGGTTAGCATTTGTAACACTTCATGAAGATATTGGGAGGGCTGGTGATATGACCTAGCCCTGTGTCCCCACCCAAATCTCATCTTGAATTGTAACGCAAATTGTAATCCCCACGTTTTGGGGGAGGGACCTTGTGGGAGGTGATTAGATCATGGGGCAGTTCCCCCATGCTGTTCTCATGATAGTGAGTTCTCAGGAGATCTGATGGTTTTATAGGGGTTTTCCCTGCTTCACTCCACACTTCTCTCTCCTGCCACCATGTGAAGAAGAACATGTTTGCTTCCCCTTCCACCATGATTGTAAGTTTCTTGAAGCCTCCGCAGCCATGTAGAACTGTGACTCAATTAACCCTCTTTTCTTTTAATTTACCCAATCTTGGGTATTTCTTCATAGTGGTGTGAAAATGACCTAATACAGGTGGTATATCAGGGAAGACAGAAATCACTGGGGAAGGATAGGATAGAGAGGAAGAAATCTGGTGCGGTCTATTACACCTGTGGAAATGATGGGATTCTGAGGTCATGTTGACCAAAGAGCAGGGATTTGGGGGTATGGAATAGGCCACCAAATGAGTCAAGGCAGATGGAGATTGGTTTATGCCACATACGTACCCAGCTTGAGTGGTCCTGCCCTGAGCAGTGAGCAAGTGACCAGCAAGGACTTCCAGGTACCTGGTGTACTTCTGCTGGTGAAGCAGTCCCAGACCTTTCCTTCCTGTCACTTCATTGCCTTTCAGCTTATCTGGACACCTACTTGGTACTTCCCCATGCTGAAGGCTATGTCATAGTCATCAGTGTTTCTTATGGTTGACTGGTGAAGACCTTTCCATTTTATAAGTATGTTTCTTTTCCCCATTGTTCAAATGTTAAGAAGTGAGATAAGGGAAATGAGTACGGGCTTTGCAGTCAGAAGAGGATTCACACTTCTACTGTGCCCCTTCCTGGTTCTGTGTCCTTGGGAAAGTTGTTTAATTTCTCTAAGCCTCCATTTCTAAACTATTTGTAACAAAAATATAAAAATATGACATCACACCCCACTGTTGTAAAAATTTATTGAGAAAGAAAAGTATTTGGAAAAAAACTAGAATACAGTATATGGTTAGTAAGTGATACTGTTTTTCTCTTTGGACAAAAAAAATTTAAGAGAATTACTGAAATATTATTCTTGTGGCATTACGAATATCTAGTCAAATATGTTTGTAAATGTCTTGATGATCAAAAATATTTGACAGTTATGGCTGGGTGTGGTGGCTCTCATCTGTAATCCCAGCACTTTGGGAGGCCGAGGCAGACAGATCACGAAGTCAGGAGATGGAGATCATCCTGGCGAACACTGTGAAACCCCATCTCTACTAAAAATACAAAAAAATTAGCCAGGCGGGGTGGCGGGCACCTGTAGTCCCAGCTACTCGGGAGGCTGAGGCGGGAGAATGGCATGAACCTGGGGGGCGGAGCTTGCAGTGAGCGGAGATCACGCCACTGCACTCCAGCCTGGGCAACAGAGCGAGACTCCATCTCAAAAGAAAAAAAATTTTTTTTTGACAGTTACAATGAAGCCAAGTGCTAAGGATGTGATGATTAAATAAGACAAAGTTCTTGTCAGTTGGAGCTTTGATTCTAGTTGGGAAAGACAACAGATAATTAACACACATAGGTATATATAAACATATGTATTGGTATATATATATAGATAAGATGCATAAACTAATATATGTATAGAAAAATAATATATCCATGTGTGCTTAGCTGTGCACTTTTAAATGAATGTCTTGTCTTTTGATTGATTATCTTAGCTGGGGATAAGGACATGTGAATGAAATCCCAGACTCCAAGGTATCAGGTTCTAAAGAGATTAGAGTGAGGAGGTAGATTTTGAGCTAAGCAGGATCAAGCGTTAATGCCTAAGAATATGCATGCTATAAATTGTGACACCTCTGAAAGTGAAGTCAGCTGGCTTTCCTAGGCCAGCAAATTGCTGGTGACCCTAGAGAATTGTGTAAGGCCACAATTTAATTGCAAAGGCTTTAAGAGATCTGCACTCCTTTATCCCATTAATTCAACCTGCAACTTTGTTCTCTGGTCCCTTTTGAATATTCAGTTCTCATTGATTTCAATGGGAGTTACAGACTCAGAGAAAGGGCAGAATTGGGCCAGTGATCTGTTCAAAGCAAAGCATCATTTGAAGTATAGTTTTAAAGTATTTGCAGGCACATAGGTGAGTCAGCTCCTTCTCACGAATTTGTCTAGAAGGATTTCCAGTTTAAATGGACCATCTTAAAGGGCAGTCACCTTCCCTAAAATTGCAGCATCATACTCATGCACCACATATTGGATTGTGACTGCTGGGAGGCAATGACTCCATGTTTTGGTCTCCACTTTCCTGCGGAATTGCTTCAGATTTAAGCTATAGCTTAATCACAATTACCAGCCCAAAATAACATTATCAATTCCTACAATGCCTGTTGGGCTCTATCTGCTGTTCCACACATCAAGTCAAGTCAATATAGCCTTGCCCTCAGAGACCTTTTGTCTGAAATAGTCTCGGTCTATTGGTCATGCACCAACATAGAGGCAAAGAAGCAAAATGGCTATAAATACACCGCTTAAAGCAAGTGAACTTGCGTAGACAGGGAATATAGTGCTATGATTTCAGCTCTCCCTCACCTCGTGGACTATATAGGTTATAGCACTTGGCTGCACGGTAAATTTCTGTAAAGCAAATCCTATTTTTGTACTGATTTCCATTGTATAATCCCACGTGCGTTAGAATTCATGAAAGTCTTATTTGAATATTTCTTTAGGAGAGAGATCCTGACAATGTAGACTGCCAGACATCCAACTCCCCAACTACTCTGTGTCTGTCCAGACGTCTCAGTGCTGATACAAGCTGCAGCCTTGGGAGCTCAGGGTCTTCTGTTTACTGGGAGCCCTTTCTGTGACCAAGAGAAAGTTATTTGTATCCCACTTTGAGATACCCTGAATCCGTGCTTCCAACACCTCCCTTTTCCTTCTGTCTGGGTATTTGTATTGCTTAGGAAGACCAGGCTCAGGATTGGCCCCCTGTCAGGAACTGCCTCTAG
Organism: Nomascus leucogenys; assembly: GCF_006542625.1. NCBI lineage: Eukaryota > Metazoa > Chordata > Mammalia > Primates > Hylobatidae > Nomascus > Nomascus leucogenys. The sequence continues at coordinate 17,640,896 of NC_044383.1, read as the reverse complement.
GCGTGGCACAAAAAATTAAGTTCCCAGTTTTCACTTTTGCAATACAAGTGAAGAGAGCTGCTATATACAGCCATACAGGTCATACAGTCCAAATCAGAAATGTGGCGACACTGCCAATGCTGAACCTCGTCAGGGCTTTGAGATGGCGTCTAACTCTGACTGCCACTTTAGTAGCTGTGCTACCTTGGGCACTCTCTGGATCCTGACTTTCTTCCTCTCTAAAACAGGGCCGGCTGGGTGCGGTGGCTCACGCCTGTAATCCCAGCACTTTGGGAGGCTGAGGCGGGTGGATCATGAGGTCAGGAGATCGAGACCATCCTGGCTAACACAGTGAAACCCCGTCTCTACTAAAAATACAAAAAATTAGCCCGCATGGCGGCAAGTGCCTGTAGTTCCAGCTACTCGGGAGGCTGAGGCAGGAGAATGGCATGAACCTGGGAGGCAGAGCTTGCAGTGAGCCGAGATCGCACCACTGCACTCCAGCCTGGGCAACAGAGCAAGACTCCGTCCCAAAAAACAAAAAAAAGAAAAGAAAAGAAAAACAAAAACGGAGCCATGATATTCACCTTTTAGAGTGATCATGTGGACTACATTAGACAAAGTAAACAAAACATCTGCTCACTTTATAGTGGTTTTTGGTTTTTTGTTTGTATTGTTTTCAACGAGAGAGGTTTTTTAAATGTGTAACATCCTTACTATGGAGTAAAAGCTCATATGTGATTAATATTTTGAAGGAAAAATTCTTGTTTACTTTTCTCAGATATTTAAGATATTTATGCTAACCACATTTTGTTCATAATAATGCTCCAATGAAAATTTTCTGCAGGGCTTCTTACTACAGTATTTCAGGTCAGCTCAGCACTCCCTCACCTGGTATTTTCCATGTAAACAAGTAACAGAATAAATAGGGGCAACAAAAGTCACTGCTATTGTAATTATTAACAAGTATTCTTCGGTTGATTGGCTTTTCTTATGTAAAATTCTATTTCTAATAATCGTTGAAATAGTAAATAAGAGGTCCCAGAAATAAGATTTATATCATGTTTAAACTCCATTTCAAAATGTTTATTGCCTTGCTGCAAAATAAAAAAATCTCAGATTTGTGTGATATGTGTCCTAGCTTACAGCAATCTATTTTTTAGTGTCTTTTTTTTTTTTAGACAAAGTCTTGCTCTGTAGCCCAGGCTGGAGTGCAGTTGCACGATCTCGGCTCACCGCAACCTCCGCCTCCCGGGTTCAAGCGATTCTCTTGCCTCAGCCTCCCGAGTAACTGGGATTACAAGTGTGCACCACTGTAGCCAGCTAATTTTTTTGTATTTGTAGTAGAGACGGGGTTTCACCATGTTGGCCAGGCTGGTCTTGAACTCCTGACCTCAGGTAATCCACCCACCATGGCCTCCCAAAGTCCTAGGATTACAGGCATGAGCCACCGCGTCCGGCCTTTTTAGCGTCTTTTCTTTGCCTTCTAAGTAGTTGTACAGATCAAGAAGTAGTGCTAGCTACATTCCTTGTGGAATATAAGGTTAAGAAATTCCCAGGAAAAGTTTAAATAATTTCAAGGCAATTATTTCAGTAACTTTAAAGAAATAATTAGAATTTTTAGAATTAATCAATAAGTATTTATATAGTAGAGATATAATGGGGTTAGGGATTTGAGAATGGCAAAAGGGGATAAAACACACAGCCAGAACCTCTTCAGTGGTAACTGCTAAAACAGCAATAAACAACAAAACCACCAGAGGTCGAATTATGTAGTATGGGCTTTCGGTGCTAAAGAAATTCAGAAGGAGGGAAATTTTAGTGTAGTCTTTGATAATCAGAGAAGCTTGCTGGTGAAGCTGGGTCTTGATCTGGGTCTGAAGGGATGAACAGAATTTGGATAGGCAAAAGTAATAAATGTTCCTTAGTGTTTAATACCGCTGATCTGCAGTGGGAATCTGCAAATTCTTTCACATTATAAGGATGTAAAATATTTCCAAATAACTAGCAAACCTAAGAACTTGACTGTGAATGCCTAAAATGATTCAGCAATAAAACTTCTAGACATAAATAAAACCCATCTCAAAGCCCTGACTCAGCAATAAAACTTCACAGCTATAACCCCATAGGAAGAAGAAATTCCACCACTGAGGTCCACATTTCCAGCTGGGAACCAGCATTGCCCTGAGTTTGTGCATCAGATCTTCAAAAGATAAGGGGTCAACAGATTGTGATTATGCAAAAGAGGTGTTCCAATTCTACTTGGGCACACAAGTAAATAAGTTAACAAGAGAACCTGAAAGTTAGCTAAATTGGAAAGCTGGCTGAAATGCTAAATAAAACATACTCAGTAAGAAACGGTGTGTTCACTCAGCCCGGAGGAAGTGCAGCAGAATGGAGAATGTTTTCTAACACAGCTCTACTCATTATAATCTCAGCTCAGAGTTCCTCAGTGATGGGTACAGAAGGCATGTTGGAAACTTCCCACATGTCTAATTATTTCCTACTAAGTCTATCATCAAAAAGTGCAAACATTTAAAAATCACAGTGAATGTTGGCTGGTTTTCTTCAGATAAAATGATGATGAAGGTATTAACATTCTGTGCTATAGATGCCATACTGAATGTGTATATATAATTAATATTATGTATACATATGTACATATGCATACACATATATATATAGTCTTAGTCCATGGGCTGTTACAACAAAAACATCATTGGGTGACTTAAACAGCAAACATTCATTTCTCACAATTCTGGAGGCTGAGGCATCCAAGATCAAGGTGCTAGAAGATTTGGTGACTGGTGAAGGCCTTCTTGCTGATTCGTGGATGCTGTCTTCTCACTGTGTTCTCACTTGGTGGAAAGGAGTGAGAAAGCTCTCTAGAATCTCTTTTATAAGGGCACAAATCCTATTCATGAGGGCTCCACCCTCATGACCTAATCACCACCAAAAGGCACCACCTACTAATATCATCACATTGTGGGCTGAGAATTCAACGTGGATTTGGGGGGGACATATTCACTCCATAACCCTGTAAATTGAAATTGATAGTTGTTTTAAGAGTCTGCTCACCTGCCTGTGTCCCCCAGTATCCTCTTCTCATTGAAGTCCAGTCTCATCCTTCCTAACAACTCAAAATCTAGACTCATGGACAGCATTCTTGTCACATTATTCCCTGCTACTCCATGCCCATGTTGTGTTAGACTCGTGGTTTTGTAAACAAACACATTTTGAACTCTTTTGATTTTCACCTTCACGGATATCCAGCAGGTCACTCTAAACTGTGCCTTACCAGTTTATTCTGATCTTGTCAGGCACGTGAAGTTGTGGTAAAATGTGTTCTGTCCTAACCTCTGTCATCGTTGCTGCTACTCATGGAACTCAGACCAGGAAAGCCAGAGCTGGTACAAACACCTCCAAAGAAATAGCAAATGACTGGTTGTGGGCAAGAGGGAGTAACATGAAGACTGTAATTCTGAGACACTCACCCATTCCCTGCCGGGGAATAATATAATTGTTTACCTGTGTTACAGACACCCAGAATCTAAGACACAAGAACCCATCTAGCCAGATCTGGCATGAGACTCATTTGCTAAAGGCCCCCAGGGGGAATTTGTATAAGGAGAAAAGGAGCCCAAAAGTGCATGGAATAGATTTAAGCTGTCCCTTGAAATGACCTTGCCTGGTTAACCAAAATCTGGATTCATTTTTACTGTGTCTTTTACAACAATCACCTTCACAGCATTAGATAGAACCATTAATGAAAGCAGGAGCTCTTCTAGTCAGTACACATAAAAAGAAGTTATTTAAACCCAGTATTACATAGATACTAACACTAAAATTGCAAAAAACAGTTTTTAAGAGAAAGAAGAAGTTAAGAAGTATCAAAATATCAGCACTTATTTCTATAACTAATGTATATATAGAAGATATTTAAGTGGAAATTATCTGTGAACTAAAATGAGAAGTTAGAAATAGTACAATAACAGAAATGGTTATTGAAATCATCTGAAATTTCCTTCTCTTCTACAGTATCAAATAATGACATGACAGTCTAAGTTGCTCACAGAATAAGATAGCATTAGGAAGATTTTAGAAGACATTTTTGGAGTTTCACGAAAGGAGGTCCCTGAAGAATAGAAGATGGTTTAGATAACGCTATTATTTAATCAAAAATGTCAAATACCAGCAATCACACCACCTGCTTTTGAAAGTAAAGGAAGCTAGGAACTAAAGGGGGTGGTTTAGAAAGAGACAGAGGAAGAATAAATGACAAAAAGAAGAGAAAAAAATAATTATAGATAGTCTAAAGGATATGGATGTAGGTTGTATTTAAGCAGTATTTTTTGTCTCAGAAGTTTATATGTGAACTAAAATGTATTAAAGGATAAAAAAGCAATATTTACAACTTTTTGTATGTCAGTCATGCCTCAATAAAGGAATTTTCTAAAAAAGATAAAGAAGAAAACTCTAGGAATTAGCACCTTTTTTAAAGGATGAGAAAAGAGGCTCCAGTTACAATAACCGTTAAGGTTCTTAAATTTTTTTTCACCTCTTACCCCCATATTTCTTGTTTTCACTGTATTATAGGTTGATAATACAGCCCTAATTTACCTTTTAGCTGTAGCTCTTCTTCCTTGTTAGGGCTTGATTCTTAAGGAGATTGCTCAGGCGTTGAGAACAAGTAGTAGAGACGCCTAAGTATACCCGGTATTAATCCCAGAAGAAATACCATGTTAGTCAATTTCACTTCATGCAGTAGCTAAAATTGTGTTAGCGTAAAGTGTTGGTGAACCCACTCATTTTTACATGGGATTATCCCAATTTACATAACCTTTTTTATAACACCACATTTTCAAGTGTTGGAAAATAAAAACAGATTAACTTAATATTGTGACTAATCGAGAGTTAACCAAGAATTATTGTATTTCAAACCTATGACTGAAAATGTTTCTTAAACATTAGTCGGCTTCCCTGCCTTAGGGATTGTTGACTCACCTCCAGTTGTAGGGTGAAGGATAGCTCCGCTATTGAGACTGCTGCCAGCCTCATTACCCAGGGCTGTAGGTCAAGGAGGTGCCAGACCAGGGCCTGAAACTACTCTGCACCCTGCCCCCACGTTCACTGGTTTTCAGCACTAAGATTTGCTTGAAGTGAAGAAATTCTCTAGATACATATGGACAGTTTGACATTGTCTGAGTATGGGAAAATATTTTTATTTTAATACTTGTCTTTTAGGAAAACTATCATTTGTCAACAGGGATCTGTATGTTTTAATAAAGAAAGCAGATTAAGGGTTGTTTGCATGTAGTCACTTAGCTAAAATTTCATGTCATTTAAATTTTCTGATCGTGAGTAACCCAGAAAAATTAAATATACTTAACATAAAATAATAAAATCCTTTCATATATATAAATAAGCAACCAGGATAGTTGTCATTCTGTCTATCTACTATCTATCTATTTATTTATTATGTTTTAATTTCTTTTTTTTAGAGACAGGTTTTTGCTCTGTCACCCAGGATAGAGTGCAGTGGTGCAATCGTAAGCTCACTGCAGCCTCCAACTCTGGGCTCAAGTGATCCTCTCACCTTGGCCTCCCAAAGTGTTGGGATTACAGGCATGAGTCACTGTACTCAGCCTGGGAAGCGTGGGATAGTTTTCATTTTCAAAAGTCAGTTAAGATTATCTTTAGCAGAAATACTCCATCAATGCTGACTTTTCCAATCTGACATATGTAGTAGTGTAAGAACATGTTTTAAATTTTAAAAACTAATAAGAAAATAAGTACGGCAAGTTCTTCATATAACAACAATGTATAGAGGAAAGAACAATAGGTTAAGAGGAGAAGAAATAAATTTATTTCTATAGAAACAAAGACCCAGTGGGATCAAAAGAATTTAGAATTTTTAGCACAAGGAAAATACCCATGCATGGTGAAGTAGTAGATGGGTTATTCTCTTCCTATTCCTAAGATATCAGTGTTACTTTCGCCCACAGTAAAGGGGGAATATGAATAATTTCCATGAATCAACATAATATATGAATCTCAAAAAGATTTTTAATTTTTAAAAGATTATTCTGTAGCCCCTTACAGTATTTTCTTGTCCAAGCCTTAGCTGAAGGATTGAAGTGTTTCTAATGATAGTGAAGTGGCTCTAATGAAGTGGTCTCCTGATTTAAATTATTGTATCAACATCTTCATATAATCCAGTAACAACATATATGTACATACACATATATACACAAAACATATATGTATATATATATGTAGTAGATCAAAAATTAGAATTCTATTTTTTTTTAAATTTTACTTGAAGTTCTGGGACACATGTATAGAACGTACAGGTTTATTATGTAGATATACCTGTGCCATGGTGGTTTGCTGCACCTATTGACCCATCTCTAAGTTCCCTCCCTTCGCGCCCAACCCCTCACAACAAGCCCTGGTGTGTATTGTTCCCCACTTTGTGTCCATGTGTTCTCACTGTTCAACTCCCACTTATGGGTGGTAACATGTGGTGTTTGGTTTTCTGTTCCTATATTAGATTGCTGAGGATGATGGCTTCCAGCTTCATCCATGTCCCTGCAAAGGATATGATCTCACTTCTTTTTATGGCTGTGTAGTATTCCATGGTGTATATGTACCACATTTTCTTTATCCATTCTATCATTAATAGGCATTTGGGTTGGTTCCATGACTTTGCTGTTGTAAATAGTGCCACAATAAACATACATGTGCATGTGTCTTTATAGTAGAATGATATATATTACTTTGGGTATATACCCAGTAATGGGATTGCTGGGTCAAATGGTATTTCTGGTTCTAGATCCTCGAGGAATAGCCATACTGTCTTCCACAATGGTTGAACTAATGTACATTCCTACCAACAGTGTAAAAGCGTTCCTATTTCTCCACAGCCTCACCAGCATCTATTGTTTCTTGACTTTTTAATAATCACCATTCTGACTGGCATGAGGTGGTATCTCATTGTGGTTTTGATTTGCATTTCTTTAATGATCAGTGATGTTGAGCTTTTTTCACATATTTGTTGGCTTCACAAATGTCTTCTTTTAAGAGGTCTTTGTTCATACCCTTTGCCACTTTTTTATGGGGTTGTTTTTTTCTTGTAAATTTGCTTGAGTTCCTTGTAAAATCTGGATATTAGACCTTTGTCAGATGGGTAGATTGCAAAACTTTTCTCCCATTCTGTAGGTTGACTGTTCACCCTGATGATAGTGTCTTTTGCTGTGCAGAAGCTCTTTAGTTTAATTAGATCCCATTTGTCAATTTTGGCTTTTGTTACAATTGCTTTTAATGTTTCTGTCATGAAGTTTTTTCCCATGCCTATGTCCTGAATGTTATTGCCTAGGTTTTCTAGGGTTTTTTTATGGATTGGGGTTTTACATTTAAGTTTTTAATCATTCTTGAATTAATTCGTGTATAAGGTGTAAGGAAGGGGTCCTGTTTCAGTTTTCTGCATATGGCTAACCAGTTTTTCCAACACCATTTATTGAATAGGAGATCCTTTCCCCATTGTTTGTTTTTGTCAGGTTTGTTGCAGATCAGATGGTTGTGGATGTGTGGCGTTATTTCTGAGGCCTCTGTTCTGTTCTATTGGTCTATATGTCTGTTTTGGTACCAGTACCGTGCTGTTTTGATTACTGTAGCCTTGTAAGATAGTTTGAAGTCAGGTAGCCTGATGCCTCCAGCGTTGTTCTTTTTGCTTAGGATTGTCTTGGCTCTACAGGGTCTTCTTTGATTCCATATGAAATTTAAAGTAGTTTTTTCTAATTCTGTGAAAATGTCAGTGGTAGTTTGATGGGAATAGCATTTAATCTATAAATTACTTTGGGCAGTATGGCCATTTTCACTTTCACGATATTGATTCTTCCTATCCATGAAGATGGAATGTTTTTCCATTTGTTTATGCCCTCTCTTATTTCCTTGAGCAGTGGTTTGTAGTTCTTCCTGAAGAGATCCTTCACATCCCTTGTTAGCTGTATTCTTAGGTATTTGATTCTCTTTGTAGCAATTGTGAATGGGAGTACATTCACGATTTGGCCCCTGCTTGTCTGTTGTTGGTGTAAAGGAATGTTTGTGATTTTTGCACATTTATTTTGTATCCTGAGACTTTGCTGAAGTTGCTTATCAGTTTAAGATGTTTTGGGGCTGAGATGATGGGGCTTTCTAAATATAAAATCATGTCCTCTGCAAACAGACAATTTTACTTCCTCTGTTCCTATTCGAATACCCTTTATTTCTTTCTCTTGCCTGATTGCCCCGGCCAGAACTTCCAATACTATGTTGCATAGGAGTGGTGAGAGAGGGCAAAATATAAAGACCAATGACACTATGAAGAAACTGAATCCACTAGTGTGCAAAATAACCAGATAGCATCATGATGACAGGATCGAGTTCACACATAACAATACTAACCTTAAATGTAAATGGGCCAAATGCCCCAATTAAAAGACACAGACTGGCAAATTGGATGAAGAATCAAGAACCATCAGTGTGCTGTATTCAGGAAACCCATCTCATGTGCAGAGACACACACAGGCTCAAAATAAAGTGATGCAGGAAAACTTACCAAGCACATGGAAAGAAAAAAAAAAAGCAGGGGTTGCAATCCTAGTCTCTGATGAAACAGACTTTAAACCAACAAAGATCAAAAAAGACAAAGAAGGGCATTACATGATGGTAAAGGGAACAATTCAACAAGAAGAGCTAATTATTCTAAGTATATATGCACCCAATACAGGAGCAGCCAGATTCATAAAACAAGTTCTCAGAAACCTATAAAGAGACTTAGACTCCCACACAATAATAGTGGGAGATTTTAACACACTTTCAATATTAGACAGATCAACAAGACAGAAAATTAGCAAGGATATTCAGGACCTGAATTCAGCTCTGGATCAAGTGGACCTGATAGATATCTACAGAACTCTCCACCCCAAATCAACAGAATATACATTCTTCTCAGTGCCACATGGCACTTATTCTAAAATCGACCACATAATCAGAAGTAAAACACTCCTCAGCAAATGCAAAAGAACTAAAATCATAACCATCTCTCAGACCATAGTGCAATCAAATTAGAGCTTAGGATTAAGAAACCCACTCAAAACTGCACGACTACATGGAAACTGAACAACCTGCTCCTGAATGACTGCTGGGTAAATAATGAAATTAAGGGAGAAATCAAGAAGTTCTTTGAAACCAGTGAGAACAAAGAGACATCATACCAGAATCTCTGAGACACACAGCTAAAGCAGTGGTAACAGGGAAATTTATGGCACTAAATGCCCACATCAGAAAGATCTCAAATCGACACCCTAACATCACAATTAAAAGAGCTAGAGAGGCAAGAGCAAACTAATCCAAAAGCTAGCAGAAGACAAGAAATAACTAAGATCAGAGCAGAATTGAAGGAGATGAGACACAAAAAACCCTCCAAAAATCAATGAATCCAGAAGCTGGTTTTTTGAAAAAATTAACAAAATAGATAGACCATAACTAAACTAATAAATAAGAAAAGAGAGAAGAATCAAATAGACACAGTAAAAATGATAAAGGGAATATCACCACTGACCTCACAGACATACAAACTACCATCAGAGAATACTATAAACACCTCTATGCAAATAAACTAGAAAATCTAGAAGAAATGGATAAATTCCTAGACACATACACCTTCCCAAGACTAAACCAGGAAGAAGTTGAATCCCTGAATAGACCAATAACAAGTTCTGAAATTGAGGCAGTAATTAATAGCCTACCAACCAAAAAAAAAAAAAGCCTAGGACCAGAAGGATTCACAGCCAAATTCTACCAGAGGTACAAAGAGGAGCCAGTACCATTCCTTCTGAAACTATTCCAAACAATTGAAAAGGAGGGACTAACTCATTTTATGAAGCCAGCATCAGCCTGATACCAAAGTCAAGCAGAGACACAACAAAAAAAGAAAACTTTAGGCCAATATCACTGATGAACATCGAGGCAAAAATCCTCAATAAAATACTGGCAAACCGAATCCAGCAGCACATCAAAAAATGTATCCACCACGATCAAGTCAGCTTCATCCCTGGGATGCAAGCTGGTTCAACATACACAAATCAATAGATATAATCCATCACATAAACAGAACTAAAGACAAAAACCACATGATTATCTCAATAGATGCAGAAAAGGCCTTTGATAAAATTCAACATCCCTTCATGTTAAAAGCTCTCAGGTATTGATGGAACATATCTCAAAATCATAAGAGCTATTTATGACAAATCCACAGCCAATATCATATTGAATGGGCAAAACCTGGAAGCATTCCCTTTGAAAACTGGTAGAATTCTATTTCATTCAAAAATGATTAATAATGTTTGAACCTTTGCTAAGAATACTGTGATTACTGTTGCTTTCAGTAACTTCCTTTGAATTTTCTTAATAATACCAAAAAATTAAATTTAAAAAAAGCATTAGAAGATAACATGGGAGAATCTTGCTATGATCTAAGGGTAGGGAAGTCCTTTCCAAACACCATATAAACGTTAAGATGATCTTTAGCTTCAACTATATATAAAAGCAAAAGTTCGAAGCTTAAAAAATAAGCATGAAATGACAACTAGCAAATAAGAGAAATATTTGCAATACAGTATACTGCTGTTAAATGCTTCTTTATCCAAACCTTTTCACAGAGATACAAACTTGTAAAAGTGTTTGACAATATTTTATTGACTTGTCAAGAGAATCAGTGCACAGCGTAGGTGTTGGGAATCGTTTTAGTGCTGTTTTCATGCTATTTGTTAAAAAAACCTAAATTTTCATGTTATGACTTAGCATAATCTCTGAGCTCAAACTGTACTCTCAAAACTTCAGGGACAAGAAGTAGTATGGTTCAGGAAGAACCAAAGTAATTTCAAAGCCAAACTAGTCAATACTTGAAAAAGTCTAACTTTTGTGGTGGTTTCCAATGGAGAAAATGAAAATAATCCCTCTTCAGAATTCGGCTCTATGGACTGTTTGGGAGACTGAATTGTTCTTTTCCCATTTGTTAAACCAGAAAATTTCTAAGCCTCCTTCCAGCTCTCCAATTCTCTAGTTCTATGACTATCCTCATTATTATCATTACATCTCATTTTGCTTAAAGAATGCTAAATCAGTAGTCTCATATCTTACATCTATCTTTGTGAGAAAGAGTAAAGAAAACTGAATTTGGTTTCTTTATGATTAATGCATTTGTCAAATTTGTTCCAAGTAGCAAATTAATTTATTGTGTTTTTTCATGAATGCAAATTAAAGCTGTGCAAACTGTTGTGGTAAAACTTAGCAATCCTTTTTTTATAAATTAAAGCTCACTGATTTAATGTTAATGAAAGGAACTATATTCAAACAAATTTTAATAACTTGGGTGGAAAGAAAATCTTAGACTTCATAAGCTTTTCCTTACATAAAATTCATGTAATTTGAACAGAAAGTCATTAAAATGTAATTGTCTATAGTGAAGCTTGTATTAATTACCTTGTATGAAAGTCTGAAAAGTTCCTGAATAAATGTCTGTTTCTATGCATTCCCTGGAGAGAAGAATTGTCTATTGCTTAGTTCATTATCTCAAACCAAGGGTCCCAGGTTGTTTTTGGTGATCACTTTCTTATCTTTTTCCTGTTTGAATATTCTGATCAAAACCAGAAGTAAAACAGATTTTTTTTAAAATAGAGAAGTATTTTGCTTCTGTTCATATTGATAATACAAAGAGTACCAGTATACATATGATAAAATATTTTTCAACTTCTTGGTTCATAGGACTTAATCAGTGTTTCATGTATGTGTTTGTGTTTGTGGGTGTGAAAAGCACCTTTATTACTGGGAATAAGATTTTAAGAATGATTTTGGAAACACGTCCTTTAAACTTGATTCTCTCATACTTTTAAGATTATTTAAATTCACTTCAATGTGATTGTCCAAAACAAAGTTATTTTCAAACTCACTGAATCCTTATGTTCTTCTTTAGTGTTAACTATTGACAAAGCCCATTTTGAATACTGATCCTGAAAAACATGAGAGAATCAAAATCTGTGTTTTATTTTGATTTTTGCATCATAATTGCATTTTTACTCATTTCAACAAGAGGAAATTTCAACTTTTTATATTGACTAAATAAACTGTAGGGGCTAATTTATGTTTTTAAAAAGGAAAAATTTATAGATGCTATGTTTGATTACAGTTATTTCTTACTGGTATTTAGGAATTTGTGTAATAATAAACACTTCTCATTTTTAACATCAAAATTTGCAAGGTTCACCAAATTCTAAAGGTAATGCCTGATGGGAGTTAATGTTCACTTAATTCTGGGTCTAATAATTTTAGTTGAAAAAGAGAAAACTAAAGCATAAATCCTTTGACTCATTCTATCTTATGTCATATTAAAAGTCATAAAAATGGACAAAACAATAAAATTTAAACTGAAACATATCCAAAATGTTTTTGGCTTATCTGCCTACAAACCAGAGACATGCCGGGTATGAAGGAACCCAAGGCTTGAGTAGGTCAGAGGGTCCAATGAGTTTATCCATCCTCCAGACATGATCACTTTCGGATTTTACTTTAAGAAAAAATAACTTCACGGAGGACCATTATAATTTTTGTGATGAACATGTGTAATATTTTTGCACCCCCTTTTTAGTTTTTATCTTGGCTGCCTTAACGTCTTCTTTCAAAATGTCAGCAGTGATTAGGCTACATTATGGGATAATTAATATGAACTTTTATCTCAAAGCTAATTTTGAGTAATACTAGAACAAAACATATGTCAATATGTTAAAGATGGGAAGTTGAACAGATTGCTTTCCTATAGAAAAATGTTTTTTTCTAAGTTCACCTTACTTTTCAAATACTAATCCAGTCTAAATGTTTGAGGAAGGTTAAGCAACCTGTGAAAGAAGCACCATTTGAAATTTGATGGTGCAGTTCCTAAAATCTTTCCAAAGAATGTGGTATAGATGCTTACATATTAAAATATTGACATTCTAGGAAGTTTAGGAAATAATTCCTCTGAACTTGAACTCTGGGGCTGTAGCTATGGTTGATAAGCTACGCCCAATTCACACTTTAATGCCAGTGCTTTGTATTTTAACATTATTTTAACGTGACATTGTATGCCTTGTTTATTTCTTCTCAGCAGGCCTTTTCCCAAATTAGTTAAAATTACTAAACAATGTGTTTTTAACCACAGTCATTCTAGAGATTTATTTGTTTTTTTTCCTTCCCCAGAAGTTGCTTCTGTCATGTTTGATTGCACATCTGAGTAGAGACCATGCTCAGAGTTGAAGTGTAAACCTCTTCAGGTCAGATCATAAGCCTCAGAACATGTCATACATCCCCTAAACTTCAGAACTAGCCATACCTAAGCTTCAGAACTAGTCATACATCCCATGAAGGGCATCATAACCAATACTGATCTGAACAACAGTTCAGTCCAGCAGCCAGGCAATTCAGCCACCTACTAGTCAACTATTGATTTTATTTGAATGAAAATCAAATTTGGGGTATAATTGGCGTAGCTAAAATATTCCACTGGGTCAATTTTGATCACATAAGTGATTCTGCACAAAGATAATAGCCACATTTTATCTCAAGCATCTCACTCAACATTTTTAAAGATAACATTTTTTAAAATCTCATACAAAGACTACATTAAATATACAACTAAGAGTGATACTGGTGGATGGTAAATGGCTGGGCATGAGCATTATGAGTTAATGTGTTTTTGTACACTGACTTTCCGTCTTTGCAGATTATTCTAACTCTCTAGAAATAATGGGTAGCCCTTTGGCACTGTGGCTCACTGGCACAGGGTCAGTATTTTTACTTCTCCATCCTCTTCTCTCAGTTAGCACTTGAACAAAGAAAGAAAAACAACTGTCTGCTATTTCCAACTCCTGAAAGTGAAATAGGGACAAAATATAATTAATCAAAATATGCAGTTATTCATAGAGGATTTGCTTTTATTCTGATAATTAGGATCCCAGTTTGTCAAACGCTTTAAAAACATAGTCTTACAGCCTTTTACTAAGGGAGCGGGGAGGGGTGAACATCCAGGTTGATTATAAGCCATATATTTGTCTTTTCAAGATTTGCTTTTACATTGCTTTAGGGCAAATGATAAATATCTTTGCAAATAAAAATTGTAATCTGCATTTCTCCAATTTTAGTAATCCCAAATTACTAAATTAAGTAATTTAATTTAGGATTTGGGATTAAGAGAAAATGAAACTAAATCTGATTAAATTATACTTTTGGAAAACTGATAGTACCATACTTCTGCTGCACTGCACTTTCTTAGATTTAATGCCTCTAAAGTATAATGATATTGTAAGTTTCTTTTCTTTATTTAAAAATAAAATGATTACTCTAATTATGGGAACTCATGTACCATTGGGCTGAAAGTCAGAGACAGCTGGATGGTGAACTGGCCCCTTGCCCAGCCCTCAGAGGAAGATTAATTTGAAAACTCTTTACAGTACACAGCCCAGAGCCTACTGCTCAGAAGATCTTGCTTTAATCAGCCATTGATCATAAGAGATTCCCTTTATTGACCTGAAAGCAAGTTTTTTTCATCTTCATGCCAGCTAAGGCGCTTACTGAAAGTAGGTAGACAGCATCCAAAGTGAATATGCCTAATGAAGGGAACAAAGTTTTCCATCTCTCCCCACAAATGACGTTCTGTAATGACATGTGCTAATAGTTTCTATCTCCATCCATCCCTTAACCCATCACGTTGCCATCCTATGAAGAACCTATGGTTAACAAGGGTCCCCTTCTGCAGATACACATGTCAAATGATCTAGGAAACATGTCGGCAGGGATTGTGGAACCAATCTATGAGAATTATCTTTGTGTCTGAAAAGTACCATGGAGTGGATGCAGGGCAGTGTTTACCTCCCTGGATATAACATCAGAAAATTCCAGATCACTGTGAAGTCTGTTCTCTCTCTGATTTACCTGGCTGTGGAGTTTGAAAGGTCCCCACAAGTGCTGACTCTTTCTGACACTTCTCAATCTACAGTAGCTCAGAGGCCACTTTGGTTGCTCCCAAAGGCAAAATGGGGCACCATGATACTTTTTTCACTCAAAAGGGCCAGCATTTACGGGATATACTCAGTCAGATCCTCAAAATTGCTTCAGAGAGTCCTCTGTTAGCTTAAAGGGGGTTATTTAATCAAACGACTTTCCAAAAGTCCCTGATTTGAATTACTGGAGAGAATGTGTACTATCAGGGTCCTGGATCACTAAGCAAACATCAGAGGAAAGGTTTCAAGTCTGTTTTGAGAAATGTACTGTCCAACTCTACTGCTTTTTCCTTCAGCAAAGGAGATTTATCAAGGATAAATTTGGTTACAGACATACCTGTTTTCGTTAAAATGCCTTTGGCCATTACATTATCTGTAATAATTTTCAGTAAGGTTTAAGCAATTTATAATAATATTAATAGAAAAAAATCATGATTCTCTACAGCATTTTCCCTTCCATTTTATCTAAATGGCTAGAAGTGAGTGTTTGCATAATTTTTTCTAGTTTTTTTTCTCCCATTTTGCCATGATCTAGTTTTATATGGAAGTCATAAATTTGTTCTACCAATGGAGTTTGGTAGAACAATATTTTGACTTTGCAGAGATCATTGTATATTTTCTATTTATTTTAATGCCAAACTTTTAAAAATATTGACTGCTAGGAACTTAAGAGAGCAGAAATATCACTTTGAAAAATACTAAAATTCGTTTTGTTCTAGTTGATACCTTGTCTTTTAATATTCATTGTGGTATATCTGTGCTATGTAATATTATAAGCCTTGTATCTGTCTCCTATACTTTCCTATATCCTCACATAAATACTATGGAAAATTATTATGTGCATCACTACCCAGCACTTTAGTCTTGACTTAAAACTGTCATGTGATTTCTTGTAAACAGGTATCTGAGCTTTAAAAAACAAATAAAAACACATTCCTGTTAGCTCTAACTTTGCACAGATCCCTTGGCAGAGATCAGAACTCACGTGAAAGGTGAACAGATTCTTCCCTTTGGCAAGCAATTCCTTCAGGAACTGAGTTATGCTTATGATGGGACTTCCAATTAGAAAAGTAAATTTTAAAACAAACAAACAACCAGGCTGTTGAGAGATTGCTAGACACAAGATCAGGTCCCAGCCAGGTGTTTGGCATTGCCCGGTCTCTTTACTCTTGTAATGTGAAACTTACAGTCAGCTTCTTCACTAGTGTTTTTGGCATCATAGAAACCACACCTAACCATAAATACAAACCATAGCTGGTACTACCAGTGCAGTTCTCACTCTTGTAGAATCATGTCCAGTCCTTCTCAAGTCGTTAACTAACAAAACCAAATGCACATTTCTAGCAAGGGAGTCCTTGAGCCCATCCAGTCCTCTGACTTCACAGCGATGCTGTGGCAGCCCACTCTGCTGCCGCCCGCAAGCACACATGGAGGGGAAGCCAGCAGGGATGTCCAGGTCCTTGCCCATGGCCTGATGAAGAAAGGCAGCTGCAGTCATGAATTCATAGAACCAGAAGTGACATTAGCAGCCACCTACTCCAACTGCTTTCCAAGAGAAATTTCTCAAGAGACATGCTGAATTTCAAGTCAAGAACAGCTTGGAAGCCACAAACTCAGCTGGCTTACAGTTGCCATGGAATTTTGGGACTTTTGCTGCAAACAGAAACAGGATCCACAGGTTATAACTAGCTACTGACCAGTGTTACAGAGCCCGTGGACAATCTCATTCCTGGTTTCTCCTACCTCTGTTCGTTTTCCTGTGTTCTCCACCGTCAGCCTTCCTCTGGGTTTTCTCCCTTTCTTACTCTATTCTTTCTACCAGGGAAGCCTCATCCACTCTAATGGCAGAGTGCTAGTTTTCCACCCAGCATTTGCACACAGACCCCCGCCCCAAATGAGTAGTGGAGAGGTGTTGCCCGGCAGCAGCACTTGCTAATGGCATGGGAACAAAGTGTTTTAGAATGGAGGTACCTTTCCCACCTGCTCATCTTCTGCCTACCATCTAGATGCCAATGCTCAAGGCAACAGCGGATGCCCTGGATTGAAGATGACAGAAGCGTCATCGGTCTGAGGCCCTAAATAATGCCACAGACCAGAACTAAGCTGTGTTCCTCTCCATCCCCTTCCAGACAGCCTGCCACCAATCAGGAACACTTTACATCATGAGAAACAAACTTCAATTTTGTTAAACCCTTGAGATTTCAGGCTTTAACTATTGCAACAGCTAGCATTCCCCACCTATATAATTATAAAATCTTCAGATTCCATCTATGCTAATTACTCCCAATTCTACATCTCTGGCATAGACTTTATTCCTACGCTTCACACCTGCATATCCAAGTAGACAGGTCCACTATAACGACCTGCAGGTCACCAAATTCAGTATGTCTGAAGCCAGACAAATGATCCACTGCTTTCCCACACACCCTGGCCATTCCTGTTCCATCATGTGCTTGTGAATACCAATTGTATGCACCCAGGTACTCAAGAGTGCCCTATTTTATCTCCCATAGTTCTCTCTCCTAAATATCTATCCTGTCCATCCTGTTTATCTTTCCTTATTGCCATATTCTTATCTGGTTTCAATAATAGTAGCCTCACCCTCTACTCCAGTCTGTCCTCCATGCTACACTAGAGGTGTCTCTTTGAAATAAATATCTGATTATGCCTCTCTACTCCTTAAAATCCTTCCATGGCTCTTTCTGCCTTGCAGATTAAAAATCAAAGTCCTAGTGTAACACCTAAGGCCACTTTATGGACCCTTTGCTGCTGACCTCCTGTATTCTCTCTTACCATTCTCCCATTGTTCCATTTACAATGTATGTCCTGAAGTTTCTCAAATATTCTTCCCTCCATGCTGCTGATTTTGTAGTTTCCAGTATCCAGAACACACCACACCCCTCCTGCCAGTGTACTTCTTCCTCTTCATCATTCAAATCTCAATTCAGAGATCATCTCTCTTGGGAATCTTCAACCTCCACATTCCCCTTAGAGATCACACCTCTATCTTTCTTTTCCTCATGGCTTCTGCCTACTTCATAGAGTTGGTCTCTGCACAATTGTTAGCAAATCTAGGGGCTCTTGAATCTTTGCCCTAGTTTGATGTTCTTTGAGAACAGCCAGCTACAACACTGCCTGCAATATGCCCTCAATACATGTTTCTCAATTTAACCTGTATTGTCATCCACTCCTAACTACATATCCTGATAAAATAATGCATATATAGAGCTGAGGGTAATGCCTGGCTTATTGCAAGCATTCAGTTGATGTTAACAGAATCAGTCATGGTTTTTTGTATTATTATCATTATTGTTTTTATTACTAGCGGCAATTACTCAATATTTTTGATCATAGCTGGTTTCACATCTCTACTGTTTTGTTTTTCTTTTTCTTCTGGTTCACAATCATGTGGGAGACATTTGCACCAAAGTAGCGGCTTCCTTCTTCTGGCTGCAAAAGAGCAGAGTGCAGGTCAAGGGATCTGGAGTCGTGGGTTCAGGTGCTACCACTGTCACCAGCTGTATGGGCATAAACTAGTCATTTAACCACTCTGTGCCTCATTTTGGCCATCTGTGACATCAGGACAAAAATAGCTTCCTGACCCGCTTCAACAGAATAGTTTTGAGAAACAACCTAGAGAATGAATGTAAAAGCATTTTGTAACTCTGAAAATGATAAAAGTCAATTATTAGTGGTATTTCCAATGACATAGGCAATATTAGTATAAACAATGCTTTCTCTGTTGAATGTTGTCATTCCTCTATTTTGCCATTATCACTTTCGGTTATTTTTGCATTTGCTAATGAGTGGACAACACACATAAGTCATGTATTTCCTCATGAGCAAATTCTCAATTTCATCATCCCAGGCATCACATAAATTCTGCTCTGAGGACTGCACACAGAATCACGTCACTGATGATGTTGCTCTAAATTGACATTGTCTGTTTGTCTTTGAATCTATCTTTCTAATAATTTTTTCCTTACACGGCATATCAACCCATGGTAGACATACTGATTTTTGCATGAATGAATGCTTTTACAGATACAGGCAAAATCTTTGCGTGCCCAGAGTTTTGTCTACTATTTCCTATTTGACTTCAAGCTTCTCACTTGATGTTAATGAGGATGACGGTGATGATGATGAAGACTGACATTTTTGAACTCTTATATACCAGGTGTTTTTTAAGCCCTTTACATTTAATCCTCACGATGACTTGGTCAAAAGAATTCATGTGCTAGATCCACTAAAACGTAAACTCCATGAGGTACAGAATCTTTCATATATCATCAGTTTTGTTCACTGCTAAATCCTTGGGGACTAAAGCAGTGCTCTGGCATATAGTAGGTGCTCAAGAAACACTTGTTGAGTGAAGTTATTTGCTTCTCAAATGATTTTTTAATTCTCAAGGCTTTGGAGTTTTCTGAGCATTTATAGTTTGACTGTGATTTCTTATTGGTAGTAACAGATTATTATTGAAATTATTAACTAAATTTATATAATACATTATAGTTTATAAAATACTTTCACATACATACCCTCACTTAAGGCAGTCAATGACATTTTTCCACTAGAAATACTGAAATACAATGTCTCTACCAAATGAAAAATAAAATACAGCCGTTATTACAATACTATCGTTCCGTTTCTTCAATGAGCAGTAAGCATTTAAATTAAGAATGACTAGGGTTTATAATAAGGATTGTCAAGTTTCAGAACTGTTGGGGTTTTTTTTTAATTGAAAGAAGAAAATACTAGAAAATATTTCTCCAGTTGGCTTAGAAAGAAGGAATTTCCATCTGAGTTCCAAATTTGCTTAACAATCTGGAAAGGTAGCTGCAAGTCTGATTCTGGTAAGTGTTTGTGTCTCCGAAATCAATGGCAACGAAATATTTTAAATAAACCAAGTAAGGTTTTTGAGTATGTAATTAAAAATAGAACTGATGAGATCACTTGCCAAGAACCGTGAGGATTTGCATTAAAAACAATGATTTGAGACAGTCGTGATTTACTCAGCACATTCTACCCAATGAGAGAACAATTCGTATCAAAGTCAGGGAGTGCTCAGCAATGTTATTGAAAGTGTTGGATGAGGTGTCTGTGGTGCTAGAGTAGGATAACATTTTCTATAACTTGAACAGTGTGTCTTTAAATGAAATTGTAAAATATTATGATATGTTAAAGGCCAGGCAAAATTTTATAACCAGAATACAATGATCATTTGCATTTAAACATTGGCATCTGTAGTTGTCACTGGTTTTTAGTAGGTGAGGGGAAATATCTCTTCAAATGATCAGACAAGTATGACTAGTGCATTTGTCATTCCAGTGTCTTCGGCACTTGAAATTTTTCCATTTTTGTTCAACAATGTAACCTTTGGAGTTTTGCCTAATAATGACTTCACTTGTGCTGGCCTTCCAACAGATAAATTAAAATGGAAATGCATATTTTCTAATTATGCATCCAGCCTTAGTTGCATATTGGCGAGGGTGGCCACTCTGAATGTTAAATTAAGTCTGCACAATAGTTAGAGTCTAAGTAACATCAAAGTTTCCCAAAGTCATTTTCTTAATCATGTGAAGGATAGCCAAGACTTTGATCAGTAGTATGTAGCTATATACGATCAGAGGAAAAACATTTAAACACCCCAGCATGGTATTTCCATTTAAATCTGATTACAGTGAAATAAAACTGTAGCCATTAAAGGTTTAGAAGAACTACAAATACAAGCAGTAAAAGAAGACAGATAGTAAATGAGGTAGTAAAACATTTCGGCAGGGCAAACAGTTTATAGCACTCATTCAGTCGTCCTGAAGCAGACTGTGCAATTCACTACAGACCCGGCACCGTTCCCTGAACTCCACTTAAACCTACAATTAACCTTTCACGCCTAATGAAGCTGTTTTCCTGGAAAATTAAAATATATAATGGTGCTTGCTTTTACACAGACTTCGGAGGAGAGCATTTCAAAATGAATGACTTTTCTGAAGCTTTTGTTCAAATGTAAAATGGAAGTGCTATGTTTATATATAAAGCGGGAATGTTCTTTCCAAGGCAATTTCATTTGATGTGCAGTATTTTATTACTGTACTTATTAATTGTTCTGCATAATTGTAAAAAACACACATCAGTAATTTTATGATTAGATTGTTACTGCTGAAGTCTACTATTACCATTTCACTTCCATTAGGGAAAACTAGAGTTTTGCTAACAATAACTAAATTCCTGATGTTTCTCCTGGTGGTTTTCATTGCAAATTTAGTGGTTTAAAAAGACATGTTTACCATTTAATTATTTAGCTGTTATTTACATTGCTGTCTCTTCAGGTCATGTTTTCACATGTTTAAAGAGAAATAAAATTCTTAAATTTCAGAAGGCATATATTGTTTTTTTCTAAGGTTGCAGGTGAAGGTCTGATTTTGGCGTATGTTCTACTTATTTACAAAATAGCTGTGGGGTACTCCCACTTCATTTCAGCATTATTCACAATAGTCAAGATATAGAAGCAGCTATGTGTCCATCAATGGATAAAGGGAAAAATAAATAAAGAGAATGTGGTCTTTATAAACAATGGAATATTATACAGCCTTAAAAAAGAAGGAAATTCAGTCATTTGCAACACATGAATGGAACTGGAGCATATTATGTTAAGTGAAATAAGCCAGGCACAGAAAGACGAATACTGTATGACTT
This sequence comes from Nomascus leucogenys, assembly GCF_006542625.1. Lineage (NCBI taxonomy): Eukaryota > Metazoa > Chordata > Mammalia > Primates > Hylobatidae > Nomascus > Nomascus leucogenys. The sequence goes on along the minus strand of NC_044383.1, from coordinate 17,619,150 downwards.
CACCTATATGTAGAATCTAAAAAAGGTGATCTCAGGAATTGAGAGTAGGAAGCTGATTACCAGAGGCTGGGGGAAGGAGGAGGGATGGGGAAAGGGAAGGTGTTGATCTAAGGGTACAAAGTTTCAGTTAGACTGGAGGAATAAATTTTAATGATCTGTTGCACTACATGGTGACCACAGTTACTAATAATGTATTATATATTTCAAAACAACTAAAAGAATAGATTTTTAACGTTCTCACCACAAGAAAAGACGGTAAGTTGGAGAGGTGATGGATATGTTAATTAGCTTGATTGAATCTTTCCACAATGTATACATAGGTCATAACACCACATTGTGTCACATAAATATCCACAGTTATTTGTCAATTAAAAATAAGCTTTAAAAATAGCTGTGGTAACTCTTGGCATCCAACCCAGGGACCACTGAGTCGTGCCCATTTTCGGAGGGAATTTCCTATGGTCTCAAAGGAGCCTGCTTCCTTTAGGGCTTGTCCTGCCCTAGGTGAACCAGAGCAGCCACTGGGGCTGCTCTCAGTTAGCAAGGACCAGTTTGAAACACCAAGAGACCATGGAAAATTGAACAGGAAACAGAGGATGGTATGTTCCTTCCTCCGCAGTTTATACTTCCTGTTTAAATAATCTGAATGTCATAGTGTCTGGTGTTTAAGAACTAAAAGTACAAAAAGGTAAAGCTTATAATAACTACTGAAACCCCAGCATTTTTATTGAATCTACTGGTATATTTTTATGTAAATCCTGCTAGCCCTGCAGCATCTGTGCTTCATCTTTACATGGTAAATGAAATTCCTTTAGACCATCAGTCTAAAATAATGAATTGTTCCCCCAGTTAATTGTATTGCTTTGATAACAAGGAACTATGCTAGGCCTAGAGAACACAATAAGTGAATTTCATCAGATGATTTGTGTGACATTTTGAAAAATGATCTTCTGGAGTGACCTGATTTTAATGGAACTCTAGCGGCGTGCAGCATGGGCCCAGCATTCGACTAGGAGGAAGCACTTCCTCTTATGGCACAAGGAGCGCGGGATCATCCCCAGAAGACCTCTCACTGGGAAAAATTCTCAGGAAAGTCAAGAGAAAGTGTGTGCCAAAAATGGCAACACAAAGAACCTATTTCTAGTTTGCTTTTCTTTTATTGATACATACCTTTTCTAAAACCCAGAAAAGATCGCAAACGACCCTTATGTCTTCATTGCCAGTGTGAAAATAAACCAAGACCAAGCAAATGAAAATAAGCAAAAGCTATGTATTCTGAGCTTGCTATAGCAAGGGAGTCAGCCACTTTCTTTTATTTTTTTATTTATTTTTTTATTTATTTTTTTTTATTTATTTATTTTTGAGACAGAGTCTCGCTCTGTCACCCAGGCTGGAGTGCAGTGGCGCGATCTCGGCTCACTGCAAGCTCTGCCTCCCGGGTTCACACCATTCTCCTGCCTCAGCCTCCCGCGTAGCTGGGACTACAGGCGCCCGCCACCACGCCCGGCTAATTTTTTGTATTTTTTAGTAGAGACGGGGTTTCACTGTGTTAGCCAGGATGGTCTCGATCTCCTGACCTTGTGATCCGCCTGCCTCGGCCTCCCAAAGTGCTGGGATTACAGGCATGAGCCACCGTGCCTGGCTGGGAGTCAGCCATTTTCACTTGTGTTTTGGTGGAGACTCAAAGACAGGCAGGAATGGGAAAGCTTTATAGTGAAAAAAGGGAAGCTTCAGGTGTGCCCTGATTAGAGGCTGTTGGCTTGTGGGAGCTGTAGATAGGCTAACTAGAAGTGGGGCATCCTTTGTGGTTAGGGGTACATATTGGTTTCCTTTGGCTGGAAGTGAGGACACAAATTAGGGAAGCTGTTTATTAATCAAGTCCTGGCCATTTGGGGCCAGTCGTGACAAGGATTACAGTTTAACTTCATAGGTTATTAGTAGAGATAGCAGTCTGACTTCTTACAAGTCTCACATAGCGGGCTGGCTTCCTGGGCTGGTTATTGCAGATTATAGCTCGGTTTCCTGAGCAGGTTGCCACAACTTGTGGGTCAGAATTCTATTTATACATGGTCTGGGCGTTATCTACATGTTCAGTATCTTACCAGAATATAACTGCTACATTTAGGGGTTGGGGGAGGTAATACTGTCTTTTTTAAAAAGCTATTGACTTGGCTTTTCTTTTCATCAATTAAGAAAATTAGATTCCCTACAATAACAAAGTGTGCTGAAAGGCAATGACAGAGATTACTCTCTCTCTCTCTTCTCCCTCCCTCTCTCTCTCTCCTCTCTCTCTCTCTCTTTTAGTGAGTCTTCCATACACACTATCGAATTCAATAAGTAGGGGCTTTGTCTCTTTTTTTCATTCTTGTATCTAGGTTCTATTGTAGGTTGAAAGAGAATGTAGCAACTTCTGATTTTTTTAAGGTTCACCTTATATTTAACATGAAGAGATGCAAAAGTAGTAATAAGTTGATATTTAAGGCACACACACATATAAATGCAGTTATTATGATTATTATCCTGTTCATAATTAAACTACAAGGTTTATAAAGAAGAATAACTCATGATGGGCCACAAGCGGTGGAGTCCAGTAAAGGACCTAAGCCAAACGAAACGTCGTTTGGCCCATCAAATGGGCAGATGAGACTTTGGGCAAATGGCCCTGAGTGTTCTCTGTGAGTGCACCATGGTGAACACATAAATATCTCTGCCTAGAGAAGTGCAAGCCTTTCTACATACACATTGCCATTTATGCAGATCTGAAAATGCAGTTGATTGTTACATTTTCATAAGAAATGACAAAAAGCTGTCAAATTAAAAATAAGCATGATTTGCAATTTTATTTGTAAATTAAGAACTGAAATATTTATGATTTTCAACTGAATGTGTTTCCAAGTTTCAGAATCATTAGTAAACCCAGGACATGTTGTGAGAGACATTGCTTCAATTAGGTTCTGGACTTCATGAAATACAGCGATACGGTGGCAGTTTTGAATTAGCATAGAATTTCCTGTTTTGGCAACTCAAACTGCTTACTCCTCTCCTGATGCTGTATCTTCTGTAATGAAAACATTTGCATTCACATGTAAATGGAAAGTATTATTTTTTCAGAGCTTCTTTGGACTACATCATGCAGTAGTTTAATGAATAACATGACTTCATATTTGGATGTTGTGATCATTGAAATTAGTGTAAGTGGTCTCTGTCCACATTAAAGGAGACATATATTATTTGTCATGTTTGGCTGTCTCTGGATTAGTTGGTGCCAGGAATAAAACAGCAGGAAGTTGTAAATAATGACAGAAGTATGCCAGAAGATCAGTGGAAACTTACAGTCAGCCTGAACTTTTAGTTAGCACCACCACAATCTGCAATTTTAAAAATAATAACAAGGTCCTTCAGCTCCATTAATTAAACAAATCATGAAATAATTATTTACTACCGCAGAATAAGTGTTTAAAACATCTATGTTGGACTCTTCAGAAGTTCCCATGTGCTCTTCAAAGGTCAAGAAAACAGCTTTTATGTAAACTTTGAACTTGTAATAACTCTAAAACATTCAGGATGATATTTAATATCCTGAAAGAGCAAATTACTTAAGAGCAACCCTTAAAAGGTAAATCTGTGAATTTATCAGCTTAGCCAGTGCTTATTATAATTTTGTAATTTATTTCCTTGCTAACACCATAAATTTCTCCTTCTTCACAAATCTCTTCTGTTTTCAAATGTATCCAAGGCTCTCTTTTCCTTTAAATAATGCACTTTCATAATTCCATGCATCCACATAAATTCCATCTGACCCTGCTAATTCTGTTATGTAGATAACCTTACTTATCTCTTCCCATTGCTAAACATCTTAAACATGGAACTTATGTCTGCTGGCCGTACTTCCTGTTACTCCATTCCTTGCTTAACTTTCAGGCTTCCATCCTCAGTTAGATACAGAAATGACTCAAAGATCATCAGAATCTTCTTGGAGGAAGTCTAATGGCCTTTGCCACAGGCCTTACCCTGCTGGCCCGTTTGCCACCTTTTACAGACTCCTTGGGCTCGGCCCTCCCTTGAGTCCGGCAACACTGCACTAGGCTAGTTTGCTTTCCTCTTACAGTGCCCACATCCCTTTATTGGCATTTCTTTCTGTCCATAAATCTCTGAATTCTGTTCCTGCCCGGAAATATGTGACGCTTACCCAGAATTAACTGACCCACAGGAATAAAATAATGATATTCTACGTAGGATAAGATCTGAAAATGATCTTCCTCTAAGAGTAACATGTGGAGAAGAAGTCTGCTATTCAAAGTCAAGTCTTCAAGACCTTGTAGAAAGGAAAATGAGCCAAAAGTCCTTTTGTGGCCTTTTCTTAAGCAAGGCCAATCTGGCCTCATGGTTTAGTATGGTGATTTGATACATTTGGTTTTACTCAAGAGTTATATGGGACTCAACAGATATGAAAATGATTCATATGTAGCTATGATAAGCCAAATTATCTGGTTGAGCCATTGCTTCTATAAACTTAATGAAATCTTTACTATCCCTGGAGCATCTTAGCAAGTGTTCCTGTCCATCATTGGACAAACGATGTAACAAAGCAGATCAACAAAATTAAACAATATGCTTCTTAAATTACCTGTGATAGCTACAGCTCCGCATCTGTGGTCACATTCAGTCAATAATACTCAAGGTCCTTTTCTAATACTTAAGACACTTGTCAGCTAAATGTCAAGTGGTCTTTCTTCCATGTCCATTTGTACATAGCATAACTCTATCCATGGAGTGCTTTTGTAATTTTTAAAACAGTTTATGAGAATGAAAAGACAAGCCATAGACTGGGAAAAAAATATTTACAAAACACATATCTGATAAAGAACTGATATCCAAAATCTTCAAAGAACTCTTAAAACTCAACAGTAAGACAATAAACAACCCAATTAAAAACAGGCAAAAGATCTGAACAGACACTCACTAAAGAAGATATACATTTGGCAAAGAAGTATATCAAGAGGTGCTCATCATCATATGTCATTAGAGAATTGGAAATTTAAACAACTGTAAGATACTGCCACACACCTATTAGAATGGCTAACACCTAAAACGCTGACAACAACAAATGCTGGTGAGGTTGTGAAGCAACAAGAACTCTCATTCATTGCTGGTGGAAATACAAAATGGCACAGCCACTGTGTAATACAGTTTGGCATTTTTTTTTTTACTAAACTAAAACATAAGCTTACCATATTATCCAGCAATCAGGCTCCTAGGTACTTATGAATTGAAATGTTATGTTCACATAAAAACCTGCACACAGATGTTTTTAACAGCCTTATTCACAATTACCAAAAATTGGAAGCAAGGACAATCAAGATGTCCTTCAGTAGCGAATGCATAAACAAACTATGGCACATCCGCACAATGGAATATTTCAGCAATAAAAGGAAATGAGTTATCAAGCCAAAAATAAAGAGATGGCCGTACGTTAAGTACATATTTCTAAGTGAAAGGAGACCGTCTGAAAGGCTATGTACTGTGTGATTCCAATTATACAACATTCTGGAAAAGGCTAAATAAACTACAGAGACATTAAAGAAAGATCAGTGGTTGCCAGAGACTTGGGGAAAGAGAGGGATAAATTGGTGAAGTGCGGGGGTATTTTAGGGCAGTGAAACTATTTTGTACAATACTTTAATGGTGGATACCCTGCATTATGCATTTGTCAAAACCAACGGAACTATGCAACAGAAAGAGTAAACCCTAATGTAAATTATGGACTTGAGTTGGTAATTTTATGTCAATATTGGTTCAATTTTTTTGTAAACCTAAAACTGGTTGAAATGTTCTTAAAAATCTTAACATGACTAGTTTTGTTCCTAAAAGAAAAAAAAAGTAACATTTAAAATTTCTAGTACCTCCACAGCAAGCTTGCGTTCAGACATGGAGAGGAAGGTTTAGGGTCATATGCACAACTAAATGCGATAATTTGTCAAACACTGATTTGATTGTTCCAAGACAGAGTCAGTTAACTTTCTTAGATCTTTGTTCTTCTTCCTTTGTGAAGTTCACATGCCCAAGTCAAGAAACATTTTAGGTAAAGGGCAAACTACTTGAAAACTTCCATTAACAGCCAAACGTGTGATGACTAAATGAAAAGCAATAAAAAAACAGGGCCCTTCACCATCACTGTTGCCATCCCAGAAACGTCTAAGCAAGCATTTAAATGCTTTTCTCTTTTCTTCCAGGCCTTGCAATTGCCAGTGCCCTAATAGATATTTCACAACAGAAAGCTTCAGATAGTAAAGATAAGACTTCTGGAGTCCGGAATCGAAAACACCTTTCAACACGTCAAGGAACTTGTGTCTGAGAAATGGAAACCGCTCCTATATATTCTGTACTGTTTTATTTCGGGCTTCTGCTAAAGCTGTTCTATGGCCTCGGATTTTATGGAGGCAAATCTCTGTATCATCCAGAGCCTGAGTACAGTTTCCTTCCAAATGGACAATGACCCAGGTGGCCAAAGAATGTTCATGAGTTTTATAAAAGTATTGATGGTCACAGGTGATAAAGTCAGTCTTTACCACTATCTTAGGCTTATTATAGCTAACATTAAATTACTCTGGAAAAAGATGTATATCGTTTCTTAATGAAGATGGAAAATATGTAATTCATATAAATCAACTGTTTATATCCCAAGACTTTAAAGAAAGATGTTTTTTAATGCTTGAATGATGAGAATTGTACAGTTTTTGCCTCATAAGCAAACTTGAATCACCTGTATATGAACAGGGAATGAACACATTGCAATGGCTTTAAATGCTCTTTTATCTCGTTGTAAATGTGAAGGCAAGATTTTGATGTAGTAGGATGTAGGTAATGTATTTAAATATTTCACATGACCATATCATGTCCAAACTCAGTCTGAGAATGTGACAGCTTTCCACCTAACTGGAATGCAGACCAGAATAAGTTCAACTCATTCTGTGCAACTTCACAGGAGGTTTATTAGAATGCTCAGTGTAGAGGGCATTCGTGTCATCCATGCCAACTGCCTAACTCGTTATCAGAGGTGATAGAGCATGGAAAAGCCTGTCCAGTGATCAGTTGTTCCCCTCCTTCCAAAAACAGCCTCCAATGCCACAACCTGAAAAGAGCCGAAATGGTTATTTTACAGCATACAAGCTTCTGCTTCAGTATGATAATTTTTAATTGCCTAAGAATTATTGGATCAGACCTAAATGATCCATCTGCATTTTTATAAGAATGGATCTTTCTTTGCCCTTCCTCTCCTAGCTGCTAGATTTTAACTACCTTCTACAAATGTTACAAAATGTATTTTAGAGGCGACATCTCTCAAGACGGCCTGAGTTCCTTCCTGCCAACTGTTCCACCTAGAATACAAGTAGAGAAGAGCACTGGCTGGCAAGCATCAACAGGAGTCTTCTTCCCAACACGAGCGCATCCATGTCATGAGAAAAAGTCTATGGTTTAGAAAATATGTCCATGGTTGCCCACAGTCAGCATACTCTTAGTGACTCAACATTCTGAATTATGGCAGAAAGGAAAAATAAAACATACTTCACATTAGAACACAGAATCATTTACAACGTAATACTGACCACAGTTCACTAAAGCTCAGTAGCATTAACAGATATAGTTTGGAACTGCAGTTTCCTAACTTCAGGGTGGCTACAAGATATGTATAACAGTGACAGAAATCTCCAAAGCTGCTGTATATGATACAGCTTTGTTAAATATGAAGGTCATTTAAATACAATTGATGTTTAGTACTATCTATGTACTTTTCACATTCTTTGGATTTCTGGAAGGTAATGACACTTTACTGTTTACAGCTAATGCATAGTTACTTGCATGCCATGGTTGTACAGTAGCAGACTACGACCCTATTGTGATATTAAATGTTTATTTCATAATGCCATTTATACATAGCTTAATTTGATGAGGATTGAATGTAATATATAAGAGGAATGATCATACAATATGTAGTTGCATCTTGTATAAGATTGCTAGGTTGCATCTAACCATGACTATGTCATTATTTTGATAATTAGGCATTTATGAATTATAGTATATATTCCTCATGTTGGCATGATAATTTTGCTATTTTCCATGCATTAAAAATAAGACAAATTCTTAGAGTAATTTTAGTAATTTTATCTATACTCTGTGGGGTTTTTTTGGAGGGGGAGGCCACTGGTTGTTTCTACTTCCCTACGATATTTTCTCTCTCAGTAAAGGAATGAGCTAAGTTTGTAAATATCTCCTAAAAACAATCAAGTAATTTTATTAGCTTCTTTTGGACCCTCTAAATATTGACTTCTCTCATGAAAAAATAAATTGATAAAACTAATGATTACAAAGATATAATCATTTTTTGAAAAGTGATTGCCCAATTTATTTCTCTAACAATTGTCACAAGAGAAAGCATAACAGTGAAAATACAAAAACATACAGATTTAGATGTAAAATCTATATAAGCTATATTTTTAGGGAGGCTAAGCAGATAGTATTACTGTGGAAGAATTATCAAGTTTTATTCACCTCAAATCCCACTGGGTTCTTAAAATTTGAAAATTCAAATTGTAGAGAATTATGAGACACCATGTGAAGTTAAAGTCATGCTATACCTTTCTGGGCCACATATTGCTAACTCTGTGGCTGATTATGCAGTTAATTCTCAACTTATCAAAGCTTTTCACTGGCAATAAATTCTTTGCCCTCAGGTGAAGTGGATTGAAAAGACATCAAGGATCAAGGATAATCACTTTGAATCTGTTGGTTTTTCCCCCCTACATTCCAGACACTTTAAATTTGGATGCTTTCATTTTTTTTTTAAATCAAACCACACAAATATGCAGATACTTTCCCAGAATTTCGCAGTTAAATGGCTGATTCTCTTGAAAACTAACCTTAATGGAATTCTAAACATTTCAGTTTAGAATGACTTTGAAAAATTCCTTAGATTTTAGGATGTTTTATTCTGCCAAGTATGAAAAAAAATTGGTTAAATACAGTGGAGTTTTAAAAATTAACCTGGGGATTCTATTTGAACTAGAAAATTCCTATTGGAAAAGAATTTGCACATACTTACAGATTCAGCTAATAAATTTTAAGAGGATTAGGATTCTCATAATTCTTTAAATGAAAATTTATTTTAGCGATACACAGAGATGCCATATACTATAGTGTTATGTTCAACAGGAAAACTTCAAATAGTTCATATTTAAAAAGGTAATTGATCCTTGCTGTACTTCCCAACATCTCGTTTTCTTTCGGCTGCAGTAAGATAGAGGTGACTGTGTGGCTGCAGTTCATGGTATAAGGTCATTTAGGGTGCACACTGGCACACAGGCTGGAAAACGGGCACTGGACCCAGCTTTCAGGTGTGTGGTGCTGGGTCAGTTTCACCTTTGAAGCCTCAGCCTTCCGTCTGTAAAGGGCGGTAATGGTGCCCACCTTTTGAGGCATTGCGAGGCTAGATGGTAACACACAGAAAGCTCCCACAGTGGGACCTTGATGCAGCGTAGCTGGTATTAACAACCGTGGGGACACCAGGCCACTCTTTTTCTACCAGTTTTGTTTTATGAATCCACCTATTAATTTTCACCCATCTTTTCATCGTAGGTAAAGGTCAATCAGGTTTTTCAAAAAGACTCCCTCTAAGTTCCTATGTTTCTAAGATACAGGGATTTCTACAAAACGACTTTGACATTTAGTCAATAAAGACTTAAACTCTTCTTAAATCTATAGTTTTAGGAGAGTATTTCTTAAAATTACTGACTGATGACATTGAGACAAGAGCATCAATTATCACCTCTCACATACAAATGAGGCAAGACAGGGTCAGTGCTTACATTTTGTGGTTATACATGATACATCTTTTCTCAGTGAACATAAAACTATGATTTGAAAGGTGTCTTATATTTAAAAAAGATTTTAAAATGAAAACTGACCAAATGAACTAATTCTCCCCACCTATGCTCTTTTTAAATGTCGAGTTTCAAAACCCATTTGCGGTGTACTAGGGTGAGCTTGAAACTTACCTGATTACAGGAATTGCTTGGGTTCAGGCGGATTCCCACTTTCACCTCTAGAGATTTAGATTCAGAAACACTGGGGTAGGCCCTGGAGAGCAGTACTCTTAATAAGCTCCTCAGTGCTTCTTACCATTAGGCAAATTAGGGAAACACTGCATTGGGTCAAAGTGCTGCCTTTATCGACCATTAGAGGGAGTTCTCTAAATAACAAAGTTATTGCTCTAATTCAAAATGCTTTAAAGAATTTTCCAAGGAATACAAGCCATCTGGTTGGTGTTACAGCAGTGATTTCGTTAGAGTGTACATTTGACATTTTAGTTTTATCAAAATTTTTTGAAATTAAGAATTAGAACCAGAGCTCCTATCAGTATGTATGTACACAGGTGTGCATGCCAGTGTTCAGATTGTGTAAAAGTTCAAGCCCATTTTAGAAAGCCAACATTTTATGTTATAATGTGCTGTTAATCAGGACTTTATTGAAATAAAAACATTGGCTCTTCCAACCCCCACTGCCAAATGCAGTTTTGTTTTGTTTTATCCTTTCGTGGTCACACAGGAAAAAGCACTCTGAGAACTTGAAAAAGCCCCTCTCCATCGAAGCGGTGATTATATAGTTTGTTATTGAATTTTGACATTCAAAATACATTTCCCCCTCTTTTCCTCTTCACCAGATTTGCATTGACCTTTCCTGTATGTTCTCTGTGAAGGGCGTGCTGAGCACTTGGAATGTTCCTGAGAATTAAAGGCAAAACTCACAAGGCCTAGCAGCTAAGAATCTAGCTATAATGAGGGTCTACGCCACAGGACATGTGTTCTAGAAATTGCTCTTACTTAGAATAAAAGTCAGCTATCTGAGACCGGGGAAGCTCTGACATAGCTGAGTCTTCTGGGGAAAGCCTGCATGTTCTCTGGCAAGCTCTGGGCTTGGCCCTTATGTGGCCATCAGGGGCCCAGCCTTCTTTCAGTGGCACTGCTCTGCTAGGCTTCTGTAAGGTCTCACCGAGAAGGAGAAAACAAGGAGGATCTAAACTTCTCTCTTCTCTCCAGCCCCTCCCCCCACAGCACCTGGGCCCAGCACCTGGGACTCCTCCTGGGCTCGGGGCCTCAAGAAGGCTTTGCCAGGAACTCTGACCTGAGGCCTAACCCTGAGGCTGGCCCTGCCTGTGCTCTAGGGGATGGAATGGTGGTCTCCTCCCCGTCACACCTCCAAGAGGCCAGGCCAGGAAGGGGCTGGGAAGAAGAGGACCACCGAACCTTGAGAAACATGCCCAGCCTGGCTGCCATCTCCCAGGAACATCAGAGAAGAAAGAGAAGCTTTTAGAGGGTCCTGGATGAAGATGCGCCCAAAACAGGTAGGGCTGTTGGGTGGCCTCTCGCCACAGACAGCAGCAGCTGCTCTGTGAACATGTAAGCCTTGCACACTCTCCTTTTCAGATTTTTGATGGTGGACCAGTGGCTATAAGGAGATTTGGAGAGTTTAGCTTAAAACTGAATTTTCTCTGGCCTAAAATCACCTGTGAGTGGCAGATGTGAGTGATAGGTGTTCTTTCAGCTCCAACCTATAACCCTTTTGGTAAATACATAATTCCTGCTCCAGATTCATACATGCTTCCTCGCTTGTTTAGAATCAGGGTACCTGGCTTGGCCACGGCAGCCAAGATAGTATCAAGCTTTACTTTCTCCAGCCCTACTATGAGAACAGCTAGTATTGTTTTCCAAATATGAAACAACAGTATAATTTTAAATGAGCTTCCGTAAACTACACCCCCCCCACCCCCACCCCCATTCTAACCTTCTCCCCCTTCAGGGATTGGGTGCAGAGTAGTTTTAATTGAACAAGAAACCAAACCCCTGAAAGACCATTGCAGAAACACTGTATTCTTCTCACCGTCAAAAGCTTTAACCTGTGTTATTTTTGGCAGAAGTGGTATTTTCTGGTTATTTTTGGCAGAAGTGGTCTTTTCTGGTTGTTTTTGGCAGAAGTGGTATTTCCTGGTTATTTTTGGCAGAAGTGGTATCTGGCCTGAGTGGTATTTTCACTCAGGGAAGATAGTTGTTTAAACATAAGTTTCTTTAGCCTGGCTGTGTGCACAGTCAGGAAATCTCACTCTAGAAAATCTGCCTAGGAAAATAGCATTACCAAGCAAATTCTTTTATAATTCTTTGTGTTTCTGTAGCCTCTATTGCCCAAAGATATTTTAAATTTTGTTCTTTCCAGTGACATATAAGTTTTCTTAGAACAGGTCCTGTGTGAAGAAATACTCGAATTTTAACTCAAATGCCGAGTTGTTTTTTTTTTTTTAATGCCATGGGCCAGTTATCTAAATTTCTGAGTAAGCAGAGATTAAAATGCTAACTCATGTAGGTTTTGTGATGAGTTTTTGTTGTTGTTGAAATAAGTAGATCATAGTTAAATGTTCTCTTCTTTTACTATGAAAAGGTCCAGGTTTAAATTCAGTGAATCATGAGCGTTGATTTTTTCCTTGATTTTGTTGTGGTGGTGGTGGTGGTGGTAACACTAAAGTGCTTATATGTGCCACAGTTCCCAAATAATTAAATTGCAATTGGAACCAATGGTATGTGTTGCCTGGTGATTTAGAGTTGTGCTTTTCAAGATTTTTACAATATCTGTTACATATTTTTAAAATTACCTTCCTCAACTTTAAGTGACAGTTTTATAGCAAATACTAACAAATTGTGTTAGATGTTCTTTCTCATCTTCACACAACTCTCCTAACCCTTCACTGACTAGTCAGCTCGTTCCCCCAGTGGCAGACTAGTTCTCTCATACCTCTACCAATGTTTTAAATATAAATAAATAACATAAAATAGGTCTTGCACATCTTCATTCGCTTGTTACAATGCACATTGGCAGCAGTAATCTTTTCCTTTAGATCAGCTTGTTTGAAATACGATGGCACTTAAAAGGGAAGGCCAGCTGGAAGGACACCAATAAAAACAGCAGCCCAGCTTAAAGCAATTTGATTTCAACCTGAAATGAATTACCTTGCAACACAAATAGATAATGGCGAACAGGATGTGCTACTTATCAAGACTATTCCTTCTGAGAGTCAGATCTCCAAGTTCCTTTGAAACTTGTTTCCATGTAAGGATAAAAGAATATGGCCTCCCCAAACATTTAGGGGCAGATGAACTAATTAGAAGAGGGAAAAAACTCTGAGAATCCAGTGTTCACTCCTTGTTGATTTCTGAAGTGACAGCTCCAATTTGACCTTCCAAAGCCAAAAACAAAACAAAACAAAAAACGCTACAAGTGTCGGCTGTTAACTGAAGCAGCGTTTCTAGAAGGGAGAACTACAAAATAGCATCATTTTGTTTCTCAGGAGGCTGTGTCTATGATCAGCTTTACAAACTAGAAATTTGTAACGACGTAGAAGGATGCGTTGGTTGTGTTTTTACACATAATGTGCAATGTTTAAATTACGTGATTTTCTTTTTATGAACAATGTCTAGAAGACAGTTATGTGATGGCCTTTTTAAGTAATTCTTGTAAGTGATAATATATCTGAACCATTTTCATTTTGCACATTACTGGATTGATCATTATTGTGGATATCCCAAAAAGCATATACCTTCCTGGGAACCCTTTGAGAAAAAACAATTTTCCTACTGTTTCAAAATATTACGACCATGTTTATAGTCCTCTATACTGCATTAAGACAGTTAATAACATTCTGTTTTTTGGCGCAAATTACTTTGTGTACATATTCTTGATGGAGTCTTGATAATTGCCCTTATAATGTAGGCACTAAGGGACTATTTGTGGTATTAGCAAAGATTGTAGCAGCATCAAGTTTATTATCTTGGTGGGATGCAAGACAAAGAATAGTGATTAATAATCTCTACAAAGTTTGAAATCTGAGACTGTTGGTAAAAAGTGTAATTCAACTCATAAAACATGTCACTTCATGCCACTAAAAATTAAATGCAAATTCCCCAAATTGGGTCTTAATCACATTAATATAGATCTTATATGGCAGTATTGTTTGGGAAGTTTTATGCTTTATTTTATCTGAATCAGTCTGTAAACTGTATGTTGAACCAAAATATCCAAAAAATAGAGATAGTTGAATCAATTCTGTCAATTTTTTCAAAGACTGCTGAGGAAGCATGCATGATCTAGTGGTTAAAACGGAGGCCTGGGAAAACTAGAATAAAACCAAAATTCTACCCTCAGCAGAATAACTGTACTTTACTATGCTTTATTTACCCCATGTAGAAAAATGAGAACATTGCTTTCTGCAAGGGTGCTTGGGAGGAATGTGCTTCTAGAATCTTCAGAACCTCACACTCAGTGCCATGCCCCTCTTGTCAGAGGGCTCTCTATATGGTGCTGGGTACAAGCATTTGGCAACATTCTTTACATTGTCATAATATCTATAACAATTTGATTTTCTATTGACATTCCCATGGGGTCTTATGAAAGGTTTACCAGATTTTAAAGGTGGAGGGATGCATCATTTATCACTGACCTACCTAAGCTGTCATAATCATTGTAATGGTATATAAAGGAAGAACTATGGTGCCTTGTCATAATTTGAATTTCCATCGGTAGCTGGATTTTGTACAGTTTAACACTTTGGAGCTTTCCGTTCCACTGTTAAATGATAAAGTTTACACATCTGTACCTAAGACTCTGAAATCTTATCAGGTAATTGTGTAAATGAAGTGTTTTACACAAAGCATTAAAATTTGTATCAGAAAGAGCAGCTCACATTCTTTCTCAATCAATATTGGCATATGTAAAACACTTTTAAAGCTCTCGTCAAAATAACAGACTAAAACATTCTCCTCTCTTCCGATTAGTCATTACCTAGATATGTTTCTTTTAGATAAACAATCTACAGTGTGTTTATTGAAGCTTGCATTGATATTCCCCAATAGTGTTTGCTACTTGAGTTTTATTCCAGCAGCTACACGAAATGAGTCCACGGTGCAGAGCAGGCAGGGCCCTCTGGAACCTGAGATTATTTGTTCTCTGACTGTTCTAAAGGTAATTAAGGAGCATTGCATGTTTCTCAATTAATGATTTCTCATTCAACAGGGGATCTTTGATGCTAATTTGTTTTAATCAGGGCAGAGGCTGCTCAAAAACTCTAAACAATTCAGTGAAGAGGAACTAGGAATTTTTAATCAAGTGGAAGAGATTTAAATGCTATGAGGGATGCATCCATCATGCACCTTCAATTCCTGTTCATTTAACTGTGTTCTTTTGAGTTTTCTAAACCAATGCGAGAATTAATAGAGTATATTGTATTCCATAGTACACTTTTTCCTTATATATTTGTGTGTAAATATAATGGACTTCAATTTCTCCCATTTAAAGCCTGCTTACATTCAACCTTTATTTCTCTCTGTATATAGAATATATTTATACGTACATCTTAATACCCTTAATTATTATATACACTAGGAAAAGTAGGAAACATGTATGTAAGAGTATACTTATATATATGTAGCAAAAGAACGCTGGAGGATACATTACAAAGAAGCATTAAATTTAAAACATTCTTTTTATCCCTTGAACAATTGTCACTGAGTGGCTGTTCATACCTTCGGCAGCTAAAATCGAACCGCACAACGTACACAGAAACATTGATGAGCTCTGCAGCCATTGCGCCTTGAAGAGGCATTGCAGCCTGATTAGATCCTAGTTTGTGTGAAAAATGACTTCACCGGGTGACTTTGCCCTTACGAAAGTAAATACTCAAAGTTATGAAATTAGAATAACTGCTTTTCTTTTCTAATGATCAGCTTTTGTCTCACTCTGATGTTTTCATAGCTACTTTACAGAATGTCAATCGTGAAAATGATGTTTGTTTTTTTACCTTCCTCTAACTGAATGTAGAAAAATCTCTACAAATGTTTGGGAGACCTAACTAGTTACAAACTTAGTGGGTCGCTGTATTGAAATAAGTCGGGAAATGGCCTGGTTTTTTGTTTGTTTTTTGTTTTTGTTTTGAGTTAGAGTCTTGCTCTGTCACCCAGGTTGGGGTGCAGTGGCGCGATCTCGGCTCACTGCAACCCCCACCTCCGAGGTTCAAGCAATTCTCCTGCCTCAGCCTACCCAGTAGCTGGGATTACAGGTGCCCGCCACCACACCCATCTAATTTTTTTGTTTGTTTGTTTGTTTTTTGGTGGAGACAGTGAAACCATGTTTACCAGGCTGGTCTTGAACTCCTGACCTCAAATGATCTGCTTGCCTCAGCCTCCCAAAGTGCTAGGATTATAGGCGTGAGCCACCGCGCCCGGCCTGTTTGTCTGTTTTTTAACCAGTGGCTCTCAAACTTTAGAGTACGTTAGAATCTTCTGGAAGTGTGCTAAAACAGATTGCTGGGGCCCACCCCCAGAGTTTCTCATTCAGTAGGTCTGGGGTGGGAACAGAATGTTTATTTCCAACAAATTCTCAGGTAATGCTGGAACCCGAGGATCGCCATGTGAGAACTGTTAGAAACAAATGAAAAATAAGGTGGGCATGGTTTGAATGAAGCACTGAGCAAAGAATCTGCCTTCCTCATATATTTCAGCGTATTTTCCTTACGGTCTCTGCCAGAAAGTAGGCAGTCCTCGCATGTCTCTGCAGGGTGAATTTCTGGGCAGGGGCTAAGTGGTGGACTTGGGAAAGTGGGATGACATTATTGTCTGTATTTTAATTCATGGAGTTCTCCTTGGAGGGCTTTGCTGGAATTACAAACACCTGAAAACAAGCTTTTAACTGGAAATAGTGTCGTGGTACACCTGTGCAAATGGGCAACGCCAGCACCAAACTGGCTTGTGAAAAGCTAGACCAGCTCTGCTGTTTCTCAGCTCTGCTGTTAATAAGAATGATCTACCGTTCTGTTGGACATGAGTATTTTGAATAAGGCTGCAATTGAGTCTTAACAGACAAGTTTGGGGAGCTCTACATAAGGACGTAATCCGTTTTCCTTAGAACTATTCTTCATGGAGTTGCTAATATTGCCCATATAGAGCTTCAGGGAGAAGGCCATTCACATAAAGCCTCTGTCTGGGGCAGGTGACCCCCTTGCTGCCCACGCTGACCTCCTCTGCTGGGGCTTTCCCTGACGTGTGGCATAATTTCCTTGGTGGATGTGAATTGGCCCAGTGTGCCTCTCAGTTGTATAATCTTCATGCACGGTGTGATACATTCAATTATGATTTGTTTTTGTTCTGTCAGTGCTGGTTTATTTTTTTCTGACTCTCATATTGTAAGGTAGTTTTAGGAGGGTGAGAAGTGAGAAGGTCCTCATACTGGTTTCATTGATTTTTAATTGCATTTACATTTTCCCTTAAAATTCATTAGTGGACATAGAATTAATTAGTAGACATGCAATCAAGTCAAAAGATGACCCTGTAGTGAAATGCATCTTCTAAAAGTTCAAGTATTTGGTAGCACCTACTATGGGCTACACACCATGCCATGTTATTTAATCTGCCCACAACCAGTAAAAGAATATTAGAGTCCCCATTTTACTGAGGCTTAGAGCATTGACCTGTCTAAGCTCACATGGCTAGCAAGTGCAGACAGGGGAAAAAATCTACCACAGCGTGCTGCTTCCTCCAAACCTGCTGTGATTAACACACAACCTTCATGCAATGTCAGAAAAAATGATGTCAGAAACTCTGACCATCATCCTTTATCATACTTTCCAATGACAGAAACCTTTTTAATCCAAGACATAATCTCCCTTTTCTAATGCCCAATCTTCGTTTTTCAAGTTGTCCTCGATCTCCCATGTAAAGTAAATGAGCTCTAGCTCTCTCCAGCTCCCGGAAGTCTTAGACTTTCAGTTGCCCGTGACCCACCGTGCCCATGAGTCAGCCTAGTTAATCACACAATCATCATTGTGCGTGTTCCTGGGCTGGCTTCAGACGTAATCATGTCACATCATTGGGTCACAAAAGTGCTAGTGATCTAATCAAAAGTGACTTGCTATTACAAGTTATATCTTGATGTCATCATTTTGTCCGTATTCCACGTTGCTGGGATTTTCAGATCTCTAGGCTGTAGTTGCAATGCTTGTTTCAGTCCAGTGCAAAAAGTCATCAGCACAATAGTCCAATCTAGTGACACTTGTGCTTTGTTAGTACTTACCTTGGATAGTGTTCAGCACACCTCCCTTCTCTACTCCTTGGGCTTACTGAGCAGTGGACTGTGTCTTGTGCTGTCATTTACCCAGCTTTTCCCCTGACTCTAAGCTTTGGAGAAACAAAGCACCAGTTATCATGGGTCCTCTAGATAGTATTTGTATCAGGTCAAGTCACAGCACAAGTTGTTATAAAAGGCATTAAAATTCCTTCCTAGAACTATAGTGTTGCTATCATAAACACTATCTAAGCATGGAGGTCATCTTTATACAGATTGCATGCTAACAGGAATTGACACACAGCACTTTTCAGTTAAAGCATGCTTGTGGGACTAGGCAGGTTACTTCTTTTTTTTTCTTTTTTTTGGCTCAACCTTGGTTTCCTCATTTGTCTAACAAGGGCCTTTTTCAGGACATACTGGCTGATTCTGTCTGAATTCTCAGCTGGTGACAATGCTATTGTGCTTACCTGCATTGCCATGCCTTTTATGAAATAGCTGAGAAGACTGTGAGGACCTGTCAGTTTCATTCAACACCACAAGAAATATATGTTCGTAAAATGGCACACAAGTCATCCTAGGAGTGTGATGTGCAAGGTCAAAAGGTTTCCTTCTGTAATAATTTTGGACTCCTTTGGTTATGCTTGGGTTGGTTGGCATCCTAGCATGAAAGAACATAGGTATTGCAGACTCTTCTCACAGATTTTATCTTTTCTAATACAGATCCTCTGTGTCATACATACTTTAAATATTCTTTATCCACCAGTGAAGCTTAATTTCTACCCAAAGGACAATATATTGTAACTTTATCGTCTCAGCTTTGTGTTGAAACTTTATTACCTCTAAAGGGACTTTATGAAACACATTCTTTCTACACAGAAGATAAAATGAGATGTGGAGGATTCATAAATTATTTGGGCATCAAACAATTCTGTATAAAAATTGCCAGGTTACAGAGACAGAAATGTTGATGCCCTTTAGAAACAGTCTTCTAAAAAAATCGTTGGAAATATTCTGCGGTGGCCAACTTTCAGAAGAAATACCACAATTACTTTATGGTTATATTGAATAGGAACAGCCATTTTTCCATCTGGGGCCAAAATAAAGGGTAATTCTCCATCAAGCATGGCCCTAACAGCCTAGAAACATGCAAATACTAGGTAACTAGCTGGTGTGTTTGTATGCAACATGCAGATCGATGTGTGACCTAGATACATCTCTAAAATTAATTTAACGGCGCTGCACTGGGCCTGGCTAATACTCTAACAAGTTTTTTTTTCTTTAATGATGAGCGTAAACCCTGAGGGCATTGTGTTTGATAGAAGTGACAGCTCTGCAAGATGCAGGCTTCTCTAAGAGTGAGTGTGCTGACTCAGAAAAAAGAAGGACAGAGCCGAATCGTCAGGGAGTTGTCAGACAAATTAGTAACCTCCTAGATTAAAAGTTATGTAGCTAATCAGTGGTACAGGCATACTTTAACCGTGTCCCAAAAGAGGTGGTGACTTCTTAAAGATGTATTCCTTAAAAGAAAAATCAGTAGAGGACCTAGAATCTGCATTGTGAAATGGGCCAATGTCTTCCTCCTTAGATTATTCGACATAGTTTGAATTCCATTTCACCTGAATAAGGGAGTTTGGTTTATTTCTTCTTCTTCTTCTTTTTTTCCCCCACCTCAGCCTCTGTAAGATCCATTATGCTCCTGAAACCACACAGGGCATTTAAATCTTTGTCTTTCAAATACACTCTGAAATAAAATCGCAGATGTTTGTGTATTTCTGAGATATTGCATAATTAAGTCTGATATCAATGAGGGAATTCAAACAAGCAATTCAGCAAGAAAGATAGGTATTTTATATCTGTTTGCTTGAATTTTCTTTAAAGTAGCTTAAATTACACTCAGGATTAATTAATCGTGTTGTTGATTGCTGCGATGCCTGGAGCTGAGGGACATCTCTCTGATTTGGAAGGTACGTGCAGGAGACGTGATATAACCAACCTGAAGTAAGTATCCCAAAAAGGACACACCTGAGTATCTCTAAATGGAGGGGCTGAGGAAATGAGACTTATCTAATTTAGCAGTTCAATGTAAGCATCGGAGTCCTAACTATTATTGATAGCATCTACCAATTCAGGTATCATGGTACTTGAAGGGAATGTTGAGTTTGTGATGTATGAAGATGATTAAAGGATGCTCGAGATTCTGTTACAAACTCAGGAGTGAGTGCTCTAGGCACATCGCCATATAGTAACTCCTCAGGAAGATGCTTAGTGATACGCTGCCACGCACTGGTGTTCAGACAGCAATGTCAGGTTGCTCTTCGCTGGGAAGAATGGGTGGATCTTTAGTATCCAGGAGGCTGCATCTGAACTCCAGTTTTCTGTACCTTGTGCCTGTTCTGTTAGTTCCTTCTAAGGACCTTATGTTTGTTTTATCACTCAGGGTGCATTGAGCTCCAAATCACAGACAATTTGAGTAACAGTGGAATGAGCCATAAGGAATTTATAGTTCACTTAAAAAGACGATATGGCAGTGGGCAGTCCTGAGGTTATTTTGATGTTTCAGAGGTGTTCCCTTGCTTCTTGCCCTCAGTGGATTGGCTTTTATCCACCACTGTGTCCATCTTGATCACAAGATGGCCGTCACGGCTCTGGGCCTTACCTCCTTACATGACTGTGCAAAGCAAGAAGGCAGGGAAGGGGCCAGCTTGCTTTCTCTTTAAAACCCTCTTGTCTTTCATCAGCAAGGGAAATATTCAGAAGCCCACGTGCCCTTCAGCAAATCCTCTCTTAGCCTTCATGGGCTGAGACTGAGCCACATGCTTACCCTAGACCAGTCAGTCTTCTGGCAAGGGGGAACGGGATCTGCCTAGACCCTCTTTATTCAAAGTGTGATCCGGGAATGGGATCTGCCTAGACCCTCCCTATTCAAAGTGTGATCCGGGAATGGGATCTGCCTAGACCCTCCCTATTCAAAGTGTGATCCGGGAATGGGATCTGCCTAGACCCTCCCTATTCAAAGTGTGATCCGGGAATGGGATCTGCCTAGACCCTCCCTATTCAAAGTGTGATCCGGGAATGGGATCTGCCTAGACCCTCCCTATTCAAAGTGTGATCCGGGAATGGGATCTGCCTAGACCTTCCCTATTCAAAGTGTGATCCGGGAATGGGATCTGCCTAGACCCTCTCTATTCAAAGTGTGATCCAAAGGAGTTGTCTCCTGGGCTGAGCACACTGCAGCTTGGGAAAATCAAGATTATGTTAGCAAGAAAGGTGGAAATGGCTTTAGGGTGGGCAACCATCAGTGTCTTTGCAATCTTCAAATTCCTCATCACTTAGACTGGGATTGTCACCTGTTTTGGTGACCACTACTTTTCTCTCCAAAATGCTCTGCAAAATACTGGCTCTTCATGTTACTGCTAACCCAGGGAATGGTTTTGGTGCACTTGGGTGGTCCTGCAGCTATCTCCCCTGTCTACTGGCACTTTGACCATTTCAGTGTTCTCCCTGGGTGCTGAGACAAAGGGCACGTGTGTCTTCCATTCCCTTTGGCAGGAAGCATTACTTTCTGAATAGAGTCCAAGCTGAAACTGGCCCCTCACTGTGACAGATGGAATATTAGGACAAATATCCATGTCCTAATCCCAGGAACCTGGGAGAATGTATGGAGAATGTTAGCAGATATGCCAAAAGAGACTTTGCAAATGTGATTAAGGTAAGGATATGAGGATGGGAAGATTACCCTGGGTTATCCACTTGGGCCCTAAAGGTGATCACAAGTGTCTTTGTGAGTGAAGCAGAGGAAGATTTGACTGACTACAGAGGAGAAGAAGGTAATGTGACAACAGAGGCAAAGACTGGAGTGAGGGCACCATAAGCCAAGAAATGTCATCATCCACCAGAGAGGCTGCAGGATGGATTCTCCTCTGGAGTTTCTAGAAGGAACCAGAATCGATTTTCCTCTGGAGTTTCTAGAAGGAATGAGACCTGCCAGCAATTTGATTTTGGCCATATACCACTCATTTTGGACCTCTGGCCTCCAGAGCTATAAAAGGACACATTTCTATTGTTTTAAGCCAGTAGGTTTGTGGTAATTTGTTACAGCAGCCACCAAGAAATGAACATGCCCATCTTGCAGCCCGTGACATTCCCTGTTTGACAACTTTAAACCCAGCAATGTTATTTTTAATTATTTTAGTATAAATACAAATGACATTATAGATGGTTTTTTTTTTTTTTTTTTTTTTTTTTTTTTTTTTTTTTTGACGAGACATTCAAAAACTGTTAGAATACACTCCCAGTTGGGTTAGGGTAAGATTTAGCCTCCAGGAAGCTCACAGAGGCAGTTATCCTGAGCCATCTGACTTGCAGGTCATTGGTTACCATTATCACCTTGCCCACCTGCAAGACATGGTAACAGGAGGGTGGGCCTGAGATTAGCACCGCTCCTCCCTCACACACACACAGCTTCCCTTGACTTCAGCTGCTCATAGAATAGAAAGGAAGGAGCACAATTAGACAACCAACTTTACAGATGTTTTTCTGATTCCTTTCTACAGTGATTTGGGTAAATTGTACTTTGCTCCACCAAAACCATTAGACAGGACAATAAAGACAGAAAAAGGTCAAAGTGCCAGCTCTGAGGAGACTAAACATGCCACTGGAGTGAATAAAGATGGCCATTAGCAACCTTGAAGGGATGTGAGCTGACTTGGGGAAAGACTCAGAAAGGACGTGAAGGTCTCGTGCAGAGCCGTGGCCATGGGCAGAGGCCACAGCTCAGGCCAGCCCGGGGGAGGCCATAATTCTGCAGATGGGAAGGCCTGACCTCCAAAAAGGAGAAGAAGCCATTCCTGGCGTTGGCACATTTGTGCTGATGGAGGCTTTTAAAGAAGCTCTTTGGACAGTGTTCATCTCAGGCCATTTGGATAGAGATGGATGAGGGTCTGAACTGAGGGAGACTAATGTGAAGAATAATTGTTTTCACTGCTGGGAAGGAGGGGGAAGAAGCTGTCACAATCTTGCAAGCACAGCTTCTTCTCAGAAATGTGCTCGCAGACCTGCCGTCTGCTTCTAAGCTCATGTTCTTCTAAATGGTGCTCATTGCAATGCAGCCACCTTCATGAGTCTTTCCACTGCTGGTGGGCCACCATGCTGCAGAACCATCTTTTCCACCTCCAGGTCTGCTGGGTACAGAGCCTGATCCCCTGGTCCTTGACTTCTTTTTTTTTTGGAAATAAAGGAATATTCAGCACTCCCTCACTGGCACATCTAAGCCTTGTGCTGCAACCTTTTGCCAATGGCAAGGACGGATACATGAAGTTTAGAGTGGTTGTGTGTGTGTGTGTGTGTGTGCGCACATGCACGCATGCACTTTAATGTTCCCCTTGTTACATCATCTTGGTGGTGCCCCTCTGAAAATAAAACACATCCTCAAGAAAACCACAGCTTGGCTCCTTATCTCAAAAGAAAGAAGGCCCAAGTTAAAATACAAAAAGAAATAATACAGTAATATTCAATTCTGGATTTTGAGGTTACAAAGGCCCAAAATAAGCAATAGCATAAGCAATAGGTTGAACAGACTATTTAGCCAAAGGCCACTCCTCTTAGGCATGGAAAGAGACGATGACAGATGACCAGATGGAGGCAGGGAGAACATATGGAAGGGAGTCCAGGCCCTGCCCGCTTGCCCCTCTCCTTGGACCAAGACCAAAGGGGATACGTAAGTGTGCGTGCTTGATGTGTGTGTGCATGGTATATGTGCACATGCAAGTTGGGGTGTCTTAAGGTCTTGGCTATTGGAAGTAGCCTGTAGATTCTGCAAGCCCATGGCCAGTGAAGGACCCAGCTGTCTCAACAGATACCAAAGGGGATAGAGGCTGATTATCAGGGCAAAACCATGCAGTGGCCATCACCAGAGATGCCACCATGGACAAAAGGTGGTGGAGAACAGGAAACACCTTCCCAAATGACGTAGAGGCTCGACCCCCATCTCTGCCATCACCCTGCCCCACAAGAATGTAGATGTGGCTTAGGGAAGAGGGGAGGGCTGAAACAACTGGAAACCTTCAGGGAAACATTCAAGTGGCTGAGTTTTCTTGACTTGCCTAATATTCTGCCACAGTTGGAGTGGAAGCTTGAGAAGAAAATAGGTTCAATTAGAGAATATTTTCTTTTCACACTTGGGTATGTGGATTGTGAAATATAGCCAATATGCCAAATTGATTCAGCCTGCCATGAACTAAAAATACACCTTCAGGTCTGGATTTCAGCTCATTGTTTGGAGGGATTTGGCTTGGCCGTTTTATTCACTTCTACTTCCTTCTCTGTCATTCCCAGTGGAGCTGATCTGAACAGATGATGACTTCCTAAGAATGGTCTCACTCATCCCACAGACTCATTGAATATGGTTCATGCATGACTAAAATTATTTATGATACAAATAAACACCATCCAAAAAGGACTACCGCTCATTAAATACTTGCTATGGTGCATTGTCCTAGGGATGTGATATGTAGAACCTTACTCAACTCAGTTCCCTCCAGTCACCTGTGATGTGGCTGCCATATTCTCCTCCTACAGAGGAGGGAGCAGAGATTTGGTGCCTCCCCAAGGATGCACTGGTCATACTGAACTGCCTCATCAAATAAACAAAGAAATACACTGACTACAAGATCTATAAGAGACCTAAGAGTTAGAAGGCAGAAAATGCTGGCTCTAAACGGATTTAACCTTTGACTACCACTTTCCGTGTGCCTCAGTTTCCTTCCTAAAAAGATAGCCATCAAATTGCTTTGGCAAAGGCGGAGAGCGGATGATGAAAGGGCACACGGGCAACAGACCCTGGAGGGTGCAGGGACCACAACAGTCGGTCCTGGACCACCGTTCTTCCTGGAGAAAAGAGGGTCTGGGCTTATTCCCTGGCACTGACATCCTTGGCAATCCTCAGATGGCACAGAAGCCCAGAGTGCTGTGCTGAACCCACAGATTTGTCCAATCTGGGTCACTTAACCTGTGCCCTTTGAGGCACTGGAAGGCAGTGTGGCCCAGTGGCTGCGCTTGTGACCTCTGGAGCCAAGTAGTCTGGGTTCATGTCCTGGACTGACCCTGGGCAAGTGATTTAGCCTCTCTGTGCTTCAGTTGCTTGATCTGCAAAACACAGATAATAGTGGTATCTACTTCAAGGCTTCTCTACGATTAGAGATGAGCACATGAGTTACAGGCATAAAGTACTCAGGACAGGCCTGGCACATGGTGGTGCTGTGAAGACATTAGCTATCATCATTATCCAAGCTGGGAAAGTTTCCCCAAGGATCCAGTTCATAGTCTAACTCCAACCCTAGTTTCCCCATTACTCTGTGATGTCTGGTGGCGTAAGAAGGTCTCTTGAATAAAATGGGGCCTCTAATGCATCCCTGTTTTGCATCTTTGGAAATTGAGTATGGCAAGACCTCATTTGCTCTGACAAAGCCCATGAGATAATTATTCAAGAGGCTTTGGAGAACTGAGGCATTTTCCTGGCAGTCAATCCACCTTCCAGGCTAATGGAACCAAGGCTGATAAATGGTGTCATCTGCTTTAACAAGAAAGGCAGGGTGCCAACTCAGTGAAGCACCTACTACGTGCCAGGCACGGTTCTACTCACCCTCCTGACAACTGAGCGTGCGGAATCATTGGCCTCATTTGTATGAAGAAAGAAACAGAAACTTCAAAGGGGTTAAGTCACTCTCAAAGGCCACCTGCTGGTAAGTGGGGCTATATTCACACCCAGATCTGCCAGATGGCAAAGTGTCAGGCCTTCCCCTGACTCCACAGTCTTTCTCCTTTCTCTGTGTCAGGGCTGCTTACGCCCCAGCCACTCCACACTCCACTGCCTGCCCCTCTTTCCAGCTCTATTCCTCCTTCATTGTTCAGGACAGCCTCTCAGTTGTGCCTGGTGGTATTTGAGATCCCACTGTTAGCCAGCTTCTTTTCTTCCCACTCCTGAGGAAGCCGCTTCAAAAAACTAATAGTCACTCACAATAGTGTATGCAAGTAGGCAAAATATTAGACTCCCCAGAGACATTCGATATGCCTCCACCCAGGGAACTGCCTCTCCAGGGGCTTGAATTCAGTCTGGTAGATAGCAGTGGAGAAAATGATTTTAAATGAGACATAATCAGTAAATAGCAGGTTCCAGGGCACTGAATAGTCTGATTAAATGGATGTCAGATGGAAAATCATAAGCCTACAGATAGTCAAGTAATCTGCTATTCTACTATGCATCTTATTCTTTGACTACGAACCCAGAAATCCCAAAGAGGTGCTGTTTGCAAGAGAAAGAACCAGCCATGGCCCAAGTGCCACTGACAGCTAACTTTCCTAACCGTAGCCATTAAGGGATGCTGCGAGGGAGTGGGATTGCAAAGGGAGGGGGTTTGCACGGTGAGGGGTGAGGCGGGAGGGCATCTTTCCCTCAAATGACTTCCCTCACCCTGCTGGCCATCATTTGCACACACACATTTGAACCACCTGGTATAGTTCTCAGGGTGCCAGCAACTAGCTGTGTAATCATAAATTAGTTACTTCTGAGCAACTAGCTACGTGATTAGGGGTCACTTACCTCTCCTCTCCTGTCTTCCTCTGAAGAGGAGAGTCTTGGGAGAGCTGGGGCCACTCTCAGTCCTGATACACTGTGATTCTTTGATTATAGCAAAAGGGGTTCATTCCCAGCAAGGAGAAGATTGTGACATCACTCTTGTGGAAATGCAATCAGTCTAAAGAGTTTGTCAGAGCCAGGCCTGCTTAGAAGAAATAGAATGCTCCATGTCTATGTTCTTCCTATGAATCCCCAACCCCTGGGCATAGTAAGAAGGGAAACTGACATTTATTGCAAACCTGGTGTATCCCAGACCCTGTTTGCATCCACCATCATAGTCTCAGAAAAAGAGCTTGATCATCTTGTCCGCCGTCGGACGCGTGGCAGAGAAAGTTCCTTGAGTTGCTTTTCCCTGGGGTTGGCTCATTTGCAACCCATTTGCTCAGATTTGGCCCGCCTTGATTCTGCACCCAGTCCTCTGCCCTGTCTGCCAAAATGCAGCCGGTCTTTTAGGATCCCTTCAAAGGCCCCATGATGCATGTCCTGACAACAACCCCGTGGCCAACGCTTTGGTTCTTTGGTCTGTGCTTATGTGAGTTGGTTTAAACACTCACATCCTGATGAGCTCTGGCTGAAGTCTCATCCCTCACTGGAGAAAGCAGAGTGCAGGCTGGAGCCCAGCAGGCTAGTGCAGACCCCCGTTCTACCACTTCCTGGCGCCGATAAATTGGGCAAGTCACTTAACCTCAGAAAGGCTCTTTGTAAAATTAGGATATAAAATCAGGAGATAGTAGTTTCTTGTGATGGTTTCGGTGATGATGTTCTGAGATAATGCCAGTAATGCTTAAGCCTTAAAAATGATTCTCATCCTTCAGCATCTTTCATCATGGTGCCACTTAACCAGGGATCCTGCGACCAGCACAGCCTAGTGCATAGTAGGTGCACCAATATTGTTTAGTGTGAATGAAAGAGTGAGCTGGCGCACCCAAATACGAATGCAGGAAGACTGAAGGCAGGGAATATTCAGGGAAATAAGCCTTTCCCCCTTTCTTTAGTCCTGATCTGACTTTAAACTTGGCTTGAGGAATTCCTACAACCGAGTTTTATTGACCTGGATGTTGCCTGCATTTCTAGTTTACTTCACACCATATGGGATTCTAAGCGAGTTTTGTAAATTCATTAATTCCTTCACCCTTGCATTCATGGAATTCTAAGTTTCTGCTACCTGTCAAGTCCTTTTCTAGGCACTAAGGACATAAGCAGTGAACAAAATAGACAAAAGTTCATTTATTTATGGAGTTTACATTCTAATGGAAAGAGATAATAAATATAAGTAACTAAATAATATAGTGTAATGAAAGGTAAGAGCTATGAGGAGGAAAGGCAGAGGAGGGTGGGGATGGCTGGTGGTCAGGAAGGGACTCACAGAGACAATGACTGATATGGTTTGGCTCTGTGTCCCCACCCAAACCGCATCTCGAATTATAATCCCCACATGTTGAGGGAGGGAGGGGAATGGATCATGGGGGTGGTTTCCCCCATGCTGTTCTCATGATATTGAGTGAGTCCTCACCAAATCTGATGGTTTTATAAGGCAGTTTCCCCTGCTCTTGCTGGCTGTCTCTCACCTGCCACCAAGTATAATGAGGCGTGCCTACTTCCCCTTCTGCCATGATTGTAAGTTTCCTGAGGCCTCCCCAGCCATGTGGAACTGTGAGTCAATTAAATCCCTTTTCTTTATTAATTACCCAGTCTCAGGTATGTCTTTATAGTGTGTGAAAATGAACTAATATAGTGACATTTAAACAAAAATGGAAAGAGGTGAGGAAACAAAGCTTGAGTTCATCTGTAAGAATGTTCTAGAAGGAGAGCCAGAAGGCAAGGCAACCAGTACAAAGGCCCTGAGGTTACTTTATGCCTGGCTTGCTGGAGTCTACTGTGCCCAAAGCCCAGTAAATAAGGGGAGGGCATGACGGCCAAGCAGAGCTTTGTGGGCCTTGGGGCCACTTTGCACTTAACTTTTGACTGTGAGTGAGATGGGACCATTGACAGGTTTGGAAGATAGCAGTTGTATCATCTGACTTGCTCTCCACAGTACCTGTGATATTTGGGATAAAGATATCAATAAGTTGGTCTTACTATACCCTCAATCAAATAGTATAAAACAGCCTCAAAAACTTACATTAAAAACATTATCTAGAATAAAAGTACCAAATACCTTTGGTGAAAAAAATGGCGTGGAGATGGTAATATCAGTCCCAATTTTCTTTTATAACCTTTAACGGTTCTAATTTAACAGTAATTCTTTCATATCACCAATACAAAGTACTCAAAATTTGCACTAAATATTCTGTGCCCATAGCATATAAAACAGTTCTCATGATCTTCATTACTGTCCATTTTTAAATCTCACTTTATGCAACTATCTGAAATGTTTTACATTTTACTAAAGTATAGCATAGAGAGAGAAAAGCATGCCAATAGTTAGGGTACAGCAGGATGAAATTTCTCAGACAGCCTCTTTAGCCAGGACCAGACCAAGAATCACAGCATTTCGGCCTCCCCAGAGCAACCCTGTGACTTCTTCCTCCTTGTTGCTACTCTGCCTCCCACCCAAGGTAACTGCTTTCTTGACCTCTATCTCCATAGTCTAGACTGGCCTACTTGTAAACTTCATGTAAATGGATGATGACATATTTTCTCTTTCCTGTCTGACTTCTTTTGCTCAACATTATGTTTGTGAGATTCACCTATGTTGTGGCGAGTAGTGGTTTGTTCTCCCTGCTGTGTCATCATGCGGAAGGACTATAGTGTGTGTATTAGTCTGTTCCCACGCTGCTAATAAAGACATACTTGAGACTGGGTGATTTATAAAGGAAAGAGGTTTAATTGACTCACAGTTTAGCGTGACTTGGGGAGGTCTCAGGAAACTTACAATCATAGCAGAAGGGGAAGCAAACATGTCCTTCACATGGCAGCAGCAAGGAGAAGTGCAGAGCAAAGGAGGGGGAAAGCCCCATGTAAAACCATCAGATCTGGTGAGCATTCACTCACTAGCACAAGAATAGCATGCCCGAAACCGTCCCCATGATTCAGTTACCTCCCACTAGGTCCCTCCCATGACATGTGGGGATTATGGGAACTACAATTCAAGATGAGATGTGGGTGGGGACAGCAAAACCATTATCAGTGTGTGTATCCATTCTGCTGTTAATGGGCTCTGTTGAACACTCTTGAATAGTGCTGCCATGAGCATCCTTACACAGGTCTTCGGGGGACTGTGCACACATTTCCAAGTAGTATCAAGAGACGTGCTGTTTAGCTTGAGTTCCGTTACGTGTTTTAAGAGAACCACTCTGGCTTGCTAAGTATGGATTAAAAAGTGCCAAGGGACAGGAATGGATACAGGACATGAATGACAAGGCTTGGGGACGATCTGGGGAAGGTGAGGGTTGATTGGATCAGAATGGAAGCAGTCTGGATGGTAAAGGGCGGTTAGGTCTGGATGGATTTTGAAAAGTCCCCTGTGGTCGTGCTGGTGGGAAGTCACCCAGCATTTGGCCTGTGACATCAGGAGTGGTGCCTCCAGTGGTGAAGGAGTGCAGGACCCTGTCAGGAGGGCACAGAAAAACATTCATATGTGCTTTGCCATGTGCAAGGCCCACTCCTTGACATGGTAGCCACAATGACTGCAGCTGCCACCCTCCGGCCAAACAGGAAAATTCCCCCGGAAGGCTCCAGAGAAAGAGCAAGATTGGAGAGTACCTTTTTAAATGATTTTCTTCCGAGAGAGCCTACTGCTCATGCACCACGACTGCCTTTCACAGTTACACATTTGTTTGTAAGATTATCTGCTCATGTCTGAAGAACTGACTTATAAATCTGTCCCTGTGCAGCTCCTTGTCCTAGAGTTTTGTAAGCAACCAGAAATCCATTGTTCCCTAAAATACCTGACTCTTTAGAAGATGCCCTGGTTTTCCTCAAGCATGCTCCCTCTTTTGTACACACTAACATATCTCTTTGCCTGAGGATAAAAAGCCGTCGTTCTGGTTGAGTCTCCAACTCCCTCCCCATGTTCCTGACAAGGTTTCAAATCTGCAGGCATCAAACACAAAACACACGGACCATTCTCTCTCTAGCTCCCTGACTACCCATTACTTCCAGGCACTTGGGTTCATTTTTCTCCACCTCTGGGTTTTATGAGAACATCTCCCCCTATTTGTAAACCATCATTTTGACATAATATTCCAGATTCTTCTGAATTGACTGAGAGCTTAGACAGTACTGGGTTTTGTTATTCTACTCCAACTTTCTTTCTAATTTATGTTAACAGAACTCTTTTTTAACCCATACGCAGTTTCTTTCTCACAGCAAGACCTTTTTTCTTCCAAGTAAACAAGGTTACCTACACCTGGTTAACTAAATCAATAAACAAATGGATCATCAAGCATCCTTCAGATAAATAGCCCATACCACTTGACTGCCAGCGTGAGTGGTATCTTTGAACTAAATCTAATAGAGAAAGACTGGAATAACTGATTCCTGTTGGTTTCTTCCCCCCTTGAAATGAGATGAAACCTGAGTTTTCAGACAACCCTGCCATCGATTTTTAGTCTTTTATCCTCCGTGAAAGAAGCCCCCTTGTTCCAGCTTTAGCAAAATAGCAAACAGCTTTTGGTTCTATTTAAAGCTCCATGTGCTCTCTCTTTTTCCTTTCTTCTGGGGTAGGGGGTTTACGTGGTCCATGGTGATGTCAAGACGCCGGCCTCTGAACTGGCCAGATCCACCTGACACCTCGTAACCCACTAAGACACAATAGGCTTGGGGAGGCAGAAGTTACTAGGAAATGCTCCCGAGTTCTGCTCACTCCGGCTCACTGGCACAGGCTGCTGGAGAGCAGAGCAGCCAAGCGTGGTGTTCAATGGGAGTTTAACATGTATACAAGATGTGCCAGGAGATGGGGAAACACTCAATTATTAAAGACCGATGACAGGAGACTCCCACTAATGAGCTCACAGTACACCCAGCGGCAACACTTGGAGAAGGAGTCAGAAGAGGTGACTGCTCTGTCACCTGGGCTGGAGTGATCCTGCAAGACTTTTCATCCAAGCCTGCATCAGCTGGGCCGCCCCTTCCCCCCAGGCCTTCCTAGGAGCTTGGCTCCTCCCAGGGACCCTTGCAAAGGAGTGGCTAATTACTCTGCTTGGCCCTGGAGCGCGCCTCTCAATTGCTCAGATGCTGGCTTTCTGTGCTCGTCCTCCAGTGTCGTCCATTATTCAGATGTTTTTTGGGCACTTGCTGAGAAGTCAGGACTCTACCCAGGGTCGTAGAGAAGAGAAAACCATAACTTTATGCTTCTTCTTTTCTTTTTTCTTTTGTTTGAGACGGAGCCTTGCTCTGTTGCCCAGGCTGGAATACAGTAGCGCCATCTTGGCTCACTGCAACCTCTGTCTCCTGGGTTCAAGTGATTCTCATGCCTCAGCCTTCCCAGTAGCTAGGACTATAGAAGCGCACCACCATACCTGGCTAATTTTTTGTTTGTTTGTTTGTTTGTTTGAGACGGAGTCTTGCTCTGTTGCCAGGCTGGAGTGCAGTGGCATGATCTCGGCTCACTGCAACCTCTGCCTCCTGTGTTCCAGCGATTCTCCTGCCTCAGCCTCCCAAGTAGCTGCGATTACAGGCACCAGCCACCATGCCTGGCTAATTTTTTGTATTTTAGTAGAGATGGGGTTTCATGATGTTGGCCAGGATGGTCTCGATCTCCTGACCTGCCTGCCTCAGCCTCCCAAAGTACTGGGATTACAGATGTGAGCCACCATGCCTGGCCTTTCTTTTAATTTTATTTTTGATAAAGATGGTGTTTTGCCATGTTGGCCAGGTTGGTCTCAAACTTCTGACCTCAAGTGATCTGCTCGACTGGGCCTCCCAAAGTGCTGGGATTATAAGCATGAGCCACTGTGCCTGGCCACTTCTTACTTTTTGAGGAGGGAAGCTGCTGTCTACAGCACCGTGAGAAAACAATCAGATTGAGGACCCAAATGCTCCCATCCATCAGGCACAGCACCCCCACAGCAGCCTGGATGAGAAAGGCACGTGTACTGCAGTTATACCCATTTCATGAATTTGGAAACTGAGATGAATCTTACGGGATTGCTCAAGGTTGCTGCTTTGTCTGTCGGTCTTCAGGGCTGTAATGCTCACCAATGCGGAGCCAGAGGGAGCAGGGTGGATTTTGAGGGCACTCTGACAGTTTTCCCAGACTTTTCCAGACAAGTGGGGAGAGAGCTGGGTCTGAGTGAGAAGCGAGGTTGAATTTAGCTGGGGAGGAAGAATGTCATTTCAAACAAAAGGAAAAACATGGCCCATGGACACCAAGGCTGGCCTGAGGTTTCACTGGTCTGATGAGATGGCCCTGTGAGCATCATGATGGGGCTAGACATGGGAGACAAGGCTGCAGATGAGGCCAGAGCCAGGAGCCCACATGTCCCAACGCATGCCCATTGTCACAGCATGACTTCTAATAGTGCCCTCTGTGCTCAGAAGTGGTCTGGTTTAGATGATAAATTCCATGATCACCACATGCCAGAAAGAGTCTGGCATGGCAGTGGGTGCTTTCCAAAGAATGAGGCTTTGGTCCTGCAGGTGGGGATGGTTGGAGCTTATAAGGAAGGCCCTGATAGCGAGTAAGCTTTGGAAAGGTTGTCCCAGTAGCATGGAGGAGGGGGATGGAGAAGAAAATAAGGAGACAGAGAGACTCCAGTGGGGGCAGAGGAGATCATAGCCAGAGTCCAGGCAATGACAGTGGGAATGGCAGGAAGGAGCCAGGCTCTAGACCAGAGATGCCCAAAGACCAGTTGAGGTGACACTGGAACTTTTCGGTGCAAGAGTGCAGGGGAGGCATGAGATGTCTAGTGTGGGTTGAGTGGACGCCCATCACAGAGAGGACACCAGAAAAGACAACTGCTTTGGCTTTCAAACTCTTAAATGAGAGGCTCCAAGGAGCATCTTACAGGCAGAAGGAAACGCAAGGCAGCTGATAGGCAAGAAGCCAGACCAGTTTGAGAGTGGCCAATGGAGAGACAGACATTTGAGATGGAAGGAAGGCATGGAATAGCGGAGGGACAGCGCAGCCAGAACAGAGGCCAGGCCGGGACGCTGGACAAAGCCCTTGGAGAGGCTCCAGTGTTAGGGGTGTGGAAGCCACAGGACAGAGAGCTGGCAGTGCAGTCAGAGGTGGTCTATGGCCCAGGGCTGGGCAGGAACCGCAGGCTGTGGGTGAGCTGTGGGAGGAGGCAGAGGCAGAGGTGGAGACCTGGGGACAGGCGTTCCAAGCTTCCTGAAGGATTTTCAAGGAAATGGGGCTGTGGAACCAGGAGCCTGGGAATCATAAGGCTTTCACTGGGCTGGTGCAAAGGTAAGTGTGGTACTTGCCCTTACTTTCAATGGCAAAAACCACAGTTACTTTTGTACCAATCTAATATCTCATGGCCCCTTCTCTGTTTCTGACACCCAGCTGGGCCCACCTGCCTGACTATTTAATTCACCCCAGACCCCCTTCTCTTGTATTTTCTCACAACTCACTGAGAATCAGTTAGTAAATACTGTCTGTATCACCCAAGGTGTCCTAAATGGAATTGCACCTCAGCCCTTCACGGTCACCTGCTGAGTGAAGCCAACATCACCCGCCACCTGGACACAGGCCATGGGCACCCGCTGGCCTCCGCGCTTGCCCCTGTGCTCCACACTCCACACTTCAGCCAGGGCCAGCCTTGGCAGGTGTCAGTTGCATCAAGTCCTTCTCACGCATAAAACCCTCTGGTGCTCCCCAGCCACCTACAAATCTAAAGCGTGTGCTGGGTTTCAGGCCCCATGATCTGCCTTCGGCACTGGTGTCCCCTCTCTCACTCACCTCCCTGCAGTACCTGTCCCCGCCTCTATCCTGTGTCCCTCAGCCCAGAACAGTCTCCACTAGGAAGTCCCATCCTCCCCAAATCAAGTGTCTCTGAACTAATGTCATTTCCCAGTTCCTCTCTGGAAACCCACCTAAATTGCACCCACTGTATCTCTCTCCTTCTCTTTCCCCTGCATTATTTTCACTTATTTTTTCTGAGACAGTCAGCTCATTGCAACCTCCACCTCCCAGGTTCAAGTGATTCTCCTGTCTCAGCCTCCTGAGTAGCTGGATTACAGGCACCCACCACCACACCCAGCTAATTTTTGTATTTTTTAGTAGAGACGGGGGTTTTACCATGTTGGCCAGGCTGGTCTCAAACTCCTGACCTCAAGTGATCTGCCCGCCTTGGCCTCCCAAAGTGCTGGGATTACAGGCGTAAGCCACCAAGCCCGGCCTCTGCATAATTTTTTTCTTCAGAGCAGTTATAACTTCCCATAATTATATTTTTTCCACATTTTTATATAATCTATGTACAATAAAATTTGCTCTGGGTGTTGACAAAAATACATGGCCCTGTAAGTACCACCACAATCAAGACAGAGAACAATTCCATTACCCGCAAAATGCACTTGCCCCCCCTTTGGACTCAGCCCCTTCCCAGCCCTTCGTTAATAACCACTCTCTTTTCGGATTGCTTTTCTGTCCTTACAGTTTTGCCTTTTCCATAATATCACATAAATGGAATTATATAGTATGTGGCATTTTGAGTCTACCTTCTTTCACTTAGAATAATGCATTTGGGAAGTCAGGTGTGGTGGTGCATGCCTGTCGTCCCAGCTACTCAGGAGGCTGAGGTGGGAGTATCGCTTGAGCCCAGGAGTGTCAGCCAGCCTGGGCAGCACAGCAAGATTCCCATCTCCTTTTAAAAAGTTATAATAATACATTTGGGATTCACATTGCTGGGTATCAGTAGTTCATTCCTTTTGATTGCTGCATAGTATTCTGTTGCATACATATACCTCAGTTTGTACATCCATTCTCTATTGAGGATATTTGGGTTGTTTCTAGCTTTGTGTGAATATGAATAAGGCTGCTATGACCCCTTGTGATCAAGTTTTTGTGTACACGTAAGTCCTCATTTCTCTTGGGTAGATATCTAGGAGTGGGGTAGTTGGGTTCTGAAAATGTTTCTTCCAGGGTGGTTGTACCATTTGACATTCCCACTGGCAATAGATGTGAGCTGCAGTTGCTCCACCTGCTCATCAGCACTTGATGTTGTCACTTTTTGTTTCATTTTGTTTGTTTAGCCATTCCATCTGGTGTGTAGTAGCATCTTATCACGGTCCCATCATTAGACATTGATTCCTAAGAGACTGAATATACAAATGGACAGTGGCCAGACTATACATGACAATAGCACTCTGACCCACAGCCTCTGCAGCAACCTACCCAGGTTGGGCAGGACTTGGTCTGTGAGTGCAATCTTCAACTCAGACCAACCAGAGACAGCCCAACATACACCCCTAATCAGTGGCATAGGATGCCTCTTTTCTTGGTGCCTCCAGCTTCCCCATACCAGTAATCTCCACTCCAAGCATGCCTGAAGCCTTCTTTTCTGCTGCAAAGCCTTCCCACTCCCCTGCCTGCCTTGGAGCCTTTGCCAAACCCCAGTGTTGGCGGCTGACTCCCTTGCTATAGCAAGCTCTGCATGCCTCTGCCTGTTCTCATTGAAATGGTCTTCATTTATCTTACAAGTTTAAGTATTCAGTCTTATTCCGTCAGGACAGGGTGTCTGGAAAGGTCCCTGACATGCCAGCAGGTGCTCCAAAAGTGCTTGTTGATGGACTGCAGGAGACTCCAGCCCTCAGTTCTTGCCCTTGACTAATTTCTTGTTAAGTCAGGCAGCTGCCCAGGCAGTGGGAGGCCTGGGGTTCTGGCAGGTCCCTGGGCTCCCCATCTCTGCTAGAGGAGGGGGCTTAGCTCTGCTTCCTCTCCAAATTGACCCTCGCTGCCTCCTGGTTCCCTGGTTCCCTGCCTGGTCTGAGCAGCCTCCCTCCACTCTGTAGAGAGAAGATCAGAGGTCTTGGGGCCACCATGGGGGCTGTAGGGTAAGGGCCTTCCAGTTCTTTCTAAGGATCCTGTCTACTATGGAAGAATGTGGAGCCCAGGGGAGAGAGAGAGCCTACAGCAGGCCCTTTTAGAGGCAGCCAGAATCTTCCCTACTTTTGGAAGCGGACTCGTGAGAAGCGGGGCCTGTTAGACTAAACATTGCACTGTCCCAAACTGCACCAATTTTGGAAACACTTCTCAGGCTGTGCCTCTCTCTGGGAAAAGGTTCTTTATAAACCCTTACTGTGAAGCAGTCTCAAGCGGCTCTGAGTGCATCTCAGCTCAAGGCTTTCAAAGGCCCTTCTGGAAGCCAACCTTCAGACACTGGGCCTGCGGTAGCACAAAAGCAGCTTCCCTAGACCTGGGCAGGCTGGGGGGCTCGGCCTTGGCCTTGGCGGGGAGGGTGGTGTTAAATCTCGGGAAGGTTGGTGGGGGGCAGGGATTAGGGCTACAGGGAGACCCCCCCGCAAAGCCCTGGAGACACCCACAAGAGCTGTGCTTTCTATCTAGTAAATCAAACATTAAAAACAAACAGCAGAATACGATGTCCTCTCCATGCGTGAGGGTATCTTGTCACTATGGAGTCAGATTTATTTTTTCGAAAATGTCTGACTGTTGCTTTATTTGTTTAGAACATCTTCAATTCACCCCAGAGTAAGTATTTAATGATCTGCAAACAGAGATTTGAAGATGCAACAATGTGATCAATTTCACGCTCTGTGTTGGAAACCAGCTCTGAGGTGCTGTTGTTAAGGATGTGTTAAGTAGGTGCTACTGGGAGAGAGAAAAGAATCCACCCCCAGCCTGACACTCCTCCATCCCTATAAGATGACTTTGCTCAGGGAGGCCAGAGCATTTGTGGGGCAGAGGGACTGCTGCAAAACCAGCTGTGAATCTGGGCTGCTGACTTCCTCATGGCAGGTGAGGTAGTGAATCTTCACATTTTGCCCGTCCTGTTTCCCCATCAGTCACTGGCAGGCAACTCACAGGGCATGGGGATCCATAGCTCGGGCAGCACTCGACAAACAGAAGCACTTCTTATTCTTTTTATGCTCAGCAACATATTCATTTCAGATACACAAAAAAGACAGGCTGAAGTCAGAAAAGAATTAGGGCAAATGGCAAAGTTTGAAGCAGCCTCTCACCTATTGCCTAAGATTCTGGCTGTGTTTTGGGAGGGAGGGTTTTGTATAAGGTTTGGTTTATTTCTAGTTGATTAGTTTTCTATCAATTTAACTTTTTTATTTGGCACCTTTGTGTGTAGAATGCACTGCAGGGTTCTATGAGTGAAATAAAGATGGTTAAGTTATTGACAAGGAATGAATGTATGAACTGATGGACATTGAATTCCTGGAAGGGACAGGTATTGGGTCAAGGGCTTTTGCATTTCCTCTTTTCATCTGCCCAGCAGAGATTCCTTGTAAGGGATCTTAACAGATAAGGAAAT
This sequence comes from Nomascus leucogenys, assembly GCF_006542625.1. Taxonomy (NCBI): domain Eukaryota; kingdom Metazoa; phylum Chordata; class Mammalia; order Primates; family Hylobatidae; genus Nomascus; species Nomascus leucogenys. The sequence continues at coordinate 17,580,972 of NC_044383.1, read as the reverse complement.
AGAGGTTTACAGAGCTTCAGGGTTCTCTCAGGGTTCCTAAGCGTGTGGCTAGGATGGCATCTGATCCCTGGCTGGTAGGGCTCTTGTGGACATAAGCTCCCCTGACTTGGGTGGAACCAGCGACTTCACTGCAGACTTCAGTGTGTGCATCTTGCCCTTCGGCTGCCCATCACCGTGCAAGGGAAGAAGCCCTCCCCTTGCACAGCTGGGCTGCTGAGCTACACCCACACCCAACGCCACAGGAGAGATGGAGGAAGGCGGGGGTGTGTGCCAAGGAAGGGATCACACACCCTCTTTCCCTCTGAGATTTTCCCAAGCTGTTCATATGATATTCTGATCCCTGACACCTTCCATCTCCTGCCTCAGTAATGACCAGCAGCCTCCCAGCAGCTCTGCTACTTCTCAGCCGCGTTTCCCTGATCTAGCACTTTTTCCTCGGTGCATTATTTTCCCCTGATTTCGAAATTCCCCTTGGATGAGAATCAGACACTGAGCTCTACAAACCTGGCAAATTTTGAGTTATATATTAAAAAAAAATGTTCCTGTGACTTTTTTTTTCTTTCCCCGTGAATTCTCCTAAAAAATGCAGTTTTCTCTTAACTCTGGCTTTTTCTTGAATTTCGTTTCTTAAAGCTGACTCTGTGTCCCCAGATTTTTTCTGCTTTCATGGGCTTGGAGCCTGCTGTGTGGCTCTGGCTTTGACAGTCCCAGATCCTGGGAAAGACTTGCATTATGTCCCTTCTGATTTTCAGTCCTGATAGTCCTAATGGGTCCTCCGCAATTTAGAACATTGACGGTAAATGGAAAAAGAAAGAAGAAATGAGCCCTGCCTGCACTAGGGCTGCCCCAGCCAGGCTCTGTGTAGAAACACTTTAATGTCTTGAGCAATAAGACAACAATAAAACCTTATGCCACCATGGAAAACCGTGGGTGCAACAGGCCAGCTCAAAAGTCAATTGATCCCAATTCTGCCCTGGGGTCTCCTTTGGGAGGGGCCGCTCCCTGTCGCTGTGACACAGATGCTGGGAAGATGAAGGTCCCAGAGAGAGGTGACCCTTTAAACTCAGTCCTTCCCCCACATTCAAGCCAATGCAAGTAGCCAAAAGAGATTTCTTCCTTCTCTCTCTCCCGTCTCACTCCCAGCCCTGGAGATGAGCGTCAGGGAGGCAGTAAAAGAGTGGTGATTAAGAGGTAGCAAGAAGGGGCACAGACCTTGGATTGCCTGCCTGTGTGTTGAGAATTCACTAGGTGTGGGGACATGACACAGGTCAGGGGCAGATGACACTTGGAGAAAGGTCCATAATCCTATCAACTATCCTGAGCTGGAGTATAGAAAGAGAAACCAGAAGCACATTGAAATTGGGGGAACGTAGGGGGCACCAGGAGACTGAGAGTTCAGGCAGCTTCTGCTCTCACTAGCTTGTGACCACAGCACATTTCTTAACCTCGCTGGGCCTCAGTTTCCACCTGTGTACAAGGGAGACTGCGTCCACTGCTCAGGTTTGTTCTAAGGACGACATGAAAGAACACATGTGTTTAACACCGAGCTTGGTGAATAGTGACTCTTGGCAGGTCCTGGCTGCTATTTATTTTTTACTATCATTCATTTTGATGCAGGAGGGTTGAAGGTTACTGTGACGGCAGAGACAGCATCCAGGAGCCCTGCCTCGGGGCTGAGGTGGCTGTGTGTCTTCAGACAAGTGATTGAGCTCTCCAGGCCTCAATTTTCTCTTTTGCGAAATGGGTCTATCCATAATACTCCACAGGACTGCAGCAAAGATGAAATGAGGTGATACTGTGAGTGCTCACAGTGGTCCTGACACATAGCAAAGGCTCTGTAAATATCGGCTCCTAGGGTGGCTCTTTAAAGATGCTCACAGGGTCCAAGTCAAGGAACAGCCTTAGAATTATAAAGGCAAGTGGATGCGAACACCAACGATTACCTGAGGACACATAGTGGGTAAGGAAGGGACCCTCTTTGTTTGAGTTGGTCGGGGGCGGAGGGGAGGAGGAAGGCTTTGAAAAGGGACCCTAACATCCACTCCAGGTTCTGAAGGGCCACGTGTGCACTGCTCAGCGCCGGAGCTGGGCAGGGCCAGAAGTTGGGGGCACAGGCGTACATTTGGACTGAATGTGAGGAAGAACTCGTTAACATTACATTTAATTTTTTGGAGAAAGTGATATATTCACAAGGTTCAAAAAATCAAAGAGGACATAAGGAAGGATACACAGACAAATTGTGCTCACGCCTGTTTTGTCTGTCACACGGGATCTACCACACCCACACTGACTTTTATTAATTTATTGAGAATTCTCACAGTGCTACCTCATGCAAACGCACACAAATACAAATATGTATTATTTTCCCCCTTTTAATGCAAAATGTAGCATGCATTATGCACTGTTTTACACATTTTTTTTCTTTAATTTCTTAAAATATATCTGGAGATCTCTCCATGTGAGATTGTTGATTCTTCCTTAGCAATGTGGTGGATGCACTGGGCAAACGGGCCATGATTCCATTATTCTCTATAGATGAATTCTTTAGCTGTTTCCAGTCTTTTATGACTACAAATAATGCTTCATTGCCCAACCTTGACTTGCCATGGACCCATTGCCTTGACTGTATCTGTGTGATTTTGTATATGTTTGGAGTGGGTGGAGATTAGAAAGATTCGGACCCAAAAGTGGGGTTGCTGGCTGAATCACAAGTTAAAACAACATTGTGATTATAATAGATGTTGTCAGATTGACTGCACAGGGGTTATGCCATCTTGTACTCTCATAAAAAATGCACTCAGGATGGGCATGGTGGCCCATGTCTGTAATCCTAGCACTTTGGGAGGCTGAGGTGAGAGGATTGCTTGAAGCCAAAAGTTCAAGACCAGCCTCGGCACCATAGCAAGACCCTGTCTCTACAAAAAATGAAAACGTTAGCCGAGTGTGGTGCGTACCTGTAATCACAGCTACTGGGGAGGCTAAGGCAGGAGGATCACTTGAAGCCAAGATTTTGAGGCTGCAGTGAGCTATGATTGCACCAGTGCACTCTAGCCTGAGCAACAGAGCAAACCCTGTCTTAAAAAAAAAAAAAAAAGTCCTCAAATGTCTATTTTGCCACAGGTTCCCCAACTGCTTTCAGGGTCTGGGATTTTTCCTGGCCTATTAGGTAAAAAGAGGTTTCCCTGGCATGATGTCAATCTTTCTCTTATTCATAAGTGTACAGGTGCACAAGTCATTAGCTTTTCTTTTTCTGTGATTTGGGTGTTCGTGTATTTTGTCCATTTTCTAGTTGAGTGGTTGTTTTTGGTTTCCTTCTTGATTTCCAGAAGGTGTTTTTCTATTAAGAAGATTATCTCTGTCTAATCAGAGGGAGAGGGAGGGAGAGAGCCACCTGTCAGCAGAGGTGTTGGCAGGGATGTGCGGGAGGGGAATTCCAACAGAGGCTGGGGGGCTGGACAGGCAGGTGTTAGTGATAACAAGTTGTTATTATCACTGCCCATGTGTCAAGGCTCAGCTCAGATCCCACCTCTGCCAAGAAACATTCCCAGATCTGCCCAGTTGGAATGATTTTTATCCATGGCCAGGGCACACCTCCGTGGGCATCATAATCTTTCTGATGACCAGTGAGTGGCCAGAGGTACAGGAGAAAGAGCATTGCTGGGGATGCTGGGAGATGTGGATTCCTCATCCCAGCAGGGCTGCGGTTCACTCCAGGCATGGTCCTTCCCTGATCTGGGCCTCAGTTTCATCAGAACAGTGGGAGAATTAGACTAGACTGGCTTCCAGCCAATTCACCTGGGGAGCTTTTTAACACACGTGTCTGGTACCAGCCTCAGACCAATTTGGTTGGATCCAATGTGGTTGGATCAGAGGGAGAGGCAGCCTGTGTATTATTATTATTATTATTTTGAGACAGAGTCTCACTCTGTCACCCAGGCTGGAGTACAGAGGCATGATCTCGGCTCACTGCAACCTCCTCCTCCTGGGTTCAAGTTATTCTCCTGCCTCAGCCTCCCGAGTAGTTGGGAATACAGGTATGCACCACCACACCCAGGTAGGTTTTGTATTTTTAGTACAGACAGGGTTTCACCATGTTGGCCAAGCTGGTCTCAAACTCCTGGGCTCAAGTGATCCACCTGCCTCAGCCTCCCAAAGTGCTGGGATTACAGGCATGAACCACCGCGCCCAGCCAGTCTGTGTGTTTTGGTGTGCAGCCCTTAGTCTAGACAGTGATGACTGTTAGGATCGCTCTGGTCCAGACACTTGGTCACTGTACATCTCCTGCCCAAGGGGCAAACCCCTAGGAGATTGTGTCTTCCTGGGGGTAGACGTATTCCTCGTCAGCATGTAGCAGGCACTCAGAAAATGTCTGTGGAATCCAGCGGATAAAGTTATCTCCTTCTTAAGTCTCATTTTCTTATTTCTGAGTATGAAAATGCACTGCAGGGAAGGGACAATTTTGTAACCTCTAAACTGTGTGGATTTGATCCATTTATAACACAAAGTTAATCTAGTCCAAATTAATCATCCTGAAGCTATTAGCCATTTAGAATGTCTCCCCAATGGGACGAGGGGTCGTGCATTTACAACATGTGGACTTTATGAATAATTGTTTCCTCTTCAATGCTGAGCTTGTATTTTCTTGATGAAAAATCCATGGTTTTTTTCCCACCTGATTTGAGGCTGCTGTTCATACTGGAAGCCTTCTCAGCCCTTGCTTTAATAACTCTGGCTTCTCTGACCTTTCATCTCTGCTTCTCTACCCATGCCCCTAGATTCGATAGAAAAATCCAGAGTGTGTGTCCAGCAAATGGCTTCCGGGGAAGTGAAGGGGGGCAGGCTTGTGGGCTCCCTGACTGCATTTTCTAGCACTTTCGCTTTTAAATGCTCCTAAACAAACAGCCAGCACCACTGGTCATTAGGGAGGCCTTTGACGGAGCTGGTGCATCAACCCAATTACTGGGGCGCATCCAGGCTTTACACTGTAGGTTGGAGTCCACGGCACTTCAAGTGTAATCTGTGCTCTGGCAGCCTAAGAATTTGTTTTAGGCTTAATTGGCCCAAGGCTGGTACATGGTCCCCAGCTTTGTCTCCTAAAGCGATGCATGCTGCAATTCAGTCTGAGAGTAGATGAGCGGCTTCTGCAAGTCCCCTTTACAGTGGGAATAAAGCTGCATCAAAGGCACTCAGCGGAGACCACCCGCCCGCCATGCACCTCAGGCTTGCTGGGCAATGTGGCATGCCCGAGTACCTGAAATGACAAAAAATGTGATTCTCTTTCATTCTCAACTGTAACCGTACGCTTTCCCATGATGTTTTCCTCCCATAAATCAGCCTCAAGAATAAAGCATGTGGACACAAACATTTCTTACCAGTCAGCTTTTCCTTTATTACTTTGTAGCAAAATAAATGAAAGCATTGTCCTCACCTCACTGCCTTGTTAGTGTTTAAGACAAGCCCTGGATGGGGGATCTCAAAGGAGGGTCTATGGCCCTGGCTGTGCTCCCTGTGACCTTGGGGTTGACAATGAACCTCTTCCAGCCTCAATTTGTGCATGAGAGGAATGGGAATGCCACTCACCCTCCCGACTATCTCACCGGGTCGTTTTAAAAATTCAGTGAAAGCATCTCTGAGAAGTGCAAAATTATTCAAATTCATAGTGTTCCTAATTTCACAACTTGAACTAGGTGTTTTTTTTTCCCCGCCTTTAAATCTTTGGTGGGCGAGTTTTCATCCACTACAGGAAGTTTTTCAGAGCTGGTGTATCTGGCAACAGAAGTACAGCTCACCTTCCTCATCTGTCACCATTTGTCACATTTTCTAAAGAAGATTTCTGCAGATCATATGCCAATTTGTTGGGGGCAGCTATCCATCAAGGCAGAACCCGGATCATTCATCTTTAGACCTGGCTGCTGCTGCTGACACAAAGCAGATGCTGCCCTGAAGGGCTAAGAAATGACAGAAACAGCTCCTCTGAGAGTGAGCCACAGCACCCTGTGACTTGTGATGTGTGTGTTCCAGGAAGAAATTGCAAAGAGAAGGCACATTTGAAATTATTGCAAACCTCCACTCTGGTTCTATGTATTTCTTGCCCAAATCTAACACCCAAGAAGGAAAGAAAGGTCTCCACAGAATCTGGTCCCATTCCCAGATATCTTATAGTGCCAACATTATAATTCCTATTTGGTTCACAGAATTTATGGAACGCTCAGGTAAGGCTTAGTGTGACCACTCAAACTTTGGGGAATTACACATCATTTGTACAGTGAATATTTGAGCATGTGCTCCACTCTGAGAGTATGATGGTGAACAAGCAAGAGAGAGCCTTTGTTCTAGGGATCTGACAGCCTGGGGGGAGAGGACAGATGGCGGATGATAGCAATCACTGCAGAATGTGACAAGGAGATGTATAGGGGCTTTAGGAGCACCTAGAAGGAGGCAACTAACCTGGTTATGAAGAATTGAAGAAGTTGATGAAATACTAACCAGGGCTGGGTGGCTGTGGGGGTAGAGGAGGGTTCAAGACAGAGGGGAGCAGGTGTAAGACTCAAAGTGAAGGCAGAGCCTGCTGCATGAGAGCAGTGCTTCTCAAAAGGCGATTCCCAGACCAGCATCACAAGCAAATCAAACTCAGTGAACCAGAAGCTCTAAGGGTAGGGCCCAGCAGTTGGTTTGAACAAGCCCTCAAGTGATTCTGATTCACACCTTAGTCTGAGAACCTCTGTATTAGAGAAAGTTAGTGAAGAGGTCAGCCTATCTGAGCATCTTTCCTTCTGGAAGAGACATTCCCTCTATCCTGGCCACTGTAACAGGGCCCCTTCTTGTACTTTGGATTCCCCTTTTTTTTTTTCTCAAACTGCTTCCCTTCTCTGCTATGTTCAACTGTGATGCTTTGTTCTTAGCTCTTGGCCGGGGTAGCGCTCAGCATCCTGACCTCCATACTCCCCCTACTCCAAAGAACTGCAAAGAGAAATAGACACATCCACAGTTATTGGCAGAGATTTCATCAACCCTCTCTCAATAATTGCTAGAAGAAGGAAAAAATCCAGAAAATTAATGAAGATATAAAAGACAACAATATCAGCCAACTTGACCTAATTGACATTTATAGGACAGTTGAGCCCAAAATAGGAATATACAAATTATTTTCAAATATGCATGGAACATTTACCAAGATAGATTACATTCTGGGTTACAAAACAAGTCGCAATAAATACAAAATGATTCAAGCCACACAAAGTATTTCTCTGATCACAATGGAATTAAATTAGAAATTGATTATAAAAAGAAATTTGGAAAGTTCCCAAATATTTGGAAACTAATATACCTCCAAATACCATACAGATCAAAGAAGAAATCAAATAGAAGCTAGAAAATACTTTGAACAGAATAAAAATGCAAACAAAATCTGTGGAATGCAACTAAAGCATTATTGAGAGGGACATTTGTAGCATGAAATACATAAAAAAAGAGAAAAGTCTAAGATAAATGACCTCAGTTTCCACCTTAAAAAACTAGAAAAATAACAGCGAACTGAACAAAAAATAAGCAGAAGAAATGAAATAATAAAGATCAGAGTGGAAATCAATGAGATACGAAACAGATAAACAATAAAGCCAATAAAATAAAAATCTAGTTCTTTGACATCATCAATTAAATGAATATACTTCTAGCTAGACTATTTAGGTAAAAGAGGGAGAGAGAGAGAGAGAGAACACAAATTACCAATATCAGGAATGAGAGAGATGATATTACCACAGATCCTACAAGATATTACAAACATAAATAAGAGAATATTAAAAACAAATTTATGCCAATAAATGTAAAACCTTGGATGAACAGAAAAATTTCTTGAAAGACACAAACTACCAATGCTCACTCAAGAAGAAATAGATATTTCAAATAGTCCTATATCTATTAAATAAATTAAAGTTGTAATAAAAAATCAAAAGCTTCAGGCCCAGATGGCTTCACTAGTGAATTATAACCAAACATTTAAGGAAAAACGATATTAATTCTACGCAAACTCTTCCAGGTAATAAAAGTGGAGGAAGTACTTACCAAATCATTGTGTAAGACCACCATTACTCTGATACCAAAATTAGACAAAGACATTGCAAGCAAACTACTGACCAATATCCCTCATGAACATATAAGTAAAAGCTCTTAACAAAACTAACAAATAGAATTAAACAGTATATCAAAAGAATAATACATCATAGCAAGTGGGATTTATACTAGGAATACAAGATAGGTTTAACATTTGAAAATCAATTTAATTCATCATATTAACAGACTTAAAAAGAAAACTAATTCTCTCAGTGTATGCAAAAAAAGAGACATTTGTCAAAATCCAGTGTTCTTACTAAAAGATGTCAACGAACTAAGAATAACAGGGCATCTACAAAAAACCTGTAGGTAACATCACACTAAATGGTGAACAGAATGTTTTGCCCCTAACACCTCAACAAGGCAAAGATGGCTGATCTAATTACTTTTATTCAACATTATACTGGAAGTTCTAGCCAGTGCAATAACACAAGAAAGGTAGAATATAAAAGGTATTCAGATTAGAAATGAAGCACTGAAATTGTCTTTATTCACAGTAGATATGATTATCTCCTTAAGAAATCTACCAGAAACAAAAACAAAAAATCCTGCTGGAATTAATAAGTGAATATAGCAAGTTTTCAAGAGGCAAGGTCAATATAAAGTATTGATTAGATTTTTATTACTAGGAACAAATCATTAAAATTACAATAAAAATACCACTTGTAACACCATCAAAACATGAAACACTTAGGTGTAAATCTTACCAAAAGATGTGTGAGACCTGTATACTGAAAATATAAACATCGATGAGACAAGTTAAAGAAATCCTAAATAAATGGAGAATGATACTTTGTTAACGAATCAGATGACTCAATGTCATTAAGAAGTCAGTTCTCCCCAAATTGAAACACAGATTCAAAGCAATCTTAATCAAAATCTTAGCAGGCTTTTCTTTTTAATTGAGTAGGCAGAATAGCCCCTCAACAATGCCCATATCCCTGGATGAATATGTTATGTTGCATGCCAGTGGGGATTTTTTACATATAATTAAGGTTGTGGGCCTTAACATAGGGAAATTATCATGGATTATTCAGGTAGACCTCTTGCCAGTGGAGGGTGTCCAGGTTCTTGGCGTCTTGAACAAAGAATTGGGCAAAATGCACAAACAACGCAAGGAAAGAATTAAGCAACAAAAGCAGAGATTCATTGAAAATGAAAGTACACTCCACAGGGTGGGAGCAGGACTGAACACAGGGGCTCAAGAGCCCCGTTACAGAATTTTTGGGGGTTTAGACATCCTCTACAGGTTGCCATTGGTTACTTGATGTACGCCTTATGTAAATGAAGAGGATGAAGTAAAGTTACAAAGTCATTTACTTGGCAGACACCCTATATAAATGGAGATGATATTTCCTGTTGAAGTGTTTCCGTTTGATTTAGTTCTGGGAAGTTCTTATATTCCATGTCTCCAAACGCTCTTCTCCAGCTGCAGGCCAATCTAAGCTAATCACATGTGTTCTTAAAAAGAAATAACTGTCTTGAACTGAAAGAAGAGGCAGCAGTAGAAAGAGGTGGCAAAAGGAAAAGTCAGAGATTCCAGACATGAGAAAGCTTCAATGTACCGTTGCTGGCTCTGAGATATAGAGGCCCATGTGGAAAGAATGAGAGAGTCATAAAGAAGCTAGGGGCAGCCTCCAGATGACAGCCAACAAGGCAGTGGGGAGCTTTGTCCTGATGCAAGGAACTGGATTCCACCAGCAGCTTGCATGATCTTAGAAGCAGAGCATTCCCTAGAGCCTCCAGCAAGTAACACAGCCTGGCTGACACTTTGATTTTAGCCCAGTAAGATGCATGTCAAGCTTTGGCAGAACTGTGAGATAATAAACTTAAGTTGTTGTAAGCTGCTAAGTTTGTGGTAATTTGTTATAGAAACAATAGAAAACTAATAGAATTGGCAAGCTGATTGTAAAATACACATGGAAATTCAAAGGACCTTAGAATTGGAAAAAGGAAAAAACAAAACCCTAAAAAATAACAAAGAAGACATATACTGTCTGCGTTCAAGACTTCACCAAGATGGTATGGTATTGATGTAAAGACAGATAAATCGATTAGTGAAACAGAAAAAGGAGTCCAGGAAAAGACCACATATATATGGTCAATTGATTTTTGATAAAGATACAAAGGCAATTCAGTGGAAAAAGAATAGTCTTTTTAACAAATGTTGCAGAAACAATTTGATAGGCCCTTCCAAAAAATAAACTTCGATCCCTACCTCACACCATATAAAAAAATTAACTCATGTTGGATCACAGACCAAACTGTAAAACCTGAAACTATAAAACTTCCAGAATGAAACACAGAAGCAAATAATTGTTACTTTGGTTAGACAGAGTTACATAGATCACTGAAAAGATAAGCCATAAAAGCAAAAATTGATAAATAAGACTTCATAAAAATTAAGAACTACTGCTCTTCAAAAGACGCTATAGAGAGAATGAAAGGACAAGTCATAGAGTGGTAGAAAATAGTATATATGTGTTAAAGGACTTTCATCCAGAATATATAAAGACATGTTAAAACTCAATACAAAAAGCAAATAACCCAATTAAAAGGGCAAAAGACTTAAACAGACGCTTCATCAAAGATGACATACAGATGGCAGATAAAGATTAAAAGATGTTCAACATTATTAGTCAATAAGAAAATGCAAACTGAGCCTCAATGAGATCCCACTTGTATTACTCCATTTTCACACTGTTATAAAGAATACCTGAGACTGGGTCATTTATAAAGAAAAGAGAGGTTTAATTGACTCATAGTTCTACAGGCTTAACAGGAAGCGTAGCTAAGAGGCCTCAGGAAACTTACAATCATGGCAGAAGGAGAAGGGGAAGCAAGCACATCCTACATGGCAGCAGGTGAGAGAGAGAGAGAGAGACCGAGCGAGCAAGCACAGGGGAAACTGTACTTTATAAAACCATCAGATCTCATGAGAAAAGCATGCAGAAAACCGCTCCCATGATCCTATCACCTCCCACCAGGTCCCTCCCTTGTTCCCTTGACATGTAGGGATTATAATTGAGATTACAATTCAAGTTGAGATTTGGGTGGGACACAGAGCCAAACCATATCACCACTGCACACCTACTGGGAAGGCCTAAATTTAAAAGATCACCCAATGCAAGTGTTGGTAAGGATGTGGAGCAATTGGAACTTTCATACCTTGATGGAAATGTTAAATGATACAATCACTTAAAAAATAGTTTGACTATTTCTGAAAATGTGAAACATACACCTATCATGTGATCCAGCTACTCCACTCATAGCTATTTGCCTCAGAGAAACGAAAGCACGTGTCCATAGGAAGACTTGTACATGCACATTCATACCAGCTCTATTTATAATAAACACTAGAAATAACCCAAATGGCCTTGAACAGGTGAATGCATGAAGAAATTGTGATATCGTTGTATAATGGAAAACTACTCAGCAATAAAAAGGAATGGGTAAACCCAACAGCATGCATGCACCTCAAAATAAGTACACTGAGTGAAAGAAGACAAGAAAGTACATACTGTATAATTCCACTTATTTAAAATTCTTGAAAATGCAAACTAACCTATAGTGACAAGGTAGATCAGCAGTTGCCTGGGAATGGGGGTTGAGGGGCTGAAGGGTGGAATTTCATAAGGACACAAATAACAGTTCCTTAATTCCATGTCTGGATATATACCTAAAGTAATTGAAAGCAGGGTTGCAAACATGTATTTGTATAGCCATCTTCACAGAAGCATTATTTACAGTAGTCAAATGGTGGAAGCAGCCCAAGTATCCGTTGACAGATGAGTGGATAAAGAAAATGTGGTATATAAATAAGATGGAATATTACTCAGCCATAAGAAGGAAGGACATTCTGACACAAACTAAAACATGAATAAAACCTGAGGACATTATACTAAGTGAAACAAGCCAGCCACAAAAGGTCAAATATTGTATGCTTCTATGTATATGAAGTAGCTATGGTAGTCAAGCTCATAGTGACAGAAGGTAGAATGGTGATTACTGGAGGCTAGAGGGGAGTAGGATGGAAGTTACTTTTAATGGGAACAGTTTCCATTTTAGAAGATTAAAAAGTTCTGGAGACAGATGATAGCAGTTATTGCACAACAATGTGAATGTACTTAATGTCACTCAACTAGACACTGAAAAATGGTTAAGATGGTAAATATTATACAAATTTTATCACAATTTTTAAAATGGGCATAAGGAAACTTATGGGGAAATTGTTCATTATCTTGATTATGGTGATAATTTCATCACTGTATACAAATGTCAAAACATCGATTTGTACACTTTAAACATGTACAGTTTGGTTGGGCATGGTGGCTCACACCTGTAATCTCAGCCCTTTGGGAGGCTGAGGTGGGTGAATGACTTGCGCCCAGGAGTTCAAGACCAGCCTGGGCGACATGGCAGAACCCTATCTCTACTAAAAATACAAAAAATACAAAAAAATCTCTACTAAAAAAAAAAAAATACTGGGGTGTGGTTGGGTGCCCCGGTAGTCCAAGCTACTCAGAAGGCTAGGATGGGAGAATCACCTGAGCCTGGGAAGTCAAGGCTGCAGTGAGCTGTGATCATGCCACCCCACTCCAACCTGGGAAAAGGAAGTGGGGCCCTGTCTAAAAAAAAAAACAAAAAACAAAAAACAAAATACAGTTTATGTATTAATTATATCTCAAATCTGTTTAGAAAAATTTAATAAAAATACTTGAATACATAATGTAAAGACAGGAATTCTTATGAAGTCCTCATGTATTTTTTTATGAGTTTGAAAAAATTATCTTAAAGTTCACCTGGAAGAATAAACAAATGGGCATAGCCCTCCCCAACTTGCTAACTGCCTCACAAATATGCCATTCCCTTTTCCACAAAAAGAAGCCCGGTACAAACTTTTGTCAAGGAGTACATTCACTGATTCATTCCTTCCATCTTTCCCTTAACATTTGAGATCCTGCCATAGCCCTTGGCCTTATTGCATTGGGTGATAGAGCACCAAAGAGGAAGAGCACCAGGTTAGGGTTGTCTGATTCCCAATCTAGGGGGAGACAGCTTGGAAAATCATCATGCAAAGTACTCGTGAGAAAAGTAGGCAGAGAATCCCTTCCAGGCCTTGTAGGGCTGCTTGTGGTAACTTATCAGTTGAATTCCTAGAAATCTACAGATGTCAAAGGACAAGAGGTGAGAGACGGTTTTTTGGAAATGTGGACCGAAGCATGGAGATGGGACAACAGAGAGTAATTTGTGGAAAGGCCCTATGTTGGTTTCCTTGGGCATGCCATGACATAAACTAACTGACTTGAAATAGTAGCAATTTAGCCTAGAACATTAGCCTCATAGTTATGGAATTTAGACGTGCAAAATCAAGGTGTTGGCAGGGCTGTAATCTCTCTGAAGCCTGTGGGGGAGGATACTTTCTTGCTTATTCTAGTTTCTGGTGGTTTTCAGCAGTCCTTAGTGTTCTTTGGCTTGTGGAAGCATAACTTTGACTTCTGCCCCCACTTGCATACAGTGTTTCCCGCTGTGTGTATCTGTGTCTCCACATGGCTTTTGTATAAAGACACCAGTCTTTGGATTAAGACCCACTGTAATCCAGTATGACCTCATCTTAACTAATTACGTTTTCAAAGACCCTATTTTCAAATAAGGGAACATTCTGAGGTTCTAGGTAGAAACAAATTTTGGGGGGATACAATTTAACCCAATCCAAGTTCTGTAAAATATGCATCAAGAAAACAGGAGTATAGCAAGTAATAAGGCCGAAAATAGAATTTAGTGCTATATCATACTGATCCATGGGCCAAAGTTGTGTAATTATTCTAAAGGCTATCAGTTGCCTTTTCATCTTTCTGAGCAGAGGTCAGAGGGAGTTAAATCAGTACCTTTAGAAATTGCGTGATATCCACATGGTAGATTAATTCAGAGGAAAGAGACTATACAAAGCACCTGGGATCTGGAGCTAATATAATTATCCTCCTTATACTCAAAGAGGCAGATCCCACAGGCAGGGGCAGGAGCAAGACTGAATTATGAGAAAGGGCACTGGTTGGATAACTGGTTGGGTGTGGTAGAATAAAGGAAAGGCATAATTGAAGGTAAACCTGAGGTTTGCAGCCAGGTTGCAGGATGAATACTGATGATATTAACCAACAGAGTTGGTAGGCAGGAGGAGCAGCTAATTGCTTTAGGGGCTCAAGGCTCAGAAGGTTAGAGTCAAATTTGGTTGTAAAAATTGAATCTTACCTAGCATGAGTCATGTGGAACAACCTAGTAAGTAAACAATTTTAGAGGTCAGGGAACAACAGTTCTCCTGAATGCCTACCCAGGGCTTTGCTCATGGCACTCCACTGCACTGGGATTCCCATGGGCAGCTGGATGCAGGGAGTTGGAGCTCAGGAAAGAAACAGACTAAAAATGTAGATTTGGGGGGGATATCTTGGCTGACCAGGGTGGAAACTTGGATGAATGTGGGAAGAGACTGCTTCTTTCTAAGGCTTTCTCTTCCCCTCAAATTTTGTTGTCTCTGATTGGGCTGCAAACCTGTTCTCGAACAAGTCAATAGCAAAGGGAATGAATCAGCATGACTTTCTTGGACCAATCATCTGGAAGGGGGATTGAGGCATGGATGGAACAAATGTCTGGAAGTCAACCAATCTACCCAGAGCATGTATGTGCTGATGAATCTGGTGGGTCACAAAGAGAAAACACAGAGATCTTCACTCGGATTTAAATACAGAATGATTTTTGTACACTCAGTTTTAGGCAGTATCTCAGTCCATTTGGGTTGCTATAACAAAATACTTCAAACTGGGTAATTTCTAAACAACAGAAATTTCTTGCTGACTGCTTTGGAGGCTGGGAAGTCCAAGATGAAGGTGGCAGCAGCTTTAGTGTCAAATAAGGGCTGTCAAAGATGGCATCTTCTAGGCTCATCCTCACAAGGTGGAAAGGGGCACCTTTAAACCCCTTTTATAAGGGCACTAATCTGATTTATAAGGGCAGAGCCCTTGTGACTTAAGCACTTCCCCAAAGGCTGTACTTCTTAATATCACCACAAAGGGGACATGAATTCTGGAGGGACACATTCAGACTACAGTGGATAAGCTGTGTGCTACCAAGGCGGTAACAAGTGAGTCTTCGGATAAAAATTGAGAAGGAATGGCTAGCGAGATAGAAGAACAGGTGCCCACAACCACAGGCACATTAGGCCCAAAGAAGTTAAGGAGGTGAACACTTCCTCTAAATAGTTTATTTTAACCTTCATCCAAAAGGTAATTTGCATATGTTGGCCTCAAGTAATGAGCATCCACGTTTTGAAAAGCCTGCTTCTTTTCCCCTCCTCTCACCTATGCCCGATATGTTTTGCTCTTAAGATTCCACAAGCCAGGAGATTCCACTTAGAGCATCATCTAGAAGGAGACCAGCACCCACAAACCAGGAAAGCAAATGTGTCTAAAATGGTTTGGCTGTGTCCCCACCCAAATCTCATCTTGAATTGTGGTTCCTATAATCTCCACATGTTGTGGGAGGGGCCCAGTCAGAGGTAACTGAATCATGGGGTTGGTTTCCCCCATGGTATTCTCATGATAATGAGTAAGTTCTCACGAGATCTGATGGTTTGATGAGGGGCTCCCCCCTTTGCTCAGTTCTTTCTTCTCCTCCCTGCCGCTATCTGAGGAAAGACATGTTTGCCTCCCCATCTGTCATGATTGTGAGTTTCCTAAGGCCTCTCCAACCCTGTAGAACTGTGAGGCAATTAAACCTCTTTTCTTTATAATTTACCCAGTCTTGGGCAGTTCTTTCTAGCAGTGTGAGAATGGACTAATACACTGTCCAAACTACTGAGAACCAAGTTCTGGATTAGGGCCATGTGTGCTTGTACTTCCCATCACATATATAATTCTGCAGAACAGCAGAGAGCAGAAATTGCCAACAAGAAAGTTAATGGCCAAGCCTGGTGCTATTCCCAGC
This sequence comes from Nomascus leucogenys, assembly GCF_006542625.1. NCBI lineage: Eukaryota > Metazoa > Chordata > Mammalia > Primates > Hylobatidae > Nomascus > Nomascus leucogenys. The sequence continues at coordinate 17,564,886 of NC_044383.1, read as the reverse complement.
CCCCATGGAGGGTGCCAGAACTCAGCAAAGTTCACAGATGGAGCCCACTTAAGGAAAATGGCACCTCCTAAAAACCAGTATGGCATCAGTATTAATTGCCAATAGGGAGGGGGAAACAGAGACCATTACATGCAGAAGGGAGCTGTGGTCGCCTGCTTCTGAAAAAAGGCTGCTGGTCATACCACTCAACTCAACTGCAGACACTTGTTGAGGAGGAAAGTGCTCCCTGTGGCGGGCATTCAGCAGAAAGCCCTTAGACCTGATGCATCCCATCCATTGCTCACTGAGCCGATGTCCTCCCCCAGGCCACACCAAGTGGCCCAGTTGACGTCTGCAGGCTCATTTGTTTGCTCACCCTGCTGTCTGGTTTTAGAAACCTGAAGAGTTAATGATGGAAAAATAAACTTGGTGCATGCAATTCTAATAGGTGTAATGTCTGCTGCCTGCAGATACACAAGCTGCACTTTTGCTAGCTGGATTTTTCTCCAGCTAGCAAATGTCTGTCTTAAAATGAGACAGACATTAATTACAAGAGGTAAGCATAAAACCCCATTCATGAATTTGGGACCATGCAGTGGCAAAGACAGAGACAAATTAGGAGCATCTCCATCCATGATGCCTGTCAGAGGACTCCAACAGATGGACTTTCAATGCATGCACTTTAGAGAAATGTTTCTTCCTCCATGGCAGGAAAAGCAAACCCACCAGGCTCTCTAAGGAGAGAATCTGGATGCAGGACAATAATGTCCACCATCTGCATTTCAAAGTCGCTGCAGACATGGCTCAGGAATTGGAAGAGAAGTTTGAATAAATATCTCATGGAAGTCACTTTTACTCATTGCTCTTACAGGCTGGCTAATCAGTCAAAGCAACAACTGTTACTGACATGCAGCATTCATAAATTTGGTACTAAAGCATAGCCAAGAGACCCCTATCCCTTTGAACTTATGTCAGCCCATTAAGCTACTCCCAGTGAGTGGAAACTGGTGACCTTGAGAAAGGAGAATGATGAAGCTAATAAAAGAGCTGTGCTGACCTAGTATAAGGTGGGACACTGAGGCTTTTGGGTTACAGAGTCTTTCTGAGAGAATGTTCCTCTTTGACAGATGAATGCACATTCACAAAGCTCTACTCTTTTCCAAGGTGTGTGTCTCTGAAATGTTCTAGTATTCTGGGGTCTGAGATTCCTGTTTACCCCAATGCCCACAGTAAGATGATGGAAGGTCTGAAGGGCTATGCACACCTTCTGCTCCCTCTCCTGAGCAGGGTCTTAGCTCCAAGGGGCCACACATGCCAGGTCTAGCCCTACAGCTTGGGAAGGCAGGTCAGCTGTCCTCTGGGGAGGAAGGATCCTACAATAAGAATAGATGGGGTAAGCGAAGAGAGGATGGGAATGTGGGAGGTAAATGGGAAAGGGGAAACCTTTCCATTGAAGTTTAAGGTCTGCATCTGATTTGTTTGTCACTGCTTGCCCAGAACCTAGAACAGAGACTGGCCTATAGTAAGTTGTTGCCTGAGCAGTCTTGCATCTCTCCCGGAAATCTTTTGTAGAGTAGTAGTTCTTATACCTTAGTGCTCATTCAGGTGCCTTACCACAGAGCTATCACATTGCAGTCTGAGAGTGGAGTTCGGATGGGACTAAAATCTTCATTTTCATAGCTCTGCAGGCTGGTCTGCAGACCCTACCTTTAGAAACATTGCATAGGATCTTAGGATGGGCTTTATTTCTGGAATGCAAATGTAATGAGACACTCAGGAGCTGGAACCTTCAGAGTCCTGCAAAGCATAGCATCTTGTTCTTGGTTTTGATCTGTCTCATCGGTAAGCCAGTCAATCATTATTTACTCATCAAAACAGACAGTTAGAAGGAAGGGAGGCATTCGGCTGTCTTTCTGTCTTGTACTATGAATAAGCTCTTGTATATTCTGTTTTGGACAGTGAAATAGAAATTAATCAAAGACAGAATGTCCTATTTGATTATAGGAGCCATCTTTGAGTGAGAGCCTTTGCATGAAACATTAACTTCAAGCAATGTTGTGTCTGAGCTACCTCATACTGGCCAATTGTGTGCATTTCTTCTCAGCTCCCTGTTCAGTGAAGCCACATTGGTAGCTTGAAATTAACCATGATGGGAATATTTACACTACAGCAACTGGCAAGTGTTATAAACCAGAGCTTTTGTTAATCCTCTAGCAAAACACTACTGGCTTTGGCCTGACCAGTCACATCTGCTCTGAAGGTGCAAAATCTTACTCTGCAGTTCCAGGGAGTGAGAGCAGAAAGCTGCCAGAACAAGGCCACATCATCACTGGGGCCAAGGCTAAATGCACAACCATATGGTCCCTGCAGGATGCCATGCTGGCAGGGCTAATGTGACCTTCTGTGCTATACTGCAGAGCCTTCTGGGCACCCCTGGACACCTTTCTGCCTACAATCTTCCCTTCCTCTGACCTCATCTACATTTATCCTTTTATTTATTTTCTTGATCAACCAACATACATTTCCTGAACACTTATGTGCCTATCCTTGTGCCTGGCACTGAAGGGCTTGCAAAGGTGTTTGAGGCTTGTCTCTGATGGAATTGGGATGGGGGGAAATAGAGCTAATGCCTATGAACACATTCATGAACAATAAAATGAAAACTGGCAGCAACCTGATGTTCATAAATGACAGAAACCAGGGTATGCTGGAGGCCTCCAAGGGAATTCCTTGCTCTTGTGTGATCCTGCAGTTACCTGCCTTCCCTTCATTCCACCAGCAACTTCACTGTATTCTAATGTCCAGTTCGCACTGTGTCTCCCCTGCACCTGCCCCTGGAGCTCTACAGGATAGCACTGTGGTCTGATCGTCTTTACAGCCACACTCTGTACATCACAGTTTCCAGCAGATGTCTAGTGGAGGGGTAAATGGATGGATGGATGATTTGAGCCTGAAAAGTGGAAAGGACTCAAAACTCAAGAAAGAGTTGGGAACGTAGAGCTGGTGGAGCTGGGGTAGTAACAGAGTAAACAAAACACTTGAAAAAGACTTAACACTGAACTTGAACCAGGAGCCTTGAGAAGTTGGTCTGCCTGAAGCTAGACATGCCTACTGCATGTTGGAGGAGCACAAGAGAATGAGGTGGAAGGGGATGGTAAGATACAGAGGAGCTTGGATCTGGCTGAGTAGGTCAGAAATATTCTAATTATGTTCTTCCAAAGAAGCCCAGAGCACCACAGAGGAGCTTCAGGAGTTCTGTAAATAATTTAAATTTAATTTTCCAAATTACATATTTTAAACAGTAATACAATTACATTGGCACACACAGATTTGATTTACACTAAATTCTAACACATTGTTGACCTCCAGTGGGTTAACTTGTGCTACTAGATTAACTCTGTGAATAAAACTCTGGCCATAGCTGTTTAATGGAAGGCACTTCTGAGATTGTAGTATGTGCTATAAACTGTAAATGGTCCCAGTTTTACTGGACCAAATCAAAATTTTTTCCATTTTGTACAATTTAAACCACATATACAAATAAACTTGATGTTGAGGCTGATACCAGATTGCCATTTTCTTCCATAGGCACAGATTTCAAAGTTTTAGGTTCATTTTTCTCATTGACTGACTTCATTGTATTCACAAACATTTAATCATTTGAACTAATGAAATAAATGTATATTAATATTGCACAGTACCTAAGCAGAAGCACAAACGTTAAAATTTTTGAAATCTTATTGGGCTATAGCTAAAAAGCAACGAAAGAAACCCAATTTGCCTTTAAAAAGCCAAAACTTGCCATCTTATAAGAAGTGGTGATGGGCTAAATGGTTTCTTTGTTTTCGGAAAAACACCAAACTGGAGCCTTTAGTTATGGAAATGTCAAGACAAAACTCTCTTCTGAAATGGAGATGCTTGAGATTCAAGCTGTGGCCTTAAGAAGCTTTAAGAAGCTTAAAACTGCTTTGGGAGCATAGAGGGAAGTTGGCCTGGGTTGGGGGACAGACACAAAGATGCTTCTGGGTAGATATTATGGATTAAATCATGTTCCCAAAAGATATGTTGAATTCCTAACCTCCCATACTTTCAAATAGGGCCTAATTTGGAAATAGGGTCTTTACAGAGGTGTTACCAGACCCCACCACTTTGTGTTGGGGGCTTTCTCGGTATTGTCCCTTTTGTGGTCACCAGAAAGATGTTACTGGAAAGGGGTCCTAATCCAGACCCCAAGAGAGGGTTCTTGGATCTTGTGCAAGAAAGAATTCGAGGCGAATCCATAAAGTAAAGTGAAGGCAAGTTTATTAGGAAAGTAAAGGAATAAAGAATGGCTACTCCATAGACAGAGCAGCCCCAAGGACTGCTGGTTGCCCATTTTTAGAGGTTTTTGATTATATGCTAAACAAGGAGTGGATTATTTATGCCTCCCCTTTTTAGACCATATAGGGTAACTTCCTGATGTTGCCATGGCATTTGTAAACTCTAATGGTGCTGGAGGGAGTATAGCAGTGAGGACGACCATAAGTCACTCTCATTGCCATTTTGGTTTTACTGCGTTTTGGCTGGCTTCTTTACTGCAACCCATTTTATCAGCAAGGTCTTTATGACCTTTATCTTGTGCTGACCTCCTATCTCATCCTGTGACTCAGAATCCCTTAACCTAGGAATGCAGCCCAGCAGGTCTTAGCCTTGTTTTATCCAGCCCCTATTCAAGATGGAGTTGCTCTGGTTTAAACACCTCTGACAGAGGTAATCAAGTTAAGATGAGATTGTTAGGGTAGGTTCCAGTCCAATATGATTGGTTTCTTCCTGAAAAGGGGAAATGTGGAGATGGAAATAAGACATACACACAAGGAGGACACCATGTAGAGATTACAATTATGTTGCCACAAGCCAAGGAACTACCAGAAACTAGGACAGATACTATCCAAGAGCCTTCAGAGGAAGTATCGCCCTGTTGATACTTCAATTCAGGCTGCTGGCCTCCAACACATTTCTGTTAACTTATTCAGTTTGTGGTGCTTGTTATAATAGCCCCATGACACAAAAGAGTAGGCCCAGGCCGATTTTGTAATGATAGAGGTGTCATGGCATCTGTTGCTCAGCTAGTCCATTAGATAGGATCTGAGGCCCTGTGGCTAGGAGAGGGTCAGCCCATGAGGGAAAGTTCCAAGGGACTTAGCACAAGGCTGGAGATTCAAGGTCCAAGTCTATCATCTATTGGGATTCTACAGGAAGTTGTTTGAAAAAGGAATTCTAATATTTAAAATAACTCTTATGGTAGAACATAGGAAAAATCTGAACTTCATAGTGGCAAAACAAAAGTATTTTAGGAAATCCATTTGTTAGTATTATACAGTGTGTTTAGCATGAGAAGAGATGGGGCAGAAATGAGCTCAGAAGCTCTGGGGATACAATCCTGAGCTCCCCATGGTTGATGTCCAGTAAATGCTCTTGGGTTGGACAGTCAATGCATAGGATGAGTCAGGGAGGGTAAGAAGGACTGGGTTTCATAGTTGTTTAGGAGTTGCAGGGTAGACATGGTAGACATGCCAGGCAGCTCAAGTCACCCAACCCTAGCCAGAGCAGCCATACATCCAGTCACTCAGGAGCCTGCCCTTTCTTAGGGCACAAAATTTCCTGGAAAAGTGATTTGGCCTCTGAGCAGGGATCTCTCAGGAGCCCTGGGTTATCATCATCTGGAGTCTAGCCTGCACCTTGCTGCTGAGCTCTTGAGGCCACTACACACTCACCAATGAGATGAGGTGGTGACTGGACAGCATTTCTACTCAGGGCTCCTCTGGTTTTTCTATTCAATCTGTTGACCTTGTCAAAAGGAGACCTCACTGATCTGAGTGCCTTATTCCTGACTTCATCTCTTCCCTTTATTTGACAAATAGAGAAGGGAACAGAAGGGAGGGCAGGGTAGGCCTGGAGATCTGTCAGAAGGGGCCTTTTGAAGACCTCTCCCCAAGGTTTTGGGTCTGTCTGAGCTTCTAGCAATGGTTATCTTGACCTTGGCTCAGGAGAATCACCTTTTAACAACTTCATCTATTCCCAGTTATGAGATCACCTGACTGTTAGTCAGTGCTACTTGCTGGGCTGATGAGTCAGGCAGATGGTTATCCACTGCCCTGTGGCATCCTGAACTGGTCTTACTGCATGGCTATTATAGGAAAGTCCTGATTTTAGGTTATTCTCACTCTTCAATAAAACTTATTATATGTATCATTCAATATAATTACACATGTATACTTTGTAGGGCTTTGCATAAAAATTCATATACTAACATCCTTTGTCAGACCTGGTGTCTCAAATCTGACTCAAAAAAAAAAAAAAATTCGGGTCTTTGTTTGACTCATGGCTAGAGGATTGGAAGTCAGACCCAGAAGACATGGGAGTTAAAAAGGTCCTCATATTACCTGCTCCGTTGTCAAACAAAGTGTCTATGAGGCTCAGATAAAACCTGTTGCAATTTACAAAATGCTGCGCACATATAAGGACTTGGTGGTTGGCAGAATACACCTTTACCACGTAGCATCATAAATAGTCTACACTCTCTGCTTGTGCTGGCTGTCTCTCTTCACATTTGCCTGTCTTTGTAGTTGGTTGCTGGTAAGGCATCATTATCTGTTCAGAACTTACAGGAATTCAAGAGAGCGTTGACCCCCATTGAAGGTGGTGCTTAACCTTCCAGGTATGGAGCGAGATGCCTGCCTGCTGACCTACCTGGGCCTCTCAGTAGCAAACCATGGGACAGGATTATAGCCTCTCCTTTACCCCAGACATATCACCCACAGATTTGTAACAGGGACAGGATTCTCACTAACATGGTGAGATTGGGGGTTAATTAATGGGCTGTCATGTTTGTGGAGAGGGAAAACATATGTTCTTATATTTGGGATAGTTGCTGAAGTCATTGGTCCTTTGCCATACAGTGCCAAGGCATGCCCCAGTGTGAGGCTGGGATAGGTGAGTTTTGATGAAAGGAGAATCCATGTGCTCTCAACATAAGTGACTTTTCCCAGCACAGCCTGACCCTCTCCTCATGCCTCAAGGGTGAAATCTTCCAGAGTCTTACAGCCCTATCTGACCTTACCCTTTCTGACTTAGAGCCCTAAGCCTTTGACCAAGCACTTAATGAACTGATTGTTTCATACATGGAGATCATTGGCCCTGGCTATTTTTGCTTCCTTAATTTAGTCCCTTCCCCTGTCTAGCTCTATTTTTTTTCATCTTTAATGAATTTTCTGTGATCCTTTAACTCCTGTGATCAAGCTCTGCAAGTTTCCTGGAGGCAGGAATGATGGATTTATTGGTAATGGGTATATTTCACCCTGTAAGACCTAGCCAGGTGCAAAGCACATTAGATATGCCACATGAACCCTTGCTGGCTGACTTGTGAATGAACGAGCTTTAACTCAGTGCAGCCATGATGGAAGAAAGTTCTGACTTCCTCATCTACATTTTTCTAAGCAGATGTGTTAATAGCAGTCATAGTGACCAGCATTTGCTGAAGGTTCTCTAGGCATCTGGGCTTGTGCTGACTTATTTAACTCCCAGAGCTGAGCTATCCAATATGGTAGCCACTAACCACTTGTGACTACTGGTGAATCTGAATTGAGATGCACTTTCAGTATAAAATAGACACTGGATTTCAAAGACTTGAAAGGCTACATTCTGGATCTATCGGGTTAGATAAGAATGAAATTTAAGTCACCTGTTTTATTTTTACCTTCTAAAATATTGTTACTAGAAAATTTAAAATTACATACATGGTTTACATTGGTGGCCTTCAGTCTATTCCTGTTGGATAGCACTGCAGTATAGCAATAATCACAGGCGTTAGTTTCATTTTGCAGGTGAGGACAATTGAGCTCAGAGAGGTTAACAAATGACTTGCGGTCACATGGGCAGTATCTGCAGGAGCTGGCATTTGACCCTAGGCCTGCCTGGCTGTAGACACTATACACATGACCGCTGCATTTTACCGTCACTCAAATTTATGACTAAGTGTACTTTCATTCCAAACAAGAGATAGAGCCACACACGGGCTGATAGAGGAGGGTGTGTGTGTGTGTGTTTGTCTGCCAGGATCACGTATATTGTAAAAACCTCAGCACTCCTTGGCCCAGCCTGAGCCGGAGCTCTTGGCGTCCAAGTTCAACCCCCGGGGCCCCAGCCTGCACACCCTGCACAGCCCACCCTACCACAGGAGGTTGGCTGGCTTGTTCGGTGTCTTCTTCCAGGAGCATAGTACACAGTTGTCACTCCGTGTGAGTTTGTCGATTGATGGAGGATGGAGCTGAGCAAATTTTGCTCTGATATATTCTTGAGGTCAGGCAGAGGTCAGAACGACAACCTTCCTGAGCTGACGGAATGACCGGGCCAGGGACACACTCTGACTTGCGCATCCCATCAAGACCTTCCAATCTGTCACTTCTATTTATCAGCTTTTAATAAAAGGCATTTCCCTCTCCCCGGTGGCTGGAACAGCAATATTATATATGTGTGGTTTGGGATGTGACGGGAAATTAGTAATTAACTCAGGGAAGCTGAGCAGGGGAAGGGAAGAGAGAACAGAAGCACCGCCGGGAATTTGGGAGCATTTTCTAGACCTGTTTTCGAGAACACCTTTATTTTCAGAAACCCCAGGAACAAACCAGTCTTTGAAGACAGAGCCTTTATTGCTTGTCTCAAAAATATCCAAGCACAGTGGGGTTGTGCAAGTGTCACACAAGAAATTAGGTTTCTCTTTTTCCCTGCAAGAACAAATGTTTACAAGTGTGTCATTGGCTTGGTCTCATGGTGAGAAACATAAATAAACGATTTTGCTTTGCTTTGCATCCAGAGCAAAAACGAGTGAAAACTGTGCGTATGTTTTGGGGATTGGGGCCTGGAGGCTGGAAGTTGCTTACAGCAGAACATTAGACAAAAAAGCCTCTCCCCACCCCGCCCCCACTCCCCATTTCCCCCTTTGTCTCCCTGGCTAAAAAACCAATTAAAACTTTCCTGGCCATTTGTAGGGCTGCTGACACAGGTTCCATGTCACTGAACTTTGGCTGCCGTCCTGTTCCCGGAATAACGATGTGAGACTTCTAAACTGGCCTCGATGTTAATCGTGGCCGCTGGGGACAGAGCTGTACAGATTGCTAGAGGCTCTGATCCAGTATGTTCATTCATTTATCTTGCTTTTCCCCGACATGGTTGCTGTCAGCTGCAGAGCTAAATACTGAGGCATTCTGAGGTGGTTAACTTCTGCTGAAGCTGAGAAAATAGCTTTCGGAGCCCCTTATCACCAAATCAATCTATCCGGTAAACCCCTGAAACAAGAATAATATGTTTTCACAAATTCTCTTCTGGTGTTTGACGGCCCCGAGAAGTTATTTTTTTTCAATTTAGTTTAATTTGACTCTCTTTTTTTTTATTTTTGAAAATTGAGTTTTTATTTCCCTTGTTCATTATTCAAAATTCCTTCGGAGACAAAGTTTGTGAGAGCCTCATGGGGATTTTTCTGGTTTTTAACCAGATGCTGCCCTGCCCCTCACTCCCCTCTGGCTCCCAGCACTGAGAAAACAGCTTCCAGGGGGACCTTAAGCCAAGTGGACCTGGAAGCTCTCCCTTAAAAGTGCTTTAGGTTAACTTCTTGGCCCTAGGGGCCTGTCACCCTGAGCTGTCTGTCCCCTTGAGCTCCCAGGGTAGAGGGCAAGGCTGTGACAACTGAGTCAGGTCTTCAAACACTCACCTGGCAGGAACTGGGAGCCAGGGCCGGCAGGGGGATGGTGGAGATGCCAAAGCTAAAGTCACAGGTGCCCTGTTGAAAATTAATGTCAACCACATATGAAATTAGCATTTTTCACAGCTACATAAAAAGGTAAAAAAGAAATCTGTGACATTATTTTAATGACATATGCAACACGATATATTCAACATATTATTTCAACATGGAATAAATATAAATACATTATTAATGAGATATTTTAATTTTTTTGTAGGAACTTCAGTGCGTTTATTACTGATAGCACTTCTCAAGTCAGCCTAGCCACATTGCAAGTGCCCTTGAGCCACATGTGGCCAGTGGCTACCATGTTGGGCAGCCCATGTCTAAGTTAACAGGCCTGATACGGTTTGGCTGTGTGTCCCCACCCACATCTCATCTTGAGTTATAATCCCCATGTGTCGAGGGAGGGAGGTGATTGGATCATGGGGGTGGTTTCCTCCATGCTGTTCTTGTGATATGAGTGAGTTCTCACCAGATCTGATGGTTTTATAAGGCAGTTTTCCCTGCTCTCTCTCTCTCGCCTGCCACCATGTAAGATGTGCCTGCTGCCAGTAAGATGTGCCTGCTTCCCCTTCCACCATGATTGTAAGTTTCCTAAAGCCTCCCCCGCCATGAGGAACTGTGAGTCAATTACACCTCTTTCCTTTATAAATTACCCAGTCTCAGATATTTCTTTATAGCAGTGTGAAAACAGACTAATACAAGGCCCCACCTGCTCAGTGTCCAGAACAGCCATGTGAGGGTTGAAGGAGGATTGTGCTGAGTCAGCATGGGATGTAGACAACACATTCCTGGATTGAATTACTAGGGAGAAACGGATAAGGCAATAGGGGTTTGTGACTAGAGTTGCCAAAATAGTTCCAGAGGAGACAGGACATAGAAGATGCCATGATTTAATCACAGACAGAGCACAGAGGAAACTATAATCTAGGCTGGAAGCAGTAGCATCTCCAGTGCCAGAGAAATTGAGGCAGGACTCCCTCCCTCCCATACACTCCCAACCTTGAGGCAACTTCCCTGCAGCCCAGGGAATGACTTGGGCACATGACATGTAGTTGGGGGCAACCTCTCCATACAGGGAGATGCTGAGGACTTGGCCAGTGTGACCACGGCCCTTGGAGACATTGCTTGCATGCAGCACAGCATAGGGGTTACAGGCAGGGGCTTCACCTCTAGTCATCTTTGGTATAAATTCTGGCTTTGCCACTTAGCATATGTGGACTTTGGGTAAATGGTTTAACTTCTCTGAGTAAGTTTGTCTCATCTGAAAGATGAGGACAATAGTGATACCTGCCTCCTAGGGCAGTTGGCAGGATTACATGGACTCCTTGGCCCCCTGACTGTTCTTTATTTTTTCAGAACTGGAAAAAAGAAGTCAAGAATTGGTTTCTGTTATAGGCAGCGTTAGCAGGTACAGCGTGTGCTTCTTTCTGGTCACGGTCAGATGTTTTCAAACCTGAATTATATTAGAGAAGAGGAGAGAGCCAGGTCAGAGGTGGCTCCTGTTTGTTTGGGTGGAAAGTGTCGCTTGGTCTATTCAGCTGATACATGGCTTTCTTCCTTGCAGACTTGTCCATTTTGTACCTCCACCACATTTCTGGTCACCTCAGTCCTGATCAGGCCCTCCGTTTGTCATACTGCTGTCTTCAACAATCAATAACCCAGCTAGAGAAATGTACGGCCTGCACTTCTTTACTAAAAGGAAAAGGCGTGTTAGGAATGATCATTCTGGTATAAACACTGTGTGTGTGTGTGTGTGTTTATGTTTCTTTCTTTCTTTCTTTCTTTCTTTCTTTCTTTCTTTCTTTCTTTCTTTCTTTCTTTCTTTCTTTCTTTCTTTCTTTTTGAGACAGGGTCTCGTTCTGTCACCAGTGCAGTGGCGTGATCTCGGCTCACTGCAACCTCTGCCTCCTGGGTTCAAATGAGTCTCCTGCCTCAGCCTCCCAAGTAGCTGAGAATACACCAAGCCCAGCTAATTTTTTTTTTTTTTTTTTTTTTTTTTAGTAGAAACAGGGTTTCACCATGTTGGCCAGGATGGTCTTGATCTCTTGACCTCATGATCTGCCCACCTCAGCCTCCCAAAGTGCTGGGATTACAGGCGTGAGCGACCGCACCTGGCCGTGTTTATGTATCTAAGACAGAAGCCGAGCCCAGGGGGTTATAATATTTTTCACAATATTGTATTTCTTCTGTATTTCTTTGAATTTAATTTTCCATTCATTTGTGTGGGCTATAACTGCATTGCAAGCTTGGTCCGGCCTCCATGTCTCCATCTACCATGGCGCCTACATGCAGCCCTGGGTGGGAAGGAGGAGGATTGAGGCAGACCCCCTCTCCCTATGGAAGATCCTTTCTATAGCTTGGCCCCTGCCCCAGGACATGAGGAAGGCCTGGCCAAACCCTTCAGAGCCAAGACAGCTGGCACATTTCTACAAGGTCTCAGGCCACAAAGGCCCTTACCACTCCTTTGCAAAGTCCCTATAATCTTCATTGTCATTATCATCACCACCACTGATTAAGCTTTTACCATGTGCCAAGCAGCTATGTTCATTTTCTCTAGTCTTTATAATAGTTGCACAGGATTGTTATACCCATGACATAGGTCTTTGACTACAGGAATGATCCATTATATTCTGGGGCCCCTCGCTTCCAGCCTGACTTATACTTATCCACAGAGAAATAAGCTCTGTTAAGACTCAATTCTGTAGGGGAATTGACTGCTTCCCTGTGTTTATCTGCTCTGGGCACTATAATTTTGACTGCAAAGTCAGGCAGGGTCTACTCAGTTCAGATACTTATCTGTAACAGCAAGTAGAAATGTTCTTTCACTGGAGGCTTTGCAAAGACAGCCCAACAAATTAGTTGACAACAACTGAAACCACAGTGTGGAGGAAAAACTATATATATTTTATCATAGTCAATTATAATATTTATTAGAACTGCTATTTTTGATGTCTCCCCCCTCCATCTCCTTCTCCTCCTGTTTCTTTCCCTCTCCCTTCCCCTTCCTCATCCTTCTCCTCCTCTTTCTCTTCCTTCTTTTTTTTATTTCTCCTCTTCTTTCTCCTTCTCCTCCTCCTTATTATTGTTACTAGCAGTAGTATTTAGCAGGGGTCTGATTAATTTCTAGTTCTTTTACACTAAAGAACTAGTGGATTTTTTTTTAACAAAAATGGCCAAAAAGAGAAGAGAGTTTATGGTCAAAGCCTGGTACATCTTTTCAGGCACTGTCTGAGTTCTCAGATTCTCTCTTTATGCGTTAATCTGTGCTTATGTTTTCCTACCTAGCACTCAGAATTTACTTCATCATACTAAGCAGCTTACTCTCAGCCTCTGTGTTTGAACTTGCTCAAATTTAAGTACAGAATGATCAACTCCATTGCACAAGAAACTGGGTTTTCCTCCCTTCCAAAGTGCCACTGCCTGCTTATCTCATTACCCCAGGGCACAGCTTCTCACTCTGTTTGCTAGATACACAACTCTAACTAAGTGCCCTTTAGTTGCCTTTATTTTCTTTACATGGCCCAATGACACGATTGGTGGGACATGTTCAATAAATGTTGGGGTTTAGACTGAAAGAGAAATCTTCCACTGAACAAAAACATGAAGACCATTTGTGATACTATACAATATTTTTCCTCCTGGATATGAAAGCTGAGGCAAGTTCTTCTCATATTATCAGCTCATGCTCATTTGAATATCACAGTGGCCAGTGTGAATGGAGAAGTGAGCATATGGTCTCACTGTTATCATCTGGTCACTTCGTTGCTGTCTTGTAACCATGCTGTGAGTATGGGTGAGGCATAAGATGAGCTGGAGATGGAGAAAAGAAAACAGTACAAAGTATTCTTGATCAAAAGCTCACCATCTAGAGAGGGGATCTAGACAAACCCATAGGACGCCATGCTTCAAGAGCAGTTTCATTGAGCACCAGAGTAAGATAAGCACTGCAGATGGAGTCTCCAGGGAACTGAGCCAAGGAGAGCACTGTTGACCATCAGGGAAGCTTCCAGAAGAAGGTGTGATAAGGATTGGACATGGAGAAGGTTTGATAGGTGAAAGAGAGCAAGAAGGGATATAGAGGAAAGGAATAAGCAAAGAATGAAAATCTTCAGTGACATAACCCATTCCAAAGAGAAAGAAGAGACCAGCAAAGGGAGTTCACGCTGAAGACAAGTGGGAGAAAAGATTAGAAGACCAGTGTTCCTCAGATTGTCTAGGACTGTGCTGTCCAAAATGACAGAATGCATGTGTCGTTATTTAAAGTCTTCTTAAGTAAAACTAAACAAATAAAAATGCAGTTTCTTGATTGCACTAGTCACATTGCAAGTGCTCAATAGTCACATGTATCTAGTGCCTGCCCTATTGGGCGCTGCAGTTATAGAGCATTTCCGTCGCAGCAGAAAGTTCTAATGGACATCCCAGGATGCTGAATTCCAACCTGAGGAATATGGACTTTTCCATGAGGGTGTTGAGGAACCATTTACAGTACTTTACGCAGGTTGTACGAGGGTAAAGTAGCTTAATTTTTTAATGAACACCTGTTCAAGATTTTATTTACTCATTAATGAGGGAACTAGTAAGATGTTACGGTGGTTCAGTAATTGATTTTTTTAAATTCAAGTGAATTCACATATCATAGAGTTAACCATTTTTAAGTGAGTAGCTTAATTTTTAGTTGTGGCTGAGAAAGTTTTTAAAGTAGTAATCTGATGGCTGTGTGAAGAATGTATTGATAAGGCAAGAAATGGGAGACAGGACAGCCGGTTGGAAGTCTGCTGTAGGGCACTGGGTTTGAGAGGGTGAAGCTTGTATCACGGATGCAGCAGTGGGGTGAGGTGGGTGAGGAAGGGGCAGCCACATTTCTAGGAAGAGCCAGTCAGCCTTATCAACTGCATAGAAGAGTAAGTGAGAATTAACAATCACGAATTGCTGAAAAGTGGAGAGGTGACCAGTTTGGAGGAGGAGATGAGTTCAGACAAGCTCCTGACTCTGAATTGGTCGTATGCGATCCAAGGAATGTTTTCTACAAAGCCTTGGAGGTAGGAGTTGGAGGGGAAGCAACATATGGGACTATCGTGTCAATGGCTGAGTGGGGGAAAGTTGTACACCGTGTCAACAGAGAGAAGAGCAGAAAGGCAAAGTGTGAGCATTGAGGAATGTGCATAGTTAGGGAGAAAGAGAAGAGTCTGCGGAAGAAAAGGAGTAGGTGGACAAGTAGGAGAGGGAGGAGGGCCAGTTCATTCAGGAAACATGCATTGAGCTCCTGGTGTGCGCCAGGTGTTGTGTAGTACCAAGGATAGGGCGGTGGTGATCAAGCAGCTCTTAGACTCATGGTGTTAAGGTTCAGGGAGGGAAGAAGATAGAATTTGGGGACAGGGAAGTGGTCAGCATTACTGAATATTGCCAGGAAGTCAGTGAGGAAAAGCAGCAGCGAGGAAAGCATTTGAGTTAGGCAAAAGGCAGCAGTTGCAGGGCGTGGAGTGACAGCAGCCAGGGAGAGCAAGAGGGCAAAAGACTGAGGAGTGATTGGCAGGCGAGGAAGCAGGGATGGCAGGCATCACCACCATTTCCAGAGGCTTATCAGGAAGAGGAAGAGGGGAGAAAGGATCTCTAGAGGAGGCGGCAGATTTGAGGAGAGGCTTTGAAGTGAGGAATAAGCTGGATAAGTTGCTGAAGAGGGAGGAGCTCAGTGTGGGAGTGATGTTCCCTGGAAGCTGCAAAAGGATGAAATCTTCGAGTGCGTAGGTGACCAGTTGTTTTAACAACTTTTTAAAATGAAAAAGTTATGCATGCTCATGGTAAAAATTCAGAGAATAAAAAGGTGTCTCTCTCACCCTTTCCAGAGGCAACTGTTGATGCCAATTCTTTATATATCTTTCCAGAAATACCCTATGCGTATGCAACTGTGTGTGTCTGGATGTGTGTGCATAATCCTAGCCCCTTCCTTCTTGCTTTTTATTTATGCAGTTGGGAGCACACACTGTTCTGTGTCTTGCTTATGTCTATTTTACAAATAAGCTTTGGGGATCATCTCCTATATATAGGCAACCATCTAATTATTTTTAATGGCCACATTTTAAAAATGTGCTATAATTTTTATACCAGCCCCCAATCCACAGGTACTTAGATTGTTTTTGGTCGTTTTTCTATTACACACAACACTGCAAGGGATATCTTATATGAATAGCTTTTTCCTTTTCTTATTGTGGTGAAACACAGGCATTTTATATACTGATTTTATTGTCCTTTGCTATATTGCACATCACAGATATTGCATTTTCTAAAAATTAAAGGTTTGTAGTAACACTGCATTGAACAAACCTATGGGTGACATTTTTTTCCGACAGCTTGTACTCACTTTGTGTCTCTGAGTCATATTTTGGTAATTCTTGCAATATTTCAAACATTTTCACGATTATTATATCTGCTATGGTTATTTGTGATCAGTTATCTTTAATTTTAACTATTGTAATAGTTTTAGGGTGCCACGAACCATGCCCTATAAAATGACAAACTTAATAGATAAATGTTGCATGTGTTCTGGCTGCTGTACTGACCAGCCATTTCCCTGTCTCTCTCCCTCTCCTCAGACCTCCCTATTCCTTGTGACACAACAGTATTGAAATTGGGTCAACTAACAATGCACAAATGCTTCTAAGTATTCAAGTGAAGGGAAGAGTCACATATGTCTCACTTCAAAAGCTAGAAATGATTAAGCTTAGTGAGGAAGGTATGTTGAATGCCGAGGTAGGCCAAATACTAGACCTCTTGCAGCAGTTAGCCAAGTTGTAAATTCAAAGTAAAAATTCTTGAAGGAAATTAAAAGTGCTACTCCAGTGAACACATGAATGATAAGAAAGTAAAATGGCTTAATTGCTGGTATAAAGTGGTCTGGAAAGGAGATCAAACCAGCCACAACATTCCCTTAAGCCAAAGCCTAATCCAGAGCAAGGCTCTAACTCTTTTCAATTCTGTGAAGGCTAAGATGGGTGATAAAGATGCAGAATAAAAGTTTTAAGCTAGCAGAGGTTGGTTTATGTGGTTTAAGGAAAGAAGTCATCTTCATAACATTAAAGGGCAAGGTGAAGCAGCAAGTGCTAATGTAGAAGCTACATCAGGTCATCTGGAAGACCTAACTAAGATAATTGAAGATAGATTTTTCAATGCAAACAAAACAACCTTCTATTGGAGGAAGATGCCATCTAAGACTTTCATAGTTAGAGAGGAGAAGTCAATGTCTAGCTTCAAAGCTTCAAAGGACAAGCTAGCTCTCTTGTTAGAAGCAAATGCAGCTGGTGACTTTAAGTTGAAGCCAATGCTCATCCACCATTCCAAAACTACTAGGACCCTTACCAATTATACTAAATCTACTCTGCCTGGGCTCTATGATGGGAACAACAAAGTCTGGATAGCAACACATCTGTTTATAGCATTGTTTACTGAATAATTTGAGCCTGCTGTTGAGAACTACTGCTCAGAAAGAAGGTTGCTTTTCAAAATATTAGTGTTCATTGACAATGCACCCAGCCACCCAAGAACTCTGATGGAGATGTACAAGGAAATTAATATTGTTTTTATGCTGTTAACACAACATTCATTCTGCAGCTCATGGATCAAGGAGTAATTTTGACTTTCAGGTTTTGTTATTTAAGAAGTAGATATTGGCAGGGCACGGTTGCACATACCTGTAACCCTATCACTTTGGGAGGCTGAGGCAGGAGGATTGCTTGAGGCCAGGAGCTCAAGAGCAGCCTGAGCAACATAGTGAGAACTTCTCTCTAAAAAAATATAAGGACAAACTTTAAAAATCAGCCAGACATGGTGGTGTGAGCCTATAGTCCCAGATACTTGGGAGGCTGAGGCAGGAGGATCATTTGAGCCCAGGAGTTTGAGGCTGTAGCAAGCCATGATTTTGCCACTGTACTCCAGCATGGGTAATGGAACCAGACCTTATCTCTAAAAATAAATAAATAAATAAATAAATAAAATACATTTCATATGGCTATAGCTGCCATAGCTAGTGATTCCTCTGATGGATCTGGGTAAATTTAAAACCTTCTAGAAAGGATTCACTATTCTAGATGCCATTGATAAAATTTGTGATTCATAAGAAGAGGTTGAAATATCAACATTAGCAGGAGTTTGGAAGACGTTAATTCCAACCCTTATGAATGACTTGGAGGAGTTCAAGACTTAGAAGTAATTGCAGATGTAGTGGAAATAGCAGCAAGGTAATTAGAATTAGAAGTGAAGCCTGATGTGACTGAGTTGCTTCAATCTCATGATAAAACTTTAGTGGATGAGGACATGCTTCTTATAAATGAGCAAAAAATAAGTTTTCTTGAAATTTACTCCTACTGAAGATGCTATAAATATTGTTGAAATAACAACAAAAAATTTGGAATATTACATAAACTTAGTTGATAATGGAGCAGAGTTTGAAAGGATTGACACAAACTTTCAAAGAAGTTCTACAGTGGGTGAAATGCTATCGAATAGCATGGCATGCTAAAGAGAAAAATTTTCTGAAGGGAAGGGTCCATCGATGCAGCAAACTTCACTGCTGTCTTATTTTAAAAAGTTGTCGGCCGGGCTCGGTGGCTCATGCCTGTAATCCCAACACTTTGGGAGGCCGAAGCAGGTGGATCACCTGAGGTCGGGAGTTCGAGACCAGCCTGACCAACATGGAGAAACCCCATCTCTACTGAAAATACAAAAATTAGCCAGATGTGGTGGCACATACCTGTAATCCCAGCTACTCTGGAGGCTGAGGCAGGAGAATCGCTTGAACCTGGGAGGCAGAGGTTGTGGTGAGCTGAGATAGCGCCATTGCGCTCCAGCCTGGGCAACAAGAGCGAAACTCTGTCTCAAAGTAAAAAAAAATTAGAAGTTGTCATAGCCATTCCATCCTTCAGCAACTGCTACCTTGATCAGTCAGCAGCCCTCAACATTGAGGCAAGATCCTCCACCAGCAAAAAGACTATGTAACTCCTTGAAGGTTCACATGATTGTTAGTTTTTTTAGCAATAAAGTATTTTTTAATTAAACTGTATCCTGTTACATTAATCTACATTTCCATTTTACACCAGTACTGAAGCAATGTCATTGTCCGGGGTAAATGCCCAAGGTTTGTCATCTCACACCAAGAAAATCGATGCAGACACACGAGAAGTGAGTTTAAGAGCAGAGGTTTAATAGAGAGAGAGTTTTAATAGAGAGAAAGAGAAAAGCTCTCTCTCCTGCAGAGAGAGAGGGGTTCCCAAGTGGGTCTTCTGGTCCTGTGGTGAAGTCCATGGGATTTTATAGACTGGCTTGAGGAGGCGGTGTCTGATTTACATAGAGCCCAAAGATCCTTTGGACCAGGTGTGATGTTTACATAGCATGAGAAGAAGCTGGCCACCCCACCCTAATCTTTTATTATGCAAATGAGTTTTCTACCTGGCTGGCACCACGTTGTCTGCTTCTTGTTGTACACGTTGTTGCAAAAAATTTCCTTTAATTTCCTTTAGTTGACAAAAGGGAAGATGGGGCTGCCATGTTGAACATGCCCCATGTAGCTTTTTCCTATGGTCATACCTACAGGCATTCACCCTTGCAGGCTTCCAGCTTGCTTATCAATGTCTGCAGCTCGATTTTACAGGCTGCTTTTTGTTAGAAAAGAAGTAATTTTGGGGCTGCTTTTTATTAAAAGGGAAACCTTACCAAGGACTTCCTTACTCTCACTGCCTAGATAATTTCTTTTTAACTGTTATATCAGTACCGCACTGTTGTAATTATTGTAACTTTATAATAAGCCTTGAAATAATTTAGTGTTTTCCTACTTTGTTCTTGTTCAAAGTCATTTTGATTATTCTAGATCCTTAGCATTTCTATATAAATTTTACAATCAACTTGTCAATTCCAGACAACCAAATTAAATTATGAAGCCAGAAAATGTGAGATGAAAAGCTGACTCAGCTTCTCATCCTTATTTATGAATGATATTTTTGATGGCCCTAGAATTCTAGGTTGGGCGCTTCCTTCCACCCATCCTCCCCCAGGACCTTAAAGATGTGAATCCACTATCTTCTGTCTTGCCTTACTTAGACAAGAAATTTGTTATCAGTCTTATTTTTGTTCCTCTGTATATAACATATTTTTTCCTCTGGCTGATTTTAAGATTTTTCTTGTTATAAGTTATTTTTTATTTATTTATTTTTTTGAGACAGAGTCTCACTTTGTCACCCAGGCTGGAGTGCAGTGCTGCAATCTTGGCTCGCTCCAAGCTCCACCTCCCCAGTTCACGCCATTCTCTGCCTCAGCCTCCTGAGTAGCTGGGACTACAGGTGCCTGCCACCACACCTGGCTAATTTTTTGTATTTTTAGTAGAGACGGGGTTTCACCGTGTTAGCCAGGATGGTCTCGATCTCCTGACCTCATGATCCGCCTGCCTTGGCCTCCCAAAGTGCTGGGATTACAGGCGTGATAACTTATTTTAAACAATCCGATTATGAAATGTGTTGGTATATATTTTTATATACAGATGGGTCCCTGACTTATGCTGGATTGACTTATGATTTTTCAACTTCATGGCAGTGCAAAAGCAATACACATTTAGTTGAAACCATACTTTGAGAACCCATACAACCGTTCTGTTTTTCACTTTCAGTGTGGTATTCAATAAATTACATGAGATATTCAATACTTTATTATAAAATAGGCTTTGTGTTAGATGATTTTGCCTAACTGTAAGCTAATGTAGATGTTCTGAGCATGTTTAAGGTCGGCTAGGCTAAGCCGTGATGTTCGGTAGATTAGGTGTATTAAATGCATTTTCTTACTTACAATATTTTCAACTTGGGATGGGTTTATCAAGACACACCCCCACTGTAAGTCAAAGATCATCTGCATATTTCTTGGGCTTGGGGTTTCCTGAGCATCTTGGATCTGTGGATTTATAGTTGTCATCACATTCGGGAAAAATTGGTTATTATTTTTTCGAATATTTTATCCATCTCCCCCCACCCAGAGAATTTGATGTTCCACAGATCGCTGCTTTTTGTTTTGTTTTAATCTTTTTTCTCTCTGTGCTTCATTTTGTGTATTTCCAATTGTTCTATCTTCAAGTGCATGTAATCTGCTGTTAATAACTGTGTTTTCCATCTTATGGTAGTTTTCATCTCTAGAAGCTTAGTTTGGGTCTTTTCTTTTTCCTTCCATATCTTGCCTTGTCAAGGAATATAATTATAGCTGTTTTGATGCTCTTGGCTTTTAATTATCTGTCATTTCTGAGTCTGTTTTAATTGTTAGTGTTTTTCCTCATTATGGGCTACTTTTTCTAATTCTTTACATGCTCGGTAATTTGTGAGTGGATGCCAGGCATTGTGCATTTTACAAATGGTTTGGGGCTGAATATTTTGTATTCCAATCACAGCATCCTGGCCCTAACCCTTTTATGCCATCCATCATGGCTGTAATTCCTTGTTTGAAGGTCATTGTTGTCTCTGATGCTGGAGGCTCCAAGGGAGAAAAAACCAGGTATGTCATGTTCCTGCTGATTCCCTAGCAACTAGCAGAGTGCCTGGTCTACTGCAGAGACTCAGGCAAGTATTTGTCAAATGGACAAATAGATGAATAAATCAATACGTGGATGAAAATACATTCAGATGCTTTTGTGTTTTAGTTATTCACTGTCATGTAACCAATTACCCCAGAGTTTAGCTGTTTAAAACAACAAACATTTTCTTATATTGCACAGTTCTGTGGTTAGACTAGGTTCAACAGTTCTGTGGTTAGACTAGGTTCAACCTGGAAGTTATTTTGATCTTACTTGGGTCTTTCTGCTGATTGAAGTAAAATAGGGTGGGAGTTGTCTGGAGGCCACCTGAGATGCTGGGTTGTCTGGGCCTGTCTCCCTCTCTGTGTGGTCTCAGGGCCTCTCTCTCTGCACAGTCTTTCTGCATGTTCTCTCCAGCTTGGTAGGTGGACTACGTACATGGAGGCCCAGCTTCTCTCAAGCACACACATTGCAGGAGGAAAGAATCTGAAGACGCCAACCCTATTGAAGGCTAGAGAGGGCTCAGGAGCTTCACCTCCATGCCTTCTGTTGGTTAAGCAGTCACAGGGCCCCAGTTCGAGGGAGGGAAACTGAACTCCACCTCTCAATGCAGCACCTTAAATGCACCTACTCTGTGAAGAGGTTTTGATGTCAGATGTGCTTTTCTTCTGAAGGACTCGCCTGCCTTAGATTTAACTACAGTCTTGGTGGGAAGGCCAGGCGAACCTCTGGTCTCAGGTCTTACCCTTTCCTGTTGAAGGAATGTCCATAGCAAAGGCGTCAGGTCTAGACATGGAGTTCCAACTCAACATTCCAAACTGGTGCTGATGTCACCCAGTATTTTAGACGGAGTGCGGGTTTGCTACAAACCTTGGACAGTGATTAGTTTGCATGCCACCTTTTTGGTTCCATACCATCACTTTTTAGAGTTCCTGGTACTTGCAACTAACTTCTTTCTTTCTTTTTTGACCTTTAAGCTGGCTCATGAACTTGCCTTGAATCTGGATAGTACTCATGTTTGCCAAAAATGGTCTTGTTTTTCTTGACTACTGCTTGCTTCTTAGATCCTGACATGATTCGGATAGTTGGCCAGCCAATTAAAAACAAACAAACAAAAACAAAGAGATAATATAGGAAGTCTGAGAAAAAAGTCCTTCCCTAGCTCTTTGTGGAATCTTAATTCAGGGAAAAACAAACCACCAACGAAAACCTCAGTACATTTTTCTCTAACACTATAATCACCAAGAGGGCAAAGATAAAAGCCATGAAGTTCTGTTTTCACAGCACCTCCTACCGCAGGCATTTAAGAACTTGAGACCTGCTTGTCAGAGCTGATGTTAAACAGAAGCTTGACAACCTCCAGGAGTTTAGAGTCTTTGGTTTCATTTCCTCATGGCTGCCCCTGAAGACCACGGTTCCCTTAGACCTGGATGTTATGATGATCTGAGCCTGCTGGCTCTCTCTCTCTCTGAGGTCACCAGAAGTTCAACTAAACGGACTAAAAAATCACACATTTCCAAGTTTTAGATTCCACAGAAGACATTCTTATGAGAAGGTGGACATTTCAAGTTGCATTTCTCTACCGGGGACTTCAGAGTCCATATGTCAGTTATGGAAATGCATGCTTGTTTTCCATTACAAGGAAAAAGAAAGCTGCTTGTTCACATGTGCAGATTTACACACCATCAGTCAAGCCCTCTTCCCTGGAGACTATGTGATGAATAAATTAGTCTTCTATAAATATATGTTGCAAGCACTCTTGTACCATTCAGCGCCATTATTATAATTCATCAAAGCCAGTATGTAAATGGGACAACTGCATCAAGGCGGGAAGAATTGGGAAATAAAGATTTACCCACATGGGCTCCATCCTTGCCTTTAATTTGGTACTCTTGGTACTTGGACTTTACCTGTGTCCTTGGTAAACATAGCAGCCCCATACCTGGCCACCTTCCCAATTTTCTTAACCTTTTTGTCTGGGATACAACACATTGCATACATTGTCTGATATTTTCTGCTAGATAGTGCTCTGGGCTATTTTTCAAACCAAGCACTTAAGCTGATAAGAGTCATATTTTTCCCATCTGTATTTCCAACATATTGCCAGAGGTTCTGGGCCATAGATATGTTTTTGAGTAAATAGAATACTAAATCGAGGCAATGGATCATAAGTTTAAGGCAACGAGGCTCTCTCTTCACCATCTAATAACAAAGGTCACTAGACTATGAGAAAGAAATGGAATGGTGAGAGATAGAAAGTTTTAATAATGCAGACATCAGAAAGATCAGTCAAGCTTTTCTTCCTCCTCCTGGACCTGAGAAGATAAAGTCCTCATCAGAGCGCAGGAAATATGCCCATTTCCATCCCACACGGTGCTTGGTTCTGGGGGATTGATCACAGCAGCTCCTGCTCTCAGCTCCTGAAAATCCATCAAACTTACCTCTCCCAGCTTCAGGGCTTGAGTCATTGCCCTGAGGAGGTACGGGGAGGTGTCCATTGATTGGCCTTTTTATGCACATCTTGAAAAAATAGAAAATGCTTAATCTTTCCCAGGCAGACCAAGCTTTCCATCCCCTGTGGAACCCTCACTTCCAGGTGTCCTTGTGCTGTTGCTGGGGCAGTGGTGCACAACAGGGAATAAGTACCCACACCTTGACTAGCTGATTACAAAAGAGCCTGTAGGATTAAAGGAAGAGACTAGAAAACTTGGCCAGGTGTGGTGGCTCATGCCTGTAACCCCAGCACTTTGGGAGGCTGAGGCGGGTGGATCGCGAGGTCAGGAGTTCGAGACCAGTCTGGCCAACATGGTGAAACCCTGTCTCTACTGAAAATACAAAAAAAAAAAAAATTAGCTGGGCTTGGTGATGGGTGCCTGTAATCCCAGCTACTTGGGAGGCTGAGGGAGGAGAATCATTTGAACCCAGGAGGCAGAGGTTGCAGTGAGCTGAGATCATGCCACTGCACTCCAGCCTGGGTGACAGAGTGAGACTCCATCTCAAAAAAAAAAAAACAAACAACAACAACTTCCCCCACTTGCATCTGCACCCATGCCACTGTCTTGGGGATGGTGTGCATTTAGCCTGCCAGGGTGGGCTTGGATTAGGTAAACTCTGGCAGAAGAAGCCAATGAATTTGAAGCGGGGGATTAAAGCAAGGGCTCTGTCCTTCCTGACTAATTCTCTCTGAGCTGTCATGATCACCCCACCTCACAAGCTGGAAATTCTGAACCCCAGCCTTGTTTTCTCAGGAGAAGCTGACAAAGGTTGATATTTTTGAAATTTGTAATAAATTCAGCAATGGTGCCAAGCGATGTTGATTGTGAATTACCTCTTGCAGCGCAGATGCTGCTGTTAGAGAGTTCTGTTGATCAAATAAACAAATCACTTTCTCCTATAATAGTTCCTAGCTCTATGGTGGATTAATTCCACTTGTTTATGCATTCGTTTTTAGAAGCAATAGGCTATAATACGGTGTCTTGGGAAGTTAGCTTCCGTCTTGGGTTTCACTGGCATCTGTGACTCTGACTCTGCTAAATTTTTGCAAACTTTGTTCCCGTCTATCCTATTGCTTCTAAGCTTTATGTGATGTTTTATTTAATATGGCATGCAAGATATTGGTCTTCAGTTCAAATTGCAATTTTACATCAAAACTGATTCTCCTGACAGTTGGACGTGGATGGTCCATTTTTGAAGTGTACATGTTGCGCTGGTTCTTGAGGGAAAAATGGAACAGCTCACCTACCCTGAGACTTTTTCCACAACAATGAAAACAAAATATCCCCAACCAATGTGATGTCATTTACCAGTCTCCTTCAAGTGCTTTAGTACAATAGGGCTGTGTGAAAATTCTTCAGACATTTCCCAACTAAACAAGCCCATCAGCACTTTAAATCTACATTGGCATGCATCCCTAACATAAGCAAGAATCTGGGGTTACAGAAGTAATTATCTGTGAATTTTTGAGTTTCTCCTTCAGGAGATCTAGGCTCTGCCTGGCCTCCCATCTCTTTGTGAAAAACACGACTTGATAACATGCTTTTATAGACCAGTCTTGTTAATGTCAGGCTCACTGGTGCCAAAGCCAGTGAAAGAAAAATTTAAACTTACGTACTGTATATCTTCTTAGCTCCATCTAAGCTAAGCCAATGTATTCCAAAGTGGTTGATTATGAAAAATGAGGTTGCAATTTACAGAGTACATTTATAATTGTTCTTAAGATAGGAATGAACACAAACATGCTAATTCTTTTTTAAAAAGTTTATTTTATTTTAAGTTCTGGGGTACATGTGCAGGTTTGCTACATAGGTAAATGTGTGCCATGGTGGTTTGCTGCACCTATTAACCTATCACCTGGGTATTAAGTCCTGCATGCATTAGCTATTTTTCCTCATGCTCCCCCACCCCCACAACCCTTCAGACAGGCCTCAGTGTGTGTTGTTTCCCTTCCTGTGTCCATGTGTTCTCATTGTTCAGCTCCCATTTATAAGCGAGAACATGCGGGAAACACACTAATTCTCTATGAAGTACTATAGGGTGATGTTCAGCTCTTTCTAAGGTATGATCTCAATTAGCCTTCCATTTTTACCTCCCACTGCCTCCTTATTCGTTGATAATTTATTGCCTGTGTAACCAGGATTCACTGAGTATCTGCTATGGGCCCAGCCCCATGCTGTGGGGTAAATAATCCTCCACCCTTTCCCTACCTTTTTGAATTCTGCCGTTCTTGAAGGCCAAGAGACATTTGCACCTCTTATGCCTTCTCAGATGCTCCCAGGCCACAGAGATCTCTCCTGACTCCTCGACATTCCCCTTGCAGCTCATTGGGCTTCATACTCTCTTGTTCTCCAAGTAATTCTTTCAGGTTTCTGTATCCTGAATCACCCATGGGATTATTACCTCCTTGAAGGCTGGGATTGCTTCCTTGTGTCTCTGCTGGGCCCAGCATCTCAGAGTGGGTTCTCAGTGTGCGTTCCACTAAATGAGTGGCCGTCAGATTCCCACTGCTCCCTCTCCCCTAAACCCAGCCGTTCTTTCCTGATGTTCCTCCAAGCACACCCGTGCTCAGAGGCTTCCCTCACTGTCCCCACTGTCTGGAATACTCTGCTCTCGGGGGTCTGCATGATCCTCTCCCTTGCTTCCTTCAGGTCTCTACTCAGTCCTCTCATCAGAGAGGACTTCCCTGACCATTTTGTATGAAATAACAGCCTTCCAACACACACACACTTTCATTCTTCCCTAATACTAACCACCGAAGTTCCCATTTGTTTATGGGTATGTCTGCCACCCCTCACTAGAATATAAGCTTCTTAACTTACAGAGTTGACCTCTTTTGTTCACTGCTTTATTGGAGTGTCCAAAACAGGTCTGGATCATGGGAGGTGCTCACGTATTTGCCAAATTAATGAATGAAAAGGCATGCTTCTCAGGGCAAATTTACCCTTAGTGTGGGTCCCTCTGGAGGGACTTGTGCAGCAGAGTGGTGGTTGTCAGCATCAACTTCAGAGGCCCAGCTTCAGCTGGACTTGAACTAGCCAGGATAGACAGCGTGAGCTCTGGAGTCTGCAGCCTCACCCAGGGGCCAGGGCTGGTCTATCTACGTGTCTTTCGGCCAGGTGGACCTCTCCCAGCCTGTTTTTTTCACCTGTAAAGTGAGAATCTTCACTGTCCAAAAGAAGACATAGCAGAGTTGCAAACACAGTGCCTGGCACACAGTAAGTGCCCAGTCACTGTTAGTCATTCCTGAAGTGGATGGGATGGCTCTGGTAAGCTCTCAGCATGCAGTGCACACAGAGGGTTAGTGATAGCTCTTTGAATATTCTAATTCGTGACTTGGAGAATGTGGATGCCCATGGTTTTTGTTGTTCTGAAACTCCAGTGTGAATAAGACGGGAGATTTTAATGACTGGTCTATAGGGTATCAGTCAGGATTACAGATTCATTGTGGCTATGCCCTTCACTCGGGCCTACCCTATAGCTGATTGTCCCCCAAGTCCCAGTTGGAGTTGGAGATGGTGGTTCTGGGTTTGCCATTGGTTGGTGCTGGCCTAACATGGAGATAATAGAAGAGAAAGAAAAAATGACAGTGTCAAAAGCTGCTTGGTTGAATTTTTGAGTGGTTTCATTTTGGGGATGTCCCTGTTAGGTTGTTTAACTACACAGTTTGCTTTTTTTCAAGTGTTAAGTATTCTTTTCTTGCCTTTATTCAGACGTGAAGAAGGAGCTGGCACTTCCAGTGTTTGATGGTTTTCTGTCTTGTTCCCGTGCTAAGTACACATGTGTTTCTTGCAACCTAACTTAACAGGGTTTATTGAAACCAGAAAACACACTCAGGGCCTTTGACCTAGCAGCTTCCCCACATGCACGTCAGAAATTTGGCATTAAGTAGCATCGGCACAAAAGCAGAAGAAACTCCACACCCGCACCCTGCGCATCTCAAATAATGTGTGTCTCTCTTCACACAGTGCATATTTTTCTCATTTTCTGAGTTTAGCATTTGATTAATTCTCATAATAACCCTAAAAGGGATTGCAGTTCTTTTGCTTTTGCCTATCATTATGATGCCTAAAAGTAATTCTCCTTCAGTGATCCCAAATATTCTTCAAAGACTAATTTGACCTTGAGAAGAGGAGTTGTTCTCACAGGCAATTTGACAGTAGATTTGAAAAATCACCTCTGTGCATCCTAACAGGCGCTCTCTTTGGGAAAAACCAAGGAAGGCTGAGAAATGATGAGTAGACTGTCTTCAATCATGTTTTCTCATAAGGCATACCTGATCTTGAAGTGGTGGAGCCTGGGAAAGAAGATCAAGTTTGAAAAAAGAGAAGGCTAAAAGTGGTTCATTTCTCTGATCAAGTTGAGACATGGTGATCAGACTTTTTTCTACCATGCTATCACCAAACATTACATTTCTTTCTTACCAGAAATTTAAGGAAAAAAAAAAAAATTACCTATCAATTTCTTGCAAGCTTCTCAGTTTATAATGACAGCACCTTTACTCTTTTCTCAAAAATAGATGGCAAGCTAGGGCCACAACCTTCAGGAGAGGGAGCAAGCAAATGGGTGGAGAGGTGATATTGCAGCAACCTCCATGTTCCTGGCTTAGTCTCTCTGGACTTGTTCTTTGTTTTGAATCTTCATAGTCCAGAGCGTTCGATGATGGGAGTGCATTGAGTGATAGAAAGTTTGAGGCAGTATAATATTTGTAACGGTTAAGAGGTCAGCCTCTGGACCTGGGCCCAAATCTAGGTTCTTCTTGTGCTAGCTGTTAGTTCTTCACATCTCAGTTGCTTCATTTATAAAGTCGGGATAATAATTCATCCCCCAGGAGTGTTAGAGGCTGAAAGGGGATAATTTGGGTCAAGATCTTGGAACGGCACCTGACCGTGGACAATGCAGATGTTGTGGTGGGTGGTTGTTGCAGATCCCAGTGGCTTCTCTAATTCCAAGTCTTTGGATCTGAGAGAACAGGTGTATTTGTCCATTTTCACACTATTGATAAAGACACACCCAAGACTGGGTCATTTATAAAGAAAGAAAAAGAGGTTTAATGGACTGACAGTTCCATGTGCCTGGGAGGCCTCACAATCATGGTGGAAAGCAAAAGGCACATCTTACATGGCAGCAGGCAAGAGAGAATGAAAGACGAACAAAAGGAGAAACCCCTTATAAAAGCATCAGATCTCATGAGACTTACTATCGTGAGAACAGTATGGGGGAAATTGCCCCCATGATTCGTTTATCTCCCACCAGGTCCCTCCCACAACACATGGGAATTATGGGAGCTACCTTTCAAGATGAGATTTGGGTGGGGACCATATCACCCAAACCATATCAGCAGGATTCTTAAAAGCAGGGCTTGGGAGACTTTTAAGGCACAGAATTCAGAGATGTGCACATTGTTTAGCTTTTACCTTTCTTATTTCTGTGCCAAAACAGAAGGCTGGATTGTAATTTTGAGGACCACATGTGGAGAACCCTGGAAACATGAACTCGTGTTGTTTTTAAACCCACTAGAGAGCGTTGCTGTATCTGAATTCAATTTGAGTGCTGGACATATGCAGTCAAAACCCCCTGCCCTCATTCTGGACCTTTCTTCCAGTGAAAAGAGTCAGGGTTTCTGTCTTGTCTATGTAGGTAGAGATAAAATTTCACAGCCCGGTTTCCAAACCTCAGTCATTTTCAAACCATGTTCACGTCTCCTGCCATGTCAGAGCAATGCCTGCACTATAATTTACAGTTGACCTCTGAACAACGTGGGTTTCAACTGCACAGGTCCACTTATACATGGATTTTTTCCAAATACAATAATCAGGCAAGGCAAAATCCATATATACTGAAGGCCAGCTTTTGCATATGCGGGCTCCACAGGGCTGACTGCAGGACTTGAGTATGCACAGATTTGGGTATTCACGTTGGACCTGGAACCAATACCCCACATATACCAAGGGCAACTGTACTTATTGTTATTCTTTACATGTACCTAAATATACTGACTTCCGTTACTTTGCTTCATTCCAAGTAATCCTACCTCTGAAATTACATTTGGATGTGCTAATAATATTTTTAATAATACACAAGAAAGTAACTACATAGTGATTAAAATAAATTACACATCTATCTCACCTAAAATGAACTGGCCTGCCACCTTTGGGATACAAAGCACCCTTTGGGGGATCACAGCCCTATGTCTGGTGGGAGATTGAATTTCTTAAGAAGGATTGATCTATTTGAGGCAGAACCATGACCAAACACCCTTACAAAACCAGAGCCCTGAGCTTTTTACTTTTCCTATACTGTCAACTCAGCCTAGGACTCCAGAAGGACAGACTCGGAGGGGCCATTTTCCATCAGTGATAAGAGACTGTGTCTCAGACAGCTGTCGCTGAACAATTAATCTCCAAAATGAGAGCTCAATTACCAAACATGTGTTCTCACAAGCAAGGCCCTATTCTCATCATTCAGAGATGCTATTAGACACAAATAATATATATTTTTTCCATTTGTAATTATCTCATCTTAATGCAGTCTTGATGATTATGATGTATGCTGTAACTATTGACTCCTCACTGTTGGAATTGTTAACATCTTGTGAAAATATGCACAAAATCATTCTTTCCATGCTGACTTTTGCTGTTAAAATTAGAAAGACCAATATGAGTTTGAACAGCATGAATAGGAAAAGTAGATGATCAATTCTTGTGCTTGGAAATGCAATTGCCTCCCTGGAACCAGGATTTCTTGCTTTCACATCTTCTATCTTCCGGTGCTTATTATAATAAAGACAATAAAGTAGAATGGAAGGGGGGTGAGGCTGAGAGAAAATAATGGAATCTTTTGGTATATAATGATTTTTATTTTAATATTTTTCTATTTGTATTAGCAAATAGATTTAGTTATTAGACAGTTGACAAAAATTAAATGCATTCAGTTTTTCAAGGGGTTTTGTAGTGAATTTTTGATTCTAATATCTGTTGATTTTGTACTCATTCTGAGGATAGAAAAAGCATTGAAAATTAAAAGGAAAATCCGGACAGTATAGATATTTTTTAAAAATTTTTCACTAAAGTTAAGCACATGTCAGTTGAAATGAGGAAGACCAAACCCTTTTGTTCAGATCTGAAATATGGCAATCGTGCCTTTCCAGAGGCCAACAAGTCCTTTGATTTTTAATAACAATTACGTTGTCTGTTCTATCAATCATAACTGGATGAAAAATACTTTCTTGCCCCATTAGGAAAATAACCAATTTCTGTTCTTTCCCTCAACTCTTTGAGATTCTCACTGGTTTCCTGCTCAGAATTAGTTTTCTTTCTGCCACTGTTCCGTGGGCATTTTGTTCCCATGGAGCCATTAGGAGAATGGGTCGGTTATTCACAGAAGCTGCAGATAGCTGTGTTTCTGGTTCTTCACTTGGGGAACATTTTGTGATCCACAAGTCCCAGAACTGGGATTCAAAAGCCACTCTCCAGCCTCTCCCCTGCCACATAGTGACTCAGGTCATTTCTCGATGACCCACAGCACTTCTCCATGACCCTAAGAAGACCTTCCCTTATAAGGATGTCATCAGCCCTACTGGGGTCCCACGGTTTGTAGCAGAGCACCTTGTTGTGAGGATCTATTGGATCTAGCATCTAGAGTTGAAAGCCTGCCTTGGCAAACCCCCACAACTTATTTTGAAATGTCTACACGTTCCTTGTTTTTAATTGTAAGCAAAGATTTGATACAAATCAGCAAAGAGCTGTCTGTCCTCCTTCCTCAAAGGGGTATTTTAAAACTTAAGTATTTTACTCATACCCAACATTAATGAGAACTGGAAGGTTATAGAAAGGGAGGACATTCCCATACACACACTTTATAAAAAGTTAGTATCATCCCAAATCAGATCACACAGACAGAAAAATGCCTCCTGCACTAAATGACGGGTGGAGGAGACACTTCTAATTAAAGTGTCAGTACCCCATCCAGATCTGTGTTAAGGATTTGATTACTTTTTTTAACACTTCGTTTCATAATAGGTATTTTGTAAAGATAACATAATACCAGCATCTCCTTCAATATTTATTTCCACAAGGTCTAGGTTCAAGGGCCTGGAGCTCTTTACGAGAAAGTAGCTACCAAAATCCCAGCTACAATCATTCTCTAAGGATGACTTTTTAAATTGTACATAAGAGGATATGATCTAAATTGCACAAACTGTCTTAAGGAAACATGTTTTCCAGCTTAGGATACCTGATTACAAACATCTGTAAAACTGCACAATTTTTTTTAAAAAAGAAAACATACTTTTAAGGTTAAAACAACCTGATTATAAACACCTGTTTCTGTGTTTCATCAGAAATCTCAGGAGCTCAGGATTTTAGGGAGTTAGAGAAGTGAAGCTTTGGAACATTCTTGAGCGAGGCTTGCTCTGAGGTTGGAGTGTAAGTCTTCTTTGCTTAAGTACTTCCCTTGCTGGGGTATTGATCAGAAACTGCAAACATGGTTTTATTTGATGTCCTGACTGTTCCAATGAATTACATGTATTTCAAATAGATAAGCTAGAAGATGAGTTTTTAAATATGCAGAACAACAAAGCAGGAAGTCCATATGGCATAGAATAAATACACACACACTTCTGAAAACTTAAAAGGCTGTCATCCGCTAAGCCTGCCCGTAATAGCCACTCTCAAAGATAATTGCCACCCATGTGTCCTTGATGAAAAGTGCATCATGCTGCCCAGGAAATTGGCTTAAACTGCAACAAGAAAGATTGAGATTAGCTGAAGCAGAACTTCCTGCCTGAACAACTCTTGGTGGTGAGGGTGAAGGGCTGGGGGTGCACTCTGAACTGGGCCTGTGTGTCTTCAGATTTTCATCCCCTCTTCTTTGGGCCTTGAACTTCTCCCTGAGCTATAGAGTAGATGGGTCATTACTGTCTCCAGCATAATTGGACATGTGGGAAAATGAATTTGAAGGAGCTTGGCTTGCTTCCTCACTTCCTATTTGTGCAACTGCAATGGATTCTGAAGGAGTGACTGAGACCTTCTCTACGATGCTGGGCACTGGTCTGGGTACTGTACGTCTGCCCTCAACATCTGGCCAAGGGGCCAAGCCATGGGCAGCACAGCAACCTCACCCCCAAGGCAGAGCTTCACGAAAGCACAGAGAAGGGGAAGGGCAGGCAGTGGGAACCAGCCAGGAAGAGATTTCACCCGCAGAGTAGGACATCTTCAAAGACAGGTAGGCAGAGGACCAAGGAGTACCTCGAGCAAAGGGATGGGTGAGTGAATCACCAGATTCCAGTTCAGAATTTCCCAATCCATGTCTGCAGGATGGAGGTCAGGAGACAGGAAGAGTCAATGAGGGAAGCCGCCCATGTAGGAACACTTACATCCTGAGCATGGCGGGGCGTGCAGCCATATGCAGGCCTAGGGAGACTGGGTTTACTAGGGAAACCAGCAATTTGCATTCTCAGGTCAAAACTTTGGACTCTTCAGTGTTTTCTCAAATCTCTTGAAACTCTGTAGTCAAGAACATCTCGGCCACCCATGGCCAGTTCTCTACACAGCTAATGTGCCATGAAACTTATTTCATTTCATTTCTTTTCCTTTTTAGAGAGTCAGGGTCTTGCTCTGTTGCCCAGGTTGGAGTGCAGTGGCATGATCATAGTTCACTGCAGCCTTGAACCACTGGACTCAAGCAATCCTCTCACCTCAGCCTCCTGAGTGGCTGAGACTACAGGCGCGCACCAACACATCTGGCTAATTTTAAAAACTTTTGTAGAAATTGGGTCTCACTATATTGCCCAGGCTGGTCTTGAACTCCTGGTCTCAAGCGATACTCTCGCCTTGGCCTCCAGCGATACTCTCACCTTGGCCTCCCAAAGCACTGGAATTCCACGTATGAGCCACAGCACCCAGCCCCTGTAAACCTGTTCTGGAATCCCTTAAATATATGGCAGATGGGGCAAGTGCTGGTGACTTTGGTTGATGCTTCAGAGTCCCTGTCTATGAGGTGGCTTCGGACCCTAGAGCACTTTCGTCTGACCCTGGAGCACTGTCATTGTCTCTGGCCGCTCACAGGGGGCTGAGAGGAGTGTCTGGGGGAGGGAGAGAAGTCCAGCACCCAAACTTGGAGGTCTAGAGCGATCACAGAGGCCTGGCCTTCTCACCTGGGCCACCTGGGTTTCTCATGCTAAGTGTTCCTTGGTGCCAGCCCAGGTCTTCCGGGGTGAGGGTAGCCAGGGCAGCCACAGGATTTACCCCTCCCCAGCCCAGGCAGGAAATGCAGATGGAGTCTGGGCAGTCCCTGGCCAGCAGGTGTCAGGATTCATGGTGCCATACCTCCCTCTGTCTGTGTGTGGGGCTGGGTGCTGTTTGGGCATCCCTGGCAAATGCCGTTGAGCTGCTTAATTTGCACGCCTGCTTCAGAGACCACAGTATTAGAATTATCAGCACTCCTTTCTATGGATTCTGGGTTATTTTGGCTATTCAGGGTAATAATTCTTATTATGCTTTGTGGTCCTTTTTAATAAAAATGACATTCCCCTTATCTTTAAAGGTTGAAATCTCAGCCTAATGTATGACCCACACTATCCTTGGAGAGTTATAAAAATTACATTATATAACCTCACATTTCCCGTTAATGAACATGGTGATGCTTCAGCCCAATGAGAGGGAGACAAGCGATAGGGATTTATGCTTTAATAATCCTGCTTAGATTGGTGTGAGTGGCCGTGGGCAGCGGGCCTCCGATGGGTACAGCAGGCACTGCGGCTTTCCTGGCCAGCAGGGCAATATTTTTTATGGCAGTAAATCTCTCTTGGGTGAGGGTGTCTTACACTGCACCAGGGAATGGCTGTGGCAGTGGCTTAGTGTATGAAATTGCTCTGAATGTAAGACTCTTTGTATCACCTAAGAGAATACCACCTGGTACTGATATTCTTTGAGTCCTGATGTATAGATGCTGCTCTGGACAGCTACAGATGCCAGGCATGATGCTGGTTGCCACGCATGCATTATTTTTCCATTTATTCTTCATGGTCTGCTGGTGAGGTGGGCACTGTCAGTGTCCCCATTTTACACTATGACCTTCCTGAGGGTAGGGGCCATGTCTCCATTTCAATATCCCCAGTGCCTGGGGCAGTTCACAGTAAGGGGTTCATTGTTGTTGCTTCCTAATGAATAAGTGACCTGTATTGGTTAATTTCATGTGTCAACTTGTCTGGGCCACAGTGCCCAGATGTTTGGTCAAACACTAATCTAGATGTCTCTTTGAAGGTGTTATTTGGATGATACTAATTTAATTGGTGGCCTTTGAGTAAAGCAGATTACTCTTCATAATGTGGGTGGGCCTCGTCTAATCAGTTGAAGTACTTAATAGAATAAGACTTCTTCAAGCCAAAATTAATTGTGTAAGCAGACAGCTTTTGGACTGAAATTGAAACTCTTCCCTGGGACTCTGGCCTGCTGGCCTACTCTGCAGATTTTAAACTTGCAAAGCCTCCAAAATCACATGTGCTGTGTGTGTGTGTGTGTGTAAACAAATGCCCATCAACTAATGAAAGGATAAGTAAAACGTGGTATATCCATACAATGGACTATTATTTGGCAATAAAGATGGTCACAGTACTGATCCATGCTATAATATGGATGCATCTTTGAAAACATGCTAAGCGAAAGAAGCAAAACAGGAAGGACGCATGTTGTATTACTCATTTATGTGAAGTGTCCAGAAGAGGAAAATCTGTAGAGACAGAATGTAGATTAGTGACTACTGAGACCTGAAAGAAAATTGGAAGGAGATGTTTGAACAAAAACAGTAGTTTTATTTTGGGGGCGCACCAGGGGATGGCTGCGGCAGTGGCTTAGCACGTGAAATTGCTCTGAATATAAGACTATTTGTATCATCCAGACAAACACCACCTGGTACTGATATTCTTTGGGTCTTGATGTGTAGATGCAAGCACCAGGTGGGATTTGCCAGGTGTTCTGGGAAGCCCTGATGAGTAGGGGGAAGGACAGGCCAGGCTTCTCATTTGTCCCCAGACAGTGGCAGCTGGGGATGGGGCATGGAGGGTGGGCTTAGCCAACCTTCATGGGTACCAGCTTCAGCTTCCCAGTTCTCCCGAATCCCCCTGTGGACAGCAGGCCCACAGGACGTCACACCTCTCCTTTATAACTCTGCCCACTCCCAGACACCAAGAAACCCACATCAACAAAATTAACCCAACATTCACCCATCCAGTGCAGTCAGACAGACTGGATTAGAATCTTGGCCCAACCAAAGATTGGTTCTAAAATTAGTTATGGTGATGGTTGCACAACTGTGAATCTACTAAAAACTATTGAATCATACACTTTAAATGGATGAATGGTATAATGTATCTCTTTGTACATACTATATGTAAATTATGCCCCGATAAACCTGTTAAAAAAGTTTCTAAGGTGATTCTCCTGTGGCCTAGATTAGATAAACACTTGCTACTCAGAGTGTGGTCCACAGAGCTGCAGCACTGGCCTCACAGGAGAGTCTGTTAGAAACGCTGGTTCTCTGGCACTGCCCCAGACCTACTGGATCAGCATCTGCATTTTAACAAGAGCTTCACGTGCTTCCTGAGCACATTCACGTTTGAGAACCAGCTTCTCTGATAGACCCCCACCAGGCCTCTGGAATTGTCTGTTGCCTCTGTCTGCCCTAAGAGCCTCATCCTCAGCAGCTGAATCTTCTGGATGTTTTGGAAAGCTTCCTCCCCCTTGGATGCTTCTCCAAGGGGGAGGAAGTCCAGCTTGGACCTGCTTCCGTGAGTATAATGTGCAGGAAACTTTATATTGTACTTGGGCAACTTTAATTTGCAGAGATGATGCTTCCGTGAGTTTTCAACTCTTGGAGGATGAGCAGTGAGAGGGCAGGGGAGAGACAGAGATGGCCTCATAGAAAGGCTCCATCTGCTCTTTCTGCTCCAGGAATTAGGGGAGCCCCTTGCCTGGTCACCATTCTAGGGTTTTCTGAATTAGGGGAGCCCCTTGCCTGGTCACCATTCTGGGGTTTTATGATGGTAAGGTGCTCTTGTCTGCTTTGTAAATCATTAATTCATTATGTTGAGTTCTTCAGGAATAGGAACCACCTCTGATGCACCCCAAGCCCCCAACTCCTGGCCCTCTGCAGATGTTCATGAGTGTTTCAATGATGACAGTGACAAAGATACTTACTACGGGCGGGTTTAATCCGTGCCGGACCCTGTGCTGAGTATGTCACCTCCTCACCACAGCCCCGGGAGTTGGAGGGACTGCCATCTTCCAAGTCCTTTGGTGGATAAGGGAAACAGAACCTGAGATGTAACCTGTCCAGTGTCACTCAGTTAATATCTGGTTGGGTCAAGATTCTAATCCAGTCTGTCTGACTCCAGGATGGGTGAATATTGGGTTAATTTTGTTGATGTGGATTTCTTGGTGTCTGGGAGTGGGCAGAGTTATAAAGGAGGGAAGTGAAGCCCTAGGGGGCTTGCTGTCCACAGGAGGATTTGGGAGAACTGGGAAGTTGAGGCTGGTACCTGTGAAGGTTGGCTAAGCCCACCCTCTATCCCCCATCCCAAGCTGCCATTGTCTGGAGACAAATGAGAAGCCTGGCCTGTCCTTCCCCCTGCTCCTCAGGGCTTCCCAGAACTCCTGACAGACCCCGCCTGCTGTTTGCATTAGATCATAAACATGTTGCAAGTTCCACTTCTTCTTTGTAATCCTTTCTGTTGTAATGCTGCACCCTGATAAGAGAAGCCGGGG
This sequence comes from Nomascus leucogenys, assembly GCF_006542625.1. Lineage (NCBI taxonomy): Eukaryota > Metazoa > Chordata > Mammalia > Primates > Hylobatidae > Nomascus > Nomascus leucogenys. Next base: position 17,527,331 of record NC_044383.1, on the reverse strand, counting down.
CCAACAGATGGCACTTCAGAAGAGCACCTGCACAGGGCAGACCTCCTTCTTTGATCTTGCTGATTGTTAGTAGCACTTTTCCATTCCACTAGTTTCAGGAAAAGCGCCCTTGAATGAGTGACTGGTGGCGTCCCTGGCCCCTGGCTCTCTGCAGCCTCCACTTAGCATATCCAGCAGGTCCTCCACCCGGGGTTGGAGCAGGGGAGGTTAATCTGATATGAGTCTGCCTGTGGCACATCTGGAAAGTAGGAGTTGCTTCAGTCTTTGCCCGTCCATCCGCTTCTGCCATCCCATCCATATCCTCCCACTTCCATGCCCTAAGCACTCTATTTCCTGAAGATTCCAGACCAGCATGAGTGCTGTTCTTGTGCACCTTGGAGAGGCTCTCAGATCCTTGCAGTCCATCTAGTTGGAAGAAAAGTGACCCCAGACCCTGGGATTTTTCCCTCCTAATGCTTCCCACTGCACCTCACATTGCAGGGGCTAGGTCCTCAGCCTCCCATAGGGCCTCAGTCTGTGCCTCACTTCCTGTTCTGTTCCTGCATATACCCGCTTCCAAACCTTGCTCCTCACCAATGGGATCAAATAAATGTTGCTGTATTACAAACCACACCCTACATGATTGCAGAAAACAGCTACTACTAGCAGTAGGTGATTTGGGCTGGTCTCAACTGGATACTTCTTGTGGTGTTGGGTGGGCGCAGTCACGCAGTCAGCTGGTAGAGCAGCTGGGGTCTTGCTGGTCTAGAATGGCCTCAGCTGGAACAACTGAGCTCTACTCTGCATGATCTCTCATCCCCCATCAGGCCAGCTGACCGTGTTTGTGGGGCAGTTGGCAGGGATCCAGGAGAGTGCTGAGGTGTTTGAGGCCACTGGAAGCCTGGGCTCAGAACTTTGAGCCATGAAGCTCTACTGGCCAACATGAGTCACGAGACCAGCTCTTGTGAAGAAGTAGATGCCATTTCTTGATGAAGGAGCTGCGAAGTCACTTTACGAAGGACATACATGGGAGACATGGCAAACTAGGGCCATGTTTGCAATTAATCTACCCCACCAAACCATAGGCTGAGCCTGACCTAGCCTTTAAAGCTCAGAACTGATACAACCTTTCAGACCGCTGCCTGCCCCCTAAAGACTGAATTTTATGATTACTCTCTGGCTCAGTTCACCTTAAGATGCCACTAACTGTGCCAGGGGTCCCTTGCCCACACTCTTCCTGGGCCTCCTTGAGTGACATGGTCCTTGAAAAACAAAAATAAGTAAATCTGGTCTGGGTGCAGTGGCTCACGCCTGTACTCCCAGCACTTTGAGAGGCCGAGGTAGGTGAATCCCTTGGCGTCAGGAGTTCGAGACCAGCCTGGCCAATGTGGTGAAACCCCATCTCTACGAAAAATACAAAAATTAGCTGGGTATGATGGTGCGTGCCTGTAATCCCCGCTACTCTGGAGGCTGAGGCAGGAGAATTGCTTCAATCCCAGAGGCAGAGGTTGCAGTGAGCTGAGATTGCACCACTGCACTCCAGCCTGAAGAGCAAGACTCCATCTCAAAAAAGAAAAGAAAGAAAGAGAAAAAGAAGTAAACCTGAATAGGTAACAATTTAATATGTTAGTCTTTAGGAATATTGGTAAGATTAAAAAAACAAACCCTAGGCAGATGATTCTGGAAACACAATCTTGCATAGTAAAATTGCAGGCACTGCAAGGAAATGAAAAACATGGGCCCCAGAATTAGTGTGTCTAGGTTTAGATCTCATATTCACCACTTCTTAGCTATGGGCATGTTATTTTTCGTCTTTGTGCCTCAATTTCCTCATGCATAAATGGGATAAGAATAATATCTAGCTCCTAGAGTTGTTTTGAGGATTGCATGAGTTGATATTTACAAATCTAAGATAGTGTGGAGCACACAGCATGTGTTCAAATGTGAGCTATGGTGAGGCTCAGGTTGGAAAGTTATTAGGGAAGGTCTGTCTGTGTACGGGGAAGCAGTTTCCCCAGGAATCCTCAAATCTAACCTGGCATTGCATTCATTTGGTAATTATTTCAACTAGCCACAATAAGGAATACACTGGTGAAGAACCAGACCTGCTCAATGGGACCTTTTCTTACAGGAAGGTCAGATGCCCCCTGAAGTATACCCAATGTGGGCATCCCCTCTGTGCAACCCCTGAAGACAGTGTACTGAGAACAGGTGAAGGAGCCTTATGGCTCTCCCGCTAGTCATCTGCTGGCAGTTCATCCCTGTGGACTGTGTGGCTCTGCTCTAGGTCTGCTGCCACATCCCTCATTATACATATTTACTCATTTAAAATGTTTAATTCAGTGATTTTTAGTGTGTTCACGAAGTTGTTCAACCACCATCACAATCACTTGTAGGATATTTTGTTATCACCCAAAAGAAAATCTCTACCCATTAGCAATCCCTCCTCATTTCTTCAGAGATTATACTTAACCACAATACATCAATATACAGTATCTGAAAGATGGCTCGTAACTCACTCGGGATGGCTGAATCCCAGGATAAAAATGGGGAGTGATGGGAGATAATGTCGGTGAGGTCAGCAAAGGTCAGATTCCGAAGAGATTTGAATGACCTGGGAGTTTGGATTTTATCCTAAATGCACTGAGGAGACACAGAAAGGCTTTAAACAGAGAAGTAACTCCATAATATTTTATTAATTTTCACTCTAATCTTTATTTTTTCTTTCCTCTTGTTTGCTATCATTTTATTTGGTTCTTTTTCTAGTGTCTTACGGTGGTAAGTTAGATGATTGATTTGAAGTCTTTCTCCTTTTTTTAATATAGGCATTTTACAGCTATAAATTTTCCTCTAAGTACTGATTTAGCTGCATCCCATAAGTTTCAGTATGTTGTGTTTCCATTTTCATTCATTTCAAAGTATTTTCAAATTTCTTTTGTGATTTATTTCTTTGATCAATTGGTTGTTTAGGAGTTTGTGGTTTGATTTATGCATACTTTTGAATTTCCTGAATTTATTTTTATCGTTGCTTTTAAATTTCATTCCATTGTGGTCAGAGAACATACTTTGTGTGATTGCAGTCATTTTAAATTAATTGAGCTTTGTTTTATATCAGGGCTTGTGATCTATCCTGAAGAATGTTCTATGTGCATTTGTGAAAAAAATGCATGTTCTGCTATTTTTGGGTAGAATATTCTACAGATGCCTTTTATATCCAGTTTATTTATAGTGTTGTTCAAATCTTCTGTTTCCTCACTGATACTGTGCCTAGATGTTATCCATTATTGAAAATGGGATAGTAAAGTCTCCAGCTATTGTTGTTGAACTGTGTTTTCTCCCCTCATTATTGTCAGTTTTTGCTTCAGGTATTTTGGGGTTTTGTTGTCAAGTGCATATGTATTTATAATTCTTATATCTTCCGGATGGATTGACTTTTTTACATTATAAAATGCCCCTCTTTATTACTAGTAACATTTTTTTTGTCTTAAATTCTACTTTGCCTGCTAGTGGTCTAGCAACTCCAGCTTTCCTGGAATTGTTGTTTGCATCATACATATTTTTTTGCCATCCTTTAACTTTCCATCTCTTTGTGTCTTTGAACCTAAAATGTGTCTTCTGTAGATAGACAGCAAATAGATCTTGTTTGTTTTATCCAGTCTGACAACCTCTGCCTTTTGATTAGATTGTTTTGTCTATTTTCATTTAATGTTGATATAATTGGATATATGTCTGTCATTTAGATTTCTGTTCCTATATGTCTTACGCCTTTTTTATTCTTCTGTTCCACGTTTCTGATTTCTTTTGCATTAAGTGAATATTTTCTAGTATATAATCTTAACTCTTTTCATGATTTATTTTACCATATTTCAAAGGTTATTTTATTAGCAGTTGTTCTAGGTCTGCAATATGCATCTTTTTATATTCTATGTCACAATTATACTGAATTCCAATAAGATACACAAATGTTGCTCCTAGATAGCTCTATTCATTCCTCTGCTTTTTTGTACTATTATTATTATGCGTATTATGTCTATCTATGTTACAAACCCAGCAATATACTGTAATAATTTTATAATTTTATAATATGTCCTTAAAAATAAGAGTGGAGCACAAATATATATTTACAGAGTTGGTTATATTAACCTTCTTACTTACTATTTCTGGTTCTCTTTCTTTTTTCCTGTGGATTTGACTAACTGCTGTCATTTTCTTACTCTGATGCAGCTTTGTTTCCACCCACTTCTTTGAGCTGTTATTGTCAAATGTTTTATATTTCTTTATGTTTTAGCCCCAACAATGCAATTATGTACATGTTTTATACAAGTACATTTTATATTAGTCAATAATAGAATGGAGAAAATATATACAATTGTACTGTCTTTTATAATTACATACATAATCACCTTTATTGACACTATTTTTTCACATAAATTCTAATTACCATCTGAGGTCACTTGCTCTCAGCAAAGTTGAAGAACTAACTTCAGCATTTCTTATAAGGCAGTTCTGCTAGCAATAAATTATCTCTATTTTTATCTAGGAATGCATTTCCCCTTCATTTTTGCTAGATAATTTTGCTAGACATAAAATCTTTGGTTGACAATTAAAAAGTTTTTTCAGCCTTTTTTTTTATTATACTTTAAGTTCTAGGGTACATGTGCACAACGTGCAGGTTTGTTACATATGTATACATGTGCCGTGTTGGTGTGCTGCACCCATTAACTCATCATTTACATTAGGTATATCTCCTAATGCTATCCCTCCTTCCTCCCCCACCCCACAACAGGCCCTGGTGTGTGATGTCCCCCTTCCTGTGTCCATGTGTTCTCATTGTTCAATTCCCACCTATGAGTGAGAACATGCAATGTTTGGTTTTTTGTCCTTGAGATAGTTTGCTGAGAATGATGGTTTCCAGCTTCATCTATGTCCCTACAAAGGACATGAACTCATCATTTTTTATGGCTGCATAGTATTCCATGGTGTATATGTGCCACATTTTCTTAATCCAGTCTATCATTGTTGGACATTTGGGTTGGTTCCAGGTCTTTGCTATTGTGAATAGTGCCGCAATAAACATACGTGTGCATGTGTCTTTATAGCAGCATGATTTATAATCCTTTGGGCATATACCCAGTAATGGGATGGCTGGGTCAAATGGTATTTCTAGTTCTAGATCCCTGAGGAATCACCACACTGTCTTCCACAATGGTTGAACTAGTTTACAGTCCCACCAACAGTGTAAAAGTGTTCCTATTTCTCCACATCCTCTCCAGGACCTGTTGTTTACTGACTTTTTAATGATGGCCATTCTAACTGGTGTGAGATGGTATCACATTGTGGTTTTGATTCGCATTTCTCTGATGGCCAGTGATGGTGAGCATTTTTTCCTGTGTCTGTTGGCTGCATAAATGTCTTCTTTTGAGAAGTGTCTGTTCATATCCTTCGTCCACTTTTTGATGGGGTTGTTTTTTTCTTGTAAATTTGTTTGGGTTCATTGTAGATTCTGGATATTCTGTAGTCCTTTGCCAGATGAGTAGATTGCAAAAATTTTCTCCCATTCTGTAGGTTGCCTGTTCACTCTGATGGTAGTTTCTTTTGTTGTGCAGAAGCTCTTTAGTTTAATTAGATCCCATTTGTCTATTTTGGCTTTTGTTGCCATTGCTTTTGGTGTTTTAGACATGAAGTCCTTGCCCATGCCTATGTCCTGAATGGTATTGCCTAGGTTTTCTTCTAGGGTTTCTATGGTTTTAGGTCTAACATGTAAGTCTTTAATCCATCTTGAATTAATTTTTGTATAAGGTGTAAGGAAGGGATCCAGTTTCAGCTTTCTACATATGGCTAGCCAGTTTTCCCAGCACCATTTGTTAAATAGGGAATCTTTTCCCCATTTCTTGTTTTTGTCAGATTTGTCAAAGATCAGATAGTTGTAGATGTGTCGTATTATTTCTGAGGGCTCTGTTCTGTTCCATTGATCTATGTCTCTGTTGTGGTACCAGTACCATGCTGTTTTGGTTACTGTAGCCTTGTAGTATAGTTTGAAGTCAGGTAGTGTGATACCTTCAGCTTTGTTCTTTTGGCTTAGGATTGACTTGGCGATGCGGGCTGTTTTTTGGTTCCATATGAACTTTAAAGTAGTTTTTTTCCAATTCTGTGAAGAAAGTCATTGGTAGCTTGATGGGGATGGCATTGAATCTATAAATTACCTTGGGCAGTATGGCCATTTTCACAATATTGATTCTTCCTATCCGTGAGCATGGAATGTTCTTCTGTTTGTTTGTATCCTCTTTTATTTTGTTGAGCAGTGGTTTGTAATTCTCCTTGAAGAGGTCCTTCACATCCCTTGTAAGTTGGATTCCTAGGTATTTTATTCTCTTTGAAGCAATTGTGAATGGGAGTTCACTCATGATTTGGCTCTCTGTTTGTCTATATTGGTGTATAAGAATGCTTGTGATTTTTGCACATTGATTTTGTATCCTGAGACTTTGCTGAAGTTGCTTATCACCTTAAGGAGATTTTGGGCTGAGACAGTGGGGTTTTCTAGATATACAATCATGTCATCTGTAAACAGGGACAATTTGACTTCCTCTTTTCCTAATTGAATACCCTTTTTTTCTGTCTCCTGCCTGATTGCCCTGGCCAGAACTTCCAGCACTATGTTGAATAGGAGTGGTGAGAGAGGGCATCCCTGTCTTGTGCCAGTTTCCAAAGGGAATGCTTCCAGTTTTTGCCCATTCAGTATGATATTGGCTGTGGGTTTGTCATAAATAGCTCTTATTATTTTGAGATACGTCCCATAAATACCTAATTTATTGAGAATTTTTAGCCTGAAGGGCTGTTAAATTTTGTCAAGGGCCTTTTTTGCATCTATTGAGATCATCATGTGGTTTTTGTCTTTGGTTCTGTTTATATGCTAGATTACATTTATTGATTTGTGTATGTTGAACCAGCCTTGCATCCCAGGGATGAAGCCCACTTGATCGTGGTGGATAAGCTTTTTGATGTGTTGCTGGATTCGGTTTGCCAGTATTTTATTGAGGATTTTTGCATCAATGTTCATCCTGGCAGAGACACAACAAAAAAAGAGAATTTTAGACCACTTTTTCAGTCTTTCGAATATGTCATACCACAGACTTCTGACCCCCATTGTTTCTGATGAGACATTAGCCATTCCTCTCATTGAGGTTCCTTTATATGTAACGAGTCTCTTTTCTCTTTCTGCTTTTAAGATTTGCCTTTGTGTTTTTATTTTAATATTTTATCTATGATGTGTCTTTGGATCTCCTGGTCTTTGGATTGCTATCTATGATAACAGATTGATGTTAAGGCAAGAGATGTAAATTAATACTGTCTTGAAACTACAATGTATCTTACCCTATTTATGGCTGAGTATGTGATCAAATTTTTAAGTGTTTCACGTGCATTTGAAAAGAATGCATATTATGCATTTGCCCAGTGCAATGCTTTACACAAGCTTTCTTCAAGTAAATATTTGGTGACAGTTTAACTCAAAGCATTCTTACTATCATTTTGAATAATCAAATTTTTTCTGTCTATTTCTTCTTGGGTCTCAGGCCTTCTATGTGGAATCTCTTTCCTTCTTCCTTAAGTATATCCCTCAGAATTTCTTTAATGAAGGTCTGTAGTCAAAAAACTCCATTTTAGTTTATCTGAAAGTGCTTTACCCATCAATCTTGAAATTTATTTTCACTAGGTATAAAATTATAGTTGATAGTAATCTTTCTCAGAGTACACTGACAATATCGTTCTATTGTGTTTTAGTTTTCATTTTTGTTGTTGAAAAGTTAGCTATCAGTTTTTTAAAGGTGGTCTGTCTTTGTTCTTTGGCTGGTCTTGTAAAAAAAATTTTAACTTCTTAATATGGAAAATTTTAAAGAATATAGAATAGTATAATGACCCCAATGTACTCTGACTCTTAAAACATTTGCTCTTTCCCTTTGATGTATTAAAGTTTTATATGTGTATTTTTTATATACATCTTTTTGGGGGGGAGGAATTCATTGGCATTGATTCTTTTAACCTCTTCAGATATTACTTTTTGCCCCATTTTCATTTTACTTTAATACCAGAACTCCACGTGGACCACAATTTTTCAGTGTCAGCACTATGGACATAACTCGTGTTTGTGCAGGGCTGTCCAAAACGTTGTAGGATGTTTGGCAACATTCCTGGCCTCTATTCACTGGATGCTAGTAGTGCACACCCACCACCCCTGCCAGTTGTGACAACCAAAAATGTCTCCAGACATTGCCAAATGTCCCCTGGAAGGCAAAGTTGCCCTGGTTGAGCACCATTAATTTAGACATATGTTAAACTTTTTAATCCATGTTTCCTCTTTCTTCATATTTCATTCGTGTATTCCAAACCTTTGTCATCTCTGAACTCCAATTTGGATAATTTCTTCACTACTTCTCTCTTCAGCTTAATTAGTTTATTTTTATAGTTTTTATATTTACAAAGTTTTATAGTTTTATATTTTTATCAGTTTGTCTCTGCTCTGCTTATATTCAAGTTTATCTTTAATTTCTATGAACAATGATTTTATGTTCTGTGGCTAATTTCAGGATCTGAAGTCATAGTTAACTGATTTTTGCTCTTGCTGACTCTTATTTATGGTCCTTTATTTTCCTGTGTGCTGAGCAAGACTTGCTCATTTTCCTTGGAACTTTGTGTGTGGCAATTCTTTATCTGTAAGATGAAGATGGTTTTCTTCAGAGAGGATTTCATTTAGCTTCTGCTGGATGCCTGGGATCGCTACTACTGTAGGACCACTTAAATTGTTGGTTTCAGGATTTTCAGACTCCCAGGTCATAAGAATTTAGGCTGCAAACCTGAGTGAGGGCCAGCTTGTGGGTATCAATTCTCAGGGACTATTTTCCATTTTTCCTCTGTTTTGAGGTTCAAGAGTGGTAACATTTCTGGTAGTCCCATTGGTGGTAAGGAGGTAGTGGACTTACATCTAATCCATTCTATTCCAAAAATCCTGCTTGTGGGATCCTGATTTTACTAGTTAAGGTCTCTTACTTGACTTTCTCTTCCCAGGTGGACTATATTTTGTCTCTGGTGCCTCGTGAGGCTGTGAAACTCTAAGCTTGGTTCTGCAAATGCCTTAGTTCTGCAAATGCGCCCAGAGTGAAAGCTGGTCCATTTTCTGCCTAATTCTTGGGTTCAGACCTTCACTTCACTTTTTTCCTTAGTGTTTCTTATTTCCTTGCCAGCTCATCAATGCACTTCAGAAGGTCTTTACCATTTTTGCCAGCATTTTTAGTTATTTTCAGTGAGAAAATTGGTCAAGGTACCTAGTTTGTTATTTTGCTGGCATAGACATTGAGTTACCTTTTTGTTCTCTTCCCAGTTACAAACAAATTAGTTTATTCGGTGTGCCATTTAAGACTCTATCTGTCTTATCCTCAGTACACAGCTAGCCTGAATTTCTTAGGTCGGTGTTTTACAGGAGTTGCAGATGGAGAAATAAACTAGAAGCACTATTAGATTGCTGTTTTCACAGACCTTTCCTTCGCCTTTGACTCTCTGGCTGGAACCAATTATAGGCCAATGTGTGTGAACATAATGTAGTCCCCCAGTTACGGAGGCTGGCACTGGGATAACCCCGCGTAAATCACTGTCTCAGCACAAATCGTTGCTGGGCTGATAAGTTAATGATTTTGAAAATTGAGGAAACAATTGTTAACTTGTTTCTTGGTGATTGCATGCTACTTTTGAATGAGCTTGGAGTATGCCCACCTGTGATGAAGAATATAAAAATATGCCAAAGAGATAGTTTGCTGTTACTAGCTGGGAAAGGCCAGTAACAACAATAATAATCATAATAAGGATGATGACAGTGGTGTTCATGTACTCCGTACCATTCACCAGGCTCAGCACTTACTTGGATTAATGGATTCAGATGATCTCATCTATCTCATAAACAACTGCCCCTGCTATTTAATTATTGCCAGAATCAAAACTCATTAATAATTTCTTTATAGCTAATAAACCACTTCAGCAATTCACCTCATTCAGTCCTCTTGGCATCAGTTTTGGCAAATAGCTCATGTAGGTGGGACCATCAGCCTTGTATTCCATGGGCCTTTCAATGGTGTGTTCCTATGGATAAGGTGGGCATATAGTTCTCTTACTACAAAAATGTTCTAAGATAAAATGATCATAATTATGCTCTATGACATGAAACTCATCAATCTCTATATGTCTGTGAGAGAAGATCTTTTGGGGTGCACTCTAAGGAATTCTTCATTCTGCAATATGTCCACTCAGATGGTCATCTCTGAGTAGAGATGGGGTGACCTCCTCTTGTAGGTTTGGGACCTTCACGTGTATCTCATCTGTTCTGCTACCTCAGTGATTTTCAAAGATTTTTGTGAACCAATTTCAAGCCTACTGAAAAGTTTGGCAAATACATTGTTTTGGTCCTGAAGAGTTGAGAATAAGTTGCTGACATGAATACCCCATCACTCCTAGATACCATTTTCGTGCACCTCCTACACATCAGGACATTCTTCCACATTATTACAATATAACCAACAAGATCAGAAAGTTGGTGTTGCTAAATTCCTACCGTCTAATCTTCAGGCCTCATTCACATTTTGTGAACTGTCCCAATAATGTCTTTTATGCAAAAAGATTCAGTTCGGGAACACATGTTGCAATTTTGTTGTCCTGTCTTTTTAGTGTCTTTTTTCTTAGTCTTTCTGAAACTTTTATGACCATGAAGCTTCTGAAAATTACAGGTCAGATATTCTGTGGAATGTGTCTCGATTTGGGTTTGTTTGATATTTCCTTATGATTAGATTTAGATGATGCATCTTCAGTGGGAATGTTACAGAAGCAACAATGATTTTTTCCTAAGCCTCCAATCAGGTGACAACCAAGGTTGACTCCTCCTATTTCTAATGATATTAAATTTAATCACTAGATTAAGATATCTGTCAAGCTTCTCTACTATAAAGTTACTCTCTTGACCCTTGTTTGTAATTAAAAAGTATTAATTTATGGAGACATTCTCTGAGACTATGTAAACATCCCACTCCTTATCAAACTTTGAATGTATTCCTATAGTTATATCAGTATGGGCCTATAGTTTCCTATTTTATTCCTGTTTATATATTTCGATATACAAATTTTCCCAGATGTGACCAGTGGTTGCCCTTTCATTTGACACATTCCCATTATTCTTTGACTATTTCCTTACTTTTGACATGACAAAATAATCCAGGCTCCTCACATTTCCAGCCCTAGAATCAGCTGTTTCTCCGGGGATCCCTGGTTTCTTTTAATGGAGGCTGGTATTTCAAAACCAAGGTCTGGCCAGTAGGTGTATTCACAGCTGTTGGCACATTGCTGTTCCCAGCCTTCTCATGGACAGAGCAAGGGATTATATGTATGCATAATGCACATGCATATTTACATTTTTATTTATTTCAATATTGTATGTTGAAAAACAAGAGTTTACAGAGATACTTCCAATTCTGATGTAATACCACAAAATTCCTTCTAATTTTCTCCCTTTGTTTATTTGTAGCTCTATGACAATAAGAAACTTGACTCTTATTATCCTTAGTATATCAGCTTATTTGACCAGTAACCTGTATGCATCCAGTGTCCTGTCACTGGTTCCTACTGCACCCCTATCCCAAACATGGCCTCCTCTCCAACTGGCCTCATCCTCGTCTCCAACTGCCCCCTTGCCATGGCGCCCTGCTATACAAAATTCCTCTATTGGGGTGCCCCTGCTAACCCTATGTAGGCTCTGACTTCCCATGCTGGCTGCACCCTTACACAGAAGCTCTCCTCGCTTTGTTTGGGCTCTGCTTCCCCACACCAGGGTGCACCCCCATCCTCCCTGCTTGCATGGATGCCTTGCTCAACTGTCTTGAGCATTGACTTTCCATGCTGAACCACCTCTGCACGTGGAAGCTCCCCTTGCTCCTCTCAGTTCTGACATTCTGCGTTGGGTAGCCTTTCTTCTCCACTTGGTCCTGAATCCATGCACAAAGCTGCCCCCCTATGTGGACATCCTCCTTACTCCAGTTGGCATTTGACACCCTGTGCATGTCCTGCACCACCCAGGCTCCCCCCACCACACTGGTGAGCTCACCTTCCTTGCTCAGTTCCCTCTAATGTCTTTTGTACTAAATTATTGGTAAAGGGGAAGAACAATTTCACAAATTTATACCACAGAATCCTTTCTTCAAATGAAATCTTATATGGATCATTAATATATAATACAGAGTCACATGGCATTGTAATATATTATGTAACCATGTTGTTAACTCGAATGTATAATATGCTTTTACAAAGTTAATAAATGAAAACAATGAGATTGTTTAAATTTTTCAAACTTTATTTTGCAATAATTTTAGGTTTGCAAAGCTAGTATAGAGAGAAGCATATTCTTTACTCAGTTTTTTCAATGTTGACATCTTATATAACTGGTACACTTTCAAAACTGACATTAATATTATTATAATACAATTAACTAAACTACAGACTTTCTTTAGATCTTACTAGTATTTCCATTAATATTCTTTTTTGGTTCCAGGATCCAAGAACCACATAGCATTTAGTTATTATGTCTTCCTAGTCAAAGAGATTGTTTTAATGACTCCAAAACTGAAATTGAGAGTTAAGGAGAGAGCTGTGTTCTAACATCCACCTTCCCATCTAATTTGTAACTACATTAGGTTTTGTTCATGTGGGTTAAGAATGTCACAATTCACATAGATAAGAGGGTACACTTGGCAATATTTATTTCTTCCACAGTGTACCTGGCCATCTCAGAAAATTTTCAATTAAATCAGTATGGTAAGGGCTTCATTGTCAGGGCTACAAAAGAACACATCAACCCAGATGCATGACTCATCAATTTAGTAGTTTCCAAAATGTTAGAATTTACTATACAGCACATTTGGGTGGAGGTGATTTGATTATATTTATGATATGATTTGAAAGATGTATGATAATTAAAAGGTATTGAGGGTAAAATTTAAAATAAACAATTGCATAACCCCTGGGGCGCCATTGCTCAAGACATCCTAAAACCTGCATTAATTCAGACTATTAGTGAATAAAGGTCTTGGACCCAATTGCATGGCCCCTTAGAATTTCCTTTCCTGAACAGTGCATTGGAGCAATGCCCTTGGTCTGTTTCTGTAAGAGAATCCCCCTGAGAAGCATGGCTTAGAGTAGGGATGTTGTTGAGCACATTGATCATTCTTATGTCACCAAGTGTCATTTTTACCAGGTACTGTGCAACAAATACTTTCCCATCATAGTCTCGGGAATAGTCATGCCCCTTCTAAGAAGCTTTCTCTTGATCTCAGGAGTGCTCTCCATCAGTGTAACTGTAATTAGTGTTCCTTTCTTTACTGTTGTCAGCTGCAGCCATGTTTACGGCCCAGTTGAAAGTGGCCGGGTCTTGCGTGGCCCATGTGCTGGGTCCACCTGCTGTTTCACTTTGTCTCTTGTTTCTCACTCACTTCAAGTTTTTATCTGACTAAATTGTATGGAAGCTGTCAATATCCTTTTTGGAACTGATATAGTTTGGCTCTGTGTCCCACACAAATGTCATCTCGCATTGTAATCTCCATGTGTCAAGGGAGGGACCTGGTAGAAGGTGATTGGATCATGGGGATGGCTTCCCCCATGCTGCTCTCATGATAGTGAGTGACTTCTCAGGAGATCTGATGGTTTAAAAGTGTGGCACTTTCTCCCTCTATCTCCCCCTTTCCTGCTCTGACATGCGAAGACTGTGCCTGCTTCCCCTTTGCCTTCTGTCATGATTGTAAGTTTCCTGAGGCCTCCCAGCCATGTGGAACTATGAGTCAATTAAACTTCTTTTCATCATAAATTACCAGGTCTCAGGAAGTTCTTTATAGCAGTGTGAAAACAGACTAATACAGGAACCAAGCAAGCATTAACTAACTAAATAGGACAATAGACCAATAGATGACATAAGAAAGTAGCTGAAAGAGAACTCAGCAACTCCTGAGTGATTGTTCCAGGCTGTGCTGGAAGACCTAGGGCCCTTTTCTTAGTAGTTGTTCAGTGGTTCACGTTGATAGCAAAGCCTTATTCTCCTTATTATAGCTGACAAATTAATAGATTGGCACACTATTTAAAAGTAGAGTTTGATGTGCTTTTCGTGCTGTAAGCTAATTGTTCCATATTGAACATTTAAAATTTATGAAAAAGTAGAGAGAAATCGCCCATGGTCCTGCCATCTGGAAAGAATCACTGTTAATGTTGTGCCCTGGAGCCCTGGAGACTTCCCGGACTGACAAACCCAACAGAGGCTTTGACAATGAGACCTGTGCAGTCTTCTCATTCTGAGAAACGTGGATCTACCTGGACCCTGCGGGTGCACCTTGCCTCAGGGAAGATGTACCCAGCAACACTGAGCAGAGTTCTTGGTACACAGTTAGTGCTCAGCAAAAATTAGATATTCATTCTTGTTTTCACCATTTAAAATGAAACCAGTGGCTATTCTAGGATAGTCCCTAGGGGGTGAGTTGTTACGTACTTGAGCCAAGCTTTCCTGTGGCCAGAGAGGGGCAATTCCCACATCACAGGCAGTCCTCCCCTGGAATCTGGGCAATGGGCCACCTCAGCTTCTCTCTCTCTCTTTGGAAACATGTTTCCCTGGAGCTATTTACCGATTGCTGCATCTTTATTTTTGTTTCCACATTGGCCCTACCTTGTCTTCAACTCACTTATCAGTTTTTGCCTCCTGTCCGGGTAAAGATGGATAAAAACTTCATCAAGTAAGGCTAAATGACACTAGTCTTGCTAAAAATAAGGGTGATAACCCTATGCGTGAAGAACACAGACAGTAGCATTTGCCACTATGGCTTGGCTCTTACACTGATCTTGGCAAACCAGGACAAGCCTTCAGATGGGGCACTAATGGGGCAGAGGCACTGTGGTTCCAGTTGTGAGGTCTGAGACTGGTTAGTGAGGAGCTTGACAGAAAATTCTTGGAAGACTCGTGCTTCACATTGACAATTGCAATGGTTAAGGGAAAGAAACTTTTCCCACGTAACCTATTCAGTGTAATAAGGTGTTTGATGGGTAACAGGAAATGCCTTACCCAGTTTCTGACATATTTTGTATCCCTTCCCTCTTACTTTGACCACCTTGGGTGGGAGCTCTGCTTCTTGGACCCTTTTCATCTATTTTTATATTTAGACAAACTGCCTCTCCTTGAAGGAGGGGTGACCCCAAGCTGGGGCTGGCTTTGAAAAGTGTTCGCAAGGCTCAGCTGCGTAGTTGTGAATTAGCATAACTGGCAGGTCCCATCTGTCTGGGTTACACTGTATAATGGAAGCTGCCCTGTCTTTTGTTGTTTAATTCTTAAGATAGATTCTGGTCTTATCAGTGTCATCACAGGTGGAGAGAAAAGAACACAAGCTTTGGAATCTCACTTACCCACATGAGATACGTTTATTAGTCTCATCTTTAAAACGGAGGAAATAACCGTGTCTTCCTCCTGGGCTTTCCTGAGGAGTAAATGAGATGATATTTAAAGTGCTTTGGCACATGTGGGTGCTCAGCGAGGGTAGCTGCTGTGTCGATGGTGCAACCTTCTCTGCTGCAACTCAGTAAGCCTTCTCTGCCAGGTGGGCACAGCATCCGCCCTAGGAGTGCAGACCTCCTAGGACTGGTGACAGATGTTTACCGTCCCTGGCATGGTACCCAGAACAGAACAGGCACTTGGGTCCTTCTCAGCCTCACTCAGAAACTGGCTGGCTGTGTTCCTTCTAGAATAAATTCCCTGGCCACAGATGACTCTAAAATAAATATCAAATCTTCCATCCCCAAACTCCAGACTTGTCTCTTGACTTCCAGATGAACTGTCTCACCAAGCCCTGTGCCAGCAGGTTAAACGACCTGGGCCCAACTTCCAACTCAGCCTCATGGCCCCCACCTGTCCCATCCTGGAAGCATTTCTGAGCCTGCACTTCTACCTTCTTCCCCTTTCCTTGGGTGCCCCAAGCCAGGGGTTTTCAGACATTTTGTTACATGATAGCATTCTCCAACAGCAGATATAAAATGTGAATGGGGGTGCCAAGGGGACAGCAAAAGGATAAGGAACTCTACTTAAACCTCCACCTCAGCATTGACCCTTGGATGCACCCCAAAGCCTCCAAGGCTCTGGGGAGCAGTTTGCAAACCACTGCCCTGGACAAATGAAACTGCTACCCAGGGGGCTCACCTGCATCCACCCCAGTCCCTGCTTCACAGCACTGTCCCAGGAGACATTCCTAAGCCCTCTGGTTCTGTTTCTTCCCTATCTAAACATGTTCGGTTGCTGCCTACTGCCTGCCTAATAGAGCCCACTTCTTAGCTTGGCATTGACACTTGCTGGCTGTGTGACCTTGGGCAAGTTATGTAATCTCTCTGTGACTCAGTTTCCAGATTTGAAAAATGGGGTTGTGTTGAGGTCGAATCTGATTGTGCATATAAAATACTCAGCTCTGTGTGTGGCACATTATAAGCAAATGCTCAGGAAATCTTAGATGATGATATATTTGTTATTTATATACATATCCCTTTCTTGCTTGATTGTAAACAGTGTAGAAAATTTATAATCTTGTGCTTAATATGGGGCTTGGTACATTAGTGTTTGCGGTGAGGATTTTGACTCCTATATAGTTTTGAAGAATTGTGGTTTAGGCCTTCTAGATTATTGTTTCTCACAGTGTGTGCCAGAGACCACCTGTATCAGAATTGTCCTGAGTGTGTGCAGACACCTAGGCCCTATTCCAGACTCACTGAACCAACATTTCTGGGGGCAGTGCCCAGGAATCTTCGTTGTGACATAATCCTTTAGGATTATGTGATGTGTTCTACAATGAACTCTCAATGTAGGTGGTAAATCCTTGAGGCCTCTGTTTCTCTCCCAGGCTCACAGGAGCTCTCTCAGTCTTGAGATGCTAATTCTTTGGTACCATTCCCATCAATCCATCTGCATCAACATTTAATTTTATTTCAAAATCCTCTTCCTGCCCCATACTGTCATACAATCAGCCCCATGCCAGAAAAATTGACTTCAACCCAAAAGAATTCTTGCAGATATTTCTCCTCCGGCTTTAGTCAAAATGTCATTTTTGAGGGATCAGGTCTTTTTGAGTGCCCAGGTCTCACTGTGTAACAGTTCACTAATAACAACAAAAGGCTCTTCATTTTTCATTCATTTGCTTTCATAGTGAAGGCTTATTTTGGTGCCATAGCAGCAACTAATTAATTATTTGTGGTTCTTTTGTATTTTGCCAACACTGGGCCAAATTTACATCATGGAACAAGCCATCCATACAGTATGTGTCATAATTACTGTTTTGTAATCTCACACCAGCCAAAATTTATTAAAACTTCACGACTCATTAATAGTAAGTGATCATAATCGCTTAATAGAAAAGGAAACTATGTTAATAACAGCGGCTTTGATTAACGTATTTGACCTTAAGTCATGAAGTCAAGTGAAATTAATATCGCTGAGTGTTGAACATAAGGTTATTTACAGTGCACATCATTTCCATCATCATAAAAGGCAAATAAACCGGTTTTGAATTTGACTAGATTTGAAAGCCTTTTAACTTTTCATAGCAAATTAAGGGAATGTTAATGAACTCCTACACAATGACAATTAAGTGACAGGATGTGAGTAGATGCAGAAATGGCTCTTCTCTCCCAAATGCTGAAACAATGTCATTTAACTGGGTAAACATGCTGAGGCGTTATGAGTTACTAGCGCCTGTCTTGCAAGAATTTAGTAGGTGGTAGCAGGCACTTGGCAATCTTTTGAAGACTTCAGTCTCTCCTAACAAAATCAGTGAATGAGGGTACATGAGGCACTGTAACTCAGGAGAATCTTATTGTGTATTAGAACAACCAGCTGTCTTTTGGGATGTCATAGGTTCTGTCGTACGTCCCAGAGGCAGAACAGATGGAATGACCTCCCTAGAGTGAGAGGCTCCCTCCATTCCCTGAAAAGTCTGAATTCTTCAAGGTCTGAACAGAGGGAAGAGAGAAAAGTACATAAACTTCCATGAGGGCAGGAATCATATTTCTCCGTTTCCCAAAGATAACATCCATCACATGATAGGCCTCCAGTGAACTTGCTAATGGAGGAAGGAATGAGCCTGAGGGAAACCCAGTTCATCTATTCTTTCAAGAATAAGTCAGTGGCCAGGCGCAGTAGCTCACACCTGTAATCCCAGCACTTTGGGAGGCTGAGGTGGGTGGATCGCTTGAGCCCAGGGGTTCAAGACCAGCCTGGCCAACATGGTGAAACCCTGTCTCTACAAAATATACAAAAATTAACTTTATGTGTGGCATGCACTTGTAGTCTCAGCTCAAGAGGCTGAGGCAGGAGGATCGCTTGAGCCTGGAAGGTGGGGATTGCAGTGAGCAGAGATAGCACCACTGCACTCCAGCCTGGAAGACAGAGTGAGATCCGGTCTCAAAAAATAAAGTGCACATTCAGACTCCTACTAAATGCCCTAAATGCCCTCCTGGGTCCCAGCATCACCTTCAGTTTTACTGTTAGCGTCACCATCAGTTTTTGTTGTCATCTTCTTTACAACAGCAGCTGTTACCAACACAGTAACTTCACAGCAACTCCCTGAGGCAGGTTCTATTATTTACTCCATTTGACAGAACGGGGGAAACTGAGGCTCAGAGAAGTCAAGCCACTTCATCTCCAGAGTCTGTATCTTCAGAGTGTGTGTACTGGGAACACACAGAGAAGTCTGTCCTCTCTTTCCAGGGGTGTCTCTGAGGCAGGGGAATAGGGTCTGGGGGGCAGGGAACCTAAGGCCTATTCATACTGACTTCTTAGAACTAAATTAAAAGGAAAACTCCAACTTTCCACACCCAAGTAACAAAAGAACCAGAGGCTACTCCCTTTGCAACCCCCCGCTTTTTCTGCATGGCAGATGAAAAATTGAAAGTACCTCTGATTGGTCCCCTCCTGCAACCGATGAGGTTGGTTGCAGGCCAAGTCTTCATTTGCATAGGAGTGTAACTTTGTAACTTCACTTTAGCCTCTGATTGGTCACTTTTCTGAACCAACCAGACTGATTGCATGCCACGACTTCACTTACATAGAGTGTACACCAAGAAACCAATAGGAAACCACCAGAGAGTATCTAAACCCTGGAAAATTCTGTAACTGGGTGCTTGAGCTGCTTGCTCAGGCCTGTTCTCACCCTGTGGAGTGTGTTTTCATTTTCAATAAATCTCTGCTTTTGTTGCTTCATTCTTTCTTTGCTTTGTTTGTGTGTTTTGTCCAATTCTTTATTCAAAGCGCCAAGAACCTGGACACCCTCCACTAGTAACATTTCCAGCCTTGCTGGGGAGGGGAGGCTCATGTTCACAGAACCACCAGGTCACA
The DNA here is from genome assembly GCF_006542625.1 of Nomascus leucogenys. Classification (NCBI taxonomy): domain Eukaryota; kingdom Metazoa; phylum Chordata; class Mammalia; order Primates; family Hylobatidae; genus Nomascus; species Nomascus leucogenys. The sequence continues at coordinate 17,507,923 of NC_044383.1, read as the reverse complement.
TGGGAGCATAGGAGCAAGCCCATGAGAGTTGGGCTCCCCAAAGATGGAAAACTCGTTGTCAACTGGAGTGACTTGGAAGGCTTCCCAGAGAGGAGCTGAGGGATGGGTCGGTGAGCGGGGGAGTGGAGAAAGTGGTGAGGAGATCTGCTTATTTGGGTGCAAGGAGAAAGTAGGAGTGAAAGTAGAGAGGTAGCTTGGAGTCAGAACCTGGGAAGCCTTGAGAGCCTGGTGACGGTGGACTTTGAGAAAATCAGTGTGGAGAGGAAAGGCCAGATGCTGTCGCAGTGGAGAGCCCACAGATGGAGGTGCAGGAACAGAAGGGAGGGCAGAGGCTTGCTGGCCAATGGGATACAGGCAGGGAGGGAGAGGAACAAGTCAACCTGAATGATGGAGCCTGACGCTGGTGACTGGGGAGGTCATAGGCATCCTAAACTTAACAAGGCCACCGTGGGATCCTCTCCACCCTCCTGGGATCTGCTGCTCCCTCGGTGTAGCCCTCCCCTGCAAAGGAACCATGTGCACTTGACTGCCGGAGTCCTGCCTGGGAGTGACTGTTGTTCACTTTTCACCTTCTGGCAGTGGAGCTTGGATATGAGACTTACAGGATGAGTCTGGGGTCAGACTTTTAAAATGTTGTCCATGAAATGACCACTTAAGGAAGTCCTGTTTCACTCTCGGTAAATCCCAAATTAAGAAAAAATACAGGCACATGCATTGGTTATTCACCATCCTAAAGGATGACCAATGTAACACCTCACGTTTCCTTAAAGATCTTTTCCTTTCGTGGCTTTGAAAATGATGCGATTTGCAGGAAACCTTTTCAGGCTGTCACAGGATGACACAGAGGTTACAAAGCAGACCCTTGAATCAGACTGCCTGGATTCAGACCCCATGCTCCCCTCTGATTCATGGGACTTTGCCAAGTTACTTAACCTCTATTTCCTCATTGGCAAAATAGAGACTGCAGCTCCTGCCTCGTAGGCTCCCCTGAAGACCCAATGTAGTCATCATGCTTAGAAGAGGAACCACCGATGAAAGGTGGGGGCCCTCTGGAAACAAGTCTTTCACTCCAGATGTGAAGAGAGAGAGACCAAGCAGAGACCCAAACAGAAAAGGACTGTATGGTGGGGAGATGTGTTGGGGGAGGGCAGGGGCCTGTGAACAGATCTGGAGGTGCTAGTGTCTGAGAAATCTGGGCTTTGCTGGCTTGGTGCTAGTTCTGGGAGTGAAGTGCAACTGGATGTAGGGGTTCCCTGCTCACGCAGCACCTGGAGGTCATCGGCTCCACTGGGGCCAGTACTGGCAGCCCGCCTCATTGCCCCGGCCCCCACACCTGGGTTTGCAACCTTGAGCCATTTAAGTGTCCAGTGAGGAAGCCACCACCCCTACCCTCTGCACCCTGTGGTGATCCACCAGGGCTGAGGCTCCTGAGCAAGCGAACACTACGCGGTGAGATCTCTGGCAACCCCAGGCTAGGCACATGAAGTTGGCTATTTTCTGAATGATAGCAGGGGTTATTCAAAGAACTCTTAATACCACGTAAAAACTGCCTTGAAACGTGAACCCGGGAGGCGGAGCTTGCAGTGAGCCAAGATCTTGCCACTGCACTCCAGCCTGGGCGACAGAGCAAGACTCCGTCTCAAACAAAAAAAAAAAACAAAACAAACTGCCTTGAAAAACTCAGTAGAAGAGAAAAATACAGTAGACTGTACAAGTGTGCTCTGCAGAAGCAGATAGTAGTTTAAAATATTTTGCAATTCTGGCATGAGTGGGAAGATGTCAGAAAAGAAGACAGGGAGCTAGAGGCGAGGCCGTGCCACAGGGGAAGGGGGCTGGGAGAAGGACTCTTGGACTGCAGGGTCCCTTCTGCCACTGGTCAGACAGACACACCCTGGAATGGAGATGATCAACCAGCTCCCCACCCACCAGCGGGGGTGTCCAGGGAGAACATGCCTGCCTGTGAAGGAGCTCTGTGGACTCTAAAATTCTCCCAAGCTTGGTGACATCATCTGAGCACCTGAAGCATCCTCCAGTGACAGAAATGTTTGGAAGAAGGAAAACAAACCAGGTTTGTATCAGAGTGTGGCTGCTCTCCTATTCTGATATTGGACCTTCCCAACTGATGGGGCTGGGGATTCACTTTCCATCATCTGGAAGGGAAGCAAACTTAGACCAGAACAGCGCATCCCAGGAGCCACATTTTTCTTATTGCCTGGTTTATAATTTCCTCTCAGTTTGGGTCCTATTTTTTGAAGCTCCTTTCCGAAAGCTGAATTTCTTAATCTGCTCACTTCAAAGGGAGATGCCCTGGTCTTGAGGTGCTAAGGCAAAGGAAGCTGCTTCTGCCATTCTGTGGTGGACCCCATGGTGAGGACCGTCAAGCCCAGTGCTTTCTCCCCTGCAGGTTGTCTAGGTGTGGGCAGGAGTGGGAGAGGTCAAGATCTAGAACCATACAGGGACTAGGGACCAAAAGATTTTCCTGAGCCAGTCACCCTGCCAGGGGTCAGAAATTTAAGCCCTGCCCCACCACGTCCCCTTGTCTGCTGTCCCCAGACTGAAGACAGAAGAGGCACAGAGGGTGACAGCTGGAGGGGGATTCTGAGGAGGGCGGCTGAGCACCCCCAGCAGTCAGAGCTGGGTCACGCACTTCCTAAGTTGTAGGATACCAGGCCAGCTAGGTTTCTCCAGGCACAGCCTGTGAGTAAATGAGACTCTTTTTCTTTTTTTTTTTTTTTTATACTTTAAGTTTTAGGGTACATGTGCACAATGTGCCGGTTTGTTACATATGTATACACGTGCCATGTTGGTGTGCTGCACCCATTAACTTGTCATTTAACATTAGGTATATCTCCTAATGCTACGCATCCCCCCTCCCCCCACCCCACAACAGGCCCCAATGTGTGATGTTCCCCTTCCTGTGTCCATGAGTTCTCATTGTTCAATTCCCACCTATGAGTGAGAACATGCAATGTTTGGTTTTTTGTCCTTGCGATAGTTTGCTGAGAACGATGGTTTCCAGCTTCATCCATGTCCCTACAAAGGACATGAACTCATCATTTTTTTATGGCTGCATAGTATTCCATGGTGTATATGTGCCACATTTTCTCAATCCAGTCTATCATTGTTGGACATTTGGCTTGGTTCCAAGTCTTTGCTATTGTGAATAGTGCCGCAATACACATACGTGTGCATGTGTCTTTATAGCAGCATGATTTATAATCCTTTGGGTATATACCCAGTAATGGGATGGCTGGGTCAAATGGTATTTCTAGTTCTAGATCCCTGAGGAATCGCCACACTGTCTTCCACAATGGTTGAACTAGTTTACAGTCCCACCAACAGTGTAAAAGTGTTCCTATTTCTCCACATCCTCTCCAGCACCTGTTGTTTCCTGACTTTTTAATGATGGCCATTCTAACTGGTGTGAGATGGTATCTCATTGTGGTTTTGATTTGCATTTCTCTGATGGCCAGTGATGATGAGCATTTTTTCATGTGTTTTTTGGCTGCATAGATGTCTTCTTTTGAGAAGTGTTTGTTCGTATCCTTCACCCACTTTTTGATGGGGTTGTTTTTTTCTTGTAAATTTGTTTGAGTTCTTTGTAGATTCTGGATATTAGCCCTTTGTCAGATGAGTAGATTGCAAAAATTTCCTCCCATTCTGTAGGTTGCCTGTTCACTCTGATGGTAGTTTCTTTTGCTGTGCAGAAGCTCTTTAGTTTATGAGATTCTTTAAAACACTTAGGCAGGCTTTTGTCACTTGGTGTTAACTGTATACATTGCCACTACTTTAATTGGTTTCGTGTCTGGAATGAGGGACTGAAATGGAAGTGAGTCTCAGGGGAGCAGTCCTGGCACTCAGATGGCTTGTCATATTTCTTTTTTAATCTACTGTTCTTTTCCTTAAGGCAAGGGAGGTAATCTAATTATCTTCTGAAGAAAAACTCATGCGGCATTATGCTGACTTGAGCAGCTCTCAGAACATAGCCCCGAGTGTGGATGGAGGGCAATGTGGTGGGGCCGTGGGATGTGGGTGTACCTGCAAGCTTTCCTGCTCAGAATCGAGGAGACTTTCTGGAGAGAGAGACTTTCTGACTTTTCTCAGGCCATAGGCCTGAGAGCAAAGGAGGATGTCTAAATGGGCCCTGACATCAGAAAACAGAATTCGAGTCCCACCCTGGCTGTGTGACTTTGCATCAGTCATTTGCTCTGTCTGAGCCTGTCTTCTCAGTTGCAAAACGAAATTAATTTTATCTGAGTTGCTGTGAGGACTGAATGAGATCATGTGCACAGAGCCCATCCATCCCCAGGCTTGGTGCATGGTGAGCACCCACTAACTGACAGCTGTTACTATCATGAGCCTTCTGAGAGTACCATCTGCAGGGTGGGGTTCATTCTTGGAAGAGCTGACCCAACCTCCCCTTGGGCTGGGAAGGCCCTGCATGGAAATGACTCACCCTTATGTTGTCAACCACAGGGAGAGGAGTTATTTTAAAACCCTCCTATACAACACAATGCACAGCAGGTGCCCCTGAGGTGCCTCTTCCCTAAATTGTGGCAATTAATCTTGCAGGAGGTGCTGGTGGGGGCAGCCACTCACTGCTTCTTGGGCTGTGCATGGCTTGGCTGGCTGCAGTAGGGAACTCTGAAGAGCCCTGGCAGCGCTCTGAGCCAGGGCTGCATCAACCTCTTTCCTCCAAAGAGCAAGGCTCAGAATCTGAGCTGGGTTCCAGAAGTTGCACAGCTTGTCCTTCCTTTACTTTTTATTCTCTAAAAACAATGGGTACAAATATATGGATAGAGTAAAAACTATGTAAAAACTATATCCAGGGAAATTCATGTCTATCTATTATCTTTCTAGCTATCATCTATCTATTTATGATCAATTACCTATCTATGGAAATTTATCATCTATCGTCTATTAATATCTATTTATGTCTGCATCAATTATCCGTCATCTATTATTTATCTATAGCTATTTATACCTATCTACCTCTCTATTGTCTACCTGTATCATCTATATATCTATTGATCTATCTACATCTAGCTGTCATCTATTTACCATCTATCAATCATCTATCTATACCTACCTGTAGCTATACCTGTCTACCTATATGTAGAGTGTATCATCCCTCTGTTAATCATCCATCTGTGATCTTTCTCTATCACCAATATTTGTCTACCATCTATCTTTCTAAACTCTATACAAGTAGGACAATATTTTTCACCATCCTGTACCTTGCCATTTCACTTAATACATTATAGACCCCTTTTGGTTTAGTGGATGTACATCTACTTTTTAAAAATAGTTGCTTAATATTCCCTCATCTAGCTGCATTACGAATTCTTTAACCAGGTCACTATTGATGGGCATTCAGGTTGTTTCAAGTATTTTGTTATTACAAATTATCTTGTGGTAAAAATACTACTGCATGCATCTTGACATCCTGTGTAAGAATAAAGGGCAAATTCCTTGCAGTGGAATTGTTGGTTCAAAGGAGATGTGGATTTTAAATTCTGATACACATTGTCAAACAGTTTTTGCTTTTTTCTTAAAGACTGTCCTTATTTATATAACCACCCAAAGTATTCTCAGGCCAAATGCTCACCTTATCTTTTAAACATGGTGAATTCTCTGTCTACCAGCCTGGATGGCAGACATCTCCGTGAGGCTAAACCCCATCAGGGCAGCCAGCACTGCCAGTTTATGGGACTTTTATGGACACCCCTGCTCATATCTTCGCATCATTGTGTTCTCGTTTATGTTTTATTTATGTTACCAAACACAAGCAGTCTTGTATCTTGTCTCTGTCACAGATTTTATTCACTTTCTTGGCATTTCTCGCAGGGTTTTATTAGTCATTTCTTGTTCCAGCTCCTAAATTTTCTATCACCTGCATCCCAGGGATTTGGTTGCATTCCGAAGATGATTAGAATATGAACGGATGGTGGTAGGAGGACCCTGCAGGTCCCCAGGGGCGCTCGCTGTGGCTCTGTCTCCTACTTCTGCTTGATGATTCTAGGAGTGTTCTAGTCCCGCCCCTCCCCATGGGCCTTGTACCATCTGTGCTGACAGCTGGGGTTCATTTCTCCGGGAATGAACTTGGGGATTTCTGCAAAGGCTGTCCTGAGAAGCCCAGAGCCAGGTGAGCTGCTAGAATCTAGGCTTTTGTCATACCTTTAAAACACCAGGCCAAGGTCCAAATGTTCACACAAACTTTTCATCCAAACCAACTTGGGGATTCTGTGGAATCATTCTAAACTTGGTCATTTGAAAGCAGGGCCAGGAAGCAAGACAATAGGAAAGCCCAGCTAAAAGAAAAATCACAAGAGAATAAAAGCGTGTCCTGCAGAATTTCAAGTGAAATACAGGCTTCTGTCTTACAGCAAGCAAGGTCCTCTTGCTGTTTCAGGGACTGTTAGTTGCGTACTGAAGCAAACAACAGTGGCAATATTAATTACTGTGTTTTATGTCTTAACATTTTCCCTTAAAAGTTCCTGGCAGTGATAAGGATGCCAGAGATGATAACTTCCTCAGGAAAATGAGGGAGTCATATTTTGAGTAGCCACCTTCACCATTCTAATTCATGGCCTCATGTGATGTTAAGTGATTCTTCTTGGCCAGGCACTGAGCTAGATGCTGGAAACAAGAACCACCACCTCATTCTAAGTCTTTATCTTTTATCAAAATACTATTTATAAGTCTATAGAAATCATTCAGTACAAATATGATGGTAACTAGGAATCCACCAACCCTGTCCTCTGATTATAACATTGCATTTTGAGAACATAATATAAATGTCAGGTGTGGGGTGAAGCCCAGTGCTGTCTCCCCCGCAGACTCCTACACTACACCCTGCTGCCTTTTGCTGCTCATAAATGAGCAGAAGGTTGAGTCTGAAATAGTGGCTCTCAAGCAAGGGTGATTTTGCCTAGGCTCAGAGGACCCTTGGCAATGTCTAGAGATAGCTTTGACCACAAAGTGTAGATGGGGGGCTACGAAAGGATGCTGCTAAACATCAACAATGTATAAGATCTGACAAGCCCATCCACCTAAAATATAATTATCTGGCCCCGAGTGTCAACAGTACCAAGGTTCAGAAACCATGGTCTGGAAGTATTTGTGGCAGCCACACTTAGTCCTTATGATCTGCTGTCAAGAAAACCCAATGTTTTGACACGGGATTTCTACATGTTTGCAGATTTCAGGAGGGTTTTCCGGTGAATGGGATAAAAGAAAAAGACACCACAATGATTTTTTTTTTAAAAAAGAAAACAATGTTTATTAGGATATTCTGGGGTGAGAGGATGGCCAAAGGGACTATGTACATTCTGTAGTGCTTGAGCAATAGGCTAACAGAAAATTCGAACATCACAAAACCACTTCCAAAGTCCATATTGCAAAACTTGTACTTTTACAGGAGATATTCTTCCAAGGGTGTTGGCAATAAAGGCTGTTGCAAAACAAACAGCTGTGTGAGGAAGCCGTGTGGGAGTGACCCCAGGAGAATGCTCCGGTGTCCTCTGGAAAGCAGATACACAGGACGATGAGACAAATGTGTCATCTTCTACCAGTGGGAAGCTCAGTAAACACACAATAGAACATGGAGACCCGCCCGAAGCCTAACTGGAGACTTCTCAACGAAGCTCAGTCGACCCCTCACCCCTGTTCTGAGGAGACTGGGTGTCTGAACCCCTCACTCGGAAAGGAATTCTAAAAATACCCTAAAAATCAGCAGACTTCTTCTACTCTACTGTACTATAAACCTGCATGAAACAGAACGAACATAAGCTGAAACATACCCTCGGGTTAAGAGTGAAAAATGCAACACCATCCAAAAGAGTCCAAGAAAAAAATCCCTCAACCTAAATCTCAAACAGCTTCTCAGCAGGAGTTGGATTAAACTGAGAAAATAATTTCAATATCAAGGGATAATGCACACAAGACGGGAAAACTCTTTAAAGCAAACTCTGCAGTGAAAAGTGTTTCCCCCACTCCCCTGGGCGAGGGAAGGGAGAAGAAGATAGATAATGAGGAGAACTATAAGGCCCTGGATTCCGGTTTCTGAAACTGTTTTTTTCAACCCTTGGAGGACAATCAGCTCTTTCTGAATCCAGAAAAGCACATCAGAAATGCCCAATGACAGTAAGTCCACAGCCAAATATGGCAGGGCAAACTGATTTGGTTCTGCGATTTCCATTCTCCTTCTCCACATCTGAGAAATGCCTTCAGCTACAGCTAAAAAATAATAATAATTAAAAAAAAAAAACAAATTCCAGATCAAGCATGCTTGGCACACCAGGAAGCTAATGCTGGATCATATAGCCCTCCAATCATTGTGTGTGTGTGTGTGACACAGAGAGAGAACCACGCTTTATTGGCGGAGACTTATGTGCCAGTGAACTGAGAAGGCCCAGGGTACCTTCACCTGCACTGCCACAGTCACCCGGTCTGGCCCCAGGTAATCAACCTTTACTGATTTTCCACAGCCCTGGTTCCCTATACTCAGGACATCCACTGGATTTTCTAATTCTTCCTCCTACTTCACTCTAGTCTTAGGATCTGTGTTATGCTTGCAGGCGCCAGGGGTCAATGTGCACATTCGAAGTTTTGCTCCTTTGAGCACTGCTGTTTGCTTTCCTCAGCTAAAGCAGCTCTGGCATCTCCTATTCCCACCTGCACCATGGCTGGTACCTGACAGTTGTGACTTCCCCACCGCTGTGCCTACCTGGCCAAGCTCATGGCCCTCTGAGGCCCAGAGGAGTGGCCGCCCAAGTGCTCAGAGGTGGCCTTTGAGGCTCAGGATGAAGGTGGGTGCATTTGCCTTCTCTATCATGGAAGAGCTGGATTTGCCATTGTTTGCATGTGGCCCAGGACTTACCCCCTGGGAGACTGAGTCTAAGTTTCATGAATGATTTGTAAAGAGAATACAGCGTCTCCGAAGGACATGAAATGGAAGGATTCTGCCAATCTGGAAAGGATGGGTGTTTCCCAAAGCTGCTGTCAGAGGGCCCTGTGTTCTCAAGTTCACCTCCAAATGCTGGTTCATTCCGTCAGAGTACTCACTCAGTAAACGTGCTGACTTGATAAGCATTTGATGATGCTTCTCAGGATACTGATGGAGAAGTTGTCACCCCTGGGATGCGTCTGGGATCGGGGGAGTGGTCTACCTTTCTTGTCAGCATCCTGTGCTTGAGGCAGATTAAAATCTCAGCGGACTAACTGGCGAATTTCCCACAAAGTCTACCCCCATTTTGGGCTCTGTCCTTTCTGGCAGATGCGAGCCTGTTGGGAGAGATGCTAGGTTCTCGCCTCTCAGCAGGAAATGCCATGGGCAGATTTAAAGTCACTTGGATCCCAATGCTTTCTCAGACCCTTTGTCCCAGGTCACCCTCAAAAACCTCAGGAGGACACGTTCAGAGTCAACACAGCCCAATGCCAGGAATACGATGCCAACAGGCCAGTTCTTGCTACTGTATGACAGAATAAAGCCCTTAAATGTCAAGGTTTTTCATTCAACCAGTTTCTGAGTACCTACTATGGGTCATGCTTTCTGCTGAAGAAGCCTGGGTGTGAGCAGCAAGAGATGTTCAAACTAAGTAAGAGGCTAAAGATCTCTGGCCAGTCTCCTGGCGCCCTACAAAACAAAATTGGGGATTGGTAAGAAAGCCTAGCCTGAGATGAAGAGAAAAAAATCAGAGAAAACCTTCTACTGATGCCGGTGCTGGGCTTTGCAGCTGCCCTGGAGCAAAAATTAACTCCCCATGGCAGTGGGACAAGATGCTGATATTGGCACCTGCCAGAGGCAGACAGCCGAAGTCGCAGCTGTGCTGGTCAAATGAGCTTGGAGACCTTAGGGGGCTGAGACCTCAACGACTATTAGCAGGCTGTGGTTCTCTGCAGGCAGTTTATTGGAATAGGGTTTGTGGGCCTTCTCCACCCCTCTGGGCTGGGTCTCAGAACAATCAGAAGTGCAGGTGGCACATTCTGCTGAATACCACCCCTGCATTGTCTCTGGGAGGGAGGAGAAGCTCATCAGAAACACTGGGAGCAACAAAGGGTTTCTTGGCAAGGATAAGACCATCCCCAATCCCAAAGCTAAGAAGAGGGAGCTCAGAGGAGAGTTAGCTGGAGGAACTTCGTATTTGGGGATTAGCATCATCTTCAGATCATCTGGCTCCTGAGAGCGGCTTCTCTGTCTTAAAATATTTGTTGGAACAAAAATTAATTTGGGTCGAACTAAATTTAGAGTGATTACGATGAAGAATTGGGGAGGGCAATACTTAGGCAATAAAGAACAAGGTGGTGCCGGGAGGCCTGAATAAGAACAGTGAAAGAGAGCTGAATCAGCCAATATCCTGATATAAATGAAATGTCCTACAGAATACATCCCAGGACAAAGGGAGGGGCAAAACACAGATTTAAGGCCTCTGCAGTGAGAATATTTTTCAGAGATCCAGCCCCCACAAAGAATTCTAGACAACAGACTTAAAACAAATGGTCACTTGAGAAGCAGAGCTGTGTCAAAGTCAAGAGGTGTCAGATATACACTTGAGATATCTATCTTAGGGATGAGAGAAAAATGTAGCTTCTAAGGGTATCCAACCAAATCCCCACTTGTTTTATTTTAGAATTTCTAATAAGAAATTCCTTCCTCTGTCATTCAGATATTATTAATAGCTCTGGCTTCCTGTCTCTAAAGAACTTCTGCCTGATTCAAGGAACTCTGTTTTGTTAGAAGGTTCCTATTCTGATCAGTAAGGAATATCAGCGGACTCTCTGATCCATTCACCCTTGGAACATGGCCCACTGTTGCACCTTGATTTTGCCTTATCTCTCCAACTCTCCAAGCTCAGATGGGCCTTCTGCTGTCACTGAGCCCAGGCCAGTGGTAATTCATTCCTGCCTGTTGTCATCGCTTTTAGGTCGTTCTTGAAAAGATGGGTGTCACATAGTCTGATTTGCTTTATCAAAGAGCAGAGGCAAGAGCAACACAGATCATGGGGGTATGAATCCAGGAGATCATCAACAGCCTCGAAAGAGAATTAGAACATGTGAATTCATTTAAACAGCGCTTTTCTGGTCCACAGTTTATTGATTCAAATACATCGTGCATGTCTAACTGCATGAATGAAAATTTATTTTCCAAAAGACAGCTCCTTTGAGGCCACAATTTTGTAAATAACAACAGAATTCTGAGAAAAGAATTTGCTAATTATATAAACTCCCACTGCTCTTACATCTCTTTTCCCAGGCACTTTACATGGACTCCAAAATGCTTTGGCTCTCCCACTCTCCTAGTACAGCAGATGGAGTGCTTGGGAGTGTCTGATTTAGAGACAAGAAGGCAAGAGGGAGATGGGCGGCAGCTAGAAGCGGCCTATCCTCAGAGTGTATGCCATATAGGAAGTGTCTGAATATGGACCAAATCAAAGGCTGGGGCAGCTCTGGGGGAGCCCTGTCCGGTGTTTGAGGAACTTGAAGACACAACTTCTAAGACATTCTTACTACAGCACAAAAGGGTGTTAAAAAAAAAAAAAGAAATGGAAACCACACTCCTATCACATTCTAGATCGTTTGCTATACTTCATGAAAAATAACCTGTTAATCTCAACTTATATTTTTTTTATTACAGACTTGAAAAAAATCAGGTATGGAAAAATAAATATGTAATTGGCATTCTCAATTCCTTCTCTATATTGTTGTGCACTTCTTCCTTCATGTGCTCTATTAAAAAGACACTCGAGCATATATCAGTCAAAAATATTCAACATCAAAGTGGAATGAAATGAATGTGCTTCTAATCAGTGTGGCAATACTGCCTTTATTCCCCCTCTATTTCTCTCTGAAATAAGTAGGGCATGGCTAGATGTAATGAGGGAGTCATGGTCTGCAAGGACCCTAGTTACTGTTTGGTTTCATCAAAATCAACTGCAATGTTATACTTCCCGCAAGACACCCAAACCTCAGCAGATAACCCCTGTCTTCAGTGGCACCCCAAATGCCCGGACTGAAGGACAGGAAGTAGTGAATCATTTTTGCTTTTAAGCACGCCAAGAATAAATGAGTCAGGTAAATGATTTAAATCATTGTGCTCCAGTTATGGGGCAAATGATGGTGTTTTAGGGTCACCGTGTCAAACTAAGATCACACTGAATGGCAGAAACCTTGCTTGGCTTGCTTTGATAAGAATCTCTCCAACGTGTTGTCCCTGAACAAGATGCTTCCCCTTATTTATTTAATCAGCAACTGATTTTCAAATTGAGGACTTGGTAACTTGAATATGCTTTTATCACTGAAGAAAAATGAGATATTTGTTGGTGACGGATGAGGCTTTTCAAAATTTAATTTATATATTGCCTACCCATGCATTCTTCAATGAAGGCTTGCCCTTGTTAGCACTGAAACTCCCATTTCCTCTTTGGTCATCTGAAGCTAATTAGAGCTGCTGTTACTGCAGAAGTCATCAATAGCTTTCTATAGCGGATCACATAGAATCAGATCCCTATGCAATTAGTCCAGTGTAGATATACAGAGATACCTTAATGGAAACAAAATATACTCTGTAAGACATATGTGCTCATAGATAACTGGCATTCCAAATATTTTGACACATTTAATGTATTTATTCAAAGTAAGAGTCAGTCTTTATAGAACTTTTCACTAATTAAATACAGTTGGGTGTCTGCTGAATTTCCCTTGAAAACATTTTGAAGTGAAAAAAGTCAGTACTGAGTACTGTACATTTGTGTTGATTAACATTTGGACACAAATGTACTTTGAACACCAATAGAGCTGAAAGACTATGCCTTTATCTTGGATTTCATAGATTTCCCCTTCCCCCCAGTGAATTATCTTACAAGGCAAACACCAGCAGGCAAAGGGGATCTGTAGAAATGTGCACCCTGGTTTCCTCCTCCATCTCCTCTACCAACGTGGGAAGAAAGCCAATGCTCCCCAGCACTTTCTCAAGGTAGAATCCCCTCCTTTTTACTTAATGTTGGAGAAAAGTGGCCACCAGTACACGATCATTGTAGATTCGGAATCTCACCATCTAAACCAAACTTCAAAAGTGCACTTTCGGATCTACTTAGTTAAGAAAGAGAATAATGGAAGATGATATGTGGTTAGCAAAGCCAGATGCCTTATCACCAGGGTCCTGTTCTGCTGATCTGTGCCAACCAACTCATCTCACCAAACCTAATGTCAACCCTCTTGATCCACAAACCTTCCTTCTTTTCTAACATGGTCTGCAGTCTGTCACGGAGGACATGAAACAAGATGCAGGCAGATCCTTGATGACCTTCAGACCAAACTGCCCCAAACAGTGGCCAAGACATTGCAGTCAGGAGTAAACACAATCCTTGGGAAAAGAACTGTGCATCCCAGCATGGAAACCTGCCCATGCCACCGTGTCCCAATCAAAACTGCCTTTGTCAGATAACCTGAAAACCAAGGTACTGGATTGTGTCATGACAAGAGTGCCATGACATGCTGCAGAACATTTACAAGCAGGCACCAATGCCCTCCACAGGTATGCACACTTGCACTTCGAGCAATGATAAAAAGACAATGCTTGTCTGCTCTGCTTCCTCCTGCCTGTCCACGGTCACGTGATGCAGAACTTTCTGCTACAGCACGAGGCTTCTCAGAGTCTGCTTTTGAAGAGCTGTATTTGTGAAGTTCATATCAGAGCGAACACTACTTATGTGGGGAAACAAGCTCTGTGTATTTTGTATTAAACCATCAGTAAAAAAATGAGACAATATCATTACTTTCAAAATATAGAAAGCCAATAGTTGAAATCATTTAGTAGTAAAATTTTTTTCTACATATAACCTCATATGTGTAAAGAGTATTAGAGTGACGTTTCAGCTATATTGGACTCTTGTTAGGTAAAGGGCTTCTCACTCAGGTAAGGCTTAGGATTAGGAGAGAGTCGTTCAGGGATTGAGGTACTGATTTGGCACACTCATTCCCCACTCTCTATTTTGACTGAAAGACAGATACTATATTTGGATGTGATGGGTGTTTTTTCTTTTGTACAAGAGTGCAGAACTGTTTACAGTACATAAACATCAGCGTGGAAAATGCTAGTACATATAGAAAGGTGAACATCAGTACCAGCTGTTTCCACAAAGCCCACTCTTGGTAAGAATCTTCTTTGTGGCAAGAAAGCTTGGCATCAGTGTAGGCTGAAATTTATATCATTAGAAATCAATGTCATTAGAGGAGATATGGGAGTTACCTTAGAAATATTAACTCCTTCTCTAGCTAGGAAAGGCCAGAAGTAAAACTGTTAAAATCATTATCATCATCATCGAAAACGCAGCCCCAGTTTGCTTTACAGCCCAATTTACAAACTGTCCCTTTAAAATACAGCATATCCCAAAGCCTTCTGAGTTTGGAATGGAGCACTGCATCAGGTTTTTCACAGAAGCCCCGAAGGATCACAAGAAGCTTTCTTAAAAGAAAAAAAAAATGTTCCAGTTGAATGGAACTGTTTCTCAACTGAGCTCCTAAAACTGGAATTTCAGCTATACAAGAGAACAGGAAACAGATAACTTGGTTTTTGTCTTTTTACATGTCCATATCGTATTTTTTTTAATGCAGCTATGATGTTTCTGCTAAAGATAAAGATAATAGGGTGGACAGAGCGGTTACCACCAGAACCAGCAGCGGGCTCAGACCACAGCTTGGAGGAGCAGCCATTGATTTTGTGGTTATGTGGCTGGAAGCACCGAGACCTTCTTTTTCATAATTACCCTGTAAGAAAGAATGGTTTCATTATCATCCACTGCACGTCTTCATTCTACCACAGTATACTTTACACTCTCTCTCCCCCCGCCTCCCCACTGGCTGACCCACTCACCAAAGCTGACCAAGATTTTACCACTGAGACTTAAATTCACTGACTTGTAGTTTTATGGGAAGAAACCATGAACCTGGGTTAGAACCAGAATCTTTTGATGAAGTGTCTGGCCAATGCTTACTGCTTGCTCTTCCATTAGGGATTATTAAATTCATTTTGGGGGAAGATATCTGAGTTCAGGTACCCCTGCCATTCTTTACCCCTCTCTCCAGGGTTCCATATTGCACAGGTAACTGACAGCATTGGAGACAGGTAGAGCAGCCTCTCCCTGCATGAGCCAGTTCAATCCCAGATTTTATAGATGAGGAGGTGGAGAGAGCACGAGCTTGCCCTGCTCGTCGCTGGGAGAAGCAAACCAGAACTCCGGCTTCTGGATTCCCAGCCAGCACAGCTGTCCTTCCCCAGGACAGAGTCCTCTATCCCTGTCACCAGCACCTGCCTAATCCCATAATGCCACCCTCCTACACAAGGAACCACACACAGCAGAATTATCAGTCTCCTCACCTGTAAACTGGGTAAACTGGAGAGAGGAAGGTACCTGCTCTAATCTATCCATGGGGGCCTGTGGAGGTCAGAGGCACCACAGATAGAGAACATCGGGGGAGCAGTGAGATTTGCTATGTATCTTCTCTGTGCTGGATGATTTTACATGACTGTGATCACAAAGAGGCTCAGGGCCCTGGAACACTTGTATTAATCCTTGGACAAAGATCCCGGGTCCCATGCTTACTTCCAACTTTGTGAACTGGAATTCAAAGTCTTCACCTTGCTCAAAGGGCAGACAGTCATGGAGGGTGGCTTAGATTTCTTGTGGACTGGATACCTTCTTGTCTTTGAATGCTTTATATGATACCCTGCCCCAGGGGCCCAAAGGCTGTGTTTCTATAAATGCAGGAAGCCTCCAAAAGAAACATACTTACATTGGAAATACAGAGGTGTGTATTGCCCGACACGTTGGATTTCAGCTTCTGTGCCTGGAGAGAGACAAGAAAAAAAAAAAGGCTCAAACATAATACAGAAGAGTAATTACTGATGATCCATTAATCAGCTGTCTAGGGCAAGGCTCTCTGATAAATATGTGAGACACAGCTGCGAGCTCCATATATAATTGAACATTTTCTAGTAGCCATGGAATAAAGAGATATCAGGTGAAGTTAATTTTAATAATATATTTTATTTAACCCAATATATTACCATTTCAAAACGTACTCAATATTAATAAGATACTTTACATTCTTTTTGTCCATACTAAGTGTTCAAAATCGGGTGTGTTTGGCATGGCACATCTCAATTCAGACTTAAACCATTTCAAAGCTGAGTGGCTCCTGAAGGAGCAGCTCAGGACTAGGTTACTAAATAAAACATTTTGAAGTAATCCCTCAGTTCTTAAAGTTAATTTTTTGGGAAGTACCTCCTTCTAGGTAAAAATATTGCCATAAACATCTGCACTTATTAGTAATATAGACAGAGACCTTCCTGGGCTTGTTTGTCCATTTGTTGCTCCAGCCAACAAACCCTTACTGAGCACCTACTGTTTACCAATGCTGGGTATATGGTGATGAACAAAAAAGGACCTGGTCCCTGGGTTCTTGGGGCTCCTCTCTAGTGAGGACACCACTCACTAGTCACTGTTTAGGATCCCATAGAATCCGGGGCTAAGGCACAGGGCAGGGACCCTTTCAGATGGGCATCCTCAAAGTATCACACAGAGCAGTACAGATCCTCAATCTAGTCATTTGAAAATGGCTTCCCGAGCAGTTGCAAGGGGACTGGGCTGTGAAGGCACTGAGCTCCCTGTTTCTCCTCAACTGGAACAACCCTCCACT
The DNA here is from genome assembly GCF_006542625.1 of Nomascus leucogenys. Taxonomy (NCBI): domain Eukaryota; kingdom Metazoa; phylum Chordata; class Mammalia; order Primates; family Hylobatidae; genus Nomascus; species Nomascus leucogenys. The sequence continues at coordinate 17,491,225 of NC_044383.1, read as the reverse complement.
GGGCTTCTACCTGATAATTTCATTATAGGAAAGGCCCCATTGCTCAAATAATTACAGTGAAAATGTGTGTGAAAACTACTGACCCTGGTACAACCCTCTCATTTTACAAAGGAAAACAGAGCCCAGAGAAGTTAAGTGACTAATTCAAGGTCACACAACAATTTACTTACAGAGTCAGGATGCAGACCCAGTCTCTTCAATTCCTAAATGAAAATGTGCTACCTCCTGCATCACAGTGGTTCTCCCCAAAATCCACACAAAGAACTCCCACAATGCTCCTTCCTCATCCTCAGCAACAGGAACCACTTGGCACTGACAGACAGAGAGCTTATTTGTCAACGGGCTGAGCCCTGGTTAAGCGTTACACTTGAATCAAGGAGGACCTGGGCAACGAGCTCTGTGTGGATGGCACTGGCAGGCTGCCTGTTGTGACTTTTGCAACTCCTGGAAGACATGCTAAGCTAAAATGATAGTATGTTCACCCAAGGAGTAATTTATTGACCGTAATGCTACTTGGGAGGCATCATAATCTTTACCTATATTTGCATATGCCAACTGTGAATATGAAATAGAAACCTTTAAACAAGCATCAAGAATAAGACACTGTGAAGCATCCCTGGGCTGTTCAAAGGTCACTAAATGTTATGTATAAGAAGATCAGAGGGGAAATTGGAAGAGGAATTGAACCTGATTCAAAAGCCTACTTTTAATCTATATTAATAGCAAATCTGGTCCACTGCATTGTCACCTACAGAGAGTAATGTGTAGTGCTTTACATGTTTTATTTCTGTTCAAGTTTGGAATTGTGCCCAGACACCAAAATGGCCCTAAAACATCACATTCTGCCTTTTCTAGGCCATAATCTACAAAAGACATAAGCCCTTGCTAAGGGCCTTTGCATAACTAACAAATTTACTGAATTGCACAGGGAAGGCAGCATGACTTCTAGACTGGGATGCATTATGTCCTCAAGTTCTTTCTATGCTTGTGGTCACAGCTAAGTTGCACCTCAGTGTCCTAGACCACCTAGTAGCTTCTAAGAGTTCCAAGGGCTGGGAAGGCATCCTTCCTACTTTGTTCAGTATAATTAGCATTAGCAGACAGCATTTCATTCATTGTATACTCAATCTGTGACACTCATTAGCTATACTGCAGGAGTATAATCCTACAATCATTAAATGATTAGAAAGGGGCTTTCATCAATGGACTAGAAAAGGCCTCTATCTTAACAGGTTTTCTTAAGTGGACTCTGCCTGCATAGGTAGATTTCTGACCCTCATTAGTCACGGAGGGTTTCACACTACATTCAGAATTTGTAAGCTTTCAACCAGGGAGACGCGCACAGGTGTAAACTCCAAGGATCTTGTCTTCTATCTAGAAATGGAAGGCGTAACTTCAATTACACAGGAAAATGCATTTAGATCAGCTCCACGTCTGTGCAGTCGGTAAGTTCTTGTTCCCCCAAAGCGGGTATCTCATTGGCCTCTGTATAAAGGAAAAGGTCAGTTTCTGGCCTTGTCTCCGTGTAGTCCATTGGCTAAAGCTGGAAGCAGCACCTCTCAAACTCATCTTGCCTGGAGGACCATTCCGATTGGCATAACTAGAAGAACTGCTGAGTCCAAGTAAGAAAGTGGAGCCAGATCCCTACAGGGGATGCTCTGAGAAAATGCCTTCTCTCCCGTTAAACATCTTCCCAACCCATAGAGGCACTCAGCACTCCAGAGGCTTAGCAGTCCACACACAGGACTCTAAAGACTCTGCTTACATTGTGTGTTAACCAAGCTTCCTACAGAGCGATCTGGGTGCTCGGGAAAGCCCTACAGCAGCACAGGCAGAGAAGAGAGGCTCTGGAGTTCCACCTAAACCTGACATGGGCCACTGTCAGCTCTGTGAGTCTGATTAGCAGAATCAAAGGATTGCATATAGGTTTGAGATCTCTTTAAATCTCACACCAAATGAGATGAGGGCCAGAGTGTGTCAGCTGTCTAGACCATGGGGTCAACAACAGACATCATCAGGCTGGGAGTCCAGGACCTCTCACAACGGGTGTGCTGCTGAGACAGGGTCAGAGCCTGGGATGTAGACCTGTGAACTTCTGGCTAGGTGCATGCTTATGAGTCCTGTATGCAGTGTGAACTTTCTGTGACCACTGAGGGTCAGAAATCTACCTCTGCAGATCCAGAGTCTACTTAAGAAAATCTGCATCTTAAAACCCACTTTGGAAGCCTGAGAAACCTGTTATTTCCACATTTTAAAGGCTTTTATCCCCAGCATTTCCGAAAACATCAAGTTATCACTGTCTTGCTAGTCAGGTACGATAAATGCAAACAGATAAAATTGCAGGGTGTCTCCCGCTTTCAGCTATCACAAAAAAGTACTTACACACTTTAAATGCTGTCTTAGTTGCTGCAAATTGGGACATCCCAGGAAAATTAGAAGGAAAAAATAAACCCCAAACTCCTGAGACTTTGTAAGGTATAAGGTAAATTAGAAACTGGAAGAGTACCTTTTATCCCTGAGTTACAAACTGGTGAAACCAAGGGTGCAATAATAGAAGGGCTGGCACAGTGTTCAGGGGCCCTTCAGTGAGCCTCGCAGCCCGGATGATTATGAGAAATGCAGAGAGCCGACAAAGAGCTCAGCCAGCCGGTACCTATGCAGACACCATGCCTTACAGTTTGTGGTTTTAACACGATATGTCTTTTAACAAGAATTGAAGAAGATGCATTTCATTTTTCAAAAAGTCAATTCAAACTATTCTTACAGTATGTTGAAAAATGAATTATTTAATCCTTTTTAAGAAAGGGCGTTTCTTAACTCTAACTTATAGCTATAAGGTTTAGGGGAAGCTGCCTGACTCTGAGTTGGGGGAAACACCACCACCGAAATATAGTACCTCGAGATTTTCATCTTGAGAACGGGAAGATGAAAATCTTACTAGAGAAGCCTGTCCCCAAACCAAACGCCTTCCCTACATTCTGGAAAACCAGGGAAACCTGTTCTATAGGCAAGTGAAGCCTTGTCTCTCCAGCAGCTGTTGCTCTCATATTATAAAAGTGTCACTGGTGGTAATCCCCATGTCCAGGCATGTCACATAAATGAATTTCCAGGGCACTGTAATTGTGGGGGGGCCAGACCTCGCCAGTCCCTGGCACCAGAGGGTTAATAAATGCATTAGAGGCTGTTAACCTCTGTTACCTGGAGTCAGAGCAGTGCCTCTCCTGCTTTTTACCCCAGTGATCAGCATTTGGAAAGCCTGCCGTGGTGCCAGCAGCTTTCCTGTGCAGAACGCGGAGATGCACACATCATTTATACTCTCAGCCCAGTCCCTACACAGGTTCTGCCCACAGCAGGCTCTCCCCAAGCTCTGGGGACAGGTCAGGCTTATGAGCAGCATGCTCACTCCGATTATGGAATTGGAGACTTAAAAGTGCACTCGCCCGGAGCCTGGCCTTTGCTGCCCCAGGACTCCATTTCTGTAGAGAAGCCAGTATTTAAGCTCCAGATTTTAGGCAGCTGTCAGCCAGCAGGGCATGGAACATTTCTCTGTTCCCCTCCACGCATAAGAAAAGCCAGTTTCTGCTCTACCTCCAGAAAATAAAACCAGGGGAAGTTGCCCAATCCAATAGCAACAGACTGTCCAGTCTGCAGCCAAATAGTTATAATTAATGATGCTCTGGTTCTTTTCTTCCTTGCTTTACTGATGAGAGAGATTTGCTATATTAGGAACCTGTTTGCTTAATGACAGAATACAAGCAATGAACAGAGAAATACACAGACTGTAAAATGCAATCAACTTTGCTCTCCAGCACTCTCTAAGTACCTAGCTGCATCCATCACACTTGTCAATACCCATTTATTAGCAAACGAGTCTCTTCTGCAGCACAAACTGGACCTTTGCTAGGGAAAACCACTGTATGAGTTCGTCCCAAAACAGTCCAGAAGCAGAAGTCCAGAATTCAAAGGCATTTCTCAGTTTAAATCTACATATTTTATGTTCCCTCGTAAGACAAGCCATGGGAAGAAGAGTATGTACCTAACTGAGGTGAACTGAGCCGAGGAACCTGCCTCCAAGTAAGCATCATTCACACTGCATTTTAATAGACTCACCTGCTTATAGATTTCAATAGGTAATACTTACTATGTAACAATTCTATTGTGTACGTGACACCAATTTGCCCAAATTAATTTCTGTATATAAAAAGAAGACAGAAAAAAGAAGCTCCTTGTTAGTGAATCCAAGCTAAGTAATGGTGGCCCACCTAGAAGTCTGGAGCCTTTTTTTTTTTTTTTTTTTGGCTTTGGATTTTGCCTATTGACATCTGGGATTGCTGGGAGAAGTTTTATTGCTGGTCTGATCCCAAGCAGTTGGCCAGCCTTTCGGAAACGTCTGCCACTCTCTATTTTGAAACTCACCTTCCTGGAGGTTTGCTTTTCCTACAAACTTGGTAACAATCACTTGCAACCACTGGTCTGAATAATGTCCAGTAAAGTCAGCTGCATAAAACAAGTGGACACATAAATAAAGCCTGCTGTGAGCCCGTGGGCTTGGGTGTTTTTCTTTCGGAGCCTGAGCTCAGCAACGAAGGGATCCATTTCCTCCAAGCTTGATTCTGCCAAGCCCCACGGACCCTGGCCCAGGCCAGGAAGAAAACCAGGGGCTGTGAGGGCAGCCAGGGTGAGGCTGGGCAAGCGTGCTTCTGAGAAGGCTGGAGTAGCCCTGCGTGGTTCTTCTACCACCGAGCCTGGGACTGTCTGGTCTCCTCTACCTGCTCCCCCTGAAGATGCTTTGTCTCTGTGTTGCCTGAACCTCAGCCAGAGGCCTTCATTACATTAAGCTCTTAGAAGGCCTTGTGAAGGTATTTCACTCAGCACAGGTTTCAGGAAGGCCCAGGGGTGCCAAGTTTCATTAGTCTGGGCAGGTCGTCACAGGATGAGGGACCTGCAGTCACACTTTCTTACTCGGGGGAGGCATAGCTCAGACAGGTTGGGCTACGTTTAGGTGAAGCCTCCAATAATGGGTGCATAGTGAGTTGAAATGAAGCCAGATTCCAGATGTGTGCGTTTGGGTGTGGGGATCCTAGCCTTGAAGCTGATAGACAGGCTCCAGCAGCGAAGGTCTTAGATTCCTGGCACCAATGGGACAGTCAGAGTTGAACTGTGCAATTTAGTTTGAGCTTAGTGCCAAGCCTAGATCAGAAACTCTCTTCTCCGACCTGACTGGGGACTGGGCCCATAGGTGGTCAATTGGGAAATTAAATGAAAGAGTAAAATCACTTAAAAATGGTATGTCTATATGAAACTTTAATGTCCAAATATCATTCCTTTGCTGATTTTTGGATTATGTGACCAGGACCACCTTTATTCTATTTCTTTTTTTAAAGAGTCTATTGATTGGAATTCCCTGGCTTATGTTTTGCATAAGCCACGTCTATAATTCCTGGTCTACACTTCCTGGTTTCAGTTTCTTTAAAACAGGAGTGACGTTTGACACATGCAGAAGAATCTCAGTACACAATATTCCTGTGTTTTTATAATTGCACTCGGTCCTTTATAGTCATCTCACCCACATCTAATCCAAAGGCTTTTTTTTTTTTTTTTTTTTAAGGAATTTGCCTTTTTGGATATATTCAACTTAGTTTGCATTGAAGCAATTGTCCTTTTTTTGTGCTCCTATTTCAGTGATTTATGTAATATTTAGCAAATGATGTAAGCAAAAATACCAACTACAACCAGCACAAAATATATTTGATGCTTGTTAAGCCTGCATCCCAACTGGAGAGAGTGAGGGGCACTTGTGGGTAGAAGAAGCGAAGCCCACTAGTGTGGCCCGTGCAGTGGGTCTTGTGCAGTAGCCAGTATGTTTGCAGGGGAAGGGAGAGGTTGGCTTCTATGGTGAGCTGGCTAAATGAGTGTCAGTTAAGAGAACTTCTGCTACAATTTAGAACTTGCTCCTGGTACTGGCTTGACTGATATGGTATGGTAAAAGGAGTACAGGTTGGCCAGGCGCAGTGGCTCACTACTGTAATCCCAGCACTTTGTAAGGCCAAGGCGGGTGGATCATGAGGTCAGGAGTTCGAGACCAGCCTGGCCAGCATGATGAAAACCCATCTCTCCTAAAAATACAAAAAATTAGCAGGGTATGTTGGCGTGCACCTGTAATCCCAGCTACTCAGGAGGCTGAGGCAGGAGAATTGCTTGAACCCAGGAGGTGGAGGTTGCAGTGAGTTGAGATCACACCACTGCACTCCAGCCTGGGTGACACAGACAGACTCCATCTCAAAACAATAAAAAAAAAGAGCACAGGTTACAAGGTTCCTAGTCCTAGCTTTCCAACCATCATCCATGATTCCAGTCATTCCTGCCCTACTGTCTAAATCACAGGGTTGTGAAAATCTAATGTGATACTCTAGATGGAAGTCCTTTCAAAATTCAAATTACTGTGGACAATCTCTTAGCCTCTCTGTGGTTGATGGTCATTCTTTGATCGAGGCAAAAGTGGGAAATGCAAAACCTCACGCTAATTGGTCTTGCGAACATTGTATTGAAGAGAACGGGCTTGTGATCATCTGTGATTCCTCAGATTTAAAAATGAATGCAATGAAAGAGACACAGTCCAGTAAGATATATCAACAGTCCTCCATTAGCTAAGCATTCCCTCGGGCTTCCCTGTCAGTCTCCAGCGCACCATAAAAGGATGCCTGCAGCTTTGCCCTTGTAATTTAACACTAATGGCAAGATGGCAAGGAGTGCTGCGTGCAGACTCTGTCTACAGCATGGAGCTTCACAGGGCACCCTGGCTGGGCTTACTTCTTCTTTTCATACCTTCACAGGATCACCTTACATCTTTTTTGCTTTTCCCCACGCTGGGGCAGACACAGGTTGCAGAAATACATTGGAGAACTGTTTGTTTTCATTCATGGTTAACTTGCTTGATTAGTAAAATATTCAGACAAGAAGCATATGAGCTGTATTTTAGAAAATTATGCGCAATTAACAATAAGATAATGACAAAAATGTGCGAAAGACATTTTGAAGATGTTTTGGTTTGGGGTGAGGGCGGCTGTTTTGTATAGCGAACATTCAGCATTAATAGTATAAAGGCAGCTAGGAGGGACAGTCCTAAAATGAAACATTTGTTTTCTCAGAATGTGCAGTTGGGAATGCAAATGTGCAAGAGCAACAGAAAAGATTCATTGTTGTCCCTGATGAGAAGTGCATGAAGCCTATCTCATCAGACACGCATCCTCATCACCATCAGATAATATTTATTAAGCCTCTCATTCTCCTGTGCATTTATGTGCAGCTGAGTGCGGCCCCGTAATGGCTCTGTGACTTATGGCGGTAACTAAGGTTTGATATAAAACACCACGGTTTGGAGACATAACGGACCAGGGGCTTTTGTTCATCGTCTGGTTCAGAAGATGGAACGTGGTTGGTGTTGCAAAAAACAAGGTAAAAGCAAAAAACCTTTAACATTTTTTTAGAATATGTGCTTTTAGAGAAAAATGTTCTAGAAAGTATAGGAAAACCAAGTAGATGAATAGCGATGATGACTGTGATCAGAAATAGCCTTCACCGATGATGATCCCATCTGCCGTTTACCAAATACACCCATCGCTGAAACAACTTTCTTTCTGAGGGACGCGCTCCCCTTTCGTATGGGTCAGGAACAGGGGTTTCGAGAGGTGATGACTTGCTCAGGTTTCCACAGCTTGAAGAGGCTGCGCTGAGATTTGAACCTAGTCACTCTGACTCTAAAAGTCAATGCATATTGACTCCATGCTAGACAGGCTGTCCATTATCTCCCATATCTTACATCAACCCTCAGAAGCAGCTCATTATCCTGGTGACAGCTAAGGAAGGTTCTGAGAGGGGCAGTCCTAAGCCCAGGCTCACACAGCCAGCATGGACAGAGACAGCTCAGGCAGCACAGAATCAACAGAGTCTGAAAAGGAATACAGAGCCCAAGGGTGTCCTCCCAAGCTTCACCCCAGAAACCAGGAGCAACTTCTGCAAATGCAGCTTCTGTAGGAAATCAGAGGTCAAGCCAGGCCAGGAGGTTTCTGCTCCTCCAAGATGCCGGTGGTGAGTGCCTCTCTGAGGTCCCTGCAGCAGAGGGGCAGGCAGGGGACAGCCACCCTGGGGAAAACTCCCAAAATGTCGACTCAATGCCCACTGTCTTGAGTTTCCTCTCTAGACAGTCACATTTTCTTGGGTGTGAAATATAAGGGGCAGAGAGGAGGGATGCTCTTGGTTGAATTTTACCCAATAAGAAAACCAGGGCTGTTAGCTGCCACATAAGGGAGTTCCATGGTTCAAGAACATGCAGAACCTATTATTCAGGGGAGCACAGTTGGCTAGAAGTCCTAAGGATAAAAGGTCAGTAGGGGATATAAGAAATTGGATTTATTTATAGTATGTGATCTAAGTGTGCTTAGAGGTATTCTCACAGGTTACCCAGAACAAGAGAGCATATTTATAGCGAAGGTGGTGCAGACGTCCTATTCCTTTTTATTAAGCATGTTTATTACCCAGCAATTGGGTTAAGCAATTGTCCAAGGGCTGAATTACTGTCCTTCTGATGGGCTGGCCTCACTGCCCTCTGGACCACAGGTGCAGGTGGCCTAATGGCTTTTCCCATAATGCACTGAGGAGGACCTTGTCTTCTCATCCCCTCTCTAAGTCTTTCTCATTTTTTGAGAATAGTGGTTTTAAAAAAAAGTGCTTAGGAGAAGACATCATAAATGAGTGATCAAACAATTGGTCTATTTTTGCAAGTTAGCACACCTATATGATGCTCAAGTTCATTTCTCAGATGAATTTTGGGATAAAGGTCATCGGATGCCGCCTCAGCACAGGCTCCTCCTATGTCATCATCAGCAAAGACCACCCAGGAGGGTAAAATAATGGTGTAAATGTTACTGTCCTGGAGGCTGAGTTACTGTGATGAAGGATTTTAATTTGTTTAATAATTATAACACTCCTAGGCAGTAGCATTTATCATTCTCATATTTTAGATGATAAATCCAAGGACCAAAGAGATTAAGCTAGTCTCCATCTTAGCCCGCAGAGGGTTTGGATTTTATTGTAGCAAGAGGCCTGGCCCTTCAGCATCTTCTCCTAAGTACGACAGCCTCCTTTACTTAAAAAAATCAACACTGGAAACTAACCACTCTGCACTTGTTTGCATGATCACTTGTCAGGCATCAGTACAATTGATGCTGTATTTTGCTTGAGCTCTATTATCTTAAAGTGAGTGTCGGACTGCAGCAAACAAAGGATGGTATTGCCTCCATTTTCCATGGGACCACAGAATCACTAAATGCTGTCCACTACATAGTACTAACATAGTACTACTGGGGTACTATAACATAGTACTACTGGGGTACTATAACATAGTACTACTCGGGTACTATAACATAGTACTACTGGGGTACTATAACATAGTACTGGGGTGTTCTGGGGTGAGGAATAAGAGGAGGCAACAGCTGAAGCCCAGAGCTAAATGCCTGTCCGAAGGCAGCAAGAATGTCTTCCAGCTGTGGCATCTTTGCTGAAATGACTGAGACCTGCCAAAAGATATCCAAATGGCAGGCACGGACAGCCTTACATTGTTCCCAAGGAACACCAAATTTCCGCAGAAACACCCTGGAACCAAGCTGACAAAGATGGGTCAGACGACTAGAGAACTGAATGAGAAAAAAAAAAAAAAAGGAAGCCTGTGTCATTTCAGGGTAATAGAAGAAAGGGGTTCTAGGTGCTGCAGGTGACCTCTTCCCAAAGTATTTACCAGGTGGAGTTCAAAACCAGCCTGCCCTTTGTTCACATAAAGGTACCACTGCTTATAATACAGAGTGGTAATGGGCTGTGAACCCCAGGTCACCAGACCGCACTTCAGAGAGGAAACAGCCCAGCCACATGGGACCTCCTTTGACCTTTTCCATTTCTGTGTAGCAGAAACAGGGCTCTGAGCCAGAGCTGGTTCGCTCAATCATCACACTGTATTCAAGGGTCCTGGGACCTAATTCCCCATGGTGTGCTCCCTAAGCTATGTGATAACTGCGTTTGTATCCCTGGGCCACCTCTTTTACTGGCTTTCATTGCCTCAAAACATATCCATGGCAAATTCCAGAAATATAAATAACATCAACTATAATTCCAGTGACAACGAGATCATGCCTTCTCCCAGATGCCATAATACATGATAACACTTGTATTACTCGTAATGAGAATATATAATTAAATTATCAGGTAGGGCTCCCTTTCTGCCATTCTCTTAATAGAATAGTAAACTATGAGTTATTTGGAGGCATTCATAAGAGACTTTATAAGAGTTAGAAGCTGGGGTTCAGGCAGTGTGATCAAGAGGCCATCTGTAAAATGAAAATCTTCTCTGGAGAGAACCAATTTATCGCCTGTTTAAGCTGGAGTTCTCCTGGCCTCACTGGTGTTCACCTAATGCTTGGAAAATAGGCTTATTCTAGCTATAGGAGATTAGGGATAAAAGAGTTTTTAAAAAGAGAAAAATTATAATTTAGAGATACCGTACTGTGTGAGCTTAATTGAGAGGGCATCTGGCTACATTGTTGCTGAGAAAAATAGATCCCATGACCTGCCTTTGTTGAAAAGGTGACATCTGGGTTCATTAAAGGTGTGCAATAGATTTTGATAAAAGCTATTTTTCTAAGTCATTAAATTGGTTTTTAGGAACTTTACACTCTCCTTCATTTGAACAATTATTAAACTATAAAATAGAATTGCACGATTGCTAAAACCGTAATCTGAAATTTTACAGCCAGCTATAAAATGCTGTATTATTAAACTATACTGAAGATGCTCAAGCCCATTACAACTTTTAAAATGAATTATAAAACCCTTTACTGCTGATAAAATAATCTTAAATTACAGTATTATGTATTCTAACAATATGTTGAACCAAAGTTTGCTACAATTCAAACATGCCAATCACAAAGAAATCATTTTTTGAATTAAGTTTGCAGAAGCTGGCAATATGATAACAGCTGCTTCAGCAAGGCAGCCCAGCACCTGATGTCGGCAGGCTGGGGGGAGACAGCTTGTCTTCCATGGGAGCTGCCTTTTGCCAAGTTCCTGCAACCACAGAACTAAGAGTCAGCTTCCTGTGTTAAAGTCTGCACAAGGGACACTTAGTAGGGCCCCGGGGATTAAGAAAAGGCTTGGCAGGAACAGCGCTGTTTTCCCTTAACGTCTCTCCATGCGTGAGATTTTGTAAATGCAAAATGCTTAGTTACGGAGTAGCTGCCACTTACATATATGATAGCTATGATGTAGGGTGCCACACATATGTACCTATCATGAGGCCTGGCCTCCAAGATTAAATTCCTATTTTTTTGTACCAGTTATATATACCCTGCATGCGTCCATTTCCAATCGAGTTGAATACACAATTGAAAATGTAGTTAAGCATGCTGGCTTGTATGGCAGCCTTAACAGGGTAATACCCAATTTTGAGCTCTGAATTCAAGCACTTCCTTGGCTGAAGGGCTTTGAAAATGCTCTATAAGCAGTTATTATAAAGGTGTTTTTACAACAGCCTCTTTCCTCCCAAGGCTGTCGTGGGTGGATCCTGGGATGCAGCTTCCCTCTAAGCTCCTCTGCTGGCACTTGGAGCCAAGAAGATGAAGCCCAAGGAGGTCACTGGTAGCCTGCCCATGCTGGGAGCATCAGGTTCACCACACAGGGCCTGGGACCACTTGGCAGCCTGGTCCAGAGCTCTGTGATGAAGCTTCCAGGAAGGCCTAGAAGGATGTAGTCTGGGTGAGGGGCCCTGCAGCTTAACACTTCTGTGAAGGGAAGATCCCCCAAGAGCTCATTCCTCCTAGAGTGGGGAAATAAACTCAGCCAGAGCAGGAGACCATTATGCAGGGAAAATGCTGGGTATAGCCAAGGTTAGATATAGCCAAGGTTTGGATTTTGTCTATGTGACAAAAACAATAGCGGGTGCTAGAAAACAGTCTGTATCACACAGAGAAGATGAAAACGTCACAAAGACCATAAACCAAACACCACAAATAACACGCAGCCCCAAGACCATTCTCTTAGATAAAAGGCCCAGGCAATGGTATCCACGTTGCTACAGTCATTTAGATTCTATGCCTGTGCTATGGGCTCAGTGTTGACATGTCTGGTGCTAGTTTTCTAATCCCATTCAATCCCACCCCTCTTAAAGCTCCTCAGTCCTCAAAGCCATGTGTGAGAAGCCTGACCACGGTTTGGCCCAACACTTCCATCCACTGTGGTCGTTGGGCAAAAGTCTCCTTTGAGATTTTCTCTGCAGGGTAATCATCCAGCGTGCTGGATGCGTAAAAACACCAGAAGGTGATGGTGTGAGGATGAGACACCAGAGGTCTCTCTCTCCTCCCTGTGAGGATACAGTAGGAAGGCGGCCATCTGCAACCTGGAAGAGAGCCCTCACTGGGAACCCAATCTGCCCACACCTTGACCTTGAACTTTCCAGCCTCCAGAGCTATGAGAAATAAATGTCTGTGGCTTAAGCCACCCAGGCTACAGTATTTTGTTATGACAGCCCAAATGGACTAAGACAAGTAGTAACCACAGCTTCCTTTCCTTGTCCCTGCCTGCACTACCTAGGAAAGATTTGGTCCAGTGCACCAGTTTACACTTATATCTCCCTATGCTCCTTGCTACATGAGGATTTTCAAAAGCCCCCATTTTCCTCGTTAGTATAAAGGAAAAGGGGGTCTCTGACACACCCTTCGCTTCAGGCAGTGATTGTCAAGCAGGTGCGCTTCTGCCCCCTGGAGACATTTGGCAATGTTGAAAGGACATTTTTGGCTGTCAGAATTGAGGAAAGGTGCTACTGGCATCTTCTGGACAGTAGAGGCCAGGGATGCTGCTAAATACCCTACAATGCACAGGACAGCCCCCTGTAACAATTACGCAGACCAAAATGTCAATAGTGCCAATGTCGAGGAAGCCTGGCCTGGAAGAACCATTCAACTCACAGCCAAGAGGTTAATGAACAATCCTCACTGAAATCAACAGGGTTGGCATAGGGGGGTGTGCAACCCACCCTCAGCAGAGAATACCAGGGGAAGCAATACCAGGAGACTTCTCATGAAGAAGCATCTATCTCCAAACTCCATTTCAAAACCCCTGTTCTAACAAGACCTCATCCTTTGTCTTATCCATAACAAGTTCCACTCCACACACCGGAGCTCCATAGGCCACAAAGACCAGAAAGCCTGCTGGAAAAAAGGCCCCATAAAGCAATGCCTCCTGAGTCCCATAACCCAACCTGATACTTCAGGGCACTTCTCTGACACTGAAGGTGGGACAAAGGGGGACAGTGATATCCAATTGCTGGGCCGAAAGCCCCTTGAAACTTACAACTAATAAAAACTTACATAGTACCATTTTTGAGCTGGGCACCATTCTGAGCATGCTTTACACTCACAAACACATTTAATCCGCGAACACCCCAGGAAGCTCTTCTACTGTCATCTCCATGTTAAAGATGAGGAAATTGAGGCAGAAAAGATAAGTAATTTGCCCAAAGTTTAATGGCTACTAAGTGGTGGAGTGCAAAGTTTCAACTCCAGCTTCCTTATGAGAAGTTTCACAGTGCTACAAATTGGGTGCAGTGTATACTGCCTGGGTGATGGGTGCACCAAAAATCTCACAAATCACCACTAAAGAACTTACTCATGTAACCAAATATGACCTGTTCCCCAAAAACCTATGGAAGTAAAAAATTTAAAAAATAATAAAAGAAGTTTCAAGTGCATCTCTAGAATTAAAATTATATTTTAAAACAACCAACTCTGATGAGGGGTTGTTGTATAATTAAAAATTTGACTGGCTTTTGTCCTTGGTTCCTGAGAGATAACCTCTAAATCCTTGGAATTTCTTGAGTGCCTGTTATTCATGAGTTCTTTGGATCACACCTGAGTGTCCAAGTAATGGGATGACTCAGGATTAGGTCAGGTTACCACAAAGACCAACCATGGGTCACAGGGTTGGGACTTTGAGCCACAGTAGGTCAGCCTGACTTCCTGATCCCCATGGTGTGGGGAGGAGGGCTGAAGACTGCCAGTCATGTGGTCAGTGATTCAATCAATAGTGCCTACTTAAGAAAACTCTAACAAAAACTTCGGAGACTGAGCTCCTGGAGCTTCCTGGGCAGCAAATACATGAATGTGGCAAGGGGGTGACATGCCCTAATTCCACGGGGAGAAGGCAGAGCAGCTCTCCATTGGAGAACCCTACCCCAGACCTTGCCCTAGGCTATCTCTTTGTCTAGCTGGTTCTGATCTGTTCCCTGATAATAAAGTTGTAATCTTAGGTCTTGTAGCACTTTCCTGATTTCTGTGAATCATTCTAGTGCAATGAACTTGAGGGGGTCATGGGAACCCCTGGATTTGTAACTAGTTGGTCAGAAGTGCAGGTGGCCTAGGAACCCCGAAGTGTGGCTGGCATCTGAAGCAGGGGCCATCTTGTTGGGGACCGCGCCCGCAACCTGTGGAGTCTGACACTAACCCTGAGCGGTTAGCTCAGAATTGAGTTGTACTGCGGTCTACCAGTTGGTGTCAGAATAGGCATCATTACTTTTCTTTATGCTCATTTATGAACAAATCTGACCCTTCGGTCTGCCAGATGTTCAACAAGAATTTAGGGACTGATTGAATCTATAGCGATGAAAAATGTTACCCAGAAACACAATGTTTAAAGTGCTCTGGTTTCGGTAATACAGCGTAGCTATTTATAATGGGGGCAGGGAGGAGCGCTGCTTTGCCCTTGCTCCTCTCCTGATCAAGTATCTCTGTGCCTCGGATCTCTTGTCTGAAAAATGGGAATGATAACAGTACTGACCTTCTGAGGTTACTGTGAGGATTACTCAGGGGGAGGCACTGCGTATGCATTTGTTTTATTAATGCCTGGCCATAAAAAGCTGAGATGACCTAAGTTATCAAAGCAAATTGTTCTGGGATCTGTCATAGAATTAGATGGTTTATAATGTTTTCCAAAGTGGGGCTTGGGGACTACTGGTGGTACACGACATCATTTTAGGTAGCATGCAAACTTTTTTATGGTTTTAATTTTAATATTTATATATTGATTTTAATATAGAGAAAGCACATTGAACTCATGCTTTCACATATGTTAGTAACAGCTTCAGATGAGTCTCAAAGGCAGTAGTGTGCATATGAATAAGTATAGCTCATAATTGAATTTAAAGATAAAGATGAAGTAAATAATAGGATCAGTGGAGTACAGATATGGCAAAGACTGCAAAGTCCTGGGCTTTGAGGCTAAGAGGCAAGACTAGTTCTCAAATACCATCTTTTCTGCAACCAAGAATGTTTCCTGTTAACAACTGCATCACCTCTTCCTAATGTCAGCATTGGTTAAAGAGATGTGGCAGGGACCCTGGCAGCCAGTTCCACTCTGGGTACCAGGCTGGACCAAGATCTGACCAAAGTGGCAGCTCCAGGAAGCAGATTAGTCAGATGAAGCTCCCAGGAGATGCGCAGAGAGATGGAATTTGGATCAGTTCAAATCCCTCAAGACCTAGTCCTTTTATTGCCTTTGGTTTCCCTTCCTTCTTGGCCTGGTGTCCAAAGAACATTCTCCTCCTTCCCCTCCTCCCTGGGACTTTCTACCAAGACCACATCTTAGAACTGGCAGGATATCATTCAGCTCAAACCCTCCCTTTTTTTTTTTGTTTGTTTTTGTTTTTTTTGAGATGGAGTTTTGCTCTTGCTGCCCAGGCTAGAGTGCAAGAGTGTAATGTTGCGATCTTGGCTCACCACAACCTCCACCTCCCGGGTTCAAGCAATTCTCCTGCCTCAGCCTCCTGAGTAGCTGGGATTACAGGCATGTGCCACCACGCTGGCTAATTTTGTATTTTTAGTAGAGATGGGGTGTCTCCACGTTGGTCAGGCAGGTCTCAAACTCCAGACCTTGGGTGATCCGCTGCCTTGGCTTCCCAAAGTGCTAGGATTACAGGTGTGAGCCACCGCACCCAGCCTCAAACCCTTCTTCTTAATTAAGAAGGCACTATTAATACAATCTAAAGAGCTCCATCTTTCTTCCTCTGTGGCCCTCCTGCTCCTGACAGCAGCTCTTCCTTTCTGGCCCCAGCCTCCTGTGTCAAAATATCTAATGCATCTCACCAACCATGCCAATAGTGGAGGCCACTTCCCCCAATGCCAAGGGTCAGCCCGTTGTTGTTCCTGGCTCTTTGCACACTTGCACTGTTCTTTATCCCTCACAAAAAAACCAAGAGCTCAGTGGTGTTTTACAGCAGAGATTCAGGGTAAAAACCAAGCAATAGTCACGGAGCCACAGGAGGCTAACCAGGATTCTCACTCAGGTCCAACTAACTCCAAAGCTCAAGCTTTTCCCGGAAAACCAACTCTTAGACTGTCAACCATGGGTGAAAAGGCAAGTGTGGAAGAACTGCTCTCAGGGTTACTTCACCCTACTTGGAGGGGTGGGGTAAGGAGAGGGGGTGAACCCCCTTCCCGGAGCCAGGAGTCTGGTGTGGAAATAAGCACCTCTCTTTCCTCGCGTCTATCTTCCCAGGCCTCCTCTCCTCCCGGTTTATCAACCTGTGCAAAATCCCAGCACCCTGGACTGGCTCTCAAGCGCCTCTTCTCTGGTGGAAGATTAACAGGCCGCCAAAGCACCCCATTGCTCTGCTAGCATAAATTGCAAGAAAAACATTTAGAATATTGATTAAGTGCTCCGTGCTAGAAGATTGAAATTTACCTCCTGTATTTCCAGGATTAGCTGACATAATGGGGTCAGTCTGCTGGCACAAATGATTTACAGAACACCCATTGGCAGCTTTCCTTTTAAAACTCGACACTTAAATTTTCACTTGGTCACAGCCAGTGGAGTCCTGGGTATTTGGTAGGCTTGGATAATCGCCTTCCCGCTGCATCTAGACTTTGGAGGTTTGCCCCCACAAAGAACAGTTTCGAAATCATTTCTGGTCTGGTCTGGCCCCATCTGGAACAAATGGACTTTGGATCTGAGGAGGTACTGGGGCCATGGGGAAAGGGTGGAAGGGACCATCTAAATATAGATTATTTTCAATATTCGAATGCAGAAGATGTAGGAGTTTAACAGATTAGGTCTGCCCTCCATCCCTCCTGCCACTCTGCAAACATTAGGCTGCATCCTACAAGTACCTGTTTTCTAAGCTTGACATGACTCTGGGGAGAGAAGGAAATGTACTGAGGCTTTGCTGGGAGGCTGGGAAGGTGTGGACCTAGGCTGAAATCCAGTGAATGTGGCAGGTTCTCTGCTCCAGGCAGATGCCCACCCCAAGGCCTCTGCCCCCACCCCGCACAAAGAGGGGCCCACAGTGTCTCTACTGTGAACCCCTTAGGGCTAGCATGGTCTGATGGCCAGAGAAGACCAGGCAGCTGCTGGTGGAGTGGTGGGGGGACAGGACAGCCGCCCTCTGCATGGTTGATTTTAACAGGAAGCATGCTTTCGAAGATTATCCACATGGACCCTTCATCTCTTTCATGACTAGGCAAGCTGCTTTGTGGTTTCTTTCTAGAACGCTGTTTTAAAAGTCCCACCAGGATGAGATCTGTCACGCTGGTCCTCCATGTCTCACCCACAGATGTGTTTTATGTGACTCACAAAAGAAATCTCTAACTTTGAATGTGGCTTGTGCTGTTTACTGGAGCCCCTGCCAACTCCCCACAGCTATCCTCACCTACCCTGCTCACCCTGGGGCTGAGCGTGTGCCCCATGGTCTGTCACAGCATTTCCAGGGGACAAGGGGCTGAAGGGCGGCAGAGGCAGTGAAACCTTCTCAGAGGGCCTGAGTCCCAAGGCTGTAGCTCCCAATCCTTGTTACTCTATTTGACCACAGAAATCAGAGGTCGACAAACACCACGTTAAGACGTCTTCACTGTAAGCCACCAGAGTTAAGAAGTGTACAGTGATGCAAAATAGAGAATTTTTCTAACGTTCCAAAATATTTACTTTAAATAAGTAACACACACACAGTCCATTTGGTTTAAATATCCTGAGCTTTTTCCAGCTACCAGACCACTCCAGTGCACGGAAGATGAAGTAATTGATAGGATTATTAATGTTTCTTTGTTTTCCATATGACCATTTCGTACAAGTCGAAGGAATAGGCCAACAATAGCACAGCCTGTGCCATGCTTGTCACTAATATGACTGCCAATTAATCCTGACATGGGAGCTTGGCGGGTAACCCAAAACCCGGTATTTTATCACCTCAGGGGGTTAGCACTTGGACATTTCTGTAACATTTTATACTAATCAATCAACTTTCCTTTTTTAAAGCAAAGCCTTTCATAGGAACCATGGCTGCGTCCTATATTCACCACATCCATAGCCACCTAGTTCCCCAAACAGAACTGCGTTTGGTTTGTTGATAATTACACTTCGGAGCAGACTTTGGAAAATGTTTATTCGTGTTTCTTCCCTTCCAAGGGGGAAATCTATCTCAAATGTTAAGACCGAAACTCAAGTCCCCAAGAGTTTTCTCATATTATTGTATATTTTAAAATATTACAAGAGGGCGCTTCTCAAGGGAAGTGAACTTTAGAGCTGCCAAAGATAGTTGACTTTCTCTGAATCTGTTACCAATGGATCCCAAGCTGGTTAAAGTCAGTTCTATTCTGAGTCATGACACATGTGGCTGGGACAAACACCATTCTAAGATATTTCTAGGACCCTCTCCCTCCTCCCCGGCAAATGATAATTTATCTGGAGACAGCCATGCAGGCAGAGGAGGGTCAGATGGGGAGAATGAGTCTCCTGGGAGCCCTCCGTCCAGGCAAGAATCCTAAATCAGCTGGAGGGACCATGTTCTCGGGATGAAGGCCCTTCACTCACCACTCTCTCTTCCCCCCGATCCTCTAGCCTCAGATGATCCTTTCAACCATTCTTCATAGAGGTCACCCTAGAAAATCAGCAAGCTGCAAAATGTTACTGGCAAACTGTCAGTCCTTCCCCTATGTTGTCTCCTGGAATTGAGGCATGAAGAAAGAAACCCAGTCTGAAGTCGGAGCTTTGCCTCTGTCCCCCTTATTTGCATCAGTGAACCTCAGGAGGAACTAGGACATGCAGCTCTCTCAAAACCAGCTTCTCCTTTTTTATTCTTTCCTTCTTTCTCACTGTCTATTCTTCATCCAGAGAAAGAATCCCAGTTGTCCAAGGGTCATGGAACAAGACAAAAGTGCCCTGGCCTCAAAGTTAGAAATCTTAGTCTGCTAGAGAATTACTGTGTGATTCTGGATATGTCACAAGCCTCTCCCTGGCTCAGTTGCTCCATTTGTAAAAGGCAAGGATGTCTGCCACACCTGACTCATGGGACTGCTATGAGGAGTGCAGAGGGCAAAGCACACAGAAGGTTTTGAAAAATAAAATAAAGTACACACCTGTTAGTGTAACCTCCCACCAATGTTCCCTAGCACACACCCAATACCCTGCGCCCAAGGAAGCACAGCACCACCTTCCATCTGTTGTAAAGGAACCAAGTGGCCACTGACTTGGGATCAGACACCAAATTGCATGTGACATTCATAAAGCACCATTCTGGAACGTTTACTCTGCTCCATGTAATCCTCTCAACTCCAGCAGCTAAGCCATATATGCGCTTTGTGGATGAGGAAGCTGAGGCTTAGAGAGGTCAGCATGCTTGCAGAGGCCACCATACTGGTGAGGACAAGAGCAGGGTCTGAAATGGGCTTGGCTGCCTCCCCTCCCCTTATCCCTTATTCCCTGCCTCATTCGTGCAAAAAGGGGCTCATGCAGATTGTCATCTTAGGAGTCAAAGTAAGGTTCCATGGAACCCTAAGAGCTCCCTGGGAGTGAAATGCTGTTTAGCTCCAGGATATGTGGAGACTGCACATATCACAGGGAAGAGAGGTGTGGCTAGAGCCACCCTTTGTTCCTTGACAGCCCCACGCCTTCATGTCCCCCTCTGCCAAGGAGTTAAACAGCAGCCCAGAGATAAACGTCAAGCTTTACTTTTTGTTTTTTGTTTTGAGACAGAGTCTTGCTCTGTCACCCAGGCTAGAGTGCAGTGGCGCAATCACGGCTCACTGCAACCTCCGCCTCCAGGGTTCAAGGGATTCTCTTGCCTCAGCTTCCCAAGTAGCTGGGATTATAGGCGTGCACCACCACGCCCAGCTAATTTTTGTATTTTTAGTAGAGACAGGATTTTACCATGTTGGCCAGGCGGTCACAAACTCCTACATTTTATTTTTGTCCTTCTGTTTAGAAAGCAGAGTTCCTATCACTAACAGGAAAGGAAAGGCATGGTTTCCGGGGAATAGAGCTCCTGTGTTCCCTGATGTTGCCGGGACAACCCTGAGGCAGTACAGATCCTCCTTGCAGGGAAAGGTGTTTGGACAGATCTGTGTTGGTGGCAAAGCCTTGGCTGTCTATGTGGCCAAGCCACATACTGCACTGTACCAGGGGGAGCCCAAGTCAGAAGCTAGGATTTGGGCAGGGGGCGCAGGGAGGACAGGGGGCAGTGTGGAAGAGAACACCTCCTGTGGCTGACAGACCCCTCTCCTCTCATGGGGGAAACTCCAATTTCGTGGATTTTCCAATGATGACTATTCTGAGATGTCGCCTATTAACTTCCAAAAATGTTGACTAGTTGCATCTTGCCCAGTATTCTAAGTTTACTGACAAGGCAACTTTTGTTTTTGAATGCCCATCTCCACAAAGTTTCTAAAACAGAGAAGGGACTTAATAAACAGGCTGAACACTGAACGCTGCCTCTGCAGTCACCCTGAGACACGTGCAGAAAAGAAGCTGGTTTTGCTGCAGCCAGAACTTGCCTTTTCTTTCCGGAAACCACCACTGGCTTCCCGTGATCACCTTATGATAATAGGATCCTGCCCCTCACCTGACCACTTGTCTTTATTGACACCAGAATCTGAATGGGCACAAGAAGCTTGGAAGGCTGACCTAGGAGGAAGCAGGGTGCAGAGCACCGGCTGGAGATGGAACAGAGATCCTGTTCCCTGCCTGGCTCTAGGCCTGCTTTCAACTCGCTGGAGGACTCCGAACACATCATTTCCCTGCTCTGAAACTCAGGGCCTCGCTGCAGGATGGAGCAGTTCCATGCCACAGTATTTCCCAGAGCTCCTCCTGGCTCTGGCTTTCTCTGCACAGTGCTTTGGAGAGAGTAAATGCCCGGGAAATTCTTTAGAAGTATGAAGCACATCTGGTTGACCTTGGGCTGTGCCATTTCCTTATCAGCCTCTCCTTAGTGTTTTGTGTGTGTGTCTCTGAAGACTGTGTGTCTGGGGTGGAGAACTAGAAGGACAAAGGACAGAGACACAAGCTCAGATGAATGGCGTGGAGGACATCCAAGATGAAGAGGGGTCTCGAGATACCAAGCAAATCAAAACAGGTTTCTGAAACTTTCTAGGGAATGAAGTGGGTTGTGGGTCAAGCTGGTATTTGGCGAAAGAAGTCATCTTGTGAGAATTCTAGTGAGGCTGACCCTTGATGGGGGCCGGGGGCCTAGATGTGCTCCAGTGATAAGCATGAGGTGACAGCACAGTGCTTGGCACCTAGGCCACCAAACATCCCCTTCTCCAGCACAGCGGGAGGCAGAAGTCACCATGTGGTCACCATTACCCTCAAAATACAGGAAAAATCATGGAAAGAACGAGGCTCCTGGGTTCCCAGTGCTGACTCTGTGACCATTAGCTCTGCAGACTTGAGTAAGGGTGATCCTTCTCTGAGCCCCCGTGTCCTCAAACAAAGGAAGCTACAATACTATAGTGATAGCACCTCTCCTGCAGGCGTCAGGAGGATAACACCCAAAGGGGTAAAGAATGTGAGGGTACCGCTGGGCATGGTGGCACACGCCTGTAATCCCAGCACTTTGGGAGGCTGAGGCGGGCGGATCACAAGGTCAGGAGGTCGAGACCATCCTGGCTAACATGGTGAAACCCCGTCTCTACTAAAAAATACAAAAAATTAGCCCGGCGTGGTGGCGGGCACCTATAGTCCCAGCTACGCGGGAGGCTGAGGCAGGAGAATGGCGTGAACCCAGGAGGCAGAGCTTGCAGTGAGCCAAGATTGTGCCACTGCACTCCAGCCTGGGTGACACAGTGAGACTCTGTCTCAAAAAAAAAAAAAGAATGTGAAGGTACCCTGTGAACATACAAATAAGAAATGTCTTGCCAAATAGCTGAGTACTCATTATTATGATAAAAAGGCAAGATAAAGACTCTGCTTTTGACTGAAGACAGGAAATTGCCACTTCTATCTTGCTGTGGTTCTGCCCTCGCAGACCTGGATTAACCCCAAAGAATGTTCTTGACCGTTCTCACTGGACTGTATCCACATGCGGGGGTTTGCAGGGCAGCTTGTGCCTCCTCACGGCTCCTCCTACTGCCAAAGAGCACTTGCTTTTGCTTCTGAAGAACCAACCCATCAAGCAGTCTGCATGGGAATTAACCAGCACCACTGTCTCTGGTTTACCTTTAGAGACAGTTAAATACTCTGTGCCATGTGATGATGACAAAGTCAAGAGCTCCTTTCCTTTTATTATGCTGCTGCTTTGCAGAGAACACGGAATCAGCATAATAAATATGTAACCAAGCCAACTTGACAACCCCACGCACAAAAAACTTCAGAGATGCATCTCCCCAGAGCCCTCATTTTATAGGTAAAGAAAGTAGGGCCAGAAACAAGCCACACTCCCAAATAAATGACAGAGTCAGTTCCATAGTCTGACTTTCTCTGCACTATATGACACGTCACAATCTTCACTGGTTGTGTTTAAAATGCAGTTTTGAGACTCAAACCCGAGCAGCATTCGTCATCTATCTCTGCATACATTTCGGAAAATGAGTCTGCCCGTGTTTCCCCCACACACACCAGGAAGGGAGCCCCAAAAAGGAATCTGGACGCAGTTCTCACCTGTAAATTTGCACACGGTGGCAAAACATGAGCGGGAATTTCATTCTCAGACCCTGCTGGCCCCAGGGGCTTGTTCTTAACCCGGAGGGCAGTGGTGGTAGTGGCAGTGGTGGTCTGTACTGGGAGGGCTGGCTGCCACACGGTCACATCGGAGCCATTGCCAAAGGCTTGAATTGCATTTTCTGCAATAAAACAGGAGGAAATCCAATTTCAAAGTCAAGCAGCAAATGTAACAGACAGGATATACACAGCCAGAGAGGCACACTAGAAATTCTGATTATAGCATTGGACTTCTCTGAACACAACGCATCCATCCATTTGCCCTATACATGCTGAGAGTCAGGCTTTGGGGTCAGGTGCTCAAAAATCAATTCAGTCATTAAACCCTGAGCTGGACACTTAGCTATGCTCAGAATGCAACAAATATTTATTTTCTTCCTATTTATGTGCCAGGTGCTGAGCAAGATCCTTGCCCTGAAATATCCATCAGTCAAGCCCTTTGAAACCCAGCCTCAGTACTGTTCCTTGGGATCATAACTGTCCCATTTTCCCAGAAAATTCTTGTGCTCTGTCAATATTCTATATTAAAAGGAAACTAATTAGTGCTTTTTTTAAAAAGTCCTAATCATGAGACTGAGGCAATTCAATGGCATTCCCATTAATATGGCCAGCAAAATGGAACCAGTTTCTTAAAAAAAAAAAATCTACCCTATCTAGTGAAAATTTAAGTAAGATTATTTTTTCTCCTTCTGCTCCAGTCTTCCAAACAAAATCTGCATAATTAGGTAGGAGCAGCCCTGCTTAAATGAAAAGTTTAAAATGTAAAACTTCAAAAGCTTATTACAATTTCATAGGATTAGATTGTTTTTATGGCAAGAGTAAATTGGTTGTGTTGTTCCCCTCCCCAAAATGAATAAAAAACAGTTTCTAATCAGGTCTTCGGGGATTTGGCCTGGATTTAGGATTTTTTTTTTTTATTTCATATTCATTGTATAAAAAAACCGAACTCCTCCATTTGGGACCTGAATGTGCAAATTGTTAATATATGACTCTTAGTTGGCATTTTTCTATATTCAAGACAGAATAATTTAAGCCTAATCTTCCTCTTAGAAGTGACATTTTGTTCTAAAATTGTTATCCTTTAAGTTCAGTAAATTGGAAGCTTGTTTTCTGCACCTTTACATTTTGGGGGGCTGTAAGAAACAGCTTCAAATTAATATAAATGCTTTTTATGCTCCCAGCTATGTTCCATGGCTTAACTGGTGAGTGTGAGGCAGAGAAAGAGGCAAACAGGGACCAGTTCCCTTAAATGCCCAGAAGAACCACCACTGCTACCCTTGCTTTTGCTTAAAACATGTAGATTCAAGAGACTCACAGTTTCTTGCAACTACCTGTGCTTTTCCCAGTGTGTTTGCCTTGCCACAGCAGCGGTTCAGTTGTTCACTTGCTCATTCATTCATTCAAATGTTAATAGAATATCTACTAAGTGCCAAGCACTGAACTATGCATGGGGCACACAGTAGTGAACAACAACAGCAACAAAAGATAAAAGTCCACGCCCTCATGGAGGTCACATTCTGGTTGTGCAGGCAAATAAGTGAAATATATAATACATTAGGCAGTGAGAAATGCCTGGAGAAAATGAAGCAAGGGAGTGCCAGAGGCATTGAGCGGGGAGAGGGAGTTGGTACTTAGATAAACAGATCCAGGAAGGCCTCCTGCTGAAGGTGCCATCTGAATAA
The DNA here is from genome assembly GCF_006542625.1 of Nomascus leucogenys. Lineage (NCBI taxonomy): Eukaryota > Metazoa > Chordata > Mammalia > Primates > Hylobatidae > Nomascus > Nomascus leucogenys. The sequence goes on along the minus strand of NC_044383.1, from coordinate 17,466,527 downwards.
AGACCTGAGTGAAGGCTACTGATATCTAACCTCACCTCCATCCCATTTGTCTCTTCCCCCTGCATCTGTCATGCACATGGCTTAAAAACAACTGTTTCCTCCCCCAAACTAGAAATAAACAATTGGCTAGAGTTGTGTTCGTGATACGAGAATTTGGGAGAGGTTTGGCTTAATCTGAAGGGAGCAGAATTAAGTTTCTACATTTGGGCTGGAATCTATAAGTTGCGATTCCTTCTAGTTGCAAGAGATTGAACTGATGGCCCTGCGTCTTTGGGGCTCTGTGCCCCATCTAGTCACAGTGGAAATGGAATGACTGTGAAAAATTCTGGCTGGCTTTGGCCCCTGATGCAGGCAAAGTGCATTTATTTTTATTGAAAAGTCATTAGCAATGAGACACCAGACTATTCTCTCCTTCACCAAAAAGGTTATAAAGCAGGAACAACTTTAATTTCCCTGTGAGGGAGAAGTTTTCCAGCCAGTGTGAGCAAAATCTTTTCTTGCACTGACCTCCACTGTCATTGCTTTATCTTCGTTAAAACTTGCATTCTGCCAGAAGACTGCAGGATGTGAAAAAGAGGAAATATACATACATACATACATACATACACACACATATTTTCAGTCGAGACCAAATAAAAGGTCCAAGCTGTGATTCCTTGGTATGCCCCAATGTCGTAGTGAAGGTCTCCTTACTTGACACTACTTTTGTGGGTGTGAATTTCACTTAAGAATCCAAAAGCTTGTTTTATTTTTAAGAGGCCCAAAGCAATTGACTACAGCCACATTGTTTGAAGTGTCTAGTAAGCAAATGACTTCGACTTTTCCTATCAACAAAGTAAATGATGAGGAAGTTTTAGAGTAACACTCAAAAGCTTTTGTGTGTGTGTGTGCACAGTAAACTATTAGCTACCAACCAAGCATCATGGAGAAATTGTCACTTGAAGACAGGGCTCTGAGGGGTGGGTGGCTGAGCCTTGATTCCTAGAAACTTAGTCCACCCCTCCCACCAGGAAGTCGGACTGACCTGGTTCCTGAAGTTCAGGCCTATGTTCTCATCCAACAAGCTCTTCAACATCGGGGTGAACAAAGCTCTTAGGACACAGGGGGCCGCAAAACGATTCGCACTTTGGATCCTAACTCTGGCACGTGAGGCCTATGTGAATTACCAGGCTTTACTCACCTGTATGGCCGGATAAAACCACCTACGTCTATGAGGACTCTTGTGTAGATTACAATAAATGAGAATGTATATTTTACACTCGCTATACAGTGAATTTGAACACATGGAAGATAATCAGTAAATGGCGGCTGCCACAGAGTGGGTTGAAATTTTCAGGTGTCTCAGCTGGAGCGTCATCTAGGGTGTGCACATCTGGGTAGATATATATGAGTCCTGGCACTGTGCTTTGAGAGCTTGATGAATGCCCATTGTTCACATCCGTCCATTTCTGTCTATCCTTGTCCCTTTGGGAAACATGTTTCCAAACTGCCTAAAGGACACTGCAATAAGAACAGATTCTGCTTTCAAGCAGGAGCCCCCTCCTGCCTCCGCAGTGCTTATCTCGCCTCCAGAGATAACGGGCATCCCGAGCCTCCTGCCTGTATCGCCAGTTTATCCCACTCAAGAATTGTTGCTTCTCCTCTGAGCCAGCCCTGAGCATCCAAGGGGCTATTGATGTTAACATTCTAATTTTTCTCAGAGAGTCCTTGGAGGCCTATCCCCATCTAATTTGTCTGAGCTTCTCACATTGTATATTCCGCCCAGGTTTCAAGAACCTTTGGAACAGACTCTCCGCAGGCTGCCAAGATCAAAATTTGATCTGCGGGTAGAAGCGTTCTTTTCCCACATAATGTACCCTCAGTTATTTGAATCTCTTGCTCTCTCAGGCCTTTGGATTCACAGTCTTAGCAGCACCCAGTTCATCACTTGCTGGGTTCCCTGCTGCATTACATGGGGTGGCTCACAAAAGGAGTTGGATTTACTATCAGTGACTAAGCAGAAAGGAAGAAAGACAGACAGAGGGAGGAAGCAGGCGCAGGAAACAAGAGGTACAGGCACAAGGTACAAGAGGTACAGCTGGAGCTCAGAGAAGAAAATGCGTTTGCTCGTTTGTTTCTTATTTTTTACAAACTCACTAAGACACGTATTGTCCTTGAAGAAATTCAAAAATTTCAAGCACTCTTCTAGGTCGTTCCCACTGTTGCTGCAGTCACACCATGGGGCCACACTGAGGCTACTGGAGTCTATGTAGTTGGGGGTCATGACTGTGCCTAAAAGAATAAAAACAAGGCATTTTATTGTTGTACGATGATACTTTTCCATAGCCTAAAAAGAAACCAATATTCCTCTGATGGCGGATGCACCGTGGATAATTACAAACATTGTGTTTGCTGAGTGGGAAATTATGTTAAGCAGTGCATTTTCTCGGCAATTTATCTTGAGCACATAAAATAATTTACACATTTACTTTAAAAATTATAACAGAACTCCTTGAGCTGCACTTAGGGTATTCTTTCATGCACAAACGGTATGGATGTCGTGGAGTAGGAAAGAATTAACTTAGAGAACGCATGAGTTGCCAAATCCCTTGCATTTTCTTGAAAATGTCATTAATCTTCATTAATAGATAGAGCTGGGTTTACATATCTTAAACAATTTTGTTTAGGACTTTGAATCTACTTCCCCCAGAAGCAAATGGTTTCTTTAGAGTGACATAGGGAAGCTAGAAGCTTCCTAGCGGTTAGCCCGCACCCTGAATGTATACACATACATATGGGGTCTTCTCAACTGATCTAAATAAAGTCTTCCACGTTGTGAAAGAACTGGAAACAAACAATGGAAATTCTCTAAGCCAACGGCTCCTAGAGTATTGCCTGTGGACTCTCAATGGTGCTCAAAGAAATGCTGGGTGGTCCTTCCTGCCTACATCTTGTCGTGATATTTCTGATGAGTTCTAAACTGGCATAAACACACAAAGCATTTATACTTAATCCAAACCAAATGTCTTCTCCTGGGTGGCTGACACCAGGCAATGCCCGCTGATGACAAGAAGCCTTTTGTTTTTATATATTTTCTGGATGTAAGAAGTAATAGGTGGTCAGTAGTCCTCAGGGTGTATTTGGATCACAAACAGAAAAATAATTCTGTTCTAAACTTCTCTGAGTCAAGGGCATACTGTCTTTGCCCTATATTCTTTACTGACTTGAACTAAATAATATCGCATTATACCTTGGGATGAACATTTTAACCTACTGCATAGAGGGAACTCCTAACTTTGGTTGAGAAAGGAACAGGCACCCTAAACACTAGGGGAGGAGGTTAAGGCCATTGGATATGCCTGGTGCCACGGTGGGCCCCTGGCATAATATATGGAAGAAGTAGGAATAAGCCTTGTCCAGAAAGAAATTGGAGAGAGAGATCCAGACCCAACAGAGAAAGACATTTTGGTCTACGCAATGCATTGCTTCTGCCATTGGGCCCTTCATTCATTCATCATCCTTAGGTGTGTAAGGGTTTAAGGGTTTGCCAAGCCTAGGAATAACTTCAAGGAAATGCTGGCAGTACCTGGCCTTGGCCCCTCCTAAAGAGGTTAAGGAGCAAGTGCACCTGGGAAGGGCACTGACTGAAGTGTTAACAGGGACTACATCCATCGACATGGAGGAGCTTGGAAAAAAACTGCTTTTCTGTTTGTGAACCAAATACATTCTGTGGATTACTGACCACCTATTACATCTCACGTCCATAACATGTAGACATTGTTAGCAGATGCAGCTAGAGTTGAGTTGGAGATACTCAACATTTTCTTCTGTGAGCTTCTTTGTATTTTTAAAACACTTTTTACAATGAGAATGCCTTGACTACTTTTGTTGTTTCTGCAATTCCATAGTTGATACGTAATCCCTAGTAGAGATTAACTTACTCGGGAAAAGGAGAGAGTGAATGCAAGTTTGGAGTATTGGCTTAAGGAAGATACACTCATTGGCCCAATCAATAAAAATAGAAAATACTTGGGGATCCAGGGAAAGCTATTACCCACAGCAGGGCAGGTATCCTTCCAAAAAGTTGGGAGTAAAGAATGTACCAGGAACCTGTCCATCCCTGCATTAAGTACCGTTATTGATTTTCCCAAAGCTGCCTGCTGAAGATGCTCTGGTGACAAAGAATGTAGTCTGTGCTGTCATTCTCGGGGGGAGCTTCTTCCTAGTGGTGACGTGTGTGACCCTGACACAGACAGCCGGCAGGAACAAACACCCTGGCTGAGCCATCGTGCTTCTGACAATTGTGATTTTCCTCACCCTTCCACAGCCTTCACTGCGTGTTCCTTCTCAGATGCCAGTTGAGATGAGCCCTGCCACCAAGGCTTCTGCTGTCCCCGGTACCTGGGACACCTGCCTTTCCCCCTGACAGCCCCTGGTATCCAGGGGTCCAAGTTTACTTCCCTTCTGACTCTCACGGCGGTCATGTGTAATCACACTGCTCAGAATGCTGAGAACATGGTTCTTCTAAAGCCTTGGGTCTTGAAAGACAGAAAATACTGTTTCTGCCATGTCTGTTTTCAGGAAAAAAAAATTTAGCCTAAATCACCCTCTGCACACTGGGAGTTGAATTACCAAGAACATTAACAGCAAGCAGGGCCCCTGTATTTAGGGTTTTTATTTCAAAAGGACCATTTCTGGGAAACAGCCTTTTTGATTTCCCCAGCCTGAATGACTTCCCTTTCTCCAAAGTTCCCTAATTCAATTAACTTGGTTTGACTCGCTTTCTTCTTCCATAACCAAGCGTTTTTTCTCTCTGCTTTTGTTCTGCGTGGTCAGTTTCCCAACTGAGACGCCTCGCCCGTCTGCGCACTTGCAGCCTCCCCACTCCTTAATAATCGCCGCTTCCTGCCTCTGCCTTTCATGCATCCATTATCCCATTTTTTTCTTTTCTTCTACTTCTTTTTTTTTTTTTTTTTTTTTTTTTTTTTTTTTTTTTTTTTTTTTTACAGGCATGTCCTCAAGGATTTAACATCCAAACCCCAGCCCAGAGGTTACTGTGAGATTTTCACTTCTGCAGACATGCAGACATCAGCAAGGCGCAATGGAAAGAACGCAGGTATTTGCAAACCACACTCTTCTCCCATCCGGCTTCTCCCGGATCTTACCAATAAGCCCTGAATAGGCGAGGAGGCAGTCAGCGTAGTTTTCCTTTAGACAGCTGCTGACAGACCTTGACTCTGGCTGGCAGTTGGTAAAAAAATCCGCAAGGCGAGATCTACAATAGGAAAAAAGGGGTGGGGGGTGGAAATGTGCTTTAAAACATCCTAAGCCTCTGGACAGACATGTTTTCTTTATTCCTTTGTTGATATGCCTTTTTCTGCACACGCGCACACACACACACACACACACACACACACACAAATACGTAGAAAACGTGAGCTAAGAAACTGTTGGCATCCTTTCTCATTCAACCCCCTCATGTCTCTTTGCCCAGCCCTCGCCCACCTGTGTGTCTGTTTATTCAGAGAGAAGTCTTCAGGGCCTATAACTGGAGGAATCTAGAGGCTTTGAAGTTTCCATTCAATATTTATTTCTGACTAGACTTATTTGCATCTTTAGGAAATACGCCTCTCCACACACTCACCGGAGATCCACGCTGGGAAAATATTTACTTTATACAGAAACGTGTCCCTGGCATCAAAATAGGATCCTACAGCCCATCTGCTCCTATAATTCCTACTGGCTTTAAGAATGTGTGTTTCTGTCTTGTAAATCACCTCTCATCCACCAGCCCAGGGGTAGTGATTTATTCCAGCCGAGTGGCACTGAGGAGGAGCCTGCCTTTGGGGAACAGAAGGGGAAGGCAAGAGGGACAGAGAGGCTTGCTCTAGGCGGGTGGGCCTGTGGTCAGGCTGTGCCTGGAGAGGCTGCTGCAAGATGCGACAGCTGCCTGCAGGTTGGAATCTCTCCAGGGGCCGGCGCAGTCCACCCAGAAGCCCTGGGTGGCAGTGAAGATGCAGCAGCCCAGAAGGGGACAGAAGCCGCAGACACGCTGGTCTGGGGAGAAGAGGGCTCTTTGTGGCCAACTGGCTGTTTTTCCATCTGAAGAGGATATTGTTGGAGAAATCCTGAATGAGAGCTGGGCCACCTCTGAGGTCATCTCAGCAGACAACTGCTCTGTTTCTACGGAAGAACATAATGGACTTCACAAGAATTTAAATTATCTGGCAATTATGGGAGACAATGGGAGGCTGTCTCAGTTTTCTTCTGTCTTTAGCTCACCCCAGAATTGGCTGTCAACATACCCAGAGCTGTTTCACTTCTTTCCACCTAAGAGACTGTATTTTCTTGGCACACTTTATGATATAAACGAGCTTGGTTTGGTGGAACCAAGATGGGTAGGATGTGTGGGGATCACAAAGGTTTCTAAGGAAGCGCGTTATGCATCCCTTTCCTGCAATTTTAACTAGAAAGGGCATTCGAAGACCTGATGGAATTATCCGAGTCTGCAGTACACTGCAAAGGCATGTTCGTGTGGGGTTCTCTCCTTGAACCCTTGTAAACAAGACTTGCCCAAGCTTCCCTATCTGATTCCATCTTGTGTGCTCTCTATGTTCTGGGGGCCTGACTCCATTGCAGTGAATGCCCGGAGCAGATGCTGGAGATCTGCTTTATTTCCTTTGCACAGCACCTGACACTCCTCAGAGAGCTCCTGTATACGTCTCCCCAAACAGGACCATGTGCGGAAGCTAAGTGCTTTGGCAAAATCCTCCTAATGTGGCTGGGGTGTGCGCATGTGTACGCGCCTGAGTGGCAACCACGGTCCGTGCCTCGCTGGTGTTTCCCGACTTTAATTGAACACACTGAAAGATACAAAACCTGCCTATTTTCTGTAGCCTGGCTAAAGGGTTTATTTTTCAGAGGAAATCCCTAAAGATGGCTCGGGCTTACTCAACTGGCTCCAACGGCATCCAGCTTGGATTGAGTGTTAATTTCAAAAGAATTTTCCTGGTCATGAAAGTTAACGATCTAGTGACACTGGGTTTCTAAGTTTGCAAAGGCCAACTGTAAGTTCAGGCAGCTGGGGCTCCGGTTCTGCACACAACCTGGCTGCTGAACAGCTCTCTGACCTGGCAGCCCCACGCTCCCGGCCTGTCCCCCAGAGATAGACAAAAGGTCGCTCCCTCTCCACATCTCCCGTTTCTCACAGTCTCTCCAGCAGACTGTTAACTGAACAACACTGTGATGAGGATTACTGTCCTTCAGTGAGAGACTAATGCCACCAGACTCATTTTGCTTAACAACCTCGGAATTGACTCACAATTGGACTCTGGAATGAAAGGCTAATTGAGTCAGTCTGCTGCAGAAAGCATAGCCCCGATTGGGAGGATAAAACAAAATATACTGCTCTGAGCCGAACTCTGGACAGGCTGCTTTTTGAGACATCATCGGCACATATCCTGGCCCTATGACACACAGCCAGTGGATGGGAAGAGAGTTTCCATGTAAGGGTGAGCGCATGCGGCACTGTTAAAACACTAACATTTCCACGTTTTATCACATTTGACCACCTCTCCCTGGCAGCTATACTTGGAGACAGGATGCTCACATTATAGGATTCACATGTCACAGATGGAAACAATGAAGTAAGAAGTTTATACAGCGCTATGCTGGGGCCAGCTCATCCTGGTGAATTGGCACAATTTCAGGAATTTTTCAGGTTGGCTAATAACATTGCAGTGGTAGTTTGAAAGTGGTCATGGTGGGGGGATTTACACCACGGTAACCAGCAAACACTATAAATCAGAGCTTTGTGTTGTTCTTGAAGCACTGGTTGTTATATATTTACTGGCACGACTCTATTTAAGAACCAGTATGATGTTAGTAAATCCCACTGATAAAGCATGCATCATGTCTCCAGTTGAGTCCCAACCCTTCTGGGACAGGCTTCCTCTCCTATCCCCAGTCATTCTTATGCCAAGTGAAATGGGGCAATAGCAATTAACCTCCGATCTTCAGTACTTTCCAAAGAAAGAAAACAGCTCCACTCCCCCATCCCACTAAAACATCCTTCCTTCCCAACATCTCCTTCTCCTACCATCACAATCTTCTAACATCTCCTAAATTATGCATGCAAATGGTCACATGTATTGACACAACAGCTGGATTCCTGTCCATCCCACTGACTGATGTGTCAAGTGCCATGCTATAATGATGAAAAAGACCCTGTCCTTGAACTTATATAACCCGCAATCTAGGTGCCAAGAAAAACAAGTAAAAAGATTATTATAATACAGTGATTTGTTCTTGATAAAAGGTAAGAATGAATGGCCACTAACAAAAACAATACCTAGCATGAATGAAGTGTTCAGTACATGTTAGGTATATCTTTACAAACTTTTACTTTGTATGACAGCAAAATAATTGGTATTATTATTTTATTATCCTAATTCTATAGACAAGGAAACCAAGGCTTAGTGAGGTTAGACTAGAATAAAAGAGTGAGTAGCAGAATGAGGACTTAAAGTCATACATTCTGACTCTACCACTTAAGGTTTTACTATTACACAGCTGCAGAAGCTGGTTTCCAAGAGGCTGTGGTATTGGGACTGAGACTTAAAGGATGGGTAGAATTGGTTAGGTAAAGGTAGAGCAGGGTATTCCAGACAGAAGGAAGCAGCAAAGTATAAAGTAATCACACACAGTAAGACCTGCATAACAACTACGAAGTATTTGTACATGCCAGGTACTAATTTAATGACTTAACATGTATTCATACATTGGATTCTCACAACAGCCTTATTAGGTGATACGTCCATCAAGCCCATTTTACAGATGAGGAAACTGAGGCACAGAGCCTTTAAGCAACTCCCTCTAGGTTGCAGAGCTCTGTGATGGAGCTGGAACCTGACCACGTTCAATCTGATGCCAGAGCCGGAAGTCATTCTCAGCTGCTGCACTTAACAGGTGCATTGCCCAGAACATCACTGGTCACTCACTCAGGATGCCCAGGCCACAAGATCCAAATGGGTAGTGATGGGAAAAGATGCTGATGAGGTCTTGAAAGCCTCTGAATGATCCAAGGGTTTAGGTTTTTATCTTAAAAGCAGTGGAAGCCACTGAAGGATTTTAAACCAAGAAGTAACATGGTCAGATGTGCATATTGGGAAGACTCTTCCATCTCACCATTGTTCAGCAAAGATATGCTTCAGACCTACTCTGTGCCCTCACTGTTCCAGCAGCTATGGGAAGAGCAAGAAACTTGCCAGGAAGGGAAGGGATGGTTCCCTAGGATTCCGCAGCCATGAACCAGAGCAAAGAACCGAGGGCTGGAAGAGGAGAAAGAAAGGAGGATGCCCGGAAATGTGGGTATCAGTAGAATGAAAGTCAAAACTTTGGACTGGAGGAGTGAGAACAGAATCAAGACGAGGACAGCTCAGCAGACAGTGGGGCCCTGGTGGGAAAGATGGGGGAGGACAGGTTTACCAGGAAGATAATGAGGCTGGCAGTGGCTGTGTTGAGTTCATGATGCTGTGGACAGCCAAGATGCTGACATGTTGTTAGAGCTCTGGCTGCTGCTTCTGTCCAGTCACCAACTGCTGCCTGAGCACCTACTGTATGCACAGCTCCAGTGCCCCAGGACAGCTCCTTTTGCACACGCACTTCCCCCTGCCCACCCTGGGTTATGAATCACACTGTAATCAATGTCAATGGCTTCCCTGCCTGACAATGGCTGATGGGATACAAACAAGAAAGCTTGAATGTCCAGTATGGGATTAACAAAGAAACTCCTCAACTGGATTTCTTCTGGAGACATGAAATCTCCATGACGACAGCAACGATGAGCTCTGATTGTTTTTCTCTGAGAAAATGAAAAGGAAATGAATAGGTACTAATGTAGAAATGTATCGCTTTCAGTAAGAGAAAATCTCCCACCCTTAAAGAAGAGGAAAAGGCAGAGAAAATACCAAGATGGCCTTAGGAAATCTGCAGAAAGCATCATATTAAAGGAAGTACGCTGCTAACTGGAAATAGAAAAATTATAATAATAATAATAATAATAATATCTAGGAGAATTGCCTCAAACAGCAGATGGTCTTCTGACAGTGGGGAGAAAATTATTTACCTACTTTCTCTGCAACAGTTTTAGGAAAATAGTGTGATGGAAAACAGGTAAAAACATACCAGTAATGCCCAATTTAACTCATCCTGGATTACCATAATCCTTTAAATATTCTTCCAGAACAAATCCCATACTTGGACATAAGCCATGTGGTTGGTGGAATTGAGCCTTGGACTGAGAATTCTAAGATCTTGAATGGGATCCAGGCTCCAACTCATGAACCAAAGTTCCTGAGTGTGTTGCTTCATGTTTAAGCTCCTAGCTTTCCCTTCCACCTCAGAAATACAGACTATGGGATGCTCAAAGCAACGTAGAGGGGTGGAAAACCCACTTGTTTTCATAGCATTGTTATTCTTACCCATATTCCATCCTACTGTTATGATTTCAGCGTCAAGGGATTTGGTTTACTTCGAGTCTTGCGAACAAGATTTTTCTAGTGGATCCCTTGTCTCACATACAAGACAGCTGAGGGCCAAAGAGATTAAGCCTTGCTCAGAGTCACATGGCAGGTGGCCACAGACGGCATTCGCAGGAACAGGAACTGCCAACCGCCCGTAATGGCTCTGGAGGGTAGAAGTGTGGGGGCTGACTTTAATTTCTCTGGGATTTTATTACAGTCATCAAGTGTATACCTGCTTTCCCCTGCCACCATTGACTACATTGTTCTTCCTAATGTTCCACTGGCCTTAGAGACGTGACGGGTACTTTGAATGTATTGCAAGAGCACAGCAGGGCCAGAGAATGCAGGTGGGACAAGAGGGTGGTGAGTCTATCAGTGAATTAGGACCCCCTTTATAAAGGAGTCTGTTGTACCCCCACCAGGGACTGCACAGCACTGCAGGGCTTGACCACTATATTAGTCCATTTTTATGCTGCTGAGAAAGACATATCTGAGACTGGGTAATTTATAAAGAAAAACAGGTTTAATGCATTCACAGTTCCACATGCCTGGGGAGGTCTCACAATCATGGCAGAAGGTGAAAGACACATCTTACATGGTGGCAGGCAAGAGAAGAATGAGAACCAAGCAAAAGGGGTTTCCCCTTATAAAACCATCAGATCTCGTGAGACTTATTCATTACCATGAGAAGAGTATGGGGGAAACTGCCCCCATGATTCAATTATCTCTCACTGGGTCCTTCCCACAACACATGGGAATTATGGAAGCTACAGTTCGAGATGAGATTTGGATGGGGACACAGCCAGACCATATCGACCACTCAGGAGAAACCTAGAACTTTGGGACAGGATCCCCTTATCAGTCTACTTGTATAAGTCACTGGCGTTTTTCTCTAAACCCAACGTGGACATTAGAGCTTCAAAGTCTTGGCTTTCACTTCAAACCGTTTAGTTTCTGAAAGCTTTTTCAGTGGGTCAGTTAGAGGAAAGAAAGTATGATAGATAAGAAGGTGCACAGGCTTGGGAGTGACACAATCTTGTGTCTAATCCCAGCTCCACTTTTCACAGACTCTCACATCTTAGCAAATTATTCAACTTCTCCAAGTCTCAGTTTCCTTACCTGGAAAATGGCACCAGTGCTATGGTGCCATATCAGCTGCTATGTACAGTCACTTTAAATGTCTGCTGTGAGACTTAAATGACAATTATATAAAGCTCCTCACCCAGAACCCAGAATACACCAGTTGCCCCAAAAATTTTTACTTCTATCCCTTCTTATGTTCTCCCCAATTCCTGGTTCATTCTAGTGTTCAGCCTTTGCTGCAAAAACACACAACAAGCTCAATAAAGAGAAACATACACTGTGTCTTAGTCTATCTTTTGCTGGCCCTTATATTACATACTTTCAACAAGCTACATCTATGTAACTAAAGCCATCAACTTTGACCAAAACAAATTTGAGAAGTCCGAAGCGAGGAATCTGTGGTGTTACTTAAAGCCTCTCCATCACATGAACTCATAAAATAAAGGCACTTTAAGAAAAGCTACTTTTTCCCAAGGACTTAGAGCAAAAGGATGTATTTTTAAAAGGACTAAATATCAGTAAGTTTGTTAAAACTGCTAATACTTTTTGCAGAATAAAAACAATTAGAAAAACATGCTGCTAATATTAGACCAGGAATGAAAAGGCTAAAACACTGGAAAGGTAATTGTCTGGTATAGTGACACAAAACAGATTTTTCCTCTTTCTGTTTTTAGAAAATTACCTTAGCCCCTATTCTCCCGGAGTCTGCTGTAACACACATCTGGAAAGCATCCTTCAGGAAACCAGGGCCTGTATTAAATACATTTTGCAGGGGGTGTTATTTTGTGTTGCTATTGCTCTCTGTGCTGTGCATCTGGCTTCCTGGAGCAAAGGCCTAGTATTTGCCTAGGAGTAGGCTGCGGAGCTGGGGAGCTGAGGAGCTGAGCTGAGATTCTCTCCCCGCCTAGGACTGAGTGTGGAGACGCAAAGGCTCTGGGGAGGTCCACATGCCCCAGGTGCAGATGCGCAAAGCTCTGTGCATCTTGCGTTCACCAGCCCCTTAACACAGGTTCCCACTAGAAGTGGGATTATTAAAGCCTTGCCAACTGATATGCATATGGCAGTTTAGCAAGACTGTGGCCACATGTTGGTAAGAAACAGTACCATAGGGTCCAAGCAGCCTTCAATCAAGCCTTTCCTAATGCCTTTGTTTCCTGGGACAGGAAAGCCCCTGTGGCCAAGTACAGATCAATTCCTGCTCCCCTCAAATCCCTGCTCAGCCTCATCCTGATACGTGGGGCTTCCCTGATCACTGTTGCTTCTCTGGCTCCTTGGCCAGGCTCCTTGGCAGCTCTTGGCTGCAAGTGTTCTCCTTGCGGTTTGCCCAGCACATGGGCCATGGAGGCTGCTGTCACTGCACTCTGAGCCTGACTCACAGGGGCTTCATGGGCTGAGCTTCATGGGCTGAGAATGGCATTCCAGTGATGCAGATGGAATCCCCCATTGTTTCAGTCCCTGTGTCCTGCCTTGGGTATCTCTGCAGGTTGAGGGTTCAGCAAAAGCAGGCTGCAGGGCACAGAGGTGATGCTTCCTTAGCCTTTCTGATTGCATCAAACTGCAGTAGCCCCCTGAGGGAAGTCTAGGTTGGCATCTGATCAATTTTGGCATCCCTCCCGAAGCCACCTTGCATGAACATTGACAGCCATCAGTCAACATCGACAGAGCAGTTGACAGGGCTTGACAGGTACTCTCTACCTGGCAAATTTGAAAAGCAAGTCATGGTAGTTGGCAAGAAAATCCATTCCAACTTGGAAGGGGCTTTCAGCAGCCTCAGATCAGATGTCCCTGAACTGCCCTTTGGCCAGGAACCCACTGCCCTCCACCTATTTCTCCCAATGCGCAAACTGATGGTCATGGTACAAGAAAACTCTAAGTAGTAATGGGAGCACAGAAAGATCTCAAACAACCCTGTGCTGCATCACGAAGTCAAATAAAATTGTTTCATATTACCCATACTATGCTATGTCCATTCATGCAGAAAACCTAGCTTTAGCTTTGGTAGTACTTGTTTTCAAGGGAAGAAATTGAAGAAGACAAGAAATGGAAAGTTTTCTGGATGATGAAAGGATCATAAAGCTCTCAGATATTCAATGGGATAACTGCAGGTGACAAATATATTAAAACTCTTTAAGAGTAAACCTTATCCAATAAGCCTTTTATATTTCTGCAGGCAAACTTTAGAAATCAGTTTTGTGGCTTTTGGCCACAAGAAAAAAATGGAAATCTAGATGTTCAATGAATCTTTCACCAGCAGAACCACAGCTTAAAACTCTAGACCAACACAGTGTGAGCTTGCTTCATGCAGAATTCGGCAGCACCTCCACCTTCAGACGTAAATGCCCGAAGTTGCCTGGTATTTATTCTGGAACTCTAAGAGACTCCAGGTCAACTGCTCAGGAACCCTGGGCAGCAAAGGTCACCCACCTGGCTTCATTTAATTATTTACGCACACCCTATCTTCAGAAGGAATTTTGAAGTGCATTCAGATATAGCTGTGATGTGGCAGAATAAATATAAAAATCAGTGAGAGAATTGGGGTCCACAGAAAGGTAAGACAGAGGCAGTGGTTCAGCTAGTACAAAATGTACACATGCCCCTGGCTGGATGAAAACTACATATTTGGTTCAGAGATTTCCAGCAACCACTGGGAAGGGGGTTAAGATATTCACCACTAGTTCCACAACTAGCTCCTGATATCTCCCAAATTAAAAACAAGATAGATGCTCAGAAGAAAAACTGCTTGTGGCAGGCAGAATGCCTACCTTTGGGTAGGCTCTCAAAGGCATCTGGACCTGAATTCCCGAAACCTGAGACCATTACTGTTCATGGCAAAATGGACTTTGCAGATATAATTATGGTCATGGATCTTGAGGTAGGGAGAGTATCCCGGATTTTCCCGGTAGGACCAGTAGAATCACAAGAGTCTTTAAAAGTAGAAGAGGGAGGCAGGTGAGGGTGTCATCGTGATGTCATGTGAGACTCCACTGGCCATTGCTGGTTCTGAAAATGGAGGAAGGGACCACGAGCCTGTGTGGGGAAAGGCAAAGAAATGGATTCTCCCCTGCAGCCTCCAGAAAGAACTCAGCCCTGCTGACACCTTGATTTCAGCCCCGTGAGACCCGAGTCAGACTTCTGACCCTATAGATCAGTAAGAGAATAAATGTGTGTTGTTTGAAGTTTGTGGTAATTTGTTAACAGCACCAATAGAAAACTAAAAGACTACTAAAAAGCAGTAAACAGTAGGGGGTTTTCATGCAGAACTTGAAGATATACTAGGACTTAAATTTCAGTTCAATCGCTTATTAGCCATGACATTCTGGGCAAGTATCTTAGCTTCTCTGAAGCCTAGTGATATAGTTTGGATGTGTGTCCCCACCCAGATCTCATGCTGAAACGTGATTCCCAGTGTTGGAGGTGGGGCCTGGTGGGAGGTGATTGGATCCTGGGGGTGGACTTCTCATGAATGGTTTAGCACCATCCTCTTGAGTAGCGAGTAGGTTCTTGTGAGATCTGATCCTTTACAAGTGTGTGGCACCTCCCTCCACTTTCTCTTGCTTCTGCTCTGATCATGTGACATGTCTGCATGAGGAATACTTTTGGACTCTCAAAGGAATTATCTCATTCCTGTCTTCCGTCTTTCACCACTTGATATAGTTTGGACATCCCCTCCAAATCTCATGTTGAGATGGAACTCCCAATGTTGGAGGTGGGGCCTGGTGGGAGGTGTCTGGGACACATGGACAGATCCCTCATGGCTTGGTGCTGTCCTTGTGATAGTGCTCTTGGGAGGTCAGTTATTGAAAAGTGTGTGGCACCTCTTCCTCCACTCTCTCTTGCTCTGGCTCTTGCCATGTGAGACGCTGGCACTCCCTGTGCCTACTGCCATGATTATAAGGTTCCGGAGGCCTCTGCAGAAGCTGAGCAAATGCCAGCACCATGCTTCCTGTACAGCCTGTAGAACCACGAGCCAATTAAACCCCTTTTCTTTATAAATTACCCAGCCTCTGGTTATCTCTTTATAGCAATGCAAGAATGGCCTAACACACCTAATATACTCAGGCTAAATGATAATAAGTCCCTCAAAATGTTCCTGGTAGGGTTAAGTGTACCTGGCACCTTGGCACCTGTTGACATCTATTCCTGATTCCTAGATGAACAGTACCTCATCACAGCTGGTGCCTTCTCTTCTTCTCTGGATCAGCCCAGGGGGTCCACACTTGACCCTGAGACCTTATGAAATCCTAGGGAGAGATGACCATGCTGGATGAATTCCCTTAGAATTCATCAAATAACTTGACATATGAAACGCTTTGTCCTAAGGACATCAATCCACTTTTTTAAGGTCTGCATGTGTTCAGGAAAGTCATGATGAAGATCAGCTTTATTCCCACCATTAAGACCAAACAGAGATTTCTCCTGTGAGTCTTCAAACATCCTCAAGTAGTGCAAAGTGTTTTATAGATCAATGAAATCATACTCCCTAAACAGATCTAAGCAATTCTACAGGCCACTACCTGTGGACCCTCTAACCGGTCTGGCAATTGAAGCATCAAGCCTGTGTTCATTTAAGAAGGTGCTGTCTGTACCCTCAGAAGGAAGTGTTGAGGTAGGCATCGTAGCATCTTGATGTTTATAGTCAGATGAACTGAACTCTAATGAGCGAAGGAAAAAACACAGGTAAATTATAGAAATTATCCCTAATGCTACCTGGTCTTCTTCAGTCAAACTTTGCTTCTTTGGAGGTTCCCAGAATATGCAAAATTAAAATGGCATGGGTTCTCTTGACTTTAATAATTTGAGAAACCCCCCACTTTCTCCAGTCCCCAAAAGACAAGAGCTAAATATCCCAAGTTCTGCCCCGCGGAATATTAATTTACCTTCCACTCATTAAAGGAGCCTAGTTTCTCAGATCCCTGGGAGGGGGTGGGGAAGGGGGAGGCGAATGGATTTCTGAATGGCTAACAACCTACACTTCCACAAGTTCGCTTTAAACAGAAACACATGAAAATGAGATGCCCTATTAATCTTTAATAGGCTTGCAGACTTCCTAAGGAAAATTATATTCAATAGTAAATATATACTAGGTCATTTTTCTTTCAGGCAAGTTGTTTTAAGGTCAACAGAGACTTTGAGCTTAGCAAACAACTAGTTCCTAATATCTTCCTTCCTAGATAGGGCACTGAGAATATCACTATTGCTCAGGAGACAGGGAATTGTGGCATTAGACGTCAAATGAATAAATCACTCCATTGTCACCAGATGACAATTTCCCCTTTTGGGGAAATTCCGTAACTCCTATTAGTAACCCATTCTCACACTTAGCATCCTCTTGTCAACAGCACCTCAGCCCCAACCCCATTTTCTACATTTTACCTAAAGCTCTTGGTGCTGCTTTGAACATTTCTCCTTATTTCTTTAGGGCAAAGAAGCTGATTTCCAGGGTCCACGTAAGTCATTTTCTAATAAACTGGCCCCTCCACATCTCCTCCCAGCCGAGTGATCCCAAGGCTTATTTTGACCCATTCACAGTGATCTCAAAGGTCGCCCAGAGCCCTCCCACCAAGTCCCCTTACTGACTCTGCGCCCTGAGCAGGGTGCCAGCCTCAGCCTTGCTGCCCACACCTCATCTCCGTCACTTTCTATTCTGTATCTTCACATTGCTGATGGTCTTGCCTACACCAGGCAGAGAAGGAGAGCACCTAGAATTATGCCTCACACAGAGCAGATATTCTTTAAATAACTGTTGAATGAATGAGTTAATGAATGAACGAATCTGACTGCCATAGAGTGAGGCTTCAATCACCTACAGATCAACAATCATCATGGACACTTGGTGCTGAAGGTTCAGCAACATTAACAGGTGCAGATGAGGAGCAACAGCAGCCCAACTCGAAACGCTCCAACTACATTGACATAGAACCTGTCACTGTGCCCAGTGCTTTAAAACCTGTGTCATTTTTGTGCAGTAACCATACTAGCCAGGTTTGCCTTATTTTACAGTTGAGGACACGAGGTCCCAGAGAGGTCCACGACCAGACCAAAGTCATGGAGCAGGCAAGAGTCAGAGCCAGGTTTTGGAAAGAAGCCCAGCTTCTTGAGCTCATACGCACCCGCACAGCACTGAGAAAGAATTAATGTTCCCTCTTTTCAGTTTAGTTCTTGGACTTTGGCTGCCATTTTAATGTGAATTGTGTGCTGCAGAAGCCCAAATCTGATTTAGGTGGATATGTGATCTTTACTAGCCCCAATAAAAGAATGACAGAATTAGTGGGCATTCTTTTTGGTTAATAGCGCTTGTAGTTTAAAAACATAAAAAATATCTGTTGTTACTGTTCAATAGGGCTCAAATGCAGTCCTGCGACACAGCTAGGAGGGGAAATCACCTGGGCCTAGGCCTTGCCTCTCTGGGTACCCCTTCCCCGGGCTGTGTTCCCCCAGAGGGCACCCAGAAGTCAAGAAGTGAGGACACAAAAGTCTTCCCCATGCACTGAGAAGTAGGGCTCCCCGGGCCCACGGGGAGAAACCCACATCTCCGAGCAGCCTTCCTTCACTGCAGGGACCACTCCTGAGGCTGGAGACAGAGTGACCCAGTAGGGGCTGGCCTGGCCGGGACCACCATCGTGGGGACCTGCCCTGGAAGAGCAGACACACGTGCGGAACCTTCCCAGAGCTGGTGGGCACGAGCGCCAACGTCAGGCCAAATCTCAACTGCCCTGCAGGGGTGCCTGGTCTCTCTGCATCTCAGTCTCCCCCCCGTATAAAACACAGACACTACCAGTAGCTCTTCCAAGGGCAGGGGTGAGGATTAGAGCCTGTATCCCAGTGTCTGGCACAGAGTTCAGTGCTCAGTGAAGTGCTAGCTGTGAACATTGCTGTTACCACACTCAAGGTGCTCCCTATGCCTGCTGCCTCTCTCCAACCACAGCCCCGAGAGGCAAGGATGCAGCAGGTGTTGCCTCCTTCCCAAGAGGGGTCAAGTGCAGAGGAATCAGGCAGACTTTGGAATCCTCAGCCTGGGAAGCTGACCTGGCAGGGGGATGAGACTTCAGCTAAGTTCTGGATGCAACTGAGGTCAGTACCCTCTGCTGCCCATCATGACAAGGGATTTCAATGAGCATTAAACTCTGCGCCAGGCACTGGGCTACGGGCTTTAATCCTCACCACTGCCTGTGGAGGAGGTGCTGGTAGTGTGTGTTTTATATGCAGGGAGACTGAGATGCAAAGAGAAGAAACACGCCTGCAGGGCAGCTGGGGTTTAGTCTGACATCAGGGTTCCTGCCCACCAGTAGGAGAAGACACTCTCCTTCATGGGTTGGTAATAAAATCCCATGCACAGGCAGCATTTGGTGGCATCTCTTGTACACCAGAACACACCCCTTACGGCTTTC
This sequence comes from Nomascus leucogenys, assembly GCF_006542625.1. Taxonomy (NCBI): domain Eukaryota; kingdom Metazoa; phylum Chordata; class Mammalia; order Primates; family Hylobatidae; genus Nomascus; species Nomascus leucogenys. The sequence goes on along the minus strand of NC_044383.1, from coordinate 17,447,554 downwards.
TCTAAGCCTGGGAATACTGGGGAGCCACCTAGAGGGAGTCCTCAGCCCAAGGCTTCCAGGATGGACTCATAAAATACCTCAGGCATGCAGGAACTCAGGACAGAGATTGTTCATCTTCAGCTTTGTGGCCTGGCACCTAGCAAGTGCCTGGCCCAGGGTTCGAAAGGCAACAAACCGTTCAATTACCATGATCACTAAGCACCCACAATGTAGGCTGCTGTGTAAAAGGTGGTGGCCATGGTGGGACAGGAACAAAGAAGGAGGAGGTGCAGTCCCTTTAGGATATGGAATCCAACCTCCTACCACCTGCATCCACCACCTGCCCTTGCCTATGACCCATCTGTGGACTGAGGGGTGAGATGTACCCTGGACTTGTACAGGCAAGGGTTCATAGCAACCTTGGTTCATAGAATCACAGCACTTTTGCATCTTGAACACACGTGTGTTTGCTTGAGTCATCTGCATCCTAGCTCCACTGCAGGTACTGAGGATAGACCCTGTCCATCCCACGTTCCCTCCTGATAACCAAGGGTGGTTCTACATGCAAAAAGTGACAAGAAGAGTGGAACAAACATGGCAGCTTCCGTATTCAAACAGCCCAGGCCAAAGACTGCTCCAAAGGCCATTTTAGAAGGAAGATTTAATTACCTTAAAACCCTCTGTTTTGCTTTGCATTTTCAGGTATAACCCAGTCAAACGGATTCCAATCCGAGGCCAAGGTCAGCCTAGAGACAACCGACTGTCTACTTCTTCATGTGCAGTGAGGGCAAGGTCCCAACTGCAGTGGGGCCAGCCCAGGCAGTGACTAAATAGAGATACCATCAGCTTGTCTCAGCATCCTTTGTGTCTGAAGAACTATCAGCAGGCAATAGAGCCCTTCCAGTGGTCCCCACAGCCTTCCAAATGGAGCCCAACCTTAATGCAGCATGGAAGCTTTCCACGTGTCGTCCCTGCCCGCAGCTCTGACTTCCTGGGCTGCGATGCACCCTCTGTGTCCCATACCCGACCTGGGCTGCCAGCCCACACCCAGCCACAGCAGGGGCTCCCTCTCCTGTGTCCTCTCCTAAGCCTACTCCCATCTGGTGCCTCCTCCTCATTTTCAGCTTTGCAGACCCAGTTGAGAGCAGGGTGAAGCCATCAGCCTAAATCACCCAGCCAACATTCTCTAAGGCAGCAGGGAATGGTGAACCCAGACCAGCAGCAGCAGCTCTGGGAATGCTTTAGAAATGCAAATTCTCAGGCCTCACCCTAGACCTCTTGAATAGAAAATAAATCCCAACACAGGCAAAAGCTGGAGATCCACGGCCCCAGAGCAAAGGTGCCTCTGAGAAGTCCCTGAGCCCACCCTTCCCCACGAGGCCGGGCTGGCACAGCACTGGTGACTGTCCATGCATGTGCACTCTGTGGGCACAGGCGCCTCCCTCATCTCTGGCCCTCGGGGCCCTACAGGGCACCTGGAAGTCTGGTCCTACTGAACCAGTGCACAAACCAATCTCCAGCAATGACAAAATACCAGCCGGTCCAATAGGAAAAAAGCAAATGTTCTCAAGCCATAATACTGTATTTGTAGCTAAACATGTTTCAGCTTGAATTTTTGAGTGTGAAAGAGCTGTTTCCCCATTCGATTTTGCCTTATTTCCACTGAAAGGTTTCTTGGGACAGTGTCAAGCTCCTTTGTTGGAGTGAACATTCTTGGAGAGGTGGCATTCCCTCTCCAAGCTGTTAGATGAAGCCAGCTAACTCTCCAACAGGAATTCCGACTGCTGGGTGCTTCCCGGCACCTGAAACTTCCAGCTTGCCGGCTTTTCCGATTCTAAGGGTTAGCCCAGGGACACTGTCATTGTCATCATTTAGTTCTCTCTGTGGCAAATTATTATGTATCAGAAAGAGCAGACGGGGGCTGCCCCTGAGATGACCCACATCAAGGCACCAGCCAGCATTCTAAGCACCAGAGGTTGACCTGTGACACTCTCCCCAAGCCCCTACTTGGTAAGAGCAAAGCTCCACTGAACCCTTCTGGACACAAAGGGTTTTTACACAGCAGCCCAGAGTTCTGCCTGACTGAGCTGAATATGACGGTGAAATCCTTTGGCATGCTAGTAAAGAGAGGAACCATCTACAAAGGAGCTGTCAGGAGGGCATCTCTCAGAGCAAGAAACCAAGCTGGGCTCAGTGCTCCAGCCTGCCAAGCAGCCCCCGAGCAACAGCACAGCTGACGGTAGATGCTCCAAGGTTCTCTAATTACTCAACCCATTTCCACCTGGAGGGGCTCCAGCGCTTGGCTGGGGCAGACATCCCACAGCCTCAGCATCCTGACCCACCATGGCTAAACGAGCTGGGTGCAAGGCAGGCGCACACCCCAGACTGTCTTGGTTCAAGGAGACCTCAGGAGCACTGGTGCACACACAAGTCTTCCGGCCCAAGATTACTCTGGTCCATCTAGCACAGCAGTTCTCAAAGCAAGGTCTAGGGATCCTGGCAGTCTCAGGGAACCTCGTAGGGGGTCAGTGAGACCAAAACTATTTTCCTAGTCATACTAAGACCTTAATGACCTTTCTCTCTCTCTCTCTCTCTCTCTTGCAGCCACCTTCCAGCCAGATGCTAAATTTGTAAAAATGTAAAAACAATGCCACATTTCTCCCCAATTTTTTGTTTTGGAAAATATAGTGATTGTTAATAAAAGTATGTTCTGTTATTTATGGTAACATGTAATGAGCTGCTTGATGTTATTTTTAAATGAATAAATATGTAAACCTCTTTTCACCTGAAATCCAGTGTGGTATGTACCTATAGATTTAGCCCCCATAAACGAAAGCCCGTTGAGATCCTCAGTAATTTTCTAAGAGTGTAAAGGAGTCCAGAAACCAAAAAGTTTGAAACCCACTGTTTTAATGATAAATGAACTATGTTTGCCAAGGAGCACTTAAGCCCTATCTTGACAAGATCCAAAGGTCCCTTATTTAAAAATTTTTGTTTGAAAATAAATAAGAAGTAAAAAGTAAGTCACCCCCGGTATCCAATCCCACTCTCCCTGGGTGTCTCTGGACGTTCTGTGGGTGGTTTACAAGACAGGCACATTGTGTACAGAAATGGGCAGTGAGACATTCGGCAACATGAGCTCCGCAGTCCCACAGACCCTCTGGGTTCCTTGACTGTGGAGTGGGACAGCAGAGAGGGGCTGCGCCTGCTGCATAGTTAATTGCCTTTGGTTCCAGCGGCACCACTTGGGTGATGTGGAAGTTGTTCAAGATCTCACCTCCTCATCCAGTGACAGGGAGGATGACGACAGCTCCCACTTCCAAGGTTGCTGCAAAGAGCTCAGCCCAGGGCCTGGCAAAAGTAAATGTCAAGTACGTGTTGCTCGCCTTGTCGTCACCCGCACCACCATCGCCGCCATCCACTCATTCCTACAACCACGTCCCCGGCTCTGCGCATTCTGAGCTCGTGAGTCCTATATGACAAGCCACTCTGCCCCCGGTTGTGGCTTTGCTTCCTAAGGGGAAGATGGGGTGATTCACAACATGGAAACATCCAGAGGGAGGGGGCTACGGATTCGGTCACACTGAGTCAGTGGCTGCCCTTTGCTGGATCCCTCACATCACTGACTCAGACACAAGCACCTCTGAGAGCCCCTGATTCACAGTTACTCCAGGTCCCAGAAGAAGCACGTGGCCAAGAGGCTGCCAGAGGGCTCCCACTGCCTATTCAGTCCAGACAATAGTGAATCTCCCCACTCTGTGCCCAGCAGTGTCGGGGCCAGCTCTGCTCACATCTTACTGTGTATCTTTGTGTGCCAATAATTGTATATTCTGGACAGAAATGTTGAGATGACACATGCTCCAAACACCTCTAGACTCTGTCTGCCTCCGCCTCCACCCCTCTGTTTTCCCTAATGGTACAAAGGCTGAAAGAGGATGATTATCAAGCTTAGCCATGTGGCATTTCCACATGACGTTTAGTGCTGTGGGTGCAGAGAAGTGTAGAGTAATGGGAATCTGCCCCCTCATAAATCCTACTTTAATTTTTATTATTTTTTTTTTAGAGACAGGGTCTTGCTGTGTAGTCCAGGCTGGACTTGAACTCCTGGACACAAGTGATCCTCCCACCTCAGCCTCCTGAGCAGCTGAGACTACAGGCACACACCACCACACCAGCTCACAAATTCTACTTCAAAGATCTCTGTCTGTTCTGGGGGGTACCACATTTAGAATCTTAAGCTTTGTTCTCCCTGATAAAAACTGGTTGGAAAAGTGAAAGAGAAAGGAGGAAATATTTATTGAGAGTTTTCTGGGTGAGATGGCAGGCACATGCTGATGTACTTGCACAAAAATATCTCATGTAGTCCTCACTGCAGCCCTGTGAAGATGGAATCATTATCTCCATTTATGGATGGGAAACTGAGGCCTCCAGCGGCTGGTGTCATAGAACTAACGAAACCATAAAGCAAGCCCAGGTCCACCTAACTTGCAAACACTTACACTGACAACTACTGGGGAAGGGAAAAAAATCCCAAGACCCCAGCATGGTGTGGTACTTTTTCACATTGATGATTCTTTTAAATTCTTGTTTTTCTTGGATGCAAAATTTTCTGCATAATTAATTGCCTTTGGAAATGACGAGCAATTTCCCATTCACTGAGTTGGAAATGCCATGTAGAAATGTAAATGCCAGTGTGACTGCAGGATCCTCACTTGGGGTAATGCCTAGGATGGGTGTGGGGGAGTCTGGAGTCTCCCTGGGTGGAGCAGGACTCTAAGCCTGGCTGTGAGACCCAGGCCCACACTGGTCTGGGAGATGGGGAGGCCGAGGGAAGAGGTGACTGCCAGAGAACTCTCCTAGCAGCATGGATGAGGGTCCTGGCAGGTTCCCAGAGTCAGGTTCCTGGGGTGAGATGAGCCAATGCACGGGAGGAGGTGCTCTGATGTCGCACTGCCCTGCCCAGCCCAGCCCAGCCCAGCCCTGTCCTCCATGGAGCCCTCCTTAAGTCACTGAATGCTAATTAAACACAGGACATGCTCCTCTCCTTAAATACAGCCAGCCTGTAACTAAGGGGGCAGATTTCCCCACGCAAAGATGAGATTGCTCTGGGTCACAGGCTATTGATGTCTTCCTTCTCCCCATTCTTTTGTACCCCACTTGTTGCTCCGTGGATGAAACACCTTTGAAAACAGAGTTGTAGGAAATGGAAACACCCCATTCCCTGGGAATTAGAAAGAAAATGATCATGAAATTTATCTGGTTGGGTTAGGTCGGGCCTGGGCTTGAGGGGCCTGCAGCTGGTGTAGTATGCCTGTGAACTTCATGAGTGCTAGCAGGAGGTGGCTGGTGGACAGAGCAGAAGGGTCCTCTTTGAAGAGAGACAAGCTGCACAGAGCAGTAGAGGGGATCAGCTGAGGTCTCCCTCAGCCACCTGCAGTTGAACAAGGTGGTCTGAAGTCCAGAGACCCACAGACCCCCTTTGAGTACCCCTGCCCACCTCCTCTTCTTCACGTCTGGTAAAGATCCAGAGGTCTTGCGTCCATCACACCTTTCACCAGCACTGTATTCTCTCTCTCTCTCTTTTCTCTTTTTTGAGATAGAGTTTCACGCTTGTTGCCCAGGCTGGAGGGCAATGGTGCAATCTCGGCTCACTGCAGCCTCCGCCTCCCAGGTTCAAGCGATTCTCCTACCTCAGCCTCTGGAGTAGTTGGGATTACAGGCACAGCACTGTACTCTCAAGATGCAATCCACAAATGGAGGGCTTCCTGATCATTGACAAAATGGCCACAAGCCAGGGAGAAGGCAGGAAGGTGAAACACCTGGATGACCCCAAACTGGTGACACTGCGGATTATTTAGAGCTGGTTGTTGCTCTGTGACAACAAAGAATTCATCTGCTCTGTGAGACACAGCCAGATCCCTGATGTCCACTGCCTTCAGGTAGGTGAGGGTTGAGGACACTGACTGCCAGTGATAGTTCAGCAGGGAGTTAAGGAATCCGAATCAGGTGAGTGTGCATGCCTGAGAGGGGATGCACCACCCACACATGCAGGACCCTCACTGTCCACCAGATTGTGCCCAATAAATATGCCTGGACTAAATAATTGAGCTAATAATATTAATAGTAAAGCCAGCGTGGCCTGGAAGGGTATTTTTTTCCTATTTGTAGAAACTACTTTTTGAAGTCAGTAAGCTGTCACAGAGAAACCACTCTATAATAAGCAATGAGTGTTCAAAAGGAAATTAGATAAAGAACTTAATGAGCTTGTATTACCTGAGTAGCTTTTGTTTTATTTTTTTAAATGATGCTAAGAGGCTCTTATGGACATGATGTTCTACCTCTCTTTAAAAACTGTCTTTAACGCTGGTGCTGTCTTAGTTACTGAGCCATAAAGAGTGTCTGGATTCAGAGGCTGGCCAGAATTATCATTCTGGCTGTCTGGAACTAAAGGTAGTAAAGGCTGAACAGTGTAAGAACATTGTGTTCCTATCATGAAAGACAGTCATCTGGAAATAGTGACAGAAACCAGGTTTCGGAGTTAGGAAGACTGAGCTGATTCCTACGTCCTCTGTGTGGGAGCAGGGTGACCCTTGGGCTGGCCACTCCACTGATCATCCCCTTGTAGGGTGGTTGGCCTGATGAGAGATCAGGTTTGTGTGGGTGTACCTCAGTGCTGATCATCAGCACCCAGTGAATGCGTTGTTGTTGTTGTTTTTTATTATTATTATTATTATTATTATACTTTAGGTTTTAGGGTACATGTGCACAATGTGCAGGTTTGTTACATATGTATCCATGTGCCATGTTATTTTACTTCCTATGCCTTCCTCAAACCCACAGCCCTGGGCCTTTGTCTTGTGACTCTCTTCCATGCCAGTCATTGGCCAGTCCGGCTCAGATGGCAGCTTCTCCAGGAAGCCTTGCTAACAGCCACGCTAAGCTGGCTGTTCTCACCTCCCACAGCACTTTGTCCCTTCCTGCCAGAGACCGCCACACCATGCTGTCGTGACTGTGTGTGTGCTTGCCTTCCTCTCTGCACTGTAGGTGAAATATCAGGTTGTTATTCCTGGCACAATAAGTGCAGGCCAGATGGATGGATGGATGGATGGGTGGATGGATAGGTGGATGGGTGGATGGGTGGATGGATGGATGGATGGATGGATGGATGGATAGATGGTGGATGGATAAATGGATGAGTGGATGGATGAATGGATGAATGGATGGATAGATGGTGGGATGGTGGGATGGGGGGATGGAAGTAAGGATAGATTGATGGAGAGAGGAACATAGGTATGAATAGATGGATGATGGATGGACAGATGGATGAATGGAAAACTGAATGGATAAATGGAAGGAGAGAGAAATGGGCGGAGAAACAGATGGAAGGATATACTTCCTATGTACTAAATTGTGTCCCTCTGAGTTCTCCTCTAGTCTCTGAGTGATTGACACCAATGACCATCTCCCTTTTCTTCTTAAGACTCTGTTCCCCTTTGGCTTTTCAAGGCCCTTTCCTCAGTTCTCCAACTCTCCAACTTCTAAGTCCTCTTCAGACACCTCCACCACACACCTGGTGCTCCCAAGATTCAGCCACTGGCCCATTTCTCTTCTCACCCACTTTCTCTAGAAAACAAATCTTACCAGGCATCTTTAACAACAACCTCTATGTGGATGATTGTAACCCCACCCCTATATCCCAGCCCCTTCTCTGAGATCTAGTCATGTTTTAAATGTATTCATTCAGTAAAGATTTAGTCAGTACCCTCCATGGTGTCCAGCAGGTCTCCCAAATTCCTGTCCTGTTCTTGTGGGACTCTGCGCTCATCACTTCTCATGGGTCAACTGCAAGAGCTTCCTAACTTCACCCCAGCCACTATCTCCACCACTCCAGCACTCCCTCCATGTTGCTTCCACCTGGGAGCTCTCTGATGCTCTCCTAAACCTTTGATGGATAAAATCCAGCACCCCTCTGACACAGGAGGCCCCAATATCTTGCCTTTCTATGGCACCGAATTTTCTTCCTCTGGCGCCATGACAGTCCCCAAGGCCCTTTCTTCCCACCTCGACCACTGTGTCCCCTCCAAACTAAGCTCCCCTTCTTCTGCTTCACTTCCCTGCTCCTTGTCCACCAAGGCCTGATCTGAACGTGGCTCCTGAGACCCTCCGCTGTGACGCTGCTTCCACAAAGAAATACAGGCTCTCTGTTTGGGCCTCCTGGGTGGATTCCATTCCATTCCTTTTCTATCTGCATTGACACTCGAAGACGATAAAAGATGGTCTGGTGCCAAGAGTCCATCTGTCCACACAGATCCAATGATAAACACAATATGCAAATGCAAAGACAAGGAGTCCCTGCTTCTTTCTCTCTCTGAGCCAAGAGTGGAAAAAGTGATTGGTAGGACTTGGGCAGGTGAAGAAAGACATGGTGAGGAAAATGAGGCAGAGACCCTGAGCTTGGGCAGACGCAGGGAGGGGACCGGCTGGAGAGAGGGAGAACAGAGAGTAAAACTAGACAAGGACAGGCTCCAGCAGGGGTAGACAAATGGCTTCACACCCACCTCTGCCAACATAGAGATAAGGAATGAGACAGAAGGCAGGTCATAGCTGGGCAGGTCATAGCTGGCTCCTGCCTGGTCCAGGGCTCAGGTTACCTCTGAGAGCCCGAGCTGATAGAGCTCTGCCACTGCTGAGTGGAGCTGAAGGGCCACACATCAAGAGGTGGCGCAGGCAGAAGGGGCACTCTGGAAGAGCCAGCAGGAAGGTGCCCCTCTCCACAGGATGGAGTCAAAGAACATTAGGGTGGGCAGCAGCAGATGTCAGAGAACCTGCTTGCTCTTCTCTCAGGATCTTGATGAATCTGCTGCAGGCACATAGGAGTCCAGTGGCCCCCGGAGCAGACAGGGTGGCAGGCAGCTTGTGCAGGTGGGGCATATTAAAAACGAGCCATTCAGCACTCCGAATGCATTGCTAAAGACACCCATGTAATCATTTGAAATGAAAACTGCTCAAATGAACTGGAAAATGTTTTACTTGTATTTTCTCATATTTCCGAACCTTTCTTTCCATGGTTCAGAAGTCTGCATTGTCTAATTGCTGATTTCCATTTGTGAATGAATCAGCGTAAAATAAAATTAAGTGCCAAATTAATCTACCCATCTAGTTTTAGGCATTAATTATCCTCAGAGCCATTTTCTCCTGCGCCTGCTGCATGTCAAGGCAAGCCCGGATATAGTGATGTGGGATCCAGTTTTTGACTCAGGAATTTAAGCCCAAACAGTAGAGGATGTCCTTGATCTCTAAGATCCACAGTTTATTGTGTGAAGGGGGGTCTCATTCCAGGCAAATGAAACACATTTCTCACCTTTTAAAGGTGCACTAACACTGTCAGACCGAATAAATTATGGGAGCAGAAATTCGCTGCATGGTTTTATGACACGTTTCCCCAGTTGCCCTGATCGACCAACTAACAACATTACATTTCCTCTAAGTGCCACGGGGTCACCCCCAGTGTGGCAAATGCGGGACTGACAAGGGCAGAATTTTGGAAATTGCACGTGCTGTTCTCCTGGAGCTGTGCCAAGGGAGGCCTTCTTGGTTCTGCTAAAAATCCCCCAGGCCTCCAAATACAATTATAGGGTCCTCAATCCCTGGGGAATGGTAGAACCATATATGGTGATTTCATCAAAGCCACCACTCTTGGAGACTATGGGGACAGAGAGTTGGACACCAGGAAGAACAAGTGTATCATATCTCCAGCAGGGTCAAGAGAACCTTGGGGACCAAGGACATAGAGCCCCTGACCCATTTCCTTTTGAGGTTCAGCATTATCAGAATCTTTCTAAAAGGAGTGAGATACCCTTGACCCAGCACTGTTGGCAAATAGGAATGCAAATGTAACATTCAATTTCCAGCTCTTGGGAGGCTGAGGCAGGAGGATCACTCCAGGCCAGGAGCCCAAGAGCAGCCTGGGCAACATAGCAAGACCCTGTCTCTAAAAATAAATAAATAATTAATTAATTAAAAGGAATTAGCCAGGCATGGTAGCATGCACCTGTAGTCCCAGCTACATGGGAGGCTGAGATGAGGGCATCACTAGAGCCCAGGAGTTAGAGGCTACAGACAGCCTCAACTGCAACACCGCACTCCAGCCTGGGTAACAGAATGAGACTCTGTCTCTAAAAAATAATAATTAAATAAAAGAAAAAAGAGAAGCATTCAATTCTACCTAGGAACATACTGCCAGAAAACGTAGAGCCTGGACTGCTGGTGTTCAAGGTGGAGGGCTGGCTCTGATTGGAACCCCTTAGGATGTAGCTCCCCAGAGCAAAATGTCATGCTTTGGAAACAATGGCTGCATAGGTGAGTATAAACTAGGTGTTGTCACTCAGGCACCCAAGGATGCAGCAGCTCTGCTGCACGTGCTGAATGCCCCAGAAGGGCAAGGCCACTTAAACCACCAAGCACACCCTGAGTTTTTTCTCAACAGCGACCCCATGTGGCAGCAGCTAAAGCTACTGGCAAGCGGGCTGCTTCAGAGGCTTGGGGTCCCTCTTTGCTTGGCACTGGAAGCAGAAGGGGTTTTGGAGTCTACCTCTGGTTCTTAGATGAAAACATGAGGGAGCATGCCCAAGGGGAAGGTGCTGGACCGCCTGGTAATGAAGAATAGCTGAGGTACCTGAGCAGTTAATTACAACAGTAAAGAGAGAGGAACATATTTGTGGCACCCGAGCCAGTGCTCAGACAGGAGGGAAAGTATAAGTTTAAATTACACAGATTTGCATGAGGAATAAAAGGTTATGCTTCCATTCGGCCCAAACCAGTCCTGACATCCTTCCAGGCACTAAGAAAAGCAACCAGAGGAAACCTGACAGGGGAGGCACTGCTTCAGGGGAAGACTGTGAGGCTTTGAAATTCCATCACACCCTTCTAGTAATACCTCTGCATTTGCGTTTCTGTAGACAAGCTTGGAGGCCCAAACAGTCAGGCTCTGACTCTCCCCAACTACCTCAAGGGGAAAGGAATCTGTCAGCTTCCCTAAAAGGGAAAAGGAAAAAGGAAAACAAAGTCAAACGGAAAAGCTAATGTTGCTTCTCATCTGTTTGAAGGCATAAGGCGGAAGAGAGACAGGTTCTGTGCAGAGGCACTGTCGGACCCCGGGGAAGGAAACCTGTAGGCCCTGAGTTGGAAAATATTAAATTCAGGGAGCTTTTAATGAGCTTGAACAGCTCTTTGATGGTTGCTGATGTTAAGATGGAAATGGAGCATTTGCAACTGTGAGCTTTCCAAGAATATGGTTTTAGGAAGCAAGTTTCCCACTTGCCATCCCTTCCCTTTGGGGCTATTCAAATGAGACCTCAAGTCATCACATCAATGGTGAGGTTAGGGTTATAGCAACTGTAATGTGAGGCCCAAAGAACCCCCAGCTCCAGCTAGTACCAGCTGCTACTCTGGGTAGAACAACAACGGCCTCACAGAGATGGATTGAGAAGGGATGGGATAAAAGGCATAAAATTAAAGACAAGGATAATAAAATCTGATGGAAGCAAACACTGCTAGCCAACCTAGCAGCTCAAATTACATTTAGCACCTCTGAGAGGGAAGGGGTAATCATGAGTAATAAATCCAGGCTCTGGAAAGAAATTATGGGCTAAATCACTTGACAATGGGTAACACCAGGGAAGTCACGGATTCACCTTCCCAGGAAAGGCTCAAGACAGTGTATAAAACCCATCAATCACACTGAGACAAATTTCACTGGGTAGGGCCCCAGGACAGTCTAGATCTGGATTCCTAAACAGCCTCTGAGTTTCTCCCTGAGCCAGAAATGTGGCAGCAGCACAGACACGCCACTAGTCCCACCATCCAGCCCAGGGATCCTTCACTCCACTGCATGGTGGCTGCTGTTCACTCCAGGAAGATCAGGCAAAGTCAATACATAGACAAGGGCTGTCTGCTTCCTGTTATACGTTTCTGTGCCGTCAGCTGAGTCCACTCCCTGCTATCAGGGATGTCACAAACAGTTCTTGAAACTTGTTCCTTCCTCAGTCTGAGGCCCTAGATATCACCTAAACCATCCTATTATCTGCAGGTTCCTCCCATCGCCTCCCCCAGAGCCCTCTAAGTTCTCAACTCCCAGCTATTCTCACTACAGTTTAGCAGGAAAGCAATCTGATCTAATGAATTCTCACCAACCCTCAAAGGATTCTCTCTTTTTAGAAGAACAAGCCAGAGAATGCAAATTATCTGCTCAATATGGGCTTTCTCAATATGTGTAGGAGAGGTCTCAGACCTTCTCTGGCCATCTTGTGTAAGATAAACCTGGGAGAAGAAGAAGGAAAGGCTCCATCACCACCACCTCTCCTGCCTCCCAGCCATCGTTCAATAGATGGAAGACTCATCCACAGCTCCATTTCTACCCCATACAGCTTCCCATCTCGAGGCAGGAACATAAGCCCAGGTCTCCTGGCTTGGACCCATCAGTGGACAGATCACATCTTATTATAGAGACAGGGAGGAGCTGTCCAGCATTAAGCCAAGTAAGACCCTAGAAATCCAGTCCTACTCCCAGAAGGGGGATCCCTTCTGCTTAGAGACTAAAGGGGGCCAGGAATTGGAGTTTCACATCCAGAGATCTTCAGGATATCTGCTCCATCCCATCCCTGGACCCCAAGCAAAGCTCCCTGCAGCTTCTTGGCTGCAATCATTTTATTCATCTTCAGCAGAGGGTGCTTTGACACCCTAACTGATTGGCTTTCCCAGGTTCCTGGCTTGCTGAGGCTCTGCCTCTTTCTCAGGACCCTTCTGGCACACCCATCCCTGCTCCTAGCCCACAGCTAAGAGGGCCTCAATGAAACAGGGGCTTGGAAGTGAGGAAGGTCCTTGTATTGCATTGCTGGAACACCTGTTTCTTCCCAAGATGCGAACTCAGTTCATAAGCCGCTTAGTCATCTGAGTCCTTCCTCATACAGCAGGTCACTTTCTTCCAACTTTTTTTAGAAAGGAGGAGAAACATTACTCCCAGAAAGTCTTCGGCATGAGAGGGTTATACAGATGGCAAGGACTTACAATTTTCTTTGGTCATTATTACAGCTGGTTTAAGGAAAGAGTGAGTTCCCATTCTACCAGAATAAAACTTAAGTTGAACAGAAACTCAGAATCTTCAACATCGCAGACGTTTTTTTTCTGCTCTTGGCTTTTTAGAAATGGGGAACCAATAGGAAACAAGTACATGGTCATACACCCATCTGCTTGTCCACTGGCTTAGCATATATTGAGGGCTTCTACCTGGGGACAAAGTACAGCTGTTTTTCAATATGATACCCCAAATCTACCCGCTTCGATCAGCAATTGAATTCAACACTAAGTTCTGGAAGGACACACATGAAATGGTTAACAGTGATTGCCTGAAGCTTCGGGGTGAATGGGAGCAGAGTGAAGGGTAACTTTCTCTTTTCACTCTACCTACATCTATATTGCTGTTTGTGGTTTATGTTTGTTGGTTTGTTTGTTTTGAGACAGGGTCTCACTCTTTCACCCAGGCTGTAGGTCAGTGGCATGATCTCTGCTCACTGCAACCTTCACTTCCCAGGTTCAAGCAATTCTCCTGCCTCAGCCTCCTGAGTAGCTGGGACCAAAGGCATGCGCTACCACGCCTGGCTATTGTTTGTATTTTTAGTAGAGGCAGGGTTTCACCGTGTTGGCCAGGCTGGTCTCGAACTCCCAACCTCAAGCGATCTGCCTGCCTCAGCCCCCCAAAGCGTTGGGATTACAGGCGTGAGCCACTGCACCAGGCCTGTGGTTTTTCTTTTCTTCTTCTTCTTCTTTTTTTTTTTTTTTTTAAGACAGATTTTCACTCTTGTCGCCCAGGCTGGAGTGCAGTGGTGCCATCTCACCTCACTGCAACCTCCACCTCCCAGGTTCAAGCGATTCTCCTGTCTCAGCCTCCCAAGTAGCTGGGATTACAGGCACCTGCCACCACGCCCGGCTAATTTTTTGTATTTTTACTAGAGATGGGGTTTTGCCATGTTGGCCAGGCTGGTCTCAAACTCCTGACCTCAGGTGATCCACCCACCTCAGCCTTCCAAAGTGCTGGGATTTCAGGCGTGAGCCATCACACCTGGCCAGTTTTTTGTTTTTTAGACACAGAAAATGTATTCATGGACTCCTTCAGATACCAAAGTAAATTCAGAAATAGCCAAAAAGCAAAAGGAAGTGAATGCTTTCAATAACATCATCCAGGCTCAGCAGGTTTCTGGTGGAGGCTGAGATCTGGGAGATGAGCTAAGTGGGAGGGTGACCTCTTCATAGCCACAGAACAGTCCAGAACAGACCCAGGCCTTCAAAGTTCTCCCCAAGGCTGGACACTGCTCAGTCCCTCTCACTGGTCTCCTCCAGGTTTCTGCCCCTGAAGGTCAAAAGCCTCCAAAGCTCCAGCCAGCTCCTCTCGACTTAATCACTGGCAGCCCTCAGGACTTGAGCAGCAGGTGTGTGCCTTAAGGTCACCTCACCCCAGGTGACCCTCTCACCTGAGAGGTATCCAGGAAAGGCAGTAGTATTTTACCTCATTCCAGCATCCCTCAAAGCATTCTCAGGTTAAAGATGGGAACTTTCCCCAGCACGGAGGCCTGAATAGCTTCTGAAGAACCCCGTGGCAGACACAGAGGTCAGATTTTTGCCAATCCATTCGAATGGACTGGGCTCCCCTCCCTCCTCTACCTTGGTAGAAGCACAGAAGAGGGAGATTGGCAGCCAAAGCAGCCGCCAAGACTTTCCCTGTCACCTCATTAATCACCAGCTGCCAGTGCCCGCTTACCTGCAGATGTAATTCGTCTTGCAGGAGTCCTGCAAATTCAAACAGTTGGGCTTCTCCCTCTCTTCATAGGAGCACACAGGCACGATGGTCTGTCGCCTCCGCTCTGTGCAGGCGATGTCCCGGCAGGAGCAGAAGAGCATTCCGTAGCTGTGCTTGGCCGGGACCTTGTCAAAGAACTGCCGGAGGGCCTTGTGGCACTTGCGGCGGTTGCAGACATCGTTGGACACGCTGGTGGTGCACGGGGTGATGTACGCCGATCTGTACTTCTTGCAAATGTCGTCGAGGTTGCAGGCCTTGGCTGCATCCAGGCAGTTGTTCCCTTTGGGAATGTGCTCCACTGCAAATGCAGAGAAAGACAGGCATGGTCACTGTGCTCAGCTCTGTCTTCTCACCTACTCCGTTTTAATTGAGATCCTGCCATTTATCTGGCATTGCCAGCGGCTCTAGAACTTAATGAGTTTTGAAGCTAATAACTTAATGACTTCATGACAAGAGAAAGTGCTAGGAGTACAACCCAGGAGTCTACAGCAGCACAAAAGCCCCTAATATTCCCACAGATGTAGAATTAGGAGGTGCTAGGTGAGGCCAAAACTCGGGCACCTGCCCGGCTACATGCAAACGAGACAACAGGAGAATAAGCTTCCAGCCCCTGGTTAGTAAACTGAAATTAGGATAAAAGAAAAAAACAACAAATTATATACTTGTTCATGATATGCTGAATGCAAGTATAGTTGCCATACAATCCTCCAAGAATGTAATTATGTAATAAATGCATATAGTACATGCTAATTACTATATGATTACAGAGTAATTACATAGTTATCTGAGCCCAGAAGACAAAATATTATGCCAGATTCTCTAAACAGGAAGAAGCCACCACAACGAAGCTGTATTTAAATTTTAGCTCGCAGGGCATTGGAAGAAAACCAGGATAAATCACATAAAAATCTGCAAACCTCTCAATTACCACTTAACTCACCATAGACAACACGTGGGCTCTATGAGTACTGAGGTTCTAGATTAGAAAAATTCAGCTTGTATTTTGAATAGAATTTCAATGGGCTCCAGGAAGCTCACAGAGCATATGCTGCCTTCTGCCCAAGCCCTGTGCACTCACACCACCAGAGAAGCCAGTGCTGTCCACGCTGCCTGCTCTGTGCTGCCCACACCGCCTGCCCTCTGCTGTCTGCAGCAAGAGCATGGTGGAGGCGGGGCCCACTCGGTGCTGGGCAGGCAGGCCAAGGCCAAGCCCAACAGCAAGGTGAAAGGATGAACGGACAACAAGAATTCAGCCCCGTCCCCATTAGAGGGATGTTTCTGCAGGGAGAGGGAAGTGATGGAAAAAACCTTCCAGAAACAACATATAAGGTGGTCCATGGAGTAGTGATGATGAGGTGTAGTAGTGATTCTCTGGCGCAGGCAGGGAGGTGTTGGACAAGCACTGCGCAGCTGTGGGATGAGACACCCCAGCAAGTTCCTCCTCAGGCCTCAGCCCCTCCATGGATTCTATGACCTCCTTTCATTCTGCTTATGTGCCTCCAGTTGACAGGGGCCAGGAAGGCATTTAGGAAATGACAAAAGGCTAAAGAATTGACAAGAGAGAAGGCACAGTTGGGTTAGGCAGGACTGAAAGGGCAGTGCATTTGCTGCCTATCTAAAGGGCACATGGTATATTATTCAGACTCAGAAAAAGAAGGAAATCCTGCAATGCGTGACAACATGGATAAACCTTGAGGACATTATGCTACGTGAAATAAACCAGTCACAGGAGGACAAATACTGCCTGATTCCACGTATAGGAGGAATCCAAAATAGTCAAACTCATAGAAGCAGAGAGTGGAATGATGGTTGCCAGGGGCTGGAGAAGAAAATGAAAAAAAAAAAAAATGGGGAGTTGCTCTTCAAAGGGAAAAAAGTTTCAGTCATGCAAGATGAGTAAGTTCTAGAGATCTGCTCTACAACTCTGTGCCGATTGTTACCAATACTGTACTGTACACTTAAAACTTTGTTAAGAGGGTAGATTGCGTGCAAAATGTTCTTTCTACAATTAAAAATATTGTACATAAATAAACAAAGGGCACACAAAGCAAGTCCAACATTTTAGGAAAAGAACAACTCTCCCTGTTCTACTGAAGATGCGTCTTGCTTTCAGAAAATCCATATGTAAATATCTGAAATCATACCATTATTCCCTGGCACCATGAGTCATATTTTATTGTGCTCTAGGTTCTTGTGTCTTCCTGTGAAATTAGAGTCCAAGGAATTTGCTGTAGAAGGCAATAAGCAAGACAGGAGCCCTTCTTGGGTGTGGAGTACAGGAAGTTGGCAGCTGCCCATCCATCCCGCTTTAACAAGCACACCTGGTACTGTTTCTCCATCTCGCTCTTTCTATGCCTGCTCCTCTCTGGCTCCTCTATTTCCACACTCAGGCTTCTCAGGACTCAGGAGTGAAATAGTCGCCAGGTGCCCTGACAGGACCACCAGGGCCTCTGGGCCTTGGTGACACTTCTAGCCTTCTCCTCTTTTGAGACTTCTAATATTTTGCTATTGAGCCCAAGGGCAGTGATTTACATTCTTGAAAGTCAACAGTTCTCTGGATTTCTAAATTATGCATTTTTGATGATAACCTAAAACAAATTAATATGACCATATTCTGGATCAGACTTTTAAGGCTGGGTACTGGTACACAATTTCACTCCCTGCACTTACATTTGTATTGATGTTGAATGGCACTTTATGATCTCTAGCTAAAAGGGAAAGAACAGAGGCACAGAGCTAGATTAATACTTAAAGGAAGTGGCCAGTGAGATAAGAACAAACAGTTCAAATGGAGAAAAATGCCTGAAGAATCAAGTCAATACATGGCACCCAGTAATACAGGCCTGCCAAACTCAAAAGGACCCACGGAGAAGCCGAGCACTACATTCAGACTGTAAGCACTAATTTAGTTTCAGCAAAATAATATTATCTCTTACACTCAATTAATGTTATTAGCCTACATTTCATTGTTTTCAAAGTTCTGTTCGTATTTATGTGTGTTGTTTTCATAGTTAAAGCCAAGAATAAGAGCTTACACTTTTATGTTTATAAATTTCAAATAACATCATAATAAAAATAATGACAACACGTAACATCTAGGAAATTTATTTTTCGCTGTAAGGAGTCCACAAGCTTATACACAGGCTTTAAAAACCTGGCCTAGTGTGCCAGGTGCGGTGGCTCACGCCTGTAATACCAGCACTTTGGGAGGCCAAGGCAGGCGGATCACAAGGTCAGGAGATCGAGACCATCCTGGCTAACACGGTGAAACCCCGTCTCTACTAAAAATGCAAAAACATTAGCCGGGCGTGGTGGCGGGCGCCTGTAGTTCCCAGCTACTAGGGACGCTGAGGCAGGAGAATGGTGTGAACCCGGGAGGCGGAGCTTGCAGTGAGCCAAGATCGTGCCACTGTACTCCAGCCTGGGGGACCGAGTAAGACTCTGTCTCAGAAAAAAGAAAAAAAAAAAATTGGCCTAGTGTATACCTTCTTTGTTATAATAATACCTTTTTAAAGTTGTTAAAACTACATATGCTATTAAGGTTTTCCTCTTAATGTTATTAAAAAAGCAATTTTTTTAAAAAAGCTTTGTGCAAAGTTGGAACAGGGTGAATCATTTTATGTCTAAACCAATTGCTCAAAGTTTACTTCATGTAGCAGTGGGTGTGACTTAGCCTCACTTTCTACTGATTCTATTTTCATCTATGTATAACTCTTGCCAGAGCACCACCTCCTTACATTATTTCAGAGCCCATGACAAATTCTAGAATGCACAACCTGGCACATTCAAAGGGGAAAAAACTATTAATTCATAGCTCACAGGTGAACATGTGACTTCCTTTTTGTTTCAGATTCTCATTCACACAAAATATTTTTATAACCTTTCCAAGCTTGACATTTGAGGTCAGCATTGCCCGAATACCAGAACTGAACAAAGACAAAAGAAGAAAATAATAGACTGATATTGCTTACAAATACAGATGCAACAATATTCCCCAAACTTTAGTAAACTGTATTTAGCAATATGTTAAAAGGCTAATGCATCATGACCAACTTGAGTTTATCTCAAGAATGCAAGGTTAGTTTAATATTTAAAAATATATGTAATTCACCACACTAACAGAATACAGTAGGAAAACCATATATTTCATTAGAAAAAGAAAAAGCATTCAATAAATTTCAATACTCATCCGTGATAGAAAAAAGTTCAGCAAATTAATAGAAAAGAATCTCCTCAATCTGATACAGCGCAGCTATGAAAAACCTATAACTAAAGTCATATTTCATGGTAAAATACTAAGATCAAGAACAAAGGATTCCCCTTCTTACTGATTATAGTCAATGTTGTATTGGATGTCCTATACATCTCTAAAGAATCTACAAAACAACTACTAGAAATAATAAGTGAGTTTAGCAAAGTCACAGGATACAAAGTTAATATAAAAAAGTAATTGTACTTTGAAAAATACACACTATTTTTATTGACACATAGTGTTTGTACACATTTATAAGGCATATGTGATTTTTCATTAATGCATAAAATGTGTAATGATCAAGTCAGAGTATTTAGGATTTTTTTTGAGTCTACAAGCTTCATTTTTAAAAGTTTTATTTGTAATTAGCAAATAATAATTATATATATTATGAAGTAAAATGTGATGCTTTGATATATGTTTAATGTTATGGAATGACTAAATCAAGCTAATTAACATATCCATCACTTTCATATGTTAGCTGCAAAAAAATTAGAAAATGAAATTTTAAAAAATAATTTTATTTACAGCAGGATCAATGATTAAAAAAATTAAAAAGCACTTAAAAGGAATATAACAAAAGACATACAAAACCCCTACACTGAAAACTAAAAACACTGCTAATAAAAATTGAAGACCTGATAAATGGAAATATATACCATGTTCATGGATCAAAATACTCAATACTTTATGATTATTAAGGCTCAATATTATTAAAACTTAATAGCTTATACAGTTTTAACAACTTTAAAAAGGCAACTAATATTATTACAACAAAGAAGGTATATACTAGGCCAATTTTTTAAACTCGTATATAAGCTTATAGACAATTATCTCCAAATCATAATATGTTTTGAAATTGTCAAGCAGATTCTAAAGCTTATATGGAAATCAAAGGACACAGGATAACTAAAGCAATTGGAACAAGGAAAACAAAGTTGAAGGATTCACACTAACCTTTCTCAAGGTTTACTATAAAGCTTAAGTTATCAAGACAGTGTGGTACATAGTATAGGCATAGACAAATTGAACAATGGAAAAGAAGATAGAACTCATAAATATCCCATACATCTACAGTCATTTGATTTTTTTGAAAGCAACACTGAAGAAATCCAATGGGGGAAGAGAGTCTTTTCAACATATGGTACTAGAATAATTGGATAATAATTTTTAAAAAGAAAAACCCAAATACAAACAAACAAAAAACCTCAACCCCTCCTTCACATTATACACAAAAACTAATGTAATATGGATCACAGATTTACACATAAAAGCTAAAATCATAAAGCTTTCAGAAGAAACATAAGATAATCTTGGAGCTAGACAAACATTTCTGAGACAGGACCACAGAAAGCAATAACCATAAAAGATAAAAAGTTGGTAAGGTAGAGTTCATCAAAATTAAAAACTTCTGGTCACAAAAGACACTGCTAAGAAAATGAATAGACAAACCACAGACTGGAGAAAATATTCACAAAACATACGTCTGACAAAGGACTGGTATCTAAAAAATATTAAAAATGCCCAAATCTCAACATAAGAAAACCACCCAAGTAAAAATGGGCCAAATCTTTGAACAGACACTTCACAGAATAAGATAAATAAATGGCCAAGTAGCAACTGAAATGTGTTTAACATCATTAGTTATCAGAGAAATGCAAAATAAAACCACAATGAGATACACTCTACACTCACCACAATGGTTAAAATTTGACATCAAATGTTATTTAAAAAAATGTGATGTTCCTAGGATTCTCACACATTTTTGGTGGGAATGGAAAATGGTGTTCAACCACTTTGGAAAAATGTTGGGTAGCTTTTAATAAAACTAAACATACAATTACCCTATGGCCCAGAAATTCTACTTTTAGGTTTTTATCCAAGAGAACTTGAACATATGTCCACAAAAGACTTGGACAAGAATATTATACCAGCATATTGATAATAATCAAAACTGGAGACAGCCCATGTATCCATTAATAGGAAAATGGCTTAACAAACTGTGGGCTATCCCACAGTCATCCACATGGACTACTACTTAGAAATAAGAAGAGACGAACTATTGATACACAAAATAGCATGGATGAGTCTCAAAAAAAAATAGAAGACTACACACAGAAGTACACACAGTATGATTATATATGTAGTTCTGGAATAGGCAAAACTAATTAATGATTTTTAAAATATTAAAAGACTGGCTGCTTCCAGGGAATGGGGGTGAGGACTGGCTAGGAAGGAATAAGAGATAACTTTCTGGGGGTGATTGGGGGTGATGGTAATGTTCTCTCTACCTTGATAACAGCTTGTGTTGCACAGTTTGGGCCAAAACTCAAAGAATAGTATGCTTAAGGTTTGTGCCTATGTAAATATTATCTCAAAAGGAAAAAAAAAAAAAAGGCCAGGCACGGTGGCTCATGCTTGTAATCCCAGCACTTTGGGAGGCTAGAGGTGGGAGGATTGCTTGAGACCAGAAGATCGAGACCAGCTTGAGCAATATATGGAGGCACTGTTGCTACAAAAATATTTAAAAATCACCCAGGCATGGTGGCATGTGCCTGTAGTCCTAGCTACGCGGGAGGCTGAGGTGGGAGGATTACTTGAGCTCAGAAGGTCAAGGCTGCAGTGAGCCATGATCCACAGGACTGCACTCCAGCCTGGGTGACAAGAGCGAAACTGTGTCTCAAAAAACAAAAAAACAAACGACAACAACAAAACAGAAAAAGAAATAGCCTAAACAAATATCGAACACTGGTTAGTCATATGTGTGCTGAAGCATTTAGGGGCAGTATATTGATAAATGAATTTTAAAAATTTAGAGGATGGACATATGGGCGCTCATACAGCACATTCAGATGTGAATATGGAATCCAGGTGCTGAGTATATGCATTAACCATATTTTTTTCCACTTTTCTATATGTTTGAAAATGTTCACAATAAAATATTGGAAAAAATAAATTCATGCCTACCTTATTATTACTCTTTTCAAAAAGTTTCACATGGGCAATTACGCACGGCACATGGGAAATCACTCTCGGCCCCTCCCCTCCTTTCCCCTGCTAACTTAGTCCCTCACAAATCCATCTCCAGCTCTCTCTGGGGCCCTGATGCTGCGTATCCTACTGCAATGAAGTTCAAAATAAACACTGCTGAAATCACAGGATATATAAATTAGGGTTGAGTTTTCACCTGGTAAGAAGATTGATCCTCCATATCTATTAAATGGATCCCCCAGTGCACGAAAATACTACCTCAATGACTTGAGGGCACAGGGAGGAGAGGGGAGAATGATTCAATTTACACCCTTGGAGTCAAAGCCAGCCCTCCATCAGCTCACACACAGCACGGAGGATCAGGAGCCTGCCTGTGTTTTCTGGTCTGGGCAAAAGCGCCTTCTCGCCTGCGTGGGAAGGCTTCTGAACAGCTTTACCATAACTCTAACTGCCATCCTCTCCACAGCTCATTTTAGAGCTCAGCATTAAAATGTTGCTTTCCCCCCTCCCCTCCCCCTCTAATCTCTCCCTCCATCTGCTGTTATTCATTCTTTAACTTGGTAGAATGTCTGGGATGCTGTCTGAATGGGAAGTATTCTCAGAATGAACGCTGTTTACTAGAAATCCTTTTTTCTTGGGGGAGTGCATATGCGAGTGGGTTGTGCTCAGCTAATGTGCTCCTCTCCAGCCTCGGCTCTGTATTACAGAGAATGCCATTTAACCAGATTTTCATTTCAAATTCCACACAGCCATGTTGTTACTTTGCAGGTTATGTACTGCTTTCTTTACCATCATTCTAAGCCTCTCTGGCTGTGATCACATCTGGTGGCGACTTGTTTCTTGTTTTCTTGGCCATGGGAGGTATAACATTCATGGCAACCCGAGGGCGAGACCCCAAAACCTAGGATAAAAAGGTCAGGTGCTGCTGAAGAAGCCATGGATTAGGAGTGAGGAGCATCTGGGTTTTAAATGTGGTCCAGTCATCTGAGCGTTTTCATACAAGTCAGCTTTCCCCCCGTGGGCGTCAGTTTCCCTATTTGTGGGATGATATATCTAAGGTCCCTTCAAGCCTTAAGGCTCTTTGATTTGATGGTTCTAATATAATTTGCCTTTTCTGACTATAACGTCAAATATTTAGAATAAAATGTGGTGATGAGGGACAGAATGTAAAACCCCAGCTAGAGGGTCTATGCACTTGGAAGGCACTGGCCTCTCAGCAGTCTGCTGCTCCAAAGGAGTGCATGGACCAATCATTTCAGCCCTGACCTGCAGGCAGAGCAAATGTAAAAAGGTCCCTCCAACACAGCGAGATGTGGAAGTGTCAGGGATGAATTATGTAATGGGAGAAGCTTTCATATTCTAAATTCCTCTGTAGCAAGGAACTGCCTTTATCTCAAATACAATCCTCACGCTGTCCCAAGTAAGAGGCTATCACTGTGGCCGGCAGCCCTGATTATTTACACTTAGAAAATGCCACCGTTATTGGCAAACACCAGGGCCAGCTAACCAGTTGAAACGATTCAGGATAAAACACAGATGCAAGCAACTAGAAATCCATTTCTATAGATTATGAGGTGGAATAAAACAGTAAATATATTAAAATCTGTATGGCCTGCATGAGATATGATTTACGAAGCAAAAATTCACAAGACAATAAAAGAATGTTTGTTTGCACATGCTTGCCAATTTCTGGGTATCTTTCTGCCTTTCTTTTTAAGGCTGCAGAATTGAATTCACAACTCGTTTCCTCTTTTTCTTTCTGACTTGATTAATTACTATGTTAATATAACTACTGTTCTTCTTCTAATAGGCTCCCTCTAATGTGTTGTCCCAGAAAATTAAAAAATGGGTAAAAGATGCCAGATCTTCAGAGGTGTAGGCAAACTTTTCTGGAAGCTCACAATGACAGCCTGGGCTTCTGATATCCACATGGATCGTATGGCAAATTCGATCATACAGGTTGTGACCCTTGTAACTGATCCTTCAAGAGCTTGGCCTTTTCCGGCTAGGGTGCTAAAAATTACATTTAAAAAGCACATGTTGGCTGTTTGGAACCCATTTTGTCATTCGTACACTGTTTCAGACATACTGTATTACATGATGATGAAATTCCTCCTAGTTCTGATTTTTCATACCTTACACAATTACATTAAGCTGCAAGCCATACCCAAGTTTTCTCTGGGGCTCACAGTGACTGAATTATTTTGAATACCTGGAAGTTTGGAAATAATTCTTTGGTCTGGTGAAGACAGTTCCCCTTGTTAACCACAAGTCATGGGCTAGCCTTATCCATTAGAGCTTCCATTTCCTTAATGCACATTCTGTCGCTTGCCTGCACCCTCTGCTGTGCAAACCTTAAAAAATTGGATGTCTCCTGTAAGTGGTGTGCAAGTCACATGCTTGCTGCTGTGCAATGATTAATAGTGCTGTCCCAGAAAATGGGATCATTACATTTTTAATTAACCTTTCCAACCTCCCCCACCTTTTCCTTTTGTTATACATTGGATCTCTGAAGTTTTCTACTTGTTTATGTTCAACTAGGTTTGAAACAAAGGCATGAAAAATGGTTGCAGGTGGTACAGGGGTTGATGCTTCAGGTGAGATGCCTGGTAAGGTGCGGTGCCTCATTGTACATCAGATGGAGGGACAGGCGCTTGGAACTCGGTGGCTGGGTTCCCACCTAATTTTTGTTTTGGCAGCTTAGCGCTATTTAATGGCCTTGGCTACCAGGAAACTGGCTTTTTAAAATCTCTTTCAACCTAATTATAATTACGGTGTATAAATCATACAATGATCAATTATAAAAATCTCGGGTTCATAAATATTTAACTTAGCATTTAAATCCACACTGCAGGAGTGCATGAAATTTCTGAGCCCGTCTCTTTGCAAACAACTGCTTTATTGCAGTTCCATTGCCAATTACTGAAAACTGCATCAAGTTTGTCTTGCCACACACTCAGGCACATATTTGAGCATAATGCCTTTCTGTGTATTAAGATGGCACAATTTAGTTATTTCTAAAATATGCATGTCTCCCATTAAAAAGATATTTTGCAAAGACTTCTATTGCCATCTTTGAATTCCTCAAGTATGGAGAGGCACAATTATAATATTAGACATAAAAACACTCATTAAAATATATTTTATCTAATGTAAGATTGATTCCAAGATAATTGATGTCAGATTTGTTTGGAAAATGTATTGTGACATGTGCAAATGGTGATGCAAAGAGGAAATGATCTCCTAGGGGGACTCAAGCAAAACAGCTAAATATTTTTCAGCAAAATCATAAAACCATAATTGGATTTCAATTTAGTAATAGGCAGCCTAAGACAGGCCATTTTTAATAATCTAATTATGTGTTCAGGGCCTACCCAGAACTCTACAACGGCTACAGAAACTATTAATTGTACTCAATCCTGTTGCATCTTCAACCATGAAATTCGCTATTACATGTAGGACTGGCTCTCAGTTATGGATACTTTTTTTTCTCCAATCTCAGATCATCTTTATAACATCCCAAAATGCCTATTCATTTAATTTTCTATAAGTGAAATCTTTTAATGACTTTCTCTGGACCAGAAAAAATAGCTCAGATTTGTGGTCCTTCTACAGATAAAATTCACAATGAGATCTACAAACATCTCCCCTGTTTTTATGAAGGCACAGAGAGCAGCCCTTGCTTTTGTCTGATTTTCATTAATTAAAGGTATTTAATTGCTAACATCTCATTAGCAGTAAAATTAATGAGTACTTCAACTACAGGAAAAGATCTGCATGATAATATAAACCTAATTCATTTTATGGGGTACAAACTGTAGCTCCACTAATATTTAGCCTGTGCAAGCTCCACTGATATTTAGCTATTTCAACAGTAAAAGGCTAAACATGTCTTTAAAGCCGACGCTGCTTCTCCCCAGAGAAAACAACAAATGTGAGCCAGCCAAGTAACAAAGAATCCAAGCCCCACCCCCAGCCTTCCCCCTCCACTTTCCACCAAAGTATTGCCATGGAGAAGACTAATTGGAAGAGAAATATGGAGTGATTTGTTTTTAACAATTTTCTAAGTTGCTATTAAATAAAAAGGTATCCTTAAAATAATGTGTATGCACTTGCAAACTAGCATACCCAGCTTTCAGATTATCTCTGTGTGTGCTGTGCCGAGTAGCTAGTCAACACTTGTCCCAAAGAGGCTGCCAGTGCTTGGGACATTTCATGGAATTCTTTCCTGGAAGCCTGAGGCATGTTCTTTGGAATCCCTGAGCCAACATCCAGTCCCCTGCATTGAGGATGGGACTTTAAATGCCAAATATCATTTAGCACTAAGTGTGATGAATAAAGGAGGCCATGATGTTGGACAATGCTCAGGAGTAGAAAATAAGGAATGAATATATGTAAGGATTTTTTCCTGTGGGTGACCGAGATGTCAGCTCTGAAAATAATCATTGGCTTTCCCAAAAAGCCATTGCTCCAAAGATGGTCCAGGAATAAGTGTTTCGCTTCTCAAGGTGACTACTTTGAAGGAGAATATTCATTTGAAGGTATGTGTTCTTGGTAGGCTCATTATCCATAGTCACACTGTACATTTGCTCTGTTCCTCCAAACAGCTAGAGCAAAAAGATGCCACCAGAAGGCAGGCTACAGGTCCGAATGTCACTTCTACTACACAATCTACAAACATTGTTCTGCCTCGGTATGCACAGAGAGAAGGAAAAGCATGCATTCTAAAGCCAAAGAATCAGCTGAAACAATGAAAAATGAAGAGGCTGAAGATCCTATTAAGTAGCCTAGATGATGCTGAGATAATAATGAATCATTGATGATGTCGGCGGTTGTCAGGGCCCTCACAGTGCGGATTTCAGCAAAGATAAGCTAAATATCAGGTCTTTATTTTTAGTTCAAGAGCATAAAATTCAATGCCTTTCCTCCCACGAGCCTATTTACATACCTGCTGTGCTACCTATTTGCCTTCACCTGCTTCCCAATTAATACCCCATTAAGCCTCTCCACCTGCGGTGGCTTTTACCTTCACCACAGCCCTGCAACCATCACTCATCTGCTACAGCTCAATTGTTTCTTCTGGAAAGATAAACAAAAGCTGCATGAATAATAATTGCAGCGCTTCACATTTACAGGGTTCTTAATAAAAGACAGTAGCCAAAAGCTTGGCCAGTTTGTGAGAAGAGAGCCAGGAGCTGGGCAGAAAGTCTAGAGTAAATGGAGCTGCACTCAAGAGGACCAGGGAAGAAGAAATGTCCATCTTAATAGTCAGATATGTGAATTCTGGGCTCTGTGTGTGTATTTATTATTATTATTATTTTTGAGATGGAGTCTTGCTCTGTCACCCAGGCTAGAGTGCAATGGTACGATCTTGGCTCACTGCAACCTCCACTTCCAGGGTTCAAGCAATTCTCCTGCCTCAGCCTCCCCAGTAGCTGGGATTACGGATGCCCACCACTACACCTGGCTAATTTTTTGTATTTTTAGTAGAGACGGGGTTTCTCCACGTTGGTCAGGCTGGTCTCAAACTCCTGACCTCGTGATCTACCCGCCTCAGTCTCCCAAAGGGCTGGGATTACAGGCCTGAGTCACCGCACCTGGCCTGTATATACTTTTTAATGGTGTTTTGCTTCATTCATGAAGGTGCTTCCTGTCCCATTGGGTTAATAAAACTTCGTTTCGTTAAGGGCTTTTTGGTCGCCTATTAGTACACTATTTCTCATTCATGGAAACAGGTTTTAAGTGTCCAAAACCAAAATTTGGTTCCTTCAGTGACCAGGCCTGGCCACCATCTGAAAATGTGTATTTTTACACAACTTCCAGGCACTTCCGATGATCAGACTTGGAATTCGCTGACTTTCTGTAGGTTAAACCTTTCTTTTTATACCCACCTGCACTCTTCCTTATTTTCCTACTAAATCCTGGCTTTCTATTTGATTTTCAGGAATGTGGTCCTTAAGAGCTGCCTGCTAGTGGACAGTATATTTCATCCTCATTCCATGAAGATCTTGTTGACAGGAAGGTTTTCTTTGCCCATGTTTCATGTGTGACTTCATAATTAAGGCTAGACTAGATTTACCAGGGGGCCCTAGAACATATGCTTCCAAGGTAGATTAAAACAAAGCAAGATGGTAGGAACACCCCCCCGCCCAACATACACCTTCACAACTGCCCCACCAACCCCCCATGGTCTCTCATGAGCTTGAGACAAAGGAAGAACAAAAGAACTGGCGGCCCAGCTGCATGCCTCAGTGAGCCTTCGTGTTTTATTTTAATGGAGTGTTGGCGAGTCTTCCTGTTCGTTTTGTTTTGAG
The DNA here is from genome assembly GCF_006542625.1 of Nomascus leucogenys. Classification (NCBI taxonomy): domain Eukaryota; kingdom Metazoa; phylum Chordata; class Mammalia; order Primates; family Hylobatidae; genus Nomascus; species Nomascus leucogenys. The sequence continues at coordinate 17,419,167 of NC_044383.1, read as the reverse complement.
CTTTAAATTGGTTCCAAATGCATTCACACAGTTGCTCTTCAAGCCCTGGTATAACTCTTGTTAGATTCCCATTGGAAGGACAACACCAGTTAGCTGAAGAATGAAGTTTAAGCCCCAGAATTTTTACATTAAAATTCCTTAGTCAGGACCTCCATTGCATCTCTGCAGCTTAATCTGCCACTCTGTCTCCCACAGGAATTGCAGAGTAAATTCAGCAATATTCTCGTGGTATTGGGCACCAAGCTCTCCCACCTGGCTCCTGTCCATCGAATGTGGCTGAGAGTCTGCTGAGGCAGGTAGAAGCAGGTGAGTAATCCAGCACTCTCAGGTTGCCTCTATAGGATGGTGCAAAAGTACTTGTGGTTTTTGCCATTACTTTTGCACCAACCTAATAGAACGTGGCATTCCTGAGCTTTTCACACAAGCATGTTGGTTTGGGGGTTATTGTGTCCCTGATTACATGAGCACCACATCAAATAAGATCCCAGGGCTAAATGAGAACAAGCCTAGCATCCAGAACTGACATTTCCGCCTGGCTATTTGCTCACATAAAAAGTAGGTTTAGGTAAAATGCATGCGTTCTACCAAGGACTCCTTCAGGCTTCAAAGTGTGCCTTTTCTAATAGAGATTTGGACTTGTACACTAGCTAGTTTTTGTGAGAAACGCTTGCTTGAATGGTTCCATTTAAGCGTATGTGAGGCTGAAGCTGAATGTGAGTGTTGGGGTCAAGATGATTCCCTCCGCTTTATGCCTGGAGAGATCAGAATCACATTCAGCACAAGTGCCTGGGCTCAGTTCAGCTGCTAATGCTTCCTGCAGCACCCCAGGACATGCCAGAGGGAAAGGGTGCCCCTTTGGCTAGGGCATTCAGGGATGAGAGGAATGAGGACTGTTGGCCTCAGAATGGCCAGCCATGCTGCCCTTCAGTGGGGAAGGGATAGAGCGCTGAGAGCAGCAGTGGATTCCTGCTCCATCGGAGCACAGCCTGGGTCCCTGCCCTTGCACTAAATGGATGAGGCTCTGTATTGCAGGATGTCCCATGTTAAGACACAGGAAGACTCATACGAAGCCAGATTTCTGTGATTTAGCATTCTCACCATGATATTGCCAACACAGATACTAATTAGCCTTTTACCCTTTGGCCTTCAAAAAATGAATGATAAATGGCTCCTGAGAATTTCTCCTGGTGTGTCTAGAGCTGCCTCCAGTGCCAGGAAAGATTGGGCAATCTTCTTCCCATGGCATTAGCTAATGAACTGACCCAAGAGAACCTAGAGAGTCCTAAGGTAGGAAATATGGTAGAATAGTTCCTAAGGTAGGAGTGTGAAAGTGGAAGTGGGGACTGGCTTGACTTAGGAAGGAAACCGGCATTTCCAAGGACTATAGTGAGCCTTCCAGGAAGTTCTTGAATAAAAACAAAATGGAAGTCCCGTGGCTTTTTGGTGGAGGGCAAGGCTTTCTCAGAGTTTCTGTTTGATCTATTATGTGAAACAGATGATCTCCAATGGCAGATTTACGAGCTACTAGTTTAACTGAAAGGAAATCCATCCCTTAGAATCTTCTGCAAGCCTTCAAGTACTGCACATGAGAAGTTCTATTTGATAGTATAAGTGGGACCATATTTAGTGATGTCTGGGGATTGAAATGGTAGTGGTTGAAGCATATGCAGTTCAAAGATTTGGCTTAGAAATACATTTGTAAAAAAATTGAAAATTAAATGTGGCATTAGGAAAGACAGGTGAAATAGCATAATTTCACAGAAAGCCAAAGTTCTGGAAATCTAACATATACTCTGAAATTGGTAATTCATTTCTGGTATGAGGTCTGTATGTTAGAAAGAAAAAAAAAAAGAAGCAAATGTCTAAATCTATTCCTTGACACCAGCAAGTGGTCCTCTTTGTGTGTTAAAGACTTCTTTAAACTGTCAATAACTCAGGAGTGCTTCCGCATTTGAGAGAGAATAGAAAGGAAATTATAAATGTGATTACAAGCCCTACATGGTCTTCTAAGGAAAGGAATCACAATCACCTGCTGAAGCTGAACACTGCAGAGGGGGAAAAGGTATCTACAGGAGATTCGTGTGTCAGTAAATACATAAAGTACAGAAGTCCCACATATTTGACATTTGAAGAACAAAGCTATCCATCAATGTCCTGGCACAGATCGATCAAACAGAATGCTACTGCTGAAAACCTAATAGTATGATGGTAATAATGTAGCCATAAAACCTCTAGTCTATAATTGACTGCTTCCACTTGAAGTTAACATGTCTAAAACAGTGACTAATGTTCACGTAAAGATTTCACTTGCGTTGAATGACAATCAGTTACACCTCACACGATTCAGTAAATGGCTTGCGCTGGATAATGGCCCAGGGACAGACACCAAGGTGGAGAGGGAGAGTATATCCCAAAACGAACAATGCAGGTAAGTGATGTTAAAATGTGGGTCTCGGGTATGTTTCTTCTTGGCCACCTCCTTTAGATGTGATGAGGCTGCCACTTTCTGACAAAGTAACTCAATTAGAAATGTAAGCGGCTGCAGAGTCCAGTACCATTATAGCAAACTCCTCAGGGCATCCAGGTCTCAGTTGCGAGCTTTCTTTAGTGAGCCTAAGTACTATTAATCACATTCCTGTACCTCGAGAGTATATGCTCTGTCTCCTGGCAATGAGTAACTAGAGGCAGGGAAACCAAGGGGGTTAGGGGAGAGATGGGGAAACAGCATTCACAGATTTTGGACCTCTGTCCTCTTCTTCTTTTTTTTGGGGGGGGTGGGGTGGGGCAGGGTCTTGCTCTGTCACTCAGGCTGGAGCGCAGTGGTGCAATCTCGGCTCACTGCAACCTCTGCCTCCCGGGTTCAAGTGAGTCTCCTGCCTCAGCCTCCCGAGTAGCTAGGATTACAGGCACCCACCACCATGCCTGGCTAGTTTTTGTATTTTTAGTAGAGACGGGGTTTCGCCAAGTTGTCCAGGCTGGTCTCAAACTCCTGACCTTAGGGGATCCACCCGTCTCAGCCTCCCAAAGTGCTGGGATTACAGGCATGAGCCACCATGCCCGACCTCTTTTTTTTTTTTTTTAAGCTCTAAGAACATCTGTGAATGCTGGGTGCCAGGCTGGTAAATAAGTTGGTTAGGCAGATCTTCTTAGACAAGAGATGTGTAGCTGGGCTGTTAGCAATGAGAATTGAAGTTTGAAAGGAAAGCTTATTGCTGTTGCTAGATGACCAAACAAAAGATTACTTACCTCTTGGCACAAATTCAGAGCTTTCCTTTAGTATGAATGGTTGCTGAATGGACGTGGACCAAGCAGTGCAGGATTATTCATTGTGGGCATTTGTCACAACTACATTGATCAACAATGCTCCACCATGCAGCAGGAGGGAAAAATGGCTGTGTTTGTCACACGCATCTCGGTATTTTGGTGTGTGGTGTTTTAATCTCAAAGGAGGTTTTGCCTGCACTCCTTGAAAGCCACTTCCACTCTGGTCATGTTTAATTTCAAAATATGAGAATTCCCGTTTCCCCTTCAACAAATAGGAGAAAAGCCCTATGCATCTTTCAGTTCACAGTCCTGAGTTAAAGACCTTTTATAAGTTGGATTCAAGTAAAATAAAGTCATATGTGGATTTCATTTTCACAAAAATCCCCAGGACCTTTCCGTGCTCCCAAATGTTATTTGCAAATTTCAGCGTTTCAGTTAGCCAGTAATTGTTTATTACCAAAAGTAGAAATGTGTCCCCACGCTGTAAGGTTCATTGTAACTAAAAATTTTAATTAATATGTCTGGTAGCTTCTAATGGACTTTGCGTGTACGTCAGATTGCTTTGTGCCCTTTGATATATACTTAAAGGTAATTGGGTAGTCTAACTGATGTATTTTTAAAGAGCAAACTATTGATTAATAATGTTTCAGTATTAATATAACCACTTTGTGTGGATCAAGAAACATCAACAGTAGAAAACCCATATTTATCTACAAATTAACAACTCTATATAGATCTGTTACTTTAAGCTAAATGGGGTGCATCCACTCATTACATTCCAACAGAGACTAGACTCCTCAGAATAAAGATTAAAGCTGAAATTGGCCTTATTTTTCCACTGCATGAAATGAATGCTATTCACCACTTCATGCCCTGTTGCAGCTGAAGAATAGTTGCAGTAAAGCATAGGTCCACTTCCCGCTCTGACAGGCCGGTATTTTTAATGCTTTACTTGAAAACACTCCATATTTTGGGAGCTTTAATTGCTGCCAGTGCTGAACAGAATGAAATAAAAAATGATTGTGCCATACAGGATGGAGGTGGGGACGATCCCAGCTTTGTCCCTACTTAAAACCAGTTGTACGGTTCATATACTCCAAGTGTATGTTCATTCAAATTGAATTACTACAAAGAGGGAAAGCTGGAGTATTTCAGAGACTTGTGATGAACCAGTTCCTGAGGCTGGATTTTAGGATACTGGGCAGAGCACTTCTCAAACAAACTGGAACTGTCAGTTCAATTTTTTTTTTAATTAAAAAAAAAAGTACCTAGAAGGCTTGAAGACTCTACTACAGAGGTTGGTTTAAATAAAATTCCCTAGTTGTCTTTAGTATAGGATGACGGATACCCTAACCTCCAGGCAGTCTGTGTAAACAACTGTCTGAGTGCCCAAGACAACCAACAAACAGCAGCAATGGCAGTTGTCCAAGCCAAATTTCTGAAAGGGTCACTTTGCTCTGAGCCGATGACAAAATATCCATACACTGCAACTGCTACCTGAATGTTATTTAGATTTATGGAGAGAGAAAAAGATACCAGCTGGCAGGGTTCCTTGTCCTAGTTTAATTCATTCTCTCTTTCTCTCTCTCCCCCATGCAATGAACACGGCAAATTTAACTCTAACTCTCTAACAAGCTGGAAGAGCCACAGATGGGAAATTAACATACAGAGAACTAAGAAATTTGCAGGAGGTCACACCATGAAGTTATCCGTGACCTTAGAAGAGGGCTGTAATATAAGGCTCAAGTATCCTGGTCCTAGGCCAATGTTCTCTCCACTCTAATGCGTTATGACCTGCAAGTGTTGATGGCTTTGCTAAAAGAGGTGTGCTGGCCTAAATGTTCTTTGTCACTGCTCGGTTTGGTAGAACATCTGAATAGAGGCTCTGAATAACATCCCATTAAACTAGTGATGCTTAAATTTTTTTGAGCGTAACAGTCCCCTGGGGAGCTTGCATCTGACTCCCACATAGACTGATTTAGTGAGTTGGTCTGAGGTGAGACCTTGAAATCTGCATTTTAACACACTTTGCACGTGATTCTGCTAGACCATGTTTTAAGAAATATTGTACTGTAGGGGGGAGGGGGGAGGGACAGCATTAGGAGATACACCTAATGCTAAATGACGAGTTAATGGGTGCAGGAAATCAACATGGCACATGGATACATATGTAACAAACCTGCACATTGTGCACATGTACCCTAAAACCCTAAAGTATAAAAAAAAATAAAAAAATAAAAAAAAATAAAAAAAAAATAAATATTGTACTGCTAAAAGAAAATGACTTCCTAGAAAGCTAAGTTCATTAATGAGAGATATATTTTCTGTATATAAAAGCACATGATAAGCCAATAATAATCTAAGTTATAACAAGTATGTTTCAATAATTCTATCACATTAACTCATTCATTCATTCATAGTGTTTACTAACATGCCAAGCCATATAAATTTTGACCCTAGTATTCCAAACTACATTCAAATTCAATTCAATCTAGTGAATAGTAACTAAACAAATGATATGGTATATAAATGCTGTGCTAGTTACCTGCGAGGAATACAAGATAACGTCAGCTAAGCAGAACGTAGTCCTTTCTTGTGTAAAACTAAAGAAGCAAATGCACCCAAGGAATGATATAGATATCATAATATAACATTCATAATCTATATGTATGAATTGACAAATACTATCAGCTGGCAAAGAATGAACTACTTAAAAATAGCCCTGTGACAACTGAGTATTCTCTTGAAAAAAGATAAAATTAGATTTATAGGGTATCCATACACGAAAATAAATTCTAAATAAAGTAAAATGTGAAAAACAAAATGTTAAAACTTTTAGAAGAAAACATAGGAGATTACGATTTTGAGATAGTAAAGCAATTTTTAAACAAGACATATAATACCTCCACACCATAGAGAAAAGACTGATAAATTAACCATATTACGGTTAAAATATTGGCCAGGGGTGGTGGCTCACATTTGTAATCCCAGCACCTTGGGAGGCTGAGCAGGGCGGATCACCTGAAGTCAGGAGTTCGAGACCAGCCTGGTCAACATGGCAAAACCCCATCTCTACTAAAAATACAAAAATTAGCCAGACGTGGTGGCGCGCGCCTGTAGTCCCAGCTACTCAGGAGGCTGAGACAGGAGAATCGCTTGAACCCGGGAAGTGGAGGTTGCAGTGAGTTGGGATCCCGCCACTGCACTCCAGCCTGGGAAACAGAGCAAGACTCTGTCTCAAAAAAGATTAAAAACTTACAACAAAAAAAAAATTCTAAAGACAAACTACAAAGATAAGCCACAGACTAGGAAAAGATAGATGGACTCACAAAATGACAAAATAATGATTTCCAGAAATCACATAGAACTCCTATGAATCAATATGAAGGAGAGAAATATGAGGAGGCAATCAATAAAAAAGACTGTCAAGCATAAAAATATGTTGCACTAAGAGAAAATTCTGAGGACAGAAAAGAACAGAATTTCAATTTCAAAGAACAAAAGGAACTTAATTATTAAGGAAAAGCTTAGTAGTGTATTATTTAAATGGATGCTAGTGAAAGTCGAATCATTACACTGTTTTCACTGGTTGCATTGAGAAGGGTGATCTTTAGTTTTATCTTTAAATATCTGTATTACAATATCATGCAAATTACATTCTTTCCAACTACATAAACTTATGTTAAAATATTTTATAAGTTAATGTAAAAATGTATGAGGAGGCAGCTTTCCAAAATTCTCTTAGAGAATACCTGAGGGAAAGAATTTAAAGACAATAGCTACAGAGAACTTCTCACACGTATCAGTATGTACAAGATTTTTATTGTACATTGTTTACTTCGAATTAGTCACTATGATAACCCAAATGCCCAGTGATGGAAGACAGGATAAATAAATTATGGTATATTCACACAATGAAATACTACAAATGGCAATGAAAATGAATGAAAAAGAGCTATAGTATATCAAGATGGATAAATCTCAAAACAATGTTTGGAAAGGAGGCAAGTTGTAGAAGTATTTGTACTGAATGGTAACATTTATACAAAGAATAAAAACCTAGAAACAAAGTGTACACACACACCACTCACATTTGTGTATAAATAATAAATATATATTTATACATATTTATATATTTATTCACATATTTATATATTTATACACATATGTGAGTATACATGATAATGTTATCTTTTTCATACATACGAAGGTATTAAAACATGCAAGAGAATGATAAACACCAACAAATCAGGAGGGAAACAGAATTCACTATCTGAGTGGATCCCAGGTTTTGTGGGGATAGAAGCATTTGCAATTTAGGGGACTCTCTTTAAGAAAAAGAATAGAGAAATTTAAACAGAAAAAATATGATGTGTTTATAATTGTATATGCTACATCATCAAGTACATTCCTGATAGGAGAACCATATTAGTTTGAGTAATTGTCAATGAGACTAGAATCATTTGCTTATAATTTGACATGTTTAATGATTTGATTTATTTTCCGTAGACAAGCTAGTGGCTCTATACATTTCAAACTCTGCTTCTCAAGCATCAAGCGTGGGCACCACAGGACACATTCATATCCCTGTATGACCTCTAATCCTGTTCCTCCATGTCATGTTGCTGGTGAGTCAGAATCGTAGACAGTGGGAGTATTCCTGGAAGCCATCCACCACTCCACAGGGACATCTAGCAATAACTTAACAATACATGGAAGTAACTGGGAACCCTATAACTCTATCCTGCTAAACCAAAACCAAATGTATCCCCAACATGAACTGCCCCTTAGCCAGATGCTCACATATCTGAGAGCTGTCCAATCCTGCTGGACAGGAGGGAACGTGGAGGGAAGAAAGCTCAGAGTGAAAAGCGACAGTGATCTTCACCAATTGCAGCTAAAATCTCTTACTTTTGCAAATTTTACAAATTTTTACAAAAACATATATTCATGTAAATGCACTACAAGAGCCTCTCGTAGGGCTTGTGGAAGGGAGGTGCCACAATCTTAAACTTCATTAGCTTCACAGTAAATACACCCCTGGGGATCATGGGATGAAAAAGGATCTGTAGAGATTTATTTATTTGTGTGTGTGTGTGTGTGTGTGTGTGTGTGTGTGTGTGTGTGTGAGAGAGAGAGACAGATATCAGATGCAAATATGTCGAAATGCTAACATTTGATAAAGGTGGGCTTGTATATACATTTCTATTATTGTTGTTTACATTTGCTTGCATATTTGAAATGTTCCATTAAGAGGTAGAGATAGAAACAGAAACAGAGAACACGCTGAGTGTGCTTGTGTCCCGAAGTCTCCTGGGGAACAGCTAATGGGAGTTCTGCAGAAATAGCTTTGAGAGAGCCCTTTGGCCCTAGGGGGAGGGGTGTAGTAGGAGGGGCAGCCTGACAGATCCTGTGGCAGCTGTCAGTCACCAAAGGTCAAGCCGTCTGCACAACTGGTTGGAGCTGGTGGTTCACACTGCACCATCGCATCTAAAAACACGCATGGTGATGAGTCCTTTTTTTTCTTTCTGGAAGACACCAGCTTATGCCCCAGCTCTTGACTCCCCACAGAAAGGGCTACCTGTTTTATCAAGAAAAAAAGAAAGCGCTAGCGCCTAGTGTGACTCTGTCACCACAAGCCACTTCACGTCAGCTGGCACATGTCAAAGAATGACACAGAAAGCTGCCACCTGCCATCCTCACACAGAGCACATCAAACTTCTTTTTGTAAAACACTTCAACAGCAACCAAGAGAAAATTTCCTTTATGAACCACAGAGCCATCTCTGAATGAGAACGGAGGTGAAAGCTCCTTTCCTAGAACTGGAGACAACAGAAGAGGCAGCGACTCTGCAAAAGGTCTCAGGTTAAAAATAGACCCTCCACTATTCTCACTCAAACCTCACGCACGTTCCTTCCCCAGATATCCGCTTCCTGGGGACCCCAGTGGAGGTGGCAGAAAGCCGCAGGTGGCTTTTTTTTTGGAATACAAGTTGTAACATTTTCTGCCTAAAATGAAGGACAGTAGGATCTGACAGTTGAGATTCTTTTTACTGTGGTTTTATCTAGTGTGAAAGCAAAGAACGTGTGTGTGTGTGTGCATGTGTGCATGTGTGTGTGCACGTGTGTGTGTGCATGTGGGGGGGGTGGGGGGTAGGGACTGCTCTGAGAATTTTGCCTTTTGTCTTCTGGTTTCACCTTACAACACTTTAAAATAGTTACTAGGAATTAAAAACTTTAGGGCCAAATGTGACCTCAGAATCTAGTCCAATATTCTAATTTAAAGGTGAGGGACAGCAGTTAGCTAGCTAATAGCAGAGTCAGAAGAACCCAGAACTTCTTCCCATAGCTGGAAGCATGTGTGGTGTGCAGTGATTAAGGGTGAAGACTCTCAACAGGACTCCCAGGGCTGTACCCCACTTCTGACCCCTGTGATCATGCAAATGTGGGCAAGTCATTCACCTCTGTGCCTCCATTTCCTTATCTGTGAAATGGGGATATGATAATAACAGTACAAACCTCAGAGGGTTGTTTTAAGGATTAAATGAGATAATATATGCCTAGCATATAGCAGACGCTTATAGTCTTGGCTGTTGTTAGTTTTATCATTCACCAGTCACTTGCTTCTTCCATCCTGCCAGGACTCCCACGCTCAAAAGATTGTTCCAGAATGAGCTTTACTAGGGGGTACATATGGACAGCCTCATAAATATAAAATGATCATTTCCATGTGATGGCTTTTTTGAAGTAATTGGCTTTGATCTTAAGAATAATCATTAAATACAAGAAGCTTATTCCAGGGCATGAAGAAAAGAGAAGAAGGATGAGAGAATAAAGAGCTGGCTGAACTAGAAATGGGACGAGTGAGAAAAATGCAGCTGTATTCTAATGGGATCAATTTTTAACTTGATTCAAATTAAATTTCAAGCGCCTTATTTTTTAAAGGAAAGAAATTGTTTTAATAACAAGAGCACACTGGGTCTAAGGACTGTTGTACACATTCAGAAAAGGGACTGGCTGGACACTGTCACCTCCCATATGCCCCACAAGCCTGTGGCAATGAGCAGCAAGTTCTCTGGATCAACTACCTCCAACATTAGACACATCTTTAAAACATGCTTCCAGGATGCTCCTGGAAAACAGGAGATGTTATAGCCAATTATTAAGGATCTCAACATGCTCGAGAATACTTAGGGTATAACAATGAAGTCATTACTCTTTATCTCCTTGAATTCCAAGAAAGCAAGAAATAGCAGCACAATAAAAAATCCTTCATAATAGTTGATTAGAAAATATGGTCTGCAGAAAATCAAGCTCTTTGCACATTAAAAATCCAAACATGTTAGAGAAACAGGGATTTTTAGCCCCCCCACAGCTTTAACACAAAAGCTCACATTAATAAGATACAATTTAGATTTGCATTTTTTAATAAGCTAAGGATCAAAGGGAACACATAGCTGAAGGGGTGTTAAGCTGTGTGCACGCAAACTGCTCACTACACACTGGAGAAAGAAGACACATTCCCCCCTGCAGGAAGACACCTATAATTTTAGAAAGATAAAATATATTCTTTCGTTGATACATCATTACTGATGAACAATTTCCAAGCATTTTGAATAAGTTCAGGTAGATTTCACCTGCCTGTCTACCTAATGGACTCAGTCTATCTTAATGATACAGATTCCAAAGATTTAATTGAGGACATCCATGAAGGAATTGATGTAAGACTTTCCCTCCTAGGTACATTTTAGTTATGTAAAAACAAGTACCAGTCCCTTAAGTCCTCAGGCTGGGTAGGATATGAGTGTGGCTTCCTATTATCAAACCATTATGATTAAAAAGAAGACCACGATTATTTTAAAGGTTGAAATCAGGGTCCCAGGGGCTGGAAGAGACTCATGCAGAAACTCTCCTTCTTAGTATGTTCCAAGCACTCCACAAAGGATCCTTGGAAGGCAGATGCAGTTATATCCTTCTAGAGCTTAATTATTAGTATTTGCTGATGGCTTACTATATGTCCAAGAGTACCAACTCACCACTCTTCATGGATTCTTCTTTCGACACTGTTCCTCCATTTTCAAAGCAACGAAGTGGAGGCCCAGAAAGGCTAAGCGGTAGGGCTGGGGTTTGAATTCAGGCAGATGAACACCAGAACTAACCTCTGGGTCTGCCGCATTCCTGAAGGCCTAGTTACTCCTCCTCTCCCGCTACCCCCATCCTCCAAGCCATCCCAATAGTGGTCCTTGGAGTCCGTGATGGCACCTCCTCCTTCCTCCCTGATAACCGAGCTTCCTCTAACTAATGTCCTTGCTGTCACATTGCTCTTCCTTAAACAAAAACTCTGGCCCTACTTCATTTCCATCAGGAACCTTCCCAGATCAGGCTGGTCAGCCTTTCCTGCTGCAGTTCCTGGCCAATATATGATCTCTTAGGTGGAAGTCATGGAAATGCTTCTGAGGGGTCTCACAGGACGTGCCCCTCTGGGTGTTTGAACAGCCCATGCCTTTCTAAGAACGGTTTCCCATGTAACTGTTTTCCTGTCTGCCCCAAGAATATTCACCAGCGGCACTTGTGGCTGCAGCATTTACCCTGAGATAACTTTGCCATGAAATATCTTGCTTTTATTACTATTTTTGCATCACTCTAGTATATTGACTTTGGAAACAAAACACATCGTTTTATTTATAGCATTCTGTTTTTAGTAGTGGCATTTCCATTTACAAAATATAGTAATTCTCGATTGCTGAAAAATGTCAAATCCTAGAAAATGTAGCATCCCTACACGTGATGTTAACATTGTTCCCGAACAGTTGTTGGCCAAAAATTCATTTGATAAATCTGATTTTTTTCTGAAATAGACGATTCAGATGATTCAGATGTTAGTTCTGTTTAGAAATAACTCCAAGAACAGTTTTTATATTTTATTTTCACATCAAAAATCAGTCAGATTTGCTTCAGCCTCAAAGAGCGTGTTTATGTAGAATTAAATGAGCACTGGCATTGAGCTGCACTTTTTTTTTTTCCTAAATGGGAAAAAGGGTTAAAGAGGGTCCCCTGGGAGTCCTTCCCACGAGCCACATCTGACTGAACTGGGCTCACCACCTGGATCAATGGAATACTGTTCTCCCAGAAACCTGGTACTGCTACTCTCTGTGGACTAATTACTGTTGGAACAGATATCAAGGCAAGCATGTGTACAAGCTCCAGGTATGCTTTCTGCTGCTAGGTTTCCAGAGACATGCCTAGGTTCTTACTCCTCTCTGTGAATGAAGCAAGTTGGGTTGGTGTCTGTTAGCCACAATCAAGAAACCAGTGACTAAGAAACATTCCAAGGGGACACTCTGGTAGTTTATGTTACTGAATTGGTGACATGACGAAACCCCTGGCAGAGATGTCAGCAACCCCCACACCTGTTAGAAGGCCAAATGGGGAAGGGGCACCCCACTACATCACAACCACTGACTCTTCTCTTGGGGGGATGTAGCCAATGATCATTAACTAGAGACTACAGCAGTAACTTTAGTCATTGGATAAAATGGAATTTAAGGAGAGACTTGAATGAAAACATAGATCTGCTGGGGAGTTGAGGGGCTGTAAGCTCTCATGGGAAAATAAAGGGAAGAGGGAGCGCCCATGTGGAGTTTGCAGATGACATAGAAGGGGGCACCAGGAACTGATGGTTACCAAGGGGAGGAAGCAGGAGGGTACCCACCACACGGTGAAGACCTGGCAGACCGTTGGCCTTAAGGATAGCCAATGGCCATTCATTTCTTTGTTTATTGAGGATCTACTGTGTTCCTGAAATGAGGCATACAGTTTAGATACTAGTGGAAGAGGGAAGCCAGGCAAACAAGCAAATAAATGAACAAGATTCATTGTATGGAGGGAATAATATGATAAACGAGGAGCTGACTCTTCTATTCCCCTTTAGGGAGAGTAATCAGGGAAGAGCTCCCTGAGAGGTGAGTTGAGAGGTGGAGTGAGTTGAGGCAAGCCCTAGAGCAGGGAAAAGCTTGGTGATTTGGAGAAATGAGGAAGGAGACTGCTGTGTCTGGAGCACAACGTGTGAGTGGACAGTGGTAGGAAACCAGGTGGGAAAGGCTGAAGGGGCAAGATTAGACACTGATTCATCTGTGTGGAAAGGAGTTTGGATATGATTCTAAGTGCAATGGGAAATCACGATTTGACTCATGTTTTAAAGAGATAATTTTAATGGATGGGCATGATGATGTAAGGTGGACCAGAGAGGAAGCAGGAGCACCAATTTCGAGGGTATTGCAATAAGCCAGTACCCGACACTGTGGAATCACACAGCACCATCTTCAGGACCTTTTAGAAACATTCACCAGAAAGCACATGGGCACTGTGCCCGTCTGTTCTTGTGTTGCTATAAAGAAGTACCTGAGGCTGGGCTCAGGAAGCTTACAGTCATGGTGGAAGGCAAAGGGGAGCAGGTGGTGTCACACGGTGGAAGTAGGGGCAAGTGGCCCAGCAGGGGGCAGGTACCAGACTCTTAAGCAACCAGATCTCATGTGTCACTCATCACCAAGGGGATGGTGCTAAACCATTCATGAGGGATCTGCCCACCTCACCCAATCACCTCCCACCAGGCCCCACCTCCGATATTGGAAATCACATTTCAACATGCGATTCAGACGGAACAAACATCCAAACCATATCCCATGCCCCCAGCAGCAGTTGGGTATGCTCCAACTTAAATATCCAAGGAAGTGTCTTTTGTTTTGATGCTGTTTCAAACTCAGACACATTTGTGACCATGATCACGAGGTGAAGATGTACTGTGAACTTCTTAAAAGAATTTGGGTTTCTTTTAGTATCTGCTACATTAGATTTGCTAAGCTAATGACATTTTAGCATTCAGCAAGTAATTACTGTTTATTAGGAAGACAGTAGATGACAAGTGCTTTTATTGAGCACTGAACTGTGTGTCAGAGCTGGACTAAGCGTGTTATAAACCTGATCTTATTTAATGGTTAGTGCAACCAGCCATCCATCCATCCATGCATCCATCTATCCATCCATCCATTCATCCATCCAACAAATAAAAACCCCGAGGGGGCCTCCTTATTGCCCCAATTTTACAGATCAAGAAATAGGCTGAGGTAGTTAAGGGATTTGTTTAACACTACAAAGCCAGTCATCTATGAGGCTCTAGAGCCAGGAGACTGGGTTTAGAGGTTGGACACGAAGGTTCTCAAATGTTGCAGAGGCAGAATGAGCTACACTCTGACTGCTAAACAAAGAATGAAGCATTTCCCAGAGCACCCAGCGTTACCATTTCACCATCCTTCCTCCCTTTATACATCCTTCTGGAATTTCTAGAGCAGGAGTAGGTGTGCACATGTGGACTAGGATACATGTGAAAAGTGATCAACCTCCCATGGTTACCTGATCAGGGTCAAGCCTTTGCAGAGCAACAGACTTTGTCAATTACATCCCACTTTAAACAACCCCAGAGTTCCTGACAGGTTGAGTGCTATCTGCTGGTTTAAAAATTAAACCACCATCGCCTTAAGACATTACTTTTTGGCTAGCTTCCATTTATTTGAGAACCCTTTAAAAAGTAGTGGCTCAACCAAGTGTGGAAATAAACAGTATAGCTTCTAAGAAATGAGAAACTATATTAATGACTTGGAGTAAGCAAAGATTTCTTCAATAAAACGCAAAGAATGCCTAGCATAAGGGAAAACTGATAAATTGGACTGCATTAAGTAAACAAACTTCTGTTCATCAAATGATACCATTTGAAAAGTGAAAGGCAAGCTACCACGTAGGAGGAGATATTTGTAATACATTTATCTAACAAAGGATTTATATCCAGATTTTATAAGCACTCTATAAATCAATCAGAAAAAGACGAGTAAAAAAAATAATAAGGAAATCACTCAAACATGCATTTCACAAAAGAGAACATTTAAATGGACAAAGAAACATACAGAAAGGTGCTTAACATCATTAGTCATCAGGGAAATGTAAAATAAAACCATAGTGAGATACCACTACACACCCCACCAAGATGGCTAAAATGAAGAGACAAAAACAAACATGAGTGTGTCCGTCCATCACTCTTACAATCTGCTGGTGGGAGTGCCAATTGGTAGGACCACTTCGGAAGTCTAAACTCTCTGGCAGTACTAAAGCTGAATATAAGCATTCTCTTACGACCTAGCAATTTTACTCATCAGGAATGTGTCTGTATCTTCACCAAAAGACACAAATGAGAATTTTCACTGCTGCTGGATTTATAGCCCCAAACTGGATACGACCAAATATCCAACTGTGGAAAGGATAAACTGCAATGTAGTCATACGATAGAAAAATATACAGCAATTAAAATTAACAAACTATCGCTATATGCAACAACATGGCTGAGTACTATAAACTCATGTTGGGCAAAAGAAGCCAGTCTCAAAAAGTATGTATTTTATTATTCCATTTATATAAAGTTCAAACAGGCAAACTTAATCCACGCTGATAGAAGGCAGAATGGTGGCTGCCTTTGTGGGGAAAGTGACTAGAAGGAGTTAGGAGGGTGCTTCTGGATCCTGGTCACGCTTTATTTCTCCATTGGGTGGGCTTCAACAGCTGTGTTCACTTTGTAAAACTGTATCTAGCTATATAGTTATGATTTGTTCACTATTCTGTGACTGGCAATGAAAGTTAACTTTAAAATAGTGACTCCTAATGCCTTCATCACAAGCCCTTATTGAGCACCTACAGTATACCAGGTCCTAGGCTGGCACAGAGAGGAATGGGGATCTGCCTGTACATAAGACCAGGTCCCGGCCAGAGTGGGCCTTCCAGCTTTGAGGTCTCTGTGCCTCTTTGCCTCTGTGCCTCTGTGCTCTTGGCCACTGCTGACTCATCAGTGGAGATGATTCCATGCATAGGGGGCCCCTACTCAAAGGAACCCTGCTAGGGCTTCTTCACAAAATACAATTGACTGCCTGAGACCTTACCTACTTTCTGGAGGAGGGTATTTATGTGCCACATATATTAATAGTAAAGCAAAAATTCTTGCCATTTTAAGCCCCATTTAAAAATAATGATACTGTGAAATAGCTTCCCAGAACTCTAATGTGTAAAGAACTTTTATCTCATTTAATACTCATGACAATCCTATGGTTATGTATTATAATTCCCATATTAAAAATAGGGAAATACTTTATGAATCTGGGTGCTCCTGTGTTGGGTGCATATATATTTAGGATAGTTAGCTCTTCTTATTGAATTGATCCCTTTACCATTATGTCATGGCCTTCTTTGTCTCTTTTGATCTTTGTTGGTTTAAAGTCTATTTTATCAGAGACTAGGATTGCAACCCCTGCCTTTTTTTGTTTTCCATTTGCTGGATAGATCTTCCTCCATCCCTTTATTTTGAGTCTATGTGTGTCTCTGCATGTGAGATGGGTTTCCTGAATACAGCACACTGATGGGTCTTGACTCCTTATCCAGTTTGCCAGTCTGTGTCTTTTAATTGGAGCATTTAGCCCATTTACATTGAAAGTTAATATTGTTATGTGTGAATATGATCCTGTCATTATGATGTTAGTTGGTTATTTTGCTCGTTAGTTGATGCAGTTTCTTCCTAGCCTCGATGGTCTTTACAATTTGGCATGTTTTTGTAGGGGCTGGTCCCGGTTGTTCCTTTCCATGTTTAGTGCTTCCTTCAGGAGCTCTTTTAGGGCAGGCCTGGTGGTGACAAAATCACTCAGCATTTGCTTGTCTATAAAGTATTTTATTTCTCCTTCACTTAAGAAGCTTAGTTTGGCTGGATATGAAATTCTGGGTTGAAAATTCTTTTCTTTAAGAATGTTGAATATTGGCCCCCATTGTCTTCTGGCTTTAGGGACTTAAACTCCCACACAATAATAATGGGAGATTTTAACACCCCACTGTCAACATTAGACAGATCAACGAGACAGAAAGTTAACAAGGACATCCAGGAATTGAACTCAGCTCTGAACAAAGTGGACCTAATAGACATCTACAGAACTCTCCACCCCAAATCAACAGAATATACATTTTTTTCAGCACCACACCACACCTATTCCAAAATTGACCACATAGTTGGAAGTAAAGCTCTCCTCAGCAAATGTAAAAGAACAGAAATTATAACAAACTGTCTCTCAGACCACAGTGCAATCAAACTAGAACTCAGGATTAAGAAACTCACTCAAAACCGCTCAACTACATGGAAACTGAACGACCTGCTCCAAAACCACTCAACTACATGGAAACTGAACAACCTGCTCCTGAATGACTACTGGGTACATAATGAAATGAAGGCAGAAATAAAGATGTTCTTTGAAACCAATGAGAACAAAGACACAACATACCAGAATCTCTGGGACACATTCAAAGCAGTGTGTAGAGGGAAATTTATAGCACTAAATGCCCACAAGAGAAAGCAGGAAAGATCCAAAATTGACATCCTAACATCACAATTAAAAGAACTAGAAAAGCAAGAGCAAACACATTCAAAAGCTAGCAGAAGGCAAGAAATAACTAAGATCAGAGCAGAACTGAAGGAAATAGGGACACAAAAAACCCTTCAAAAAATTAATGAATCCAGGAGCTGGTTTTTTGAAAAGATCAACAAAATTGATAGACCGCTAGCAAGACTAATAAAGAGGAAAAGAGAGAAGAATCAAATAGACGCAATAAAAAATGAAAAGGGGAATATCACCACCGATCCCATAGAAATACAATCTACCATCAGAGAATACTACAAACACCTCTATGCAAATAAACTAGAAAATCTAGAAGAAATGGATAAATTCCTTGACAAATACACCCTCCCAAGACAAAACCAGGAAGAAGCTGAATCTCTGAATAGACCAATAACAGGCTCTGAAATTGTGGCAATAATCAATAGCTTACCAACCAAAAAGAGTCCAGGACCTGATGGATTCACAGCCGAATTCTACCAGAGGTACAAGGAGGAACTGGTACCATTCCTTCTGAAACTATTCCAATCGATAGAAAAAGAGGGAATCCTCCCTAACACATTTTATGAGGCCAGCATCGTCCTGATACCAAAGCCTGGCAGAGACATAACCAAAAAAGAGAATTTCAGACCAATATCCTTGATGAACATTGACGCAAAAATCCTCAATAAAATACTGGCAAACCAAATCCAGCAGCACATAAAAAAGCTTATACACCATGATCAAGTGGGCTTCATCCCTGGGATGCAAGGCTGGTTCAACATACACAAATCAATAAATGTAATCCAGCATATAAACAGAACCAAAGACAAAAACCACATGATTATCTCAATAGATGCAGAAAAGGCCTTTAACAAAATTCAACAACGCTTCATGCTAAAAATTCTCAATAAATTAGGTATTGATGGGACGTATCTCAAAATAATAAGAGCTATCTATGACAAGCCCACAGCCAATATCATACTGAATGGGCAAAAACTGGAAGCATTCCCTTTGAAAACTGCCACAAGACAGGGATGGCCTCTCTCACCACTCCTATTTAACATAGTGCTGGAAGTTCTGGCCAGGGCAATCAGGCAGGAGAAGGAAATAAAGGGTATTCAATTAGGAAAAGAGGAAGTCAAATTGTCCCTGTTTGCAGATGACATGATTGTGTATCTAGAAAACCCCACTGTCTCAGCCCAAAATCTCCTTAAGCTGATTAGCAACTTCAGCAAAGTCTCAGGATACAAAATCAATGTACAAAAATCACAAGCATTCTTGTATACCAATCACAGACAAACAGAGAGCCAAATCATGAGTGAACTCCCATTCACAATTGCTTCAAAGAGAATAAAATACCTAGGAATCCAACTTACAAGGGATGTGAAGGACCTCTTCAAGGAGAACTACAAAACACTGCTCAATGAAATAAAAGAGGATACAAACAACTGGAAGAACATTCCATGCTCATGGGTTGGAAGAATCAATATTGTGAAAATGGCCATACTGCCCAAGGTAATTTATAGATTCAATGCCATCCCCATCAAGCTACCAATGACTTTCTTCATAGAATTGGAAAAAACTACTTTAAAGTTCATATGGAACCAAAAAAGAGCCCGCATCGCCAAGTCAATCCTAAGCCAAAAGAACAAAGCTGGAGGCATCACGCTACCTGACTTCAAACTATACTACAAGGCTACAGTAACCAAAACAGCATGGTACTGGTACCACAACAGAGACATAGATCAATGGAACAGAACAGAGCCCTCAGAAATAACACCGCATATCTACAACTATCTGATCTTTGACAAACCTGACAAAAACAAGAAATGGGGAAAGGATTCCCTATTTAATAAATGGTGCTGGGAAAACTGGCTAGCCATATATAGAAAGCTGAAACTGGATCCCTTCCTTACACCTTATACAAAAATTAATTCAAGACAGATTAAAGACTTAAATGTTAGACCTAAAACCATTAAAATCCTACAAGAAAACCTAGGCAATACCATTCAGGACACAGGCATGGGCAAGGACTTCATGTCTAAAACACCAAAAGCAATGGCAACAAAAGCCAAAATTGACAAATGGGGTCTAATTAAACTAAAGAGCTTCTGCACAGCAAAAGAAACTACCATCAGAGTGAACAGACAACCTACAGAATGGGAGAAAATTTTCGCAACCTACTCATCTGACAAAGGGCTAATATCCAGAATCTACAATGAACTCAAACAAATTTACAAGAAAAAAACAAACAACCCCATCAAAAAGTGGGCGAAGGCCATGAACAGACACTTCTCAAAAGAAGACATTTATGCAGCCAAAAAACATATGAAAAAATGCTCATCATCACTGGCCATCAGAGAAATGCAAATCGAAACCACAGTGAGATACCATCTCACACCAGTTAGAATGGCCATCATTAAAAAGTCAGGAAACAACAGGTGCTGGAGAGGATGTGGAGAAATAGGAACACTTTTACACTGTTGGTGGGACTGTAAACTAGTTGAACCATTGTGGAATTCAGTGTGGTGATTCCTCAGGGATCTAGAACTAGAAATACCATTTGACCCAGCCATCCCATTACTGGGTATATACCCAAAGGACTATAAATCATGCTGCTATAAAGACACATGCACACGTATGTTTATTGCGGCACTATTCACAATAGCAAAGAGTTGGAACCAACCCAAATGTCCAACAACGATAGACTGGATTAAGAAAATGTGGCACATATACACCATGGAATACTATGCAGCCATAAAAAATGGTGAGTTCATGTCCTTTGTAGGGACATGGATGAAGCTGGAAACCATCATTCTCAGTAAACTATCGCAAGGACAAAAAAACACCGCATGTTCTCACTGATAGGTGGGAACTGAACAATGAGAACTCATGGACACAGGAAGGGGAACATCACACTCTGGGGACTGTTGTGGGGTGGGGGGAGGGGGGAGGGACAGCATTAGGAGATATACCTAATGCTAAATGACGAGTTAATGGGTGCAGCAAAACAACAGGGCACATGGATACATATGTAACAAACCTGCACATTGTGCACATGTACCCTAAAACCTAAAGTATAATAATAAAAAAAATAAAAATAAATTAAAAAATAGGGAAATAGATTTAAAACAGGCAAAACAACTTGCCAAGGTCACAAAGCTGATGACTTTCAGAGCGAAATTACTTCATCCAGTCTCTTGGGCTCTCACACCCTGTTAGCAATTAACAGAGCCATTCCAAACACAGCCACATACCCTCCTTCTAAATCTTTCCCCCTCTAGCAGAGGGAAGGGAGAGGCAAGCAGCTGATGCCACCTGTCACCTGTTTTTCCTCATGGGGTGCTGACAGAAGGTCCCAAGATGAAAATGATTTGCTACAAGTCACCTGCAAGCAGCTAGAGAAGGCCTCAAAGAAAACAAAGGCTTGTCTCCCACAACCCAGAACTCATACATATTAATGGAATTTTTTTTAATTAGATGATTGTACGTATCACCACAAAATTCACCAATTTTTCTGAGCACCTTTTATCCTTAAAGCATGGTTAGGTTCAGCAAAACATGGTAACAAAGGCAAAGCTTGGAAACCAATGCTGAGGAAAATGGGAAGGAGCACAATTATTTTCCTAGTGCCTCATGAAAAATGGAAGGTTTGGATGTCGGGGTGTAAACAGCCCCTCTCTGTGCCACCAAATCATCATGCTGGATGCATGCCGGAGCCACAGGCAGTGCCAGAGACATAGATGTTTATGGGCTTGGTGAAAAATAGATGGTTGTGAAACCAACTCTGCTTTATGAATCTGGCCAGTTAGGGAGGGAGAAGCCCTCTCCCAGAACAGGCTCTCCAGCACGCCCACCAAAAGCAAACGCTAGAAAACAAAGAAGGCCACGATCTGTCCCGTGCAGGCCTGAGTGGCCCATGTGAATCAGCCTCACTTGGAGCAGGTACTGAAGGAGACGATATTTCCATTCACAAATGGGCCTCTTTCACCACTGAAAGGAGGCAATGCAAGGCTCCCATCAAACAAGCAAAACTGTGTGTTCCTAAAGGCAGGCAACAGAGCCATCGCTTTCTGAACTCTTCTTAGTTAGAGATTCTAGATGGTAGATTGGGAAGGACAACACAAGAATATTCCTTCGAATGAGAATAATCTATCACCACTACATCAATCTGATTAATGTAATAGGATCATTTCAAAAGGAGGAAATGACAGGTCATTAGGAGGAATTTCAAACGAAATTATGGGTTTAAACGATTTTCTTCAGTTTTGGGAAGAATTTAGACAGAATTTTATTTTGCATGTTTCATTTAAGGAACAAATGATATTTACATGCTTTTATAAACCTTTCATGTACCCCAAACAGTGTGGAGGCATGAATCCTGGAGTACAACTAGAACTGCTTCAAAAATCTGTTTTGCCCCAACATGGCCCATGCAATGTGTTTCTGGTTCAGCCAAACATGTTATCCATCCCCACTCATTCTTTATTTATCATATTCAGTGATAAAACAAACACCTCAATTCCAGGTTGTTTACAAAATAGTCTGATAATCTGATTCCAATTAAATGGTGAAGATCTACAATAAGAACAAAAATATAAATCATGTTAACCATCTGTTTTTGGCTGACAAAAGCAGCAAATGGAAAGGTTAAGTTGATACTCTGCATTTAATCTGTGCTATTGTGGAAGGAAAACCCAATTAGAGATGATATTTCATTGCAGGCTTTACACTGTTTCCCTTTTGTTCTTTAATTTGAGCTGTACCCATTGTGTTTCCAAACTAGGGGGAGGGTTCATTATCTCCTCCCGCAATGCGTTGCAAGGGGGTGCCCTCATTTATAAATTTAACATTGCCAATGCCAGCTAATTATAACTAGCTACTCTCAACTGCCGAAATAACTCCTTTGCAGAGTCTAGCAACAGAGCTGCCTTCCAATGATCAGACAACAATGGACTCAGCTGCAACCTGCATTGCTCTCCCAGATACAAGGAATAAGGTGAGAACTCCCTGAAAAGGTGCTTTTAAACATTAAGAATTTAAAGAAAAGGTTAATCCAAACATTTCCTGTGGCATTAGCTCTCTGGGCGCCATTTGTGAGTGGACAGTAAAGTCTGGAAGTAGAACATTTGGAAGTCATTTATTGAGGAAATGCTGCTGGCTGACTTGAAATCAAATTGTCTTCAATGTCTATGCCGAAGTAGAATTGTAATGACTTCTTTTAAGGGCCTAATACTCAAAAGCTGCTAGATCTGGGTATCAAATGTCCAGAAGAGGCAGAAACACTGCTGATCGCACCTTGTGGAACCAGCTGCTTGGCAATGCTTGGGCATACCCAGCACACCAGCAGTCCGGTGACTGGCAGCTAAAAGCGCCATCCTACCCACCACAACGCCCACGAATCTGTGCCTTCCAGCCCCTCACAAGGGATAGAGCTCTCTGTTCACTCAAGCCTTCATGCTTCTGCATATGCTGTCCCTATGCCTTGAACATCTCCAGGTAATTTCCTATTCATCCTTGAAGAAAGAAGCATCTCCCGCCTATCCTCACCAATCCGCCCTCTCTTCCCATGAGACTTCTCCTCCCCCTTCTCCTGTGCACAACACCATCACATGGTCAGTGGTACTTGTCACAGTATCTGTTCACATGAATTGAATGTGAAACTGGGAGTTCCTTGCTATAGAACTACCTTAGTAAGCTTTCTATTTCCAGCACCATATACAATGAATGGCAGCCTGACAGAGGAATAAAGGAATGAATGAATGGACTGCCACTGTCTAATTTTTTGTCCTGAACCTCAGAGCTGGTGACAGGGTGAGAAGAGCATCTCTTAGATGCTCTGATGTTCCCCTGGCTTTGCACAAACACTGCAACATGAACATACAAAAGTCCTCCATTCCTTACTCTGTAAGCCTGGTGGATCAGTAGCCTTCCTTGTAGGAAGGTTCCTGGTCTCTGGATTAATCTCACTATCTAGTCCTAGTGGTACATGGCTTGTCATTCCTACTTCCTCAGAATAGTCCCTGAACTGTGTTGATGCAGAACTCCCATCAGATCACTTCCCCTCACCAGCAAAGGAAGTAAGATGTTCTCTGCAAAGAGTAAATGGCCATGTGGCTGGAAAGCGGAATCATTATTCCTGGTTGGTAAGCTGCCCAGAAAGCAATTTAGCGAGAGAGTCACCCCAGGATTGAAGTTTCCCTGCTGGCAGGATCACCAAGTACATAGAGAAAATATACAACTATAAATAGATTGTAAGCTCCATGAGGGCTGGCACTGTGGATGGGCATAGTGCCTAGCTCAAAAGATACTTGTTAAGTGAATGAATGAATGATTCAGGAAAAAACCTTAGGAAAGGGTAGAAAAGGTGGCTTCCCCATTTTATTCATGAGAAAACTCTGCAGGCCCAAAGAGATTGCTCTGTGCAACCTAGAATTACACTTCAAGCCTCCGGTGGCAGGTCAGCAGGAGGGGGAAGGCCGTGGAGTGTGGAGTAAGGCCAGTCCACAGGAAGGCACACCATTATTCCAGAGAAAAAGCAAGCAGTGCTGGGAGGACAGGATCAGCCTGGGGGCAGTGATGTCTAGCCACTGCTCAGGATGCTGGAGGCCACCACAAACAAGGAAGTCCGGGGGATTCTCCCCACTGCAAGAGGTACTCACAGTGCTCTGCAGAAAGCTGCAGCCCAGTACCAGAGGGGGTCACCCTGGCCGCAAAGGCAGTGGGTGCCAAGGCAAGCTTACAGGGGCACAGGGACAGCTCTGCCAGCAGCACTGAGGCCTCAAAAACACAGTCTCAGCCCCTGTGAGCCATGCACATGGTCCTTCCAATCACAGCACACAGACTGGACCCCTGGTTCTCACCAAATGCAGGGGCATCCCATCCTCCGCAGCAAAGGCTTTGCATTTGAAGGAAACGGTGCATTGCCATGTCATCAGGCGTGATACAGCCACATTTTTTTAAAAAGTGCCAACATACATCCTGGCTATATTCATCTATGGACAATCAAACTGAGAACCAAAATTAATGAGTAGGGACCAAAACACAAACCAGTTTCTCACCTGACTTCAGAGTTACTAAAGTCAGGATCCCTAGTGGACCACTTCAGTTACCTTGTGTCCCTACCTACCTCTCTGAGGAGGGCAGTGTCACCAGGACCCCACACTGGCCCAGCTTGTTCTAGTCTCATCTGTCCCCTAACTCAGCAGTTCCCAAGTGTGTCCCTTGGAACTGAATAAAGAGGTCACTGGGTCATTCTGATTTAAAGAAAGCTGAGCACTTTTCATCACTGCAGAACTTGTCAGAGCCTTTATATGCTACCATGTAGTAGATCCTCGTGCAAGCACACTATGCAGTCTGCTGTGTTCCCCACTCTTACGTCACAGAACCTGTCACCGAACAGGGGAAGTACTGATCTGATGCCACACACAGAGCTTGGTGTCAGGGTGTCCCCACAGCAAGGCCCTCATTTCAAAGTGTAAGGTTCAGTGTTTCCTGGGCCCTGGGTCTGGCTGTGAATGTGGAGGGCTGGCTGGAAACGAGCACTCTGACCTTGCACTACACCCTGCACTGCTTTTGTTAGGTTCACAGCCCTCCATGGACAAGTGAAGTGGGAGACTGTGGCTGCATGGGAGGCTGAGGCCAGAAGCCCTGTGGCGTGCGGGCCACAGGTGACCACACACAGAGGTTTGAATGGATAGCACATCCCCCCTGTCTTCCCACCCACCAGAGCTGCTCTTAGGTCCTAATTCAGAAAACAAAACATGAAGACCACCTATCATTCCACAGCTTATGAATCATATAAAATGGTCATTAATCCCACCTCCCACTGATAACTGAACCATAAAGATTCCAATATACAGAGGTTCTTTTCTTTACCAAAACAAAACCACGTGAAATTTACTTTTTTTTTTTCACTAACCAGTATATCAGGGACATTTTTCCTGGCCAACATATAAAACCGCCTCATCCATGCTATCAGCTTCATTCGAATCCATTGTGAGAACTGTCATTTATTCCCCAGTCTCCTATTGCAGGATATAAAAGCCTTTTGGGTTTTGTCTGTTGGTTTTTATTATTAGTTGTTACAAATAATGTGGCAGGAAACATTCTGGAATTTATGTCTTTATGGACCACATCTCTGTACACTGAATTTCTAGAAACAGCACTACAGAGTCAAAGGAAAGATATTTTTAATTTCAGAAGATAATGTCAAATTATACTCCAAAACTCTTATAACTATTTTACATTCCCACCAACATGACAAAAGAAGGGTGCTTAGCACTTTCCCATAATAGTTATTTCAGTATATGTCTTGTTTCTGCAATCAGTCAGAAAATGCCCTGAAGGCAGCAAACATCACTTATCCATCTCTGTGTATTCACGTCCTTGGTATTTCATCTCACTCGCAGTAGATGCTCAAGGAATATTTGCTGAATGAATGTCAGTAAGAAATCATTAGACATCATTCAAGTGCCTGGGATGAAACCATAATCCACAAGCAATAAACTAAGATCCAGAGTTATACAACATGACAAAGGCATACAATTATCTGCAAGAATAACTGTCCTAAATGGGTTGGAGATCAATGATCAATTAATGGGCAATATAAGTTTCACAAAAGGATGTATTGCCTTTAACAAATCATGCATTTAGACAACCCCCAAGTGGCAGGGACCACCAGGCACACAGCCATGAATACATCTGAATATCCACTCACATGCCACATCCAATTCTACACAAGCCAGTGTGGGTTCCTCAACTACTTAGAAAGGAGGGCACCTGTCAATAACAACAATACATTCTTAATTCTTGGGTTACACGATCTTAATTTACTGCTCAACTCCTCAAAGGAAATCCATGCAAAAGTAGAAACCAGGACATATTCCTTTCTCAGGAGAATTCTGGGCAAGATGGTCTCCTGCAGCCAGAGAGACCAGATGGCTTCCAACCTGGTGAAGGAGCCTGGGAGGCAGAACTCAGGAGTAGAAAACAGAGTTGGGATGCCAACCGGGAGGTGAGAGGTGAGCCCTGGTGCTGGGCTTCATCTTTGAGGGTGACTGGATAGACAGGAGGGGTAGGACAGGCATCTTGAAGCACAGTCTGGGAAACAGATGCTCCACAATTTTCTGAAACTCTAGACTTTCTCCGTGTGGTCACTGGAAGGTCAGTTCTCCAGCCCAGTGCCTCTGCCCCAACACACAGTATTTGATGTGCTATGTTTTTCCAAGATCCTCACTTTCTAACTCCCAAATATGGAGATTCTCATTGATGATGAGGTCCACCATGTTTTGCAAGAACCAATTTGGAAGCAGCAGCGTTTCCAAATAAAAAGAGCATGGGAAGCTTCTTACATCAGAAAGGAAGTTGATAACAACTTTGGCATGAAAATGTATACCCTATTGATATGGTTTGGCTGTGTCCCCACCCAAATTTCACCTTGAATTGTAATCCCCACATGTCAAGGGTGGGGCCAGGTGGAGATAATTGAATCATGACAGCGGTTTCCCCCATACTGTTCTCTTGGTAGTGAGTAAGTCTCATGAGATATGATGGTTTTATATATGGGAGTTCCCCTGCACAAGTTCTCTTGCTTGCCGCCATGGAAGATGTCCCTTTGTTCTTCCTTCATCTGCCATGATTGTGAGGCTCCCCCAGCCATGTGGAACTGTGAGTCCATTAAACTTCTTTCCTTTATAAATTGCTCAGTCTTGGCTATGTTTTATCAGCAGTGTGAAAACAGACGAATACACCTATATACAATTTTACTGCCATTTGTGCAGAAGAAAAAATTATAGGCCAATGTTCAAACGGGCCACTTGGCCCTGTACAAACAAGAAGCACCATTTACAGCCATTTATAACATTGAGAATTATTTCAGGCTTCAATCTCAGATAATAACCCCCTTGCTGAGAAGAGTCTTCCAGAGTGTTTTCTATTTGCCAGCTCTTTTTCAGGCTCAAGCTTTCTGAACAACATTCTCTTTCCTGACTTTGTTTACTGGAATTTTCCCAAGTACAGCCCATATCATGTTTCATCAGCTCTCCCAGAATCTAAAAGGCACCAAGACTGGGTTCACCAGCAGTAGTTGGACCTGGAGGCAGCCGAGCCAGGCCTGATTTGACCCATATCATGGATATAAGCAGGCAGTGTCAAGCTGGAGAAGAGTCAGGGACTAGAGTCTAGGGAGAAAGAAACCAGAGATCCAAAAGGACCCACGAGAGCATTAACTAGTCTCAGAGTCCAGGGGATGTATCTCTCCACAGGCCAAAGCCACGTTAATGGTGGTCATGGGGTGGCTGGAGGACTGGGGCCTCCCCGACCACCTCTCCAAGCGGTACTCGCATCCTTGGCAGGATTTCCCACCCTCGACTGGCTCTGGGGTCCCTTCTTGCCACGCTCCTGTGATCAGGCCTCATAGTCCATTCCAAAGAGGTTCGTCTGCGGAGGCACTGGAGCATGTAAGTGCACAGGGACGCGTGTGCACGTACACCTGCACCCGGACACTGTACTTAATGGAGGAGCTCACAGCCAAAAATCCGTGTTGAAAACTTTCCACTAACAGGATGGACTTTTTAAAAGACAATTATACGTTGTTCCAAAGAATTTTGTGTTGTGACGGTTGACAACCTTATGAATATACTTACGAACCACTTTAAAGGGTGGGTTCTATGGTATGTAGATGATATCTCAGTATCAAAGAAAGAAAAAAAAAAGGATTATGACTTAGAAAAAAGTCCTTGCAAGAGTTGTGCCTGCCTTCGGCAGATGAGCAATATGACTTGAGTCACAAGGACAGATTCGGGCTTCCAGTCACCTGTCTGAACATATACCTGCATGCAGAACAGGATGGGAAGATGGCACCTCATTCTCTGTAACAGTCACAGGTGCTCCTGACCATTTTAATGTCACATGCTGCTGCTGGCAGGCGACCCCTGGTCCATAGTGTGGGAAAGGCCACCTGCCTTGCTCTTAATCACCCCAGGCCTGGATGAGGAAAATCGATGTAATGACCCATAAGAGGAACCTGTTCATAAAGAAGGTCACTAAACACCTCTAGTTATCCTCTGGCTCTAAGGAAAGAAAATACCATAAAAATCTATGGGTAGGGCATAACCCCATGCTCCATTAACACATATGATTTTGGGAGGAAAAAGACTCCTGGGAGCTCATGCCAACATTTTCTTCCTCATTCCTGTCCGCACCAAGTGCCCACATGCCAGGCACTTACTCGAGAAACACAAGAAGCCAAAACATAGCTCGACATTGCAGACAAGCCTTTTTATTCTCAACCCATTGAAGATGTTGTTGGGAAACAATTTATCCACAGACTCAGATTTCCAGCATCACCGTGGTGCCTTCGAGGCCCATTTCTTCTTGGGCTGTCAGTTGCTAAGTGCAAACTCCAAGCAGCATCTTGAAATCCATGCAAATTCATGAATAAATACAATTTGCTCATTGGAAGCATGCCTTCGCCTTTCCCACAAGGCCGCCATCCCTGTGGGCTGTGCTGCGGTCACTCCCCCAGCATGGGGTGGCCTGCAGCAGGCCCGCAGACACAGAGAACACAGTCCCCGCTCGCACGGCCTGGTCTTCAGCTTCCCTTTTCAGAGTGGAACGCACATGGTAAGTTTGTGAGCCACGGAGGGAGGGGATCTGGATGAGCCATAAGGTCACACTCTCTGCCAGTGCTGGCCACATATTTCCTCCCCATTGCTCCACTCACTGAGGGGTTCTAACTTGAGTGAACCTCCAAGGGTCTGTGTCCCCAAGTTTGATCTGTCTGTCCCAGCACCACGGAGATGTTAGACATGGGATGCCACCAGACCTTGTGCAATGTCAGGAAGTCCTTGCTGGCCATGCTTCATAAATGGTCCCATCAAACCCCTTGGTGCTTCCTTTGCACTGACACCATTCCCACTCCCGAAGAGGCCTGTGGCAGCAGGACATCAGGAGCTCCCTAAGGGAACCAGCGAAGGACAGCCACTCTTCTCAGCCCTTCTCCAATGTCGCACAGGCCCTGCTTGCCACAGATGGAACACTGGCTAACTCAAGCTGACAAGCCCACAGATTAGACTTTACTGGATGGCCTTCATACCCCAACTCCTCATTGCTGGATGATTGAATGTTCTGTACGAATTAACGGCAAGACATAACCTGCGGCATCCTACCATTCACCCCGGGCTTAAAAATTAGCAGTACTTGCCAAGTTCTGCATTTTTCTTAAAAAAAAAAAACAAAATCCAATCCAACACTAACCCCCAAAATCTTTTGTTTTTCAGTAGTTTCTGTGTAACGAATTAGTCTCTTTTGTGCTCTTGGTCTTGCTTTGGTTTGGGTAAGAGTGAACAGCATTTGAAATGAAGGCATTGTTTATTCACAAATCAAATAAGCTCCGGGCAGCTGCCCCAGTGGCTTCCTCATTCAGTTAAATTAATGCCCAAGGCCTCAGGGTGAACGGTCTTCTGAAGAGAACGTGGGCATTTATTTTCGGATTCTCATTCACTGTTGGGTCTTTTAATGCCAGATCCTATTTAATATACTTGTGTTATGTTAAACTGTGTGCAAATTTATTCTACGGACTACTTGACAGAATTCATACTATTAAAGTCACACATGATTTGCACTTGAAAAATAAGGTCTTTACTTCACTATAGCAGCAACCCAGTGTTGCCTTTAGTGGAGTTTGAGCCCTGCCAGACCCTGCCATCCCCCTGAAGCCGGCCCTCGTTTTCTTATTTTCTTTCCAGTTGCAGAGGTCACTGCAAAGTATCACAGGCATTTTGTCCTCCACCTGTGAAACCATTTATACGATTTTTAAGACAAGCTTTTCATAATAACTGTTGTTCTTTTTAAGTATGTAACCAGCACTCCTTTCCAAAATTGTGCCTTCTCATTCCACCTCGCAAGGGACAGACAGTTCTTAATAACATGCTATTGAATTTTAGAACTATCTTTCAAACTTTGTATTCTCTGGAAACACGGAGCTTCTAAGAGCTTTGGGTCCTGAAATCTCTGAGTCTGAGGTGAATTTTGAATCAAGCAGAGCCTCAGTGTCTTCAGCAATTCTATCTTAAGTCTCATTCTGCCTTTAACACGTCCTAGTCCCCAAACACAGCTCAGGAATGCTCAAAATAACAGACACATGGAGACTGTGTGGCGACATTTTGTCTCCATCTCTCAACTATCCTCCCCCTATTGTGGATAATAAGAAGTCACTTCCATATGTTTGAAACGTTAGGTCCATTTCTCTCCTTATAAAACTGAGGCTGTCCCAAAGGAAAAACTCTTATTCATGCACAGGGCCAGGATATAACTCACATGAAACTTACTTCCTGCTCTCTCACATGATAATGTACATCAGCTACCCAGTCATGGCCATAAACAGCATTTTCTTTGGTCTCTGAAATCACTTCTAATCAGAAATCAACCTGGTGAATTGCTGTTACTCTCCAAGCTCTAGAAACCTTGGCCCTCACTGTGTACTTATGAGGTTTCTAGTTGTTCTGCCTTGGTGTCTCTGTCTCTCTCTCTCTCTCACACACACATATACACACACACACACTCACAAGAGAGAAACTCACATTCTCTCTCATGAGGGAAAGAGAGAGACAGAGAGAGGGGGTTGGGGGAAGGGGAAAATAGGACCTTGTGGCGATTTATTTTTATTTTATTCTATTTTCTACTTTTAAGTTCAAGGGTACAAGTGCATGTCTGTTCCACAGATAAACTTGTGCCATGGGGGTTTGTTGTACAGATTACTTCATCACCCAGGTATTAAGCCTAGTATCCATTGGTTATTTTTTCTGATCTTCTCCCTCTTCTCACCCTCCACCCTCTAAAATGTCCCATTGTGTGTTGTTCCCCTCTATGTGTCTATGTGTTCTTTTCATTTAGCTCCCACTTACAAGTGAGAACATGCGGTATTTGGTTTTCTGTTCCTGCGTTAGTTTGCTAAGGATAATGGCCTCCAGCTCCATCCATGCCCCATCAAAGGACATGATCTCAGTCTTGTTTAAGGGTGCATAATATTCCATGGTGTATGTGTACATTTTCTTTATCCAGACTATCATTGATGGACATTTGGGTTGATTCCATATCTTTGTTACTGTGAATAGTGTTGCAATGAACATACACATGCATGTGTCTTTATGGGAGAATGATTTATATTCCTTTGGGTACATACCCAGTAGTGGGAATGTTGAGTCAAATGGTGTTTTTGTCTTTAGTTCTTTGAGGAGTCACCGCACTGTCTTCCACAATGGCTGAACTAATTTATCCTGTGGCTATTTAAAACCACCACACCACTGCTCCTGGGTCTACAACCGTTCCGTGGGACCACTTCACTTCTCTCTTGCATCTTCAACACATCTCTCTCCACAATGTTCCTCCTGGGCATAAACACATTCAGATCTCCTTTTCCCAAAAACACCCTCCCCCGGCCCCGCAGCCTCTCCTATGTGACCCTGAGCCTCAGTCTTACTGTGAATGCCATCCCACTGCCAGGTGTCTTCTACCACACCCTAGAGACTCCGATTCCAGCCAAAACATGGAATTTCCTCCCTTGAAGGATCACAACAATCTTTTTTTTTGAGACGTTGTCTCACTCTTCCGCCCAGGCTGGAGTGCAGTGGCGCAATCTCGGCTCACTACAAGCTCCACCTCCTGGGTTCAGGCCATTCTCCTGCCTCAGCCTCCCGAGTAGCTGGGACTACAGGCACCCGCCACCACGCCCGGCTAATTTTTTGTATTTTTAGTAGAGACAGGGTTTCACCGTGTTAGCCAGGATGGTCTCAATTTCCTGACCTCGTGGTCCGCCCGCCTCGGCCTCCCAAAGTGCTGGGATTACAGGCGTGAGCCACTGTGCCCGGCCCGCAACAATCTTCTTAATCTCAAATCCAACTGTGCCTTCTCAAGCCATATTTTCTTTAACCTTTAAATAGCAGAAGAACTTCCTCCCCAACATCAGACTTTCAAGGTTTTCCTAATTTGCCAAAGGCTCCAAAAGCCTTTCCCAAATGAATACTTCCCAGGACTCAAACTTATCCTCCCATCACCAATGATTTAAATCCTACCCAGCATTGCAGGCGGGGCTCCATTAGGCCTTCCCTTTGCCCCTCTGTATTTTCTCCTTGGATCAACTCTAACACATGGTCTGGCATAAGCCTCTTACTTTCTCCTTGATGGTGATCCCTAGTTTCATCTCTCTCTGGCCAGATCCTAAGCTTATGGAGGGTGAAGACTGTCTCAATCCTGTTAAAATCCCTGTGGACTGGGCCCAATGCCTGGCATGTAATGTCTGCAGAATGCCGGAGGAGTTCATTTTCAAAATTAATTGTAACCAAAGTCCTTTTTTTTTCCTTCCCAGTTTCTGCATTAGACTCATTTGGCACAAGCCTAAGACCAAAGCTCTCAGTTTTAACGTGCAGAACAGTCCAGAGAGCCTGACTTTTAAAATACAGGTCCCCGAGCTCCAACCTTAGATACTCTCAAGTTGCAGTACTAGGAAGGATCCCAGGAGAGGGCATTTTAATCAAGCATTCTAAGTAACCAGGCCACAGCCTGAGGAATGCTGCTTTACATCCATGATCCTCAAAGAAGCACTGCTGTGAAATACTCATGAGAGTCAGCCTTCATGTCAAGTGCAAAATCCAGTCCTGATTCATGAAATTCTTAAAATGTTAAGAGTCCATATAATGGACTTTGGGGACTTGGTGGGGAAGATTGGGAGGAGGGTGAGGAATGTAGACAACATATTGGGTACGGTGTACACTGCTTTGGTGATGGGTGCACTAAAATCTCAGAATTCACTGCTATAAAATTCATCAATGCAACCAAAAACCACTTGTAGCCTATGAAAATAATAAATAATACATAAGTAAGAGTCAGTGGTTCAAACCTTCAAAAACCAGTGAATTTTTTTTTTTTTAGGTCAGACAGGCAAGTGTGATTGTCATTCAACAATTATTTATTGAGGACCTACTAAGTACGAGGCACTGCTCTAGGTTCTTGGAATAGGGCAGTGAATTACACAGAAATGTCTGCCTTCTGAAAGAGCTGCCCCCTCCTGCTACCATGTTACCATTAAGATAGGGTTCAAAAGAGGATTGAGCAAGGCAGGGAAAAATCAGCTCCTGAAGTTTCCCATGTGATCAAAACAGAGTTTCCATAGCATGTATAAACCAGTTCCCATGCTGGGTGACCCTGGTGCAGAGTCCTTCTGGGTCAGCTATTTCCTTCTGCAACTGTCTACCTGCTGTTGTGTCACTCTGCAGGCCTGGGCTCACTCCACTTGCTCATCAGGCCACAGGAGGAAGGGTATCGTGCTGGTCTGTTGAATTAAATGCTCAAGTTCCCTTCAGGTGGATCATGGCCAGTGGGGAGGAAGGACCAACCTCAGGGGGTTAACAAGAAATTCTTTTAGGGCCCCCACAGAGCTTCCCCTTCCCACCGTCTGTCCAGCAGAGGCCGTGGGCTCTGCTGAATATTTCATATGTATTGTCCGCTGCTATGGTTGTTTTATTCATCATTAGTTTTATTTGATCCAACTGTTTCTTGAAGCCATCCACATCCAGCATGCAGATTATACTCATACCAGATTTCTTTCACATATAAAACCCACAATGAACTCTGCTATATAAACAATTTCTCAGTACTTCAGATAACTTTAATAGCTTCTCTTTGAAAACAAAACTCTTAGTGATATTTAGACATGGGTTCCAGAGAGGGCAGTTAATTAAATATACCTTGCCCCTGGGAAGTTTCTCTGCAGCAAGGGCAGTGGGCTGGGCCCCATCCCCTCTGTCACCTCCCACTGATTTCCCTCATCACCCCTGAATGCTGCCTCTAACTCCAGGACACAGGACTAACTCCAGGGCCACTTGCCAAGAGGGACCACTGTCTTTATGGGACAAGAATCTGACAAACTCATCCAGTGCCCCTGAGAACATCAAGATCCCCTGACTTGATGAATAGAGTTCACTTTTTGCCTTCCAAAGGCTATGCTAGATCTTAAATGTTAAAACATAAACTGAAAAGTGCCTTCCCCAAAAGCTGATCCTAATCATTTTGATATGGACAGGAGGCAGGGAAATACTAGGTAGAAGATGGTGGGGTCCCCTGCGAGGGCTCCACTCTCAAGCTGGACCTGCAGACCTAAACGAGAACTTCACATCCCTGTTTTCCCGCCCAAATGTTGCCTTTTGGCCCACCATGGCCCATATCCTGTGCTCATAAAAACCCAAAGCTCCACTGGCAGAGGAGCAGAGTGCTGTGGCAGAAAAGGAGAGAAGAGAAGAAGTGTCTAAACGTCAAGAGGAGAAGAGGCAGCTGGATGTCAGAGAGTACGGTCACGGAGTTTGGCCACGGTCAGTTGGAGAAGAGTTTGGTCCCCAGCCGAACTCCAGGGAAGATTATCTTCCCACTCCATCCCCTTTCCAGCTCCCCTTCCCACTGAAAGCCACTTCCACCACTCAATAAAACCTCCACATTCACCATCCTTCAAGTCCATGTGACCTCATCCCTCTTGGGCACTGGACAAGGACCCAGGTGTGGGTGCAAGAAGCTGTCACAGTGACCCTTAACTGAGCTGTGTAACAGCCATCCACAGACGGCACATACTGAAAGAGCACTGATTGTAACACACACCCTCTGGGGCTCCAGAGGTTGCTGGCAACCCCTAGACATTGCCATGGGCTGGTATGGGGATTTGTTCCTGCCAGTGCCCAAAGGCACTCGCCCCAGCTCCTGCACCTACTCACATGCATGCACCACCCACCATAAGGGGTTTGAGCACATGGGAGCAGCTGAGCAAGTCCCACCAGAGGGTCAAGGGAACTCTCCTGTCTCAATTGCTAATCAAAGGCCTCCATGAGCAACACGGAAGTTTTGGACAGGAAGAGACTCACCACCATGGTTATCTGCTATGTGATGCTGAGCCTGTCTTGATAGGAATTCCACTAAAAGGACAAATCCAAGGAGAATTCTTAACATGTTTTAAGCATCTACTAGGTGTGTGTCATTGAAAAGGAAGTGGGGCAGTCAACTCCATTCTCTCTCTGGGTTACACTGCTCACAGATGTCTTCTCTTTACTTTCCAGTTCTCTATTGAGACAATTCATGTAAAATGCCTGTAATATGACCGGGTATCATACCTACTCAGCAGATGGTGTTTCAATTTGCTCTTCTAAATTTCTGTGTTTTGGACCAAACCAAAGGCAACCTATACCCTATTTGTTACTGAGTAATGGAGCAGAAGTCTCTTTGGATTCCATTTTCCCCTTTAAGCATTTAAAATACAGGCTCCCTACGCCATGACTTTTCATGGAAATTTATTCACATTCATTAACGCTTTGGGAATTTTGAATTAAAAACTCAGGGAAGCTCAGATTCAATTCTCCAATAAGCCTCCGCTTTTTTCAACCTGATCTTCATAAATCAAATAAAATAACCCACACTGTTTATGTAAATATAAACCTATTGGTTCATAAAAGTGGGCTCAGATAAGCAAGAAAACCCCAAGAGTTTAGACCAGACAAAGAACTTCCCCTGAAAGCTTATCTGTTCTCTAGAGGCCTTGATTTCAACAGCTGCTGTAACCTCCTGTCTAAAAATCCTGGTAGAATGCATTTGGAATTTTCAATATTCACAGGACACATCCTTTTGCTAACACATCCCAGCCAGGTCTCCAAAGTCACCCTCACAGTATTTGCAGGCTAATCTTTCTACGTTTACTTATAAAAGCTGTCAATTAGGAAAACCTCTCTCCCTGACAGTCAGGAACTGCATCCTATTTTCATGTACATAGACACACAATGAATCACAGGCTTTACTAATCCTTTAAGAGTGTTAGAGGTCCCAGGGGACTGTTAGAATGAAAGCAAACCCTGCCCTGGATTATGCTATTTCCGACTAATCCTAGGAAAATGAATGTTAATTTATCATGAAAAAGGGTTAATTATGCATTTATTTCCGACGTAGGTACATGAGATCAGGCTCAGAAATAATACGGAGTATAATTCTCTTTTAAATGAGGATTCCATTTTAAGCATTTTTATCAAACAGACGCTAAACTCGGAGCAACTGTACCAAAGAAAAAGAGTAGCTTGGTAATGACAAGACCCAACTATAATTTTAATTAACCTTCTGATCCTGCTTAAATATATTTTGCCTTGTAAAAATCTGTAATAACATCTATTTCAATCTCCTCTGCTATTAGTTATTAAATTGAAAATGGATGCCTAGACTGATTTGGCAAAGATATTCAAGAAATTTTTCTTTATTCTCTCTGGTTTATTAAAGTAATAATTTGTAGCATAAAATTTCTCTGATTAAGTAATTTAGTGTAATTAAATCACCAGATTTATTAGGCTTCCTGAAACAGCACATACACAGCTGGAATGATGGTGACTGTTAGCAGCTGCTGAGACACAAGCACATCTTGGCAGTGGCTTTCCTTGAATTTTCCTTCTGCTCAGATCAAGGAGTCATCGGTTTCACCTGCCATCTCCCATGGTCTCTGAGGTTCTGAAGGCTACTACCTACTGAGTCACTCCTGCTCACAATTGAAGAGGAGTCCTCCTGAGAGGTCACTCTGCTGGTATCAGTGTGGTATCAGCAGAGGGAGGCACAGCAAAGGAACTCTGTTTAGCCCCGATAAAATCATTGCATGCCCAGCTTGGTGGTTTTTCTTCTTCCCTGTCCTGTAATCACTCGGATCCCCAAAGCTCCATTCTGAATGCTTCCCTTGTCCCTAGGATACACATCAAGTCCTTCCACTGTGTTTACCCTCATCCCTGAGAACTCTTCAGAAGATGAGACCCAGTTAAATGTTCCCAATTCTATCATCTTTACAAAGCCTTTGGAGCTTTGCTGGAAGACAAGCAGGAGCCAGGATTACTTATGAATATTAACAAAATATACAATTCCTAATCCCTCTGCTGTACCATTCACTCACAACAACTGACACACTAGACATTAGAGGTAAGACAAGGGAGCTTACATATACCCACCCATCCATCTGCCCACCTACTCGGGAAATATTTACCAAGAGCCTATGATCTGTTCCCCATTGAAGTGGTATGGGGCAGCAATGGAGGCCCAGGAACCCTACACTCTCAATAGGTTCAGAGTCCATTAAGGAAGGCAGATACAGAGACTAAAAATTACTGTACAAATAGTAAGGTTGTCAATGGGAGATGAGGAGGAACTCCAGATTCAGTCAGAAGAGGGAATTCAAAGGCTTCCAAGAGGAAATGGCACTTGAGCCCCTTCTTGAAGGAAGAATGGGTTGGGGGGCAGAGGATTCAGAGAAGGAGGGCCAGGCTGAAGGGGATGAATGCAGAAGGCGGCCAGGCAGGGCACATGTGGGGAATTACAGTAGCTCCGGCTGGCTGGAGGATGGGCATGTGTAAGGGGAAAGTGGAGGGTCAGCAGGACTCAGCAGATATAGGGCTGTGTGTCCAGGCCGAGGTGTGGGGGCCTTATCCTAACCGAGTGGGGCAGTCGCCACACCTGAGGGTGCCCACGCCCCAACACCTCACAATGGGAACAGACCTGCTGGCTCAGTTTGCACTTTGGAACATCTCTGGCAGTCATGAGCAGGTAGGTCTAAGAAAATACATAGTCAGAAGCCAAGAGCCCCTTGCGAGACTGCTGCAGACACCCAGAGGTTTAAGAATATAAAACTGACATGAAATCATCCTGAATGGGCTTCGAGCAGAGGTCTGCTTTAAAGGAGACAACAGTAATCTGGATACAGAAATTCTCTCTTAACACACACATTTGTGGAATATATTCTATATGCCTGGTATTGAATGCAAGTATTTCTTTTTTAAATTGGAAATTTCTGTATGTTAAGTTTCTTACATCAATATGCATTTAAAAGCACTTCCACATAGATGATTCGATCTCGTCCTCACCTGAGCAGCCGTGGATACTGGGCACACCTCAGAACCTGGGGACCAGTGCTGTGGGACCACTGCTTTTCCTGGTGGCTGAGCTCATGCTGTCTGCCGTCCCAGTATGGGAGAGGCTGAATGACAGTCCTAAGGCTGTGTTGATTGGAGGCTTGATGGGAGTATGATGTGGCTTCCATTTGACAGATAAAGACAATGAGGCACGAAGTGTCCAGTGTTACACCTGCCAAGTGGGCTGAGGCAACATGCCCCCTTCTAATTTTCCTAGTTCTGCCATTTCTCCTACACAACATTGCCTCTGGCATATGGTACACTTTATATTTTAACCCATATATGATGAAGAGTATACCTACTGCTTTCACCATATGCCTTTCCAATAACTATTCATTGTTTTTAAGGGCACAAGATAGGACTATAACTCCCAAGGGAT
Organism: Nomascus leucogenys; assembly: GCF_006542625.1. Lineage (NCBI taxonomy): Eukaryota > Metazoa > Chordata > Mammalia > Primates > Hylobatidae > Nomascus > Nomascus leucogenys. Next base: position 17,380,106 of record NC_044383.1, on the reverse strand, counting down.
TCAGAAAGACTCCTCTATTCTAAATGGAGGCCTAGAAACTGATTCAAAACAAAACAGAACAGAACCACTACCTTAAATACCAATTCAAACTAGAGAAAGTTTTCTGATATATATCTGTTTAGTTGGGCCAAACAGGCTTTTTTTCCCCCAGGTAAAAAAAAGTCAGTTGGCCCGGCACGGTGGCTCACGCCTGTAATCCCAGCACTTTGAGAGGCCAAGGTGGGCAGATCACCTAAGTTCGGGAGTTCGAGACCAGCCTGACCAACATGGAGAAACCCTGTCTCTACTAAAAATACAAAACTAGCCGGGTATGGTGGTGCATGCCTGTAATCCCAGCTACTTGGGAGGCTGAGGCAGGAGAATCTCTTGAACCCAGGAGGCAGAGGTTGTGGTGAGCCAAGGTCGCACCATTGCACTCCAGCCTGGGCAACAAGAGCGAAACTCCATTTCAAAAAAAAGTCAGTCAGTGGCTAGGTCTGCCAACCCTGATCTTTTCGACAAATTAAGCCTTCTCAAAAAAAAAAAAAAAAAAAAAAAAAAAAAATGCTTTGCCCTTTCTCTGTAAACCTACAAAAAGTGATTGTGTCCTTGTGAGCTAAAATATGATTCCAGTATATTTTTGGTCTATATAAATTTGCCATGTAACCAAGTAACACTTTTCAGCTTCAGATATGTCTATATTTCAGAAAAGAGTGCTAAGTGGAATCTAACGGACAAAATGAGCTAATTTTGTGAATCTTCCAACTAGTCTTTTCCCTGCATTCTTCTCCTTAATAACCTATAAATTTTAGTCAGGAGAATCATTCTTCAGCGTCTGGGGCAGTAAAACTCTTGCTAAAAATCAATAGTCTGCCTACTTTTAAGACTTCACTGTATTGTTAGGCAGCAGAGGCCTTTCTTTATAAAACTCCATAATGACCTAAAACAGATTTGATTCTAGAAATCCGAATTCTCACACTAATAGGCTTTCATTTAAGAAGGCTCTCATAGCTGAGAACAGACTACCAAATGGGTTAGATTTTTCAATTTTACACCTTAGTCCATAAGTGCTAATTTCTCAGTGGAACAGTCAGATAATATACTACTAGAGATTACCAAAACCTCTAGTCACAGCTCTGAATTATTAATTTAAAAGGTTATGCACCAGTGCTAATATAAATTATCTTTAAAAACTATATGAGTAACATTTTAATAAGCTTTAAAACATGATTTTTCTCTCTCAATGTTGAAAGCAAAATATAATATAGAATTGGCTCTGAGTGAGCTATGGATTTATTGTATTTTTTCCAAAAGATTTGCACCACCATTCCTTATAACTGATGAGAAAGGCCCCACCATGGATCCTGCCTGCAAATGCGCTGTCCTAATCAGTTTAAAGGGGCAGGTGCACAGTCCTTGCTCCCTCTATCGTAGGACTCAAAATGAAATCTCACTCAGGCATACCCCGTGTGTTGGGGCTTTTTTCTTCCGCAACCTGTTAGAAACCCTGTACATGGCATTTAAGCTTCACCTGGGCACATCACCAGGAAGAGGAAGGATGCAGTCAGGCCCCAAGGGAAGCAAATAAAATACCAACACTGCAGCAGCCGGCAGAAATGTCAGCTTTCCTCCAGGTTAATAGTGTTTGTTCTGTGCCTAGTGTGGAATGCTTCACCCTCAACATGGTGCCATATCTTTGGGAAAGAGGATAACTTGGAGGAAATATGTGACTTCTTAGCTGTCTAACTACGTCCCAGCTCCAAGAGATGGCTTGACATTTATCAGGAAGCCTGAGCAAGCAGAAGATCAGCAGGCTGCCTTCTGCCAAGGACAGGAGGAGGAAAAAATGCAATGTTAGATTACCATGCATAGATCATTAAAGGACGAGATTAATGTTAGTTGATTTTACGCTCGTTACAATCCTCGCCTGGGAACCCCATCCAGAATTTCCTTGCTAGCTTTGCTTCGTAAGCTACATTCAAAGCTTCAGAAAAATCGGTAAGGTAGCCAGCCCAGACCTCTACCATCGTCAGGGTCCCTTTGTTTGGCATTGTCCTATCATGGGGAAAGGGTGACCTCCCACCTCTCACCAAGGGACAGCTCCATGACCATAGTTACACAGTGTAAACGTCAATATGGTAATAAAGGGAAACAAAGCATTCAGCTGCACTGCTTTTCAAATTCAGGAGGAAATGAAAGTCTTGGTTATTCTCCTTTTATGTCTATTGCCTTATTTTCCAAAGGGACCCACCCGTTTCAACTTTGCAGGGCCTAAGCATGAAGTTGAAAAGCAGGCCCGCAAGTGAGATGGAGTTCCCAGCTGGTTACCAAATGATCTGTCTTCAGCTTTTTCCTAAGTGCATTAAAAAAAAATGGGGGCTACTAATGTCTCATGCAGGCTGATCGTTTCCGCCACAAACAACGCAGCAAATGCAGTATTATTTGGAAAACATGACAAACAGAATTGTTAATGTATCAGCAGAAAGAGTATCAACCTATGTTTTTATAGCCCAAGGATTTTAAAGCTATAAATGTCATATGTTTGTGAAAAATGTCGATCTGCCAATATTTACTAAGAGCCTACTACGTGTCGGTGCTCTGAAAAAAGTATGTGACATGTTTAGACTTTGGGAAGATGGAACAGAAGTGCCTGCATGAACACTTAAGGACTCTCAAAGGCATTCCCTCATTCCTCTCTTCCATCTTTCACTTCTTGACATAATTTGGATGTCCCCTCCAAATAGCATTTTGAGATGTAAACCCCATGCTGGAGGTGCAGCCTGGTGGGAGGTGTTTGAGTCAAGGGGACAGATCCTTCATGGCTCGGTGCTGTCCTTGCAATGGTGTTCTCGGGAGATCTGGTTAAGAGTGTGTGGCACCTCCCCCCACCACTCTATCTCTTGCTCTGGCTCTTGCCACATCAAATGCTGCTCCCCCTTTACCTTCTGCCATGATTGAAAGCTTCCTGAGGCCTCACAGAAGCTGAGCCAATGCCCAGCAGCATGCTTCCTGTACAGCCCCAGAACCATGTAAATATCTTTTCTTTATAAATTACCCAGCCTCACATATTTCTTTATAGCAACACAACAATGGCCTAACACACCCCTTTCTCCCTCCCTCCCTCCTTCCTTCCTTTCTTCCTTCCTTCCTCATAACCAGCAATGTTGGGCCTACCATGGACAAGGCATTGGAGTTAAAAAGATAAGACTCTGTGACAGTCCTCAGGAAGTTAACTTCCATGAACAAATAGACAAGAAAGAGATCACCATGCAGTGTGGCAGTGGCAGACGCTGCAGTGGAGCAGTGGTCCAGGCACATGACTTTGCAGAGAAGGAACTTTTAAGCTGGTCTTGAAGAATGAACTGGCCTTCATTAGGTAAACAAGGGAGACACAGACCAACGGACAATGGGAACAAAAACAGAGAGGCTGTAGTTTACCCGGCTTGTTTAGGGCCAGGTAAAAAGTCAAGCGTGTCTAGAACACAGAGGATGGGGCAGAAAGTGAGGCTGAAAAGAAAGGTGGAGGCCTGACTATGATGAATATCACAGGCTCTGATAAGAAATGCAGGCTTCCTACTCAGACAATGAGGAGTCATCCAGGGTCCTCTGACCAGACAATGACAGGAGCACATCTATGAATTAGAAAGGCGGCCTGAGTGACAGTGTAGAAGACAGGACGCAGGAGACAGAGAGAAAATGGCCCATTAGGAGGCTTATGCAATGGTCTAGGCAAAATAATGAGGCCCTGGGCTAAGAGAACAGACACAGGAATGGCAGAACAGGCTCAGGCCAAGGTGGCATCACCATCTGCAATAGGAAACACAGCAACAGGGCAGGCCTTGGGGTTAGGGGTGCTCATGAGCCTGGGAGCCTCAGAGAGAAGCATTAGAAATAAGGACCCGGATCCAGCTTGGGAGGAGGGTCTTGGCTAGTGTTGGCTGTTGTCATAACACAGGCGGGTAACTGAAACCCTAGGAGCAGATGAGAGTATGAAGAATGGGGAAAGGAGGCACCAATTCTCCACTCCCATTCTCCAAAGGACCAGGAGGTACCATCAAGGAGACGGCAATTACCTGGGAAAATGAAACACATGCAGAAGAAACATAAAAGTACTTCCTGAATATCCGAGAAATATCCCTATAACTTAATAATGAACAACTTGCCCACTCCCTGCTATTTCTCCCTACTGACAAAGAAGCGTACGCACTTGCACACTTTGGCCCACTGAGGACAAAGCCAAGTGTCCCAGCACCTGAGCTGGAAAGGGAATGTGCCATGAAAGTGTCCACCAAAGAGCCAGAGTCATGGCACAAACTCAAAGCCAGAAGCAAACCCTCTAGAGACCCCAGGCCCCTGAGCTAATTCTGCCATATCCACTAATGGCAGAGGTCAACAGTTACTGCTACAGTTGCATTTTCAAAATCTAGACTTTGGTATCTTTCTCTGAGTATGCGCAGTTGACATATAAAATTAGATGTATAAAATGCACACTTTGAAAAGCAGGGAACAGTTCTGCCTGTCGTGTTCCTAAGGTTGAACTACATGCAGATCTTGTTTGGGCTTGGCTTTTTCCCAACTGGGAAACGGGGACGTTTTCAAATAAAGCTGAATTAAGAACTATTTGTTTTGCATCCCCTAAACACAAGGATCCTGGCTGTGCCAAGAGCCCTTTCCTGGAGCATGTCAGCCCACAAGGGGCCAGGGGGGACTTTTACTCCCCTCAAACTCCTACGGTACGTCCTGCCTGTACTGTCTTGTACTGTTCATTAACTATGTCTTGAGTTTATTGTTATTTGATTTTCTCTTGGCCAGATGCCAAGCTTCTTGAGAACAGGCTGAGTTACACTTTTCTGTGTATTACAAAGTAGTACTCGGTGAGTGTACCACTTCAAAAATCGAATGCAGCAGTTTAGGGATGCAATCTATGCTTTCAAAATTGGGTGCAGAAAACACATTCATATCCAATGAACAGCTTCACTAAGAGTTCTAGAAGAGGTGAACACCATGCAGTGGATGCCCAGAGGAGGGCAGAGATGAATCCCCACTCTGATCTGACTGGGGTCACCCATGGTGTGCGTCTTCGCCAGCATTGGCAAATACACTCAAACCAAGGGAGCCCTGAGCGAGGCTGGAGAAATATACTCCAGAAGGAAGAGCGGTACTCTAATAGAAAAATACCATCTGGTCTCTTCTGCAGACCAAGGGCCTTCTCTCTCATTCTCTTTTAGGGTCCTTCTCTGATGGGATCATCTTCTCCGGGGCACTAAGAGAAGAATCTCAGTCGGTCCTCCGAAGGCCTGGTGTGCATCGAAGCACTCTGTCCTATGGTGGAGAGCACCTGCTTCAGGAGCCTGGAAGTCTCCCCAAGCCAGGTACCCGCTACCTGGTTGGATCCCATCTGCTCCCCCAGTTACCGACTGCTGGTGCGCACGGTGTAGTGTTCATGCAGAGGAAGTTACACAGCAGAAGGAGAGGCTGGCCAGCCCCTCAGCAATGTACAGTCCAGACGAGAAGACCAAATACAACCCAAAACCCAGCCAATCACAGCCTCAGCACCAAATGGCTACATTCTCTGGATTTTATTTCATACATCAAACCTGCCGTCTGGAAGGCACTGATCTAAGCACCTTGAAAATGGTAACGAATTAACTCTTCATACAAACCCTACAAGGTAAGTACTTTCATCACTATTTTCATCATCATTGTCAGGGAGCATAGATTCACAAAAGAAAATTTTACATTTGTGAGGACAGTATAAGTATTTGGCTTTTATTTATGTCCTCACCCACTAAACAAATAAGTTTTCTGACGAGTGTGCCAGAATGTATGCTGCAGTTTTACTACAAAAAGAAAACTGAAGTATGGAGATGAAGTGACTAGCCCAAGGTCTCATAGCTGGTAAGTGGTAGTGCCAGGATTTAAACCTGGGTGTTCTCGTTCCAGAATCCATGCTCTTCACCATCTCAATATACTGCCTTTTGTTTACACAGACACCTGAGCTGGACACTGGGGACAGAAGATATGGTGGGCCTTTGGGGTTGAGTGGTTTGGGACACAGAGATGTGCTTTGGGCATAGAATGATAAATGAGTTTTTGATAGGAAGAGAAGGCTTGGAAAGGACACTCCACACAGAGACAGCACTAGGAAAACCTCTAAATAGTGGCTAGAGGTGAACTGTCCCATTCCTGAAGGTTCTGAAGAATCAGCAGGGCTTTGGAAGCGAGCAGATGCTGTATATAGAGATGCACGTTTTGTGCCTACAGAAAGGCAAGGTGCAAATTCTAGAGTTTCCAGGGTCATTAGCCCAGAGAGGCTGGCCCTGCACACCATCCTCTGGAAATCAAACAGGGATGCTTGGTGTCACCCACCGAGCAACACCTAGCAAAGGAGATATTTTGTTTCCCACACTGAGAATTTTGTATCTCCGGCAATCCGCGATTTGTCAAATGAATTAGATTCCTTAATAATCACTATTCCAAACCATGCCAGTCAGCAAGTATTTCTTTCTGAACAAATATATAATTAATTCAGACACCATCTTTTTGACTCAAAGGTTTTAAAGTGCCAGGCTGAGGTGAACATTCAGAAAAAATAATGGTATTTCCAAAGGAAAATTCATACATAGCTCAATTTACAATATTGTAATAAGACTCTGCAGCATAAATTCTGGCACACTGGACAGAAAACCTATTTGTGTAGCGTGTGAGGACATAAATAAAAGCCAAATACTTATACTGTCCTCACAAATATAAAATTTTCTTTTGTGAATCTATGCTCCCTGACACATATTCCAAGAAAGTTGGATCCCATGATAAATATTGTGCCTTGAAGGTCTTCATCAATATCAACTCTCTTGCTCCTTATTCAGTTACTAGATAAAAAGGATGGTAACAGAGTAACAAATAACAGAATGATATAATTAAAGTTATGTATCAACCTTCACTCAATATTCAGTCATTACCAATTCTGTCACCAACTTTGTAACTTTTCTCTCTACAACTAATTATCCTATCCTCACTTCCTAGATTCTACGCCCACCCATGGCCAATCATTGGCCTCTCTGTCTGTTTCTAGGTTCCTTCTATCCCTTTCTTTTATGGTTTCTTTTTAAGTGATCTGTTTGGGTTTTGAATCTGGGGTTGGAGCTCTTCATTCCATTTGGACGTTCCATCCCCTCTGGGTTTCCACCACCCCTCCAAATAACGTTCTTTCTAGACCCTTCTATAAGCTGTGTCTGCAGTCTCTTTTTCTAGAAAGCATCCTTTTCCTGAGATCTTTGTTCTATTTCTGAATACTTTCTATAAGCCTTTTATGGATCCATAATTTTAGCAAGAAAAGGGATTGGGTTCAGAAGCCTAATCTTTTCCCTCCTTCTAAATCACCCCATGAAGTTACAGCCCATAATGTTGTTCCTGGTAGAGAGTCAGTTTTGATGAAGCTCTTGAGGTGGATGACAATAATGAGCTGAAATAAGCCTACTGGACTCCATTTCTGGGAACCCAGGTACAAAGATGTTATTATTCTTATGCCTATAGGTATAATAAGATGCTTGTGATATTACTTTCTGCTCTGGTATGTGGGAGGTACCGCTATCTCTTGTTGAAAAGCAGACATCAGGAAATGGGGGTAGAAATGCTTGTAGACAGTCATGTGTGCAGAATGAGAGAATGGGGCAAGGAGACGCCAAAGGCCCAGGCGCTCAGCCTCTGGCCCAAGGAGTTGAAAAAGATGCACCCACAGGACCACGAAGGCCAGACTCTTACAGACACAAGTCACCACTGCTGGCCTCACAATGGAAAGGGCCCCGGGCCAGGAGTCAGGAGGAAGGCCCAGCTCTGCCATCCATCTCAACATGTGTCCTTATGCTGGAGGACTGAGCTTCTTAGTTTAGTTATCTATAAAATGGCCACAATAATATCTCAATGAGCTATTCATTTTTTCTTTTAAGAATTTATCAAAAACCTCCTGAAGCAGAGGCAATGAGCTAGCTATATACACAAAAATATGAGTTGCTCTTTTTTTTTTTTTTTTTTTGAGACAGAGTCTTCGCTCTGTCACCCAGGCTGGAGTACAGTGGCGTGATCTCCGCTCACTGCAAGCTTCGCCTCCCAGGTTCACGCCATTCTCTTGCCTCTGCCTCCCGAGTAGCTGGGACTACGGGCGCCCCCTACTATTCCTGGCTAATTTTTTGTATTTTTAGTAGAGACATGTTTTCACCGTGTTAGCCAGGATGGTCTCAATCTCCTGACCTCGTGATCCACCCGCCTTGGCCTCCCAAAGTGCTGGGATTACAGGCATGAGCCACTGGACCCGGCCAAGTTGATCTTTTTGTTTTGAGTAAAAATGGAAAGAAACTAAGCAAGCTCTGTAGTGAAATATGATTTGCATTTTTTCAAAGATAGGCACATGATTATCTTGCTCAAGGATGCATATATATTAAAGAACACAGATTTAACATATGTAACTGGGGGCTGGGGGTGGTGGGGAGGGCAGAGACGGGGAGGGCAAAGGTATGGAGGGCAGAAATGGGGAGTGCAGGGAGAAAAATCCAGATAAACCAATGAAAAGGACTGTCCCTTGTACAGTGCAATGATGATAGTATTCCATGAACCAAGGGGAATGACTAACTGACCTAATGATAACAATAATAGTAATTAACACAACAACTAACTTGCTGGAACTATATTTTGTCCAGAAACCATACAAAGAAAACATGTATTTTATATTTAGTTAAGAGCAAATGTTTTAAGTGGCAGAGCTTGTGAACATCACTCTTTTTGTACTCACTCTCTTCCATACCCCCAGCCCCCAGAAGTCAAAAGCCTAAACAAACACTTGTGAAAGTTGCAGAATGAGCAGATCTGGAGAGCCCTTGACACTGTGGCCAGTAACATTCACTGAACTACATTAAGGAACTCCCTAGATGCTAAGACTGGTTCCAACCAGATCAAGCTGTTCCCATCTTCTAAATCAGAAATGACCCAAAAGCAGCTCAGTGACACAGGTGTCAACAAACTGCCATCTGCTTCATGTCAGATTTCTAGGAGCGCTAGAAATCCAGCTCATCCCATTCCCACGTATCAGTGAAGGAGATAAATGCAATGAACATGACTCTCTTTGCCAGTTCTGAGAGATGCCCAGGTCCATTCTTAGACGGGCAGCAGGAAGTGGGCAAAGCCCAGGTCTGAAAGTTACAGTCACTAAGGTATCAAACAATGACATCCACCTTCAAGTATCAGCCAGAGCTAAGCCCTCCAGGAAGACATCTCCAGATGCTGGTTTCCCCATGTGTCCATCAGCCAAAGGCAGTCCAGGTGTCTGTGATGACCTGGCACAGTGTAACTGACCTTTTGGAATCAAGGCTGCCCAAGGACCTTCCCAAATGTCTGGCTGGACAGACACATTTTGCCCTCTTCATTTCTCTTTGCCTTCTTGATGTTTCCCAAGTCTTGAGTATTGAAAGGAAACATGCATTCTTTTCCTCAGAGGGAACAAGCACAGCATGTGTTGATCAATTTCCTTTCCTTTCATCATTCCTCAGTGCACTCCAGAAACATGAGGAAAGTTGTTTTACTCACTGGGCCTGGGGTTCAGGGTTGATTCTCCTCAGTCAGACAAGACTTGGTGAGTAAAGACAGTACCCCACACTGGAAATCAACTCCCATTCAGGGAGCTTACCACAATGGGTCCAACCCAATTCTAACAGCCTATCCTCACTGAGACTTTAAATGTGTGTGTCAGGAAATCATCTCCACAGCCCCATGAGCTTCCCTCTATTATATCCATTCCATGGGGAATCTCAGGCTCACAGAGGTTCACTTCCTCAAAATCAAGAGCAAGTTATGTGAATGTGAAACCTGGCTGGCCTGAAATCGTGGCCCCACTACCACCCCTGAGTAGTTTTAGGCACCAAGAAGGCGGAGCCTGATGGATGAAGACCAAGACATGGCACAGGGAGGGTAGAGAACAGCACTGCTGGTTCTCCCTTTCCCCAGCCCTCTCCTCTCCAGAAAGGCCCTGGGCTCTGGCAGGTTGGGACACTTGGTCTTCTCTCTTCTTTTGCTTCCTCCTCCTTCTCTGCCTCTTGCTCACTCACCTACTCTTAACACTCAGCACCTTGCTCCCAGGCTCCTCTGTAACAGGGCAGGACAGCATCTCTGCCCACTTACTGATCCCAACTTCCCTCTAGGCTCCTGAAGGCTGAGAGAGTGTTTGGGCCCTCTCATTATCCCCAGGGACATACTTCAGTCTCACTATCAGGACCTGGGACAGGTCTCCAGTTCCCCAGATGAATCACTCCACTGCCTCCCTTGGAATTTACTAGGTGAAGGTCACTGACTCGCCAGCTACCCTGCACAGCACTGCTTGGGAGCACTCCAGGGCACTGGCAGCTGGAAGTGCTTCCCGAGGCTGTATGGAACATTTTCACAAAATGTGGTACCCACTCCCTCTGGAAGTCTTCTAAGAAAGTCATTTGTTTTTGCGTCAGCCCAATTGTTCATGAAATGCATAGTAACAGACCCTGTGATTCTCCCTACACTGTAAAGACTGACTCAGACAGGCAGCTTTCCTGACTCTCTAGCAACTGGCTTATGAAATCTCCAGGCATCAGAAGAGCTGCCCACCAAAGCCTCCAGATGGCATAGGGGAGGCCTCAAACGTCATGGGCTGCCCAGGCCAGTTACCTCCTGGCCAGCTGCCAATGGAGAGGTCCACACAGCTTGGAGGAGGGCAGATGACAGCCTTATCCCTGGGCCCACATGCCAGCATCCATCAGTGTCCCGTTCCCAGAGATTCCCTCGCTCTCCATGCTAATAACAAATGACTGTGCTTCCCCAGTGGAGCAACACATCTTCCTTTATGAGGCCTGGCAGGGACCTGTGGCCCTGGGTATAGCCCCAAACCAACTCCCAACAGGCCAGAGGTGACATCTGGCCACCAGAAAAAGCTGCTTCGCTCACCAGGCTCTGACCTCCAGAGGAGGTGGCACTACAGGTGGGCCTCCCGGCCAGCTGCTCAGGCTCTATTTAACATGTCTCATCAGAGGGTCACAGCAGAGATCTGGGGCCTGTCTCAGGGCAATTTCTCTGCCTGGACATGAGGCTAATTCCAGTTCTCAAAGCAGGAGGTCCCAGGAAAATAGGTCACATTGGTCACCGGTGTTCCTGGCTGTTTAACCAGAGCCCTGGGTAGCATCTCCCTGGTGGGACAGCTCTCACCAAGGGCCCACATGTCCCCAACAGACACGGTCCATCTGTAGGGCCGTGCAGGACACAGGCCTTTTTTAGGCCCTCACGTAGCTCCAGGTGGGATCATCAATCCAGCACCTCTGTGCCTCAAAATACAAGCTTTTTGTGTGTGTTTTTCCATCGAAAAATATATTTTTTTCCTTGAGGCTTTTAAAGTCTGCAGAGCTTAGCTGTTCTGAATGTAAGGAAAGAACCTTGTTCTAGTGAAGGGCTGTAATTACTGCAATGTAACATCCAACATGGTGGTATGAGAATGCATCCGCAAGGGAGGCGGACAGAGAGACTGAGAGGAGACAGGACCTGGGCTTAAATCCCAGCTCTGCTACTTCCTAACTTTGTGATCTTGGATGCCTTACCTAACCTCTCATAGCCTCAGTTTCCTCACCTGGTTTATGAAGCCTCCAGGCTTTGGAGGAGCTGTGTATTCGGTGCACCACTAGGCTGATGATCTGTAAGACAGGCTATTAATAGTGCCACCCACATTAATTGTGATGATACATAAGACAACACCCCATCCCGGTGGACCTCCTTTGAACCCACTCACCAGCTTCCCTGCGTGTTGCTGCTCAGAGCCTGCACCTGTGGCCCTCAAAGGAGCACCCCTGGCACCAAGCTGCCCAGCCTGTTTACACCTCCACTCCCCACTGAGGCCAGGTGCCCCATAACCAATGACTGACTAGTGTTGGATTCAGAAGCTCAGCTCTTTGCCTCTGGGCAGGACACATCTCGGGGATTATTTATGCTCTGGAGCCCCTCCTGGGATCAGACAGGGCCTCATTTGAATCTGCTCCTATGCGTGGCTTCTCCCCCTCCCTGTCCTGCTCCCCACCCCAACTCCATTATTAGTTTCTTCAGAGAGCGCTTCCTTAATAAATCATTTACACAGGAATTCTAATCTCAGAGTCTGCGGAACACTAGCAGGGCAATAAAGCCTCGGTGCCATCATTATTGTGGCTGTTTTAATTATAATTGTGCTGCTCACAATGTCCCACAGGACTGGACTGATATCTAGGCATGGACTCTGCTGCACCCCAAGTTGACATCCAGACATGGAGTCTGGTATACCTCCAGGAAAGCTGCCCTTTTTATCTTTTAATTTTATTTTACTTTATTATTTTTGGGAGGTTGTGGGGTAGTAGGTGGGAGAGCAAGAACCAAGGGGAATTTCTTCCCAGAGCTTTGGAACACAGGACCAGCCTGCGGCAGCTATTCTATAGCTTGCCCAGACCCTCAGTGCAGGGCCCAGAGTGGCAGTACAGGGAGGAGAGCCCCCAGCGCGCACCAGAGATGGCACCAGGCTTCACTGTACCAGTGACAGTCCTCGGGAAGGACAGGTGCTTCTGAGGGTTAATGTGGTTAACACAGTCCCAGACAACCTTGCCTTTTCCAAACAGGTTTGTGTTTCACCAATGATGAAATGTAACTCCCCAATGCAACCTCCCCAAGGAACTAAGTGGCAAGAGAGAAAAGCCACGTTACTTCACACAGAGGTGGTGGCAGCTCCTAACGACTGATGTGCGACTAAGTAAAGTTTTGCCAACAGTCAATTGAGCAGGCACACTTACACAATGAGGGCATGGAGCAGGCACAACTGATTGGTTTCCACATATGTCTGGGACATTACACAATTCTGAAAGGCCAGTCTCTCTTTATCTGTATAAGGCAGAGGAAAGGCTCTTAAAAAAAAGGCGGGGGGGCAATGTTTAAATGCCATACTGTTCCCATCCAATTACCTCTGTTTTCTACCTACACATGGGGGGTGGCGGGAGGTGCTGAATGTTCATTTTAAGTGCCATTTATCATCTGCTTAATTAATTACAAGCAAACTCCTACTGTATTTCAGGTGAACATAACATAAAAGAAATAAGATTCTCTTGACAAATGAGAGTACTATATTTATAAGGACTAGGACTTTCTCCCCAAAGAAATGGAACAATTTTCACTGCAATTCATACCCCATCCCTTGTGAGCTTTAAAGCAAACTTCAAGTGCTTCTTGCACCTCAGCTCAAGCTAGTGCCCCTCCACGCTGTTATGGTGAAAACTGGAAGGCGACCTGCTCACACAGGGTGACGTCTCGGTCCCTTTTTCAAGAACCACTAATGTTCCTGGGAATTTTAATGTTAAAACTCAATGAAGGAGTAACTTGAGGTTTTTCACAGTTGTGTTCAGATAACTGTGCTATTTAAATGATCAAAGCATTATATTTGAATGGAAGGCAGGGTCTTAAAGGCAACAAAGTAGAAAAAAATAATGACTGCAATACTCGCATTAGTTAATAAAAGCACCAAGTAGTCTAGAAAAAGGCTTAACTCCTCCTGAATGCAAATATTCTGTGAATACTTCGTATTTGTCTCTTATTTTTTCATTCAAAAATGTCCATTTGAAGTCATGAGGCTGGAGCCCTAGGCTCCAGTGTCTGCTCGGCCAGCATCTCTGCAGGACCCTGTGTGCCCCTGATGTCACCTGCCTGCAATTTTCTCTTTCATACAGTAAGGTGGACAAAGTGCTCGGTGATTTCCCTTCTAAAACTAACAGTCTAAAACATCAGCCTTATTCAAGGAGTTATGTTCTAATTCTCCAGGTCTACGAACTGCTATCTTATTTTTAATATTAATAAAGCCAAATTAACATAATAATCTAGGAGTCAGTGGCACAGATAATCCAATGAAGGAACTCACCCAAAAGCCATTTTATCTGGCCCAAGAACCCAAGGGTTGACTTTTCTATGCAGGTTTTAGCTTTTAACTGTGTTTTATTTAGGTTAATATTAAAATTCATTTACCTTCCCTGAGCACCCATCCACAGAAGGGCGCAAAGAAAGCATCCAGACCCTTGTCAGGCTATGAAAGGGCGGCAGTTGAAATCTAACTGTTGAAATCTCAACATTGGCCATGGAAAATCTAGATGAAGGCAGTGAGGATTCTAGTAAAAAAGGCAGCAATAAGTTTGCGTTGACCTCTGAGGCCCCCAAAGCAGAACCCTGGCCAGGGCTGGAGACAGAGATGCATTCTTCACCCCTCCCACGCCCTGCAAGTACTTACTGAGCACTGACTGGGTGGTAAGCACTGAGTGTAACTGGCGGATATGAATCTACACAGTAGACATCCCAGGCCTCTCAGATCTTATAATCTGGTGGCCCAGTCAGCCAGTCAGGAGAAAACCATAACCCTATGTATAATACATACTGGGACAGAAGAAATGAAAGGGAGCAAGCAGGATGTAGGGGCCAGTAGAAGAGGGAAGCGGACTTGTTCAGATGGAATGGTTGGGGGACGGACCTCTCTGCAGCAGCAGTATTTAAGCTGAGACCTGTGGGATGGGGGGTCAACCCCATGCAGAGGTGCCCATGGGATCTGAGGGTTCGGAGGAATAAGGACCTGGGTCCCTGCTCCCTGGCATGCAGTCTCTTTATCTATGATAAATCTGTCTTCAAAAAGGTGGGCAATAGTGGAACAGGCTGGACACAAAAGGACAAATAGTTTATTATTCCACTTAGAAGAGGTATTTAGAACAGTCCAATTAATGGAGCTAGAAAGTAGAACAGTGGTTGCCAGCGTTTGGGTGGAGGGGAGAATGAGGGCTCTCTGTTCAATGGGTATAGAGTTTCAGTCTGGGATGATGAAAAAGTCCTGGAGATGGATGGTGGTGATGGCTGCACAACAATGTGGATATACTTAATGCCACTGAATTGTCCACTCACGAACGTATTAAAATGGTCAATGTTGGGCCGGGCACAGTGGCTCACACCTGTAATCCCAACACTTTGGGAGGCCGAGGCGGGCAGATCATTTGAGGTAAGGAGTTTGGGACCAGCTTGGCCAACATGGTGAAACCCTGCTAAAAATACAAAAAAGTTAGCCGGGCATGGTGGTGCATGCATGTAATCCCAGCTACATGGAGGCTGAGGCACAAGAATCACTTGAACCTGGGAGGCAGAGGTTGCAGTGAGCCAAGATAGTGCCACTGCACTCCAGTCTGAGTGACAGAGTGAGACTCTGTCAAAAAAAAAAAAAAAAAAAAAAAAAAAAAAGAAATGTTACGTTATCTACAGTATGTATGATCACAATTTTTAAAAAATAAGGGTGGGGGACAGGCATGGTGGCTCATGCCTGCAATTCCAGCACTTTGGGAGGCTGAGGCAGGAGGATTGCTTGAGGCCAGGAGTTCCAGGCCATCCTGGCCAACACAGGGAGACCTTGTCTCTTTAAAAAAAAAAAAAAAAAAAAAGTAGGCAAGTGATCACAGCATGCTTCCTGGGCCAGATAATGAATTATCTGCAGGCAGAAAAATTGTTATGCCTCTTCATAGACTTAAAGATGGGATACATCTTCTTCCCCCACGAAGGGCAACTGTTTTGGGGGACAGATCTTATTAGGTAGCACCTAATGCCACAGTGCCTTTGTTCATCCAAATCGTAACTCAAGAAACACTATTTCCAAGGAAATTCCTTGACCAACACATCCTGTTTACCCAAGGAATAACACCCCCTGAGCCCCAGCATGCTCTTTGGTGTATTCATGTATGTTTCTCTCCCCACCTGTCTTAGAGAAGGGACACTCATCCCTTCTTCCCTCCTTTTTTGATTCCCCCACCACCTTCACTCCAGCTACGCTCCAAACACGTTTCACACTTTGGTGCAACATTTACATTTGTCACTAGATAAATGAACTATCTTAAGTTTAATTCTCTTTAAGTGTCCATCATAGCAGAATTATTACATAAACACGTTCTGAAATTCATTCATTCATTCATTAGTATTGAATGAAATATCTTTTAGGCAATGGAAATAAGAGAAGGAGGTTGAGAACCACGGACTTCCATTATTTTATTCAATGCTTTGAGTTTGATTTTCTATTACAGTTTATATTTCCAGTGTTAGCCAGTAAGATGCTTTTTTTCTTAGCCAAAGACAGAATTTTGTTTGAACCATCGATATATAATAGTTATCTATTTCTCCATTTATAACACTCATCATTATAGAAGGTCAAGGCAAATGCATTAGGCCAGGGTTTTTTTTTAAGGTCTCTTTTCCTGATGAAGGTGAAGATGGTCAAAGCTCTCTATGAGAAGACAAATGCTCCCTAGGGAGGCATTTCCGGCCTGATGAGAGCCCCAGGCGAGGCAGAGAGCGGGACCAGAACTCAGGAGAAAACCAAAGCACAGCAACTGGGATGCAGCTGGGGAATGCTTCATGAGCCAAGCCTGCAGCCAACATGGCACTGGACACAACAGCATTCTCCCACCGAATGAGAAGCCATCATTCATTCAACACATTGACTGTGCTTCTCTTCAATAAGCCCTGTGCCAACTGCTGGCAATTCCCCTGCACTCATAAAGCCAAACCTTTCAAGTGCTTGGTGCTCAACATGGCACAGAGCAGGTGTACTCAACACTTAGAGGGTGTTTGAAATCAAACTTCTAGAGGTCGGTAGTCACCAGATGGCTCCTCTCACTACCTGGACATGAGAGTGGATCAACGCACTCCACTTGCTGAAATTCACAAAGAGCAATGTGCTCTCAAGAAGTCGGCCTCCATCCCAAGCCAGTGCTCTACAGACAGGAGAAGGAAGGGGAGCCTGGGTACACGGCCTCCCCCAGAGCTCCCCTGAAGATACAGGCCCAGAAACTAAAGGTCCTGCAGAAGCCTGAAGAATGCTGCCAGGATCCCACCCTCCACTCCATCTCCTCTTTGGGACAACCCCAGGACATTTGCTTCCTTCAAATTCTTTCCCAGAAGTCTCAACAAATCCTTCCCAAAACCCCGGACTCATGATCTAGCAATCCCCCAAAGCCATTTCAAGAGGTTCTGAAAGTGAAAGAAAGGAAAAGAAGAGAAGGAGAAAGAGAGAAGAAAGCTAGATCTGTCTCTGTCTAAGAGGGGTGGGAAACAAAGCCCTTCCTTTTCTCTTTGTGCACCAATGTGCAGTTTATTTGGTGACAAAGCTCCAAATGTTAATTGAATGCATTAAAGGCATAATAACACAATCCAGAGAATTATTTTGCTGTATTTTTAAACTTCCAATGTGCTTGGCTACCTATAGCTGAACACGAACAGGTAAAAGATCTCCCTGAAATAAAAAACAAGAGAGCCCGAGGGGAGGGGAGCAGGCACCTACTTGAGAGTTCAGCGGGTTCCCATGGAGAAAAGGGCAATTGCCTGGTGCAAGGCAGTTTGGTATCAATGCAATAATTTCTGGATAGCTGCCAATGCTAAGGTTAAAAAGCGGTATTACAAGCCTTCTATGATGACAGCCTACTGGGAGACATTTGTTGAAAATTGCTTTGCCTATCATTTAGTCAGCAAAAAAACCCCACAGTACTAGTTATGCTAGAACTCTGTTGAGTGTGCATCTATAAATGATTCAAATTGTAAGTACATAAAGCCCCCATACAGGTAGATGTAATCACCATAAAAGGCTAGAGCCTCGGCTCTGTTCTTTCACATTGATAGGCCGTATACATTTTCACCATATGTTGCCAAATAAGAAGCATAATTATAAAGAAACTGGATTCTGAGTTTTAATTTCAACTTTTGAAAATGAAATCAGAGTGACTTTTTTGTCACCAGGCAATAAACTTTTCAGCACATTGTGAAAACCTGACGCTGTACACAGTACAGCATCACACAGACTGACTTAATTGTAGCTCTACCTTTTCTGTCTATAAGAAAGTGCAACTTACAAATTGCCAGGGGAAAAAAAGCACAGGCTTTTAACTAGACTGTCTCCTAAAGTCTCCAAACATCCTCAAAACATTTTAAAGTGATCTAAAGCATGTAAAAGAAAAATAAAGGCCTGGTTATTCAGGGATCAGGGCAGCGTGAGCAAGTCTGAGTTAGTTTTCAGTTAAAGGTAGGTTAGGTGCCCGGGTGCGGTGGCTCACGCCTGTAATCCCAGCACTTTGGGAGGCCGAAGCGGGCAGATCACCTGAGGTCGGGAGTTTGAGACCAGCCTGGCCAACATGGTGAAACCCCGTCTCTACTAAAAATACAAAAATTAGCCAGGTGTGGTGGCAGCCACCTGTAATCCCAGCTACTCTGGAGGCTGAGGCATGAGAATCGCTTGAACCCAGGAGGCAGAGGCTGCAGTGAGCCGAGATCGCACCATTGCACTCCAGCCTCAGGGACAAGAGCGAGACTTCGTCTAAAAAAATAAAATGAAATAAAATAAAAAGGTTAGGAGTTGCCTGGCTAACACTACATAGTCCAAATGAATCATTTCTTTTGTCCTTGTCTGTGACTTAGAAGTAATTTAATTTCTTAGTGGTTTGCGGCTTTTTGCCTGCTCTGATATCAATGCCCCAGCTTTGAATGGGCACCCCCATCCCCATTCCTTGTCCCTATGGGCCAGGTGTATCTACTTGAATGCACACAAATAAATCTTCATTCCTACCAAAGACTAAGAGTTTAGGTTTGCCAGTTAGGTGTGCACAGGTGTGCATGTGAGGCTTTTGCCTGCAGAAAGGGGGTAGCGTAGGCTGATGGGGAATCCCAGGTGTGAGGGGCATTCCACGGACCTGCCCTCAGCATCACCACCAGCTCCAGAAAACCTATCTGAATGGTTCTCCCCAAGAGGCCCCACTTTCAGGGTCATTCCAAATCACGTCAACACGATTCATGGCCTGGTGAAGGGTGAATGAATCGTCCAAGGCAAACACAGAGCTTGCTTTGTTTGGAGGCTGAATCCACAGGGTCAAACTGCAGACTCTGAGAATTGAAAGAGGCTGCCTAGAGCACCTTCGCCCCTGTAGCAATGCCCTATCTCAAAGCTGACCAGCTCCTGCCCATCTGGTGTGACCCTGAGCACATCTTCTTAAAAGCACGGTTTCAGGAAAGCAAAGACAGTTCCATGGGAGTGTGGGGCTGGACCCTCCACAGCTGGAAACTCCACCCGGCCAGCCCTGCAAGCAGTTATGGGCACCAAGGACAGAACAGGAATCAGAGATGATTCCCTTTCATTTTCAGCCAAGGCTGGGGAAACAGAGGCAGTTCCGGGGGAGTGTTGGAAAGTGCATTTTCTATACTTTATGCTTCCTTTGAAGTGGTCAAGAGAAGGCAGAAACAGCTGCCATCTAGGAATCAAATCCCCACCGGCTTTGTACAACTCCTACCCCCCTCCATCTCTCCCAGGCCCCTCCATACACACAGCCAACCCCCCCAACAAACAACTGTTCCTTGGTCAAGCTGGGAAACCGTATTTGTCAGGCTAATTTTCAGAAGTTACTAAAGTGGCCTGGAAAAATGGAAGCCAAGGAGCCTCAAGATTACAAAATAAAAATAGATTTTTTTTTATTATTGAGGCATTTTAAGAGCAATTATGTTGCTGCAGTCATAACAGCCATTTCTGCAAACAGCAGGTTTGGAAAATACAAAAGACTCCTGCCACCTCCACACCCACTCCAGGGGCTATTAAAGTTTGGGGAGGGAAAAGAAACAGAAAGCGTTTTTAAGGCTTTGGGGTTTTTTGAGTTGATTCTTAAAAATCTATTAACATATCCTTTACCATTCAAAGGGAAATAAAACCAAATACACTTTGGGGAGATGAGGTGAACAAAACCACACTTTGGGAATAAAAGATAAAGGGTTTCATCAAGTCCCAAGTTCACGGAAATGTCACTAATCCCTCACCATCAATCACATCTGTGTTGTATTTTCTGATGTAGCCAGCAGAGAAGAACCAGTCTCCTAAGAGATACAAATCCTGCTTTTGTTGGGAAAATTCTGTGTCCTGTTACCTGACAAGACAGAGAGAGGGATGCAGACCCTCTCTAACCCAGCCTTGAAGGGGGGCACTCTTGCATTTAGACCTGCTTCCAGACCAACCTGCCTCCCCAAATTACCTGTGCCAGCCCTGGACCTGAGCCAAGGAGAGTCAACCTTCTATAAAAAGGTGGCTCATGCGCCGGGCGCAGTGGCTCACGCCTGTAATCCCAGCACTTTGGGAGGCCGAGGTGGGTGGATCACGAGGTCAGGAGATGGAGACCATCCTGGCTAACATGGTGAAACCCCGTCTCTACTAAAAATACAAAAAGAAATTAGCCGGGCGTGGTAGCGGGCGCCTGTAGTCCCAGCTACTCTGGAGGCTGAGGCAAGAGAATGGTGTGAACCCGGGAGACAGAGCTTGCAGTGAGCCGAGATCGCGCCACTGCACTCCAGCCTGCAGTGGAACAGTTTCATCCTTAAGCAATACCCCCGCCCCTTGCATGGAAAAGTTGTCTTCCACGAAACCTATCTCTGGTGCCAAAAAGGGTGACAGAGCAAGACTCTGTCTCAAAAAAAAAAAAAAAAAAAAGAAAAGAAAAGAAAAGAAAGGTGGCACATGATAAAGCTTTAAATGAGGAGCCTCAGGATAGCTGGTGAGTTACTAATAATTTGTGGTCAACCTGCTGAATATGCAGAAAGTAGTTTCTAAATATCCCATGAGTTTGTTTTACTATTTACAAATTGAGTCTCTTAGGTAAATCCATGTTGCCAAAGTGGACTGATAAATGAGAATAGAATATCTAAAAATAACCCATGAATTCTTCCCCACCAGATAGTCAAGCAAACAAAGCTATTTCCAATGAATCATTCCTGACCCCCACCCTCACCTTACTGGGTGAGGGTAGGGGTCTGCAGATGAATCCAGTAGACACTCTATGTTTTCTAATTTATCCTGAAGAAATCGAAAGGGAGTTTGAAAGGTTAATTAAAATTTCTGGTATAGATTTTGTCGATATGCAACTAAGTACAGAATATTTAGCTAGATCAAGAGCTGGGTTTCTGAATGATTAAGTATTCTGGTTGATACAGAATTACCCTACATCTATGGATTACCAATGTTCAATAATTAGAAAAGAAACAAACCCACTGAGCAACTTTAATTTTTTTTTTGATGATTCAACCCTTGGCCCACTGATTCACACATAGCAGGGCATCAATAAGTGTTTGCTACATGCCTGAATTAAGAAGATATATCAGCATTTAGGAGCACCTTTGAGCCATTGGTCAGCTCATTTCATCATCAATATCTTCATCTTAATACCCCACACAGACTGAGAACCATTTCTGAAATTTCCACTCATTATGACTTCTGGTTAAAAACTGCTATCAAGACACAGGAAAGAAGTCAGACAAGGAACAAGAGATGTTTCCCTGGCATTTTCTGTAAAGAGCCAGGTAATAAATGTTTTCAGCATTCATCATGCAGGCCATACAGTCTTTGTGGAAACCGTTCAACTCTGCCACAGCAGTGCAAAAGTAGCCAGAAACAATATGTAAATGAATGGGCGTGGCTGTGTTTCAATGAAACTTTATTTACAAAAATAAGTGGTCAGCATTTGGGCCATAGTTTGCCAACACCTGCACTAAAGTAATGTTTTCTTTTCCTTCATGGCCAAGTATAGGAAAAACCTCCCCCATTGAGCTTTCTTTAATACCTTCGCAAAGAACTCCCTTTGTTTTAAATTGCCCTGTTAACTTAGTACTATCCTTTTTGTTATGCTTTCACAGCCAGACTGAGACACACAGCATGCCAGACTAATTCTGGGTCCTTCAAACTCAGAGCCTTTTAATATTTGCTTAACATTCTTGTAGAGCAGTGGTCACCAACCTTTTTGGCACCAGAGAGAGGTTTCGTGGAAGACAACTTTTCCATGCAAGGGGCAGGGGTATTGCTTAAGGATGAAACTGTTCCACTGCAGATAATCAGACAATTCTCATAAGGAGCGTGCAACCTAGATCCCTCAGATGTGCAGTTCACAAAAAGGTTCATGCTCCTATAAGAACCTAATGCCACTGCTGATCTGACAGGAGGTGAAGCTCTGGCGGTAATGCTCTTTTGCTGGTCGCTCACCTCCTGCTGTGCAGCCTGGTTTCTAACAGGCCACGGACCAGTACCAGTCATGGCCCAGGGATCTCCAACTCCTGTGGTAGAGGGCAAACTGATTGCTCTATCAGGGAAAGGTAAGAGAAACCAGCATTTGGGCACTCAGATTTTCCTACCTGGTTCCCAGCAATTCAGCTCAGGCCCAAACTTGCAAACCCTATTCAGTGAAACCCAAGAACAGATAGTCTGAGTTTGAATCCTGACTCTGCCCCCATTTGATTTGGGGTGAGTTACTAAACTTCTCTGAATGTATGTTTCATCAACCAGAGATGAAGACAACAAATCCTATCTCACAAGGTTAATTATTTTGACAAATATTTATTGAACACTCATAAGGTTCAATACACCTGATTCAGTAACACCTGGCCCTGTTCTAGACACTGGGATGTGGGGATGAGTATCACAGCCAGGGCCCTGCACTTCTGTAGCTTGTATTCTAGCAAGGAACAAGTAAACCAAAAAATGAAAAGTAATTTCAGACAGTGTTGACTATTGTATTTGCTTACTAGGACTACTGCAACAAATTACTACAAATTTGATGTCTAAAAAAAAACAAACAAAAAAAAAAAACAAAAAAAAAAAACGGCTGGGCACAGTGGCTCACGCCTGTAATCCCAGCACTTTGGGAGGCTGAGGCGAGTGGATCACAAGGTCAGGAGCTCGAGACCAACCTGGCCAACGTAGTGAAACCTCGTCTCTACTAAAAATATAAAAATTAGCTGGACACGGTGGCGGGTGCCTGTAATCCCAGCTACTAGGGAGGCTGAGGCAGGAGAATCACTTGAACCTGGGAGGTGGAGGTTGCAGTGAGCTGAGACCATGCCACTGCACTCCAGCCAGGGTGACGGTGCGAGACTCCATCTCAAATATATATATATATATTTATTTACAAATTTATATATATTTATATGGATACGTTTTTTTCACAGTTCTGGAGTCCAGAAGATCAAAATTAAGGTGTCAGGAGGGCCATGCTAAAGGTTTCTCTGAAGGTTCTAGGAAGTCACTCTTCTTTGCTTCTTCCTGCTTCTGGTGGCAGCACATCTCCCAGTCTCTGCCTGTGTCTTCATGTGGCCTTCTCTCCATGTCCTCTCCTCTTATAAGAACAACCAGTCATTGGATTTGTGGTCTATCCTAAATCCTGGATGATTTCCTCTCAAGATCCTTCATTGCTAGGGTCTGAATGTTGGTGTCTCCCCAAAGTTCACAGGTTGAAACTTAATCACCAAGGCAACAGTATTAGGAGGTGTGGGCTTTGGGAGGTGATTAAGTCATGGAAGCAGAGCCTTCAGGAATGAGATTAGGGCCCTAAGGGCTACAAAAAGGCACCAGAGACCTGCTTTACCCCTTCTACCACACAACGACACAGCTAGAAGGTGCCAACTATGAGCCAGATATTAAGCCCTTACCAAACACGGAATCTGCCAGCACCTTGATCTTGGACCTCCCCGCCTCTAGAACTGTCAGAAATAAAGCTCAGTTGTTTATAAGCTACCCAATTTATGGTATTTTATCATAGTTTGGAATGTATGTATATATATTGTTTATGTATATATATGTGTATATCATTTATACATACATGTGTGCACACCCGTGTGTATCTGCATACGTGCATATATCTGTGTATTATATATAATACATGCGCACACACACACACACACACACACACACACAGTTCCAGATGAACTAAGACATTGACTAACCCTATTTCCAAATGCGGTCACATTCTGAGGTTCCAGGTGGACATGAATTTTGCGGGGGACACAACTAAACCCACTAGAAGTGCTACAAAGAAATTAAACAGGGATGTGGGGTAGAGTTTCGGGGTGGTGTGTTGAGGTTATACTTTAGCCACGATGGCCACAGCAAGCATCTCTGAGGAGGTGACTGCCTAATGAAGAGTGGCCAGCTACAGGCGGATTGTTCCAGAGTGCTGAGGCACGTGTGGGCTTGGACAACAGGTCCCAGGGACCAGATGGAGGCCTGTGGAAGTGAGTGAGCAGGTGAGGGAGTCACATTGCAGGAAGGCCAGTGTGGTGACAGCAGTGGCGGGTCACGGGGCCAGATCCTATAAGCTGATGTGAGAACTAAATGTGGTAAAAGATCCCAAGAACTAGGATGCATTAACTCCTCCTCTGCAAGGGCTAAAAGGGCTGAACTTGTAATCCATCCACCAAAGAGAGTGGGTGGTCCAAGCCTAGGAAGCCCCAAACCACTGCAGGCTTCTGATCGGAGTCTGCATTAATTTATAGACCTCTCTCCCCAACGCCCCCACACGATACAGGTAGTTTCCTGATGCAGGATATTAACTTTCAGCTGCTGGAGGTCCCAAACCTCCACGCTGGCCTAAAAGGTTTCATCAGGTTTGGATAAGCCTCAGATAAGGAGCTGAACTTTTGCGGGCTTATGAGAACTGCACCTGCAATCCTTCAGAGATTCACTCATCACGAACCTTAATCCATCTCAAATAAAACCTGTGCATACAGACGTGCTTTCCCACCCATGGCTGTTTAATAAGGAAAAAGAACAGCTTTGTCTGTTCTGTAAAAGCCTCCTCTATTTACACTGTACCCATGGATTTAATTTCCGAGATTTACATTTTAATTCTTTAAGATATGCAGGAGATAAATGGATAGAGAGGCCCAGGTTGAGACACAGCCCTTTCCTGCAAAGCTACTCGCCTTGTTTTCCTCTCTCCCAAGCCCTGGTTTCCTTCTGTTGCCAAATGTAACCTGGTTTCCTTTTCTATCTTCCTCAGGGTGTCCTCCCTGTCCACCAGCCCTGGACTCTCTTTCTTGCCCCAGTCCTCCCTTGATGCTTCTCTTTTATTCTGGGCCACCCAGGTTGGCTGGTCATCCATCTGTAGTGGTTGAATAATTCTTTCCTAAAATTCTTCTCCCCTCGAACCTCAAAATGTGACCTTATTTGGAAATAGGGTCTTTGCAGAGGTAATTAAGTAAAATGTGGTCACGATGGATTAGGGTAAGCCCTAACTCCCAAATGACTGGTGTCCTTGTAAGAAAAGAAGACATCCAGAGACATACAGAGACAAAGACCACGTGATGACGGAGGCAGAGATGGGAGTGATGCAGCTACGGGCCAGGGAATACTACGGACTTCTGAGAATCCCCAGGAGCTGGAAGCGGCTGGGACAGATCCTCTTCTAGAGCCTTCAGAGACAGCATGACCTGCTGACACCTTGATTTCAGACTTCCAATCTCCAGAACAGTGAGGGAATAGATTTCTGTTGCTTTACACCACCTCGTTTGTAATCCTTTATTATAGCATCGTAAGTAACTGCACCATCCAAGTCCAGAGCCTACTCTGCAGCCATCCCTTAGGCATTTTGGCCCTAAGCCTTCTTCTCGCCTGACGCTCTGCAGTGGGACCCCAAACCTGCCTCCTCCTCTGAGGTGGTCCACCTCTGACAGACCTCTGCATTTATGCCTATGGAGGCCACATAATCTCTCTTTATCTAAATGACTCCGACTAGGTGGGATCTCTTTTTCCTCAACATTTTATTACAAAGTTTTCAAACATGTAGCAAAGTTGAATGAATTTTACAATGAACACTCATACTCCTACCCCCAGGACTCTACCACTAATGTTGTTCTATACTTGCTTTACCACAAATGTGTCCATCTATCCACCTCCCTACCCATCCAGCAGTAAATATAAATACATCTTATTTCATATGCATTTCAAAATAAATGGCAGATACCAGTACACTTGTCCCTAAATATTTCAGTGAACATGTCATTGACTAAGGTTGGTATTTGTTTCATTTTTTTCCTTTTAAAGTGAAATTTACATACAGTGAAATGCACAAATCTTAAGTGTATATTCGCTGAGTTTTGACAAATGTATACGCCTGTATAGCCAAAACCCTACTAAGACAGAGAACACTACCATCATCCCAGAAGATTCCCTCTTGCCTTTGAAATCAATCTCTACTTTCACTTCCCCAGAAGGAAAGAATGTTGAGTTTTTTTCATCATAGTTTAGTTTTAAGAATTTCACATAAATAGAACCACATAGAATGTTGCCCTCTTTTGCGAAGGACTGCCTTCACTCAGTGTAATGTTTCTGAAATTCATCAGGTTGTTGTGTGCAACCTTTGTTGCTTTTTATAGTTGAGTAGTGTTCCATTTGATGAGCATCACGGTTTGTCCTTTCCCCTACTGATGGACACCTGGACTATTTCCAGTTTGAGGCTATTATGAATAAAGCTGCTATGAAGATTTGTGTACAAGTCTCCTTCTTAGACATATGCTTTCATTTCTCTGGGGTCTGGGTGAGATCTCTGGCCCGATGATGGCACTGTCTATCTTGATCCAGTGGCAAGCCCCACTCAGTTTACTGGTCCCTTCAAGATGACTGTGTAATGTACTCATAAAGAATTCAGACCAATTTCCTGGGTCTGAACTCAGATTCAGTCCTTCACTAGCTATAAGACCTTCTGCAAAGTTTGACTTCTTAACTTCTACTTAAGTTTTGGGAATCTATTTCAGCATCTGAGACCTGGGGATAGAAATGGAGATTAGTGAGTATGTAACTCTTATGGGGTTTCTCTTAGCCTGATCTGCTATAGCAAAATATCTGAAACCACAAAGATTTATTTAGCAACAAATATTTATTTCTCACAGTTCTAGAGATTGGAAGTCCAAGATCCTGGTGCCAACAGGGTGGGGATCTTGGTGAGGACTCTCTTCCTGGCTTGCAGACGGCGGCTTTCTTCCTGTGTCCTCACATGGCAAAGAGCAGAAAGCTGAAGCTCTCTAGTCTTTTTTTATAAGGGTGCTAATCCCATTCATGAGAGCTCCACCCTATGACCTAATTATCCCAAAGGCCCCACTTTCTAATGAACACATTGGGGTTAGGATTTTAACATATGACTTTGGGGGAAACAAAAACATTTAGTTTATACCAGGGTCATTCTGGGAAGAAAGCGAGTTAATGTATGTGGAGCGCTCATTGACATGCCTGGCACACACTAAGTCAGTAGTTAGCAGAAACAACCATTATCTTCTGCCACCCCACATACAATATGGACAGTTTTATGGTGTGCTCACAGTGCATGCTATTTCTCTGCTTAAAGAGGTGCAATGACTTCCTTGGGCTTTCTAGAGCAAGTCAAAACTCTGCTGCCTAGGTTTTTAAATAACCAAGAAAATCATTCTTCAAGCTATCTAAAATAACATTTTTTTTTCCTCTTAAGGAGGTAGAATTTCATCCACTCAGGGGTATAATATTCATGCTGATTGGGAGTGCTGAGTCACTGGCTGGTAGTCCTTGGGTAATGAAAGGAGTAATAAAAATGAGTAATATAAATGGGAAAACTCAATAGCCAATACTATTCACTTGGTAGACAAAAATCTCTTCAATCATACTGAGAGTGTTAGGGGGCAGAAGAAAACAGAGGGTTTTTTTGCAGTAAGCACATTGCAAAGGCTCCATAACTGGCTCCATCCAATCCCAACCCAGAGTCTGCCAGGTTTGCTGCCCTCTCAACATCCCATAAACACAACACTGGACTTGTTTTGATCTCCACCTCCATTCAGACTGTCCTCCTCCCGCCCCTCACTCCCCAGGGTTGCCCTTATCCTGCCCAATTAGACATTCAGTTTCCTTCAAAACCATCTCCAAAACGATTCTTGTAGTAGCCTCTCCTTCAGGGGCACCTATCTGTAAAGCTTCCTCCTGTACTGGAAGAGGACAGCACCCACAGACCAACCAGCCTTGGGTCTCCAGTGAAACTGTTGGTTCTTAGAAAACAGAGGCAGTATCTGCTAAGTCCCCTGGGGTCCCTGTTCATGCCTTGTACAAATCTGGGCAAGTAAATACTTGCTGATTCATTCTAAGTCCAAACACTGTCCCCACCCCCCTCATCTCTGCCACCTACTCCAAAGAATGGTAGTGAGGGAACAAAACGGAGAAAGATTTTTGGATTCAAGAATAAGGTAAGATTTGGATTCACTGTCAACATGATCATTGATTACACTACCAGAGTTCTGCATCAACCTCATAAAAGGACCTAGGCTATCAAATATGAACATATGAGAAGCATGTACATACTCTCAGCCCACACAAAACACCGATTCCTCCGAGCTTTGTCCTCTTTTCCACTTTCATTCATCAAACATCTATTGAGCCTCTACTATCTGCTCAACACTGCACTGGGTCCCAGGGATTCAAAATAAAAGACAAGCTCCATCCTCTCTAGGAGCTCAATCTGGTGTGGGAAGCCAGATGTGTAGACAGATCATTCTGAGAGTGAGAGGAAAGTGCTAACAGAGGGGTGGGCAGAACTCCCACTTGGGGGGGTGGGGTGAGTCAGAGGCAACCTGACTTCCAGCAGAAAGGATTTGGGCTGAGTTTTGAAGAATAAGCAAAAGCAGCAGTATATCTATAAGGGGCATTGGGTGGCATCTTCTCAAAGATTTCAAAGGAAAATGTCACAGTGGCTGTGAATATGGTCATAATAAGACATTAGAAGACCATGTGGAAATGAGAGTCTGCCTCTCCCCACACACACCAAAGACAAGCACCTTGTATTGGTCCATTCTCACACTGCTATAAAGAACTAACCGAGACTGGGTAATTTATGAAGAAAAGACTTTCATTGAATTACAGGCTTAACAGGAAGCATGGCTGGGAGGCTTTAGGAAACTTACAATCATGGTGGAAGGGGAAGCAAGCATGTCTTACCATGGTGGAGCAGGAGAGACAGAGAGCTAAAGGGGACATGCCACACTCTTTTAAACCATTACATCTCATGAGAACATACTCACTATCATGAGAACAGCAATGGGGAAATCCACCCTCATGATCTAATCACCTCCCACCAGGCCCCTCCTCCAATTTGATATGAGATTTTGGATTAAGGGGAGGACACAAATCCAAATCATGTTACATCCCCAGCTGGGCCAGCCCCCTTGATGGCAGACCCTGGCTACTTTTCTGAGGATGGGGTACTGAAAAGAGGTAAAAGAACTCCATGTAGAGGAATCAATCCATCCAAAGACATAGGGGCAGGCGTGGATGAGCATTTTGAAGAACAGGGACCAATCTGGCCAAGCCTTATGGAGATGAATGGGGTGAGATGGAGGAGGGGTGCTAGAAATGAAGGCAGGTATCAGGGCTCGAGGAAGTCTGGCCCAGTATCCCCTAGAAGAAAGCCACTTGTCAATGAGTGGCCACACCCAGCCATCAGCAGAACATATTACCAAACCTACTGTCAAGTGTAAAGAACACATTTCTATGAACTCACAAATTGCATTCCAAAAGATCACTTCAGCTGCTAACAAAAAATTCGTATGAATCAACTACAATTGTTTGTAATTCTCTGTGACTTCCAGCAAGCCAGGCTCCAAAAACAATGCGAGTGGGGCTCCCAGACATCAGGGGTTCAAGCAGCCCCCAATCTCTGACTGCTGGGCTGAAGGGAACCAGGTGCATCAGAGGCTGCAGAAAGAATCAGAAAATAGGCTCCACATATCTCCACAGGCACCCCTGTCAGCTGGCTGATAGATGCAGCCTTCACAGCAGGTCTCCAAATAATAACAGCTCTGGCTGGAGGCGACTGTGCACCAGCACAGGCATCTGGGAAGGGGCATCAGAGAGAGGCAGCTGGGGGAAGTTGGCACATGGGCGCCAGCCCAGACAGATAAACATGCTAAACCATTCATGCACACGACCACCCTCCTCCTGCCCAAGCAGGAGATTCCCAGAAGCCTCATAATCTAGCCCCAGGACAAACTCAGAGACTTAAAAGATGGCTCTTTCCTGGTCCCCAGTAAGCAACAATCTCAATTGGGAAAACGGTACAGAGGGTTTAAGCACTCAGTCAATTAGGGAAGGTACAGAGGGTTTAAGCACTCAACAGCTGGAGTATTATAAACAGTTGTTTTTTTGTCCCTGGCTTGCCTGGGCTATGGGAAAAGCACAAATGCCTTTGTACAGGAACAAGACACTATGCAATTGGCCTCTGCTCTAGATAAGGCAAACCCACTGAGAAACTAGCAAAGCTAGAATTGGCTGAGAAGTCCTGAGAACAAGCCTGGGTCTGGTGTAGAAGCAGAAGGGCATGCAATAAACTTGTACTTCTACATCTGAGCAGTCATGTCTGGCCTTGGAAAGGGTCAAGGATCTGTGACTTTGTCCCACTGTGGGTAGATGAAAGCCCTTCTCTAGGTGTCAAGAAAGCAGACTGAACCCAGGTAGATGGACCTGAAGTCAAAATCCTGGTCCAGGTGTCTTACCATGGGAGTGGGAATTTACAAATAACCAATGAGAGGAGGCTAGAATGACCCATGTGGTGATGGGTTAGAGTTGAACACATCAAGAGGAACTCATGCTTAATATTTATACACCTGGTTATATATATATTTACAGATGTGTGTATATGCACAGGTCAGTGTACTTGCATATACTTATTTGCTCTGTCAGCTAGGAGGGCCTAAAAGAAAGGACACCCCAGTAGCAATAAGCACACCTAACACCCAGATCTTGGTTTCTTGTATCATTCTTCAATGATCAGAACCAGGACTCCTTGGAGAAATGATTGTACAATCCTATTGATTGTGGGATTGAGGTGGGAAATATAAATGATGAGCCTGGAGCATCTTCTAGTGCCATAAGTATTACAGAAGTGCTCAAAAAGTTACTTTTGTTAAGGAATATGTCAAACGGGCATAGAAGCCAGCTGAAAGAGCTCCAAGTGGCCAAAATGGGAACAATTTGAGCAACAAAATAAATAAAATAGTAACAGATTAGAACTCAAAGCATAACATAAGTATCTATGAGTTCATATTGATGGAGGTTATTGAATACATACATACATGAGGGATAAGTGGCAAGTCTCCAGTGCAGAAGAATAATTTACGTAGATAGGCAACCCTCAGTGAGGTGGAGCATAACTCCCCACTCCTTAAAGGTAGGCTGTGCATAGATTTCCTTCCAAAGAGTATAGTATGGAAAGGAGGAGGAAAGTAACCACACCAGTGGAGAAACTTGACACACTATTTCAGCCAAGTGATCAAGATCAACATCAGCTGTCAT
This sequence comes from Nomascus leucogenys, assembly GCF_006542625.1. Taxonomy (NCBI): domain Eukaryota; kingdom Metazoa; phylum Chordata; class Mammalia; order Primates; family Hylobatidae; genus Nomascus; species Nomascus leucogenys. The sequence goes on along the minus strand of NC_044383.1, from coordinate 17,348,950 downwards.
AAATCACATTGATAGAATGTGCCCTTGATATGATGTGACACAATGGTAAGAATCTAAGTATATATAAACATAGAAAATGCATAGAAAAAATCCAATATTATAATCTTGTGGGACCACCTCATTTATGCTGTCATTGACTGAACCATTGTTATGCAGCACATGACCGTACCTTATAAAGTTTGGGGTAGATTCAGTGAAGAAATGTGTGCAAAATACTTAGCTCAATGTCTGGAATACACATGCACAGAAACACTAGCATTATTATTTTCTCAATAAAAATTTTAAAAGGGGCGGGGCACGGTGACTCACACCTGTAATCCCAACACTTTAGGAGGCCGAGGTGGGCAGATCATGAGGTCAGGAGATCAAGACCATCTCGCCAACAAGGTGAAACCCCATCTCTAGTAAAAATAAAAAAATTAGCTGGGCGTAGCGGCACATGCCTGTAATCCCAGATACTCAGGAGGCTGAGGCAGGAGAATCACTTGAACCTGGGAGGCAGAGGTTGCAGTGAGCCGAGAACGCACCACTGCACTCCAGCCTGGCGACAGAGCTAGACTTCATCTCAAAAAAAAAAAAAAAAAAAAAAAAAAAAACTATATCTATCTATATAGATATATTCTTTAAAAGGACAAACTGCTCTTCTTTTATAGCCACGACCTCAACAAAAAAATCTAAGTTTCCTTCTTTCTTGATCAGGAATTTTGGAAGACAAGTTAGCAGTAGGAGACCCTCTAAAACCTCACCCCAAACTCATGCCCTCAGATGGGAGTGGGCACACAATGAATCTGTGACAAGGAAAGCTCCACCCCAAGGTCACCTGGCAGGGAAGAGGCAGCCTCGCATAGCCCCCGTAGAATGTGATACAACATCTCAGAGAAGGTGATTATTTAAATCTGGTTATCATTTTCCTCATACATCACACACACACACACACACACACACACACACACACACACACACACAAAGTGAATCTATGCAAAATTAAATGGTAATGTTGTTCCGTTCGTGCCGGAAAGATGGATGCATTTCCTACATGACTTCGAATATTCTACTGATCCTACTGAAACATTTGCACAGAGGAGTGTGACTGGTGAGCCATCCACTTTCCACCATAAAAGTGTTCATGCATTTTTCTCATTTCCTAGTTTGCCATCACATAACACTTGGAATGTTTACCTGGAAGTGGTAAAAATAGATTTCATTTATTCACTCAAATCCCACACTCATAAAGAAAACAATCTTTTATAATGTAAGACATTATCGGGGCAGCATAATTCATGGCTAAGGGGTCACAGCTTTATAACAGATGGGTTTTCAGAAGTGGCTGAGTAAACCTAAGACGAAGGCCCAGCAGTTTGACCCATAAGTTTGAAATACGCAAAAGAGCTCAAGTCAAGCTCCTGATAAATGGCAGTGGGCCCGTCACCACAAGCCCACCCCAACAATTAACAGGCTTGGCTCGGCTGCCAGAAACCAAACTATGATTTATTGTTCTCTTCAAATTAATAAAAGCAATGCCATCCATTGTGGATTCCAGTATTTATCTACATGGGAAAGAGCTGATGTTTCAAAATGGCCATGTGAATAGGTTACACTTCTGAAACCACATTCTTTTAACCTTAATTCACCACCATGAGGGAAGCCTCTGCTTTCACCCAGGTTATCTAGTGCATAGCCAAAACCTGCACAAGGGATATTTCTGTACTCTATTAACTCAAGTCCACTTAAAACTTCTCAAGATAGAGCATCTACCGAAAGACAAACAGGGTCAGGGATCTCTCCAATTCTCTCATTTTACAGATGAGAAAACTGAGGCCAGAGGCCAAAGCACCTGGCCAAACTCCCCCTGCAAATGTCTCAACCTTGCTGGATAAAAACTGAGGTTTCCTAATCACCTGTTACCAATCTGAGATCAGAGGCCATTCTGGCCATAAATGAGTTCAGTTTGTTTGTTTAACCTTTAATTAAAAGCTTAAACATTGTAAGGTTTGGCACACCATTCCAGATTCCTGGCTTCTCTTGAAAATCCTGGCTATGTGGCAATTGTGGGTCCAAATTCCTGCCTGGCCTCACTCTGCAGAGCTGGGGAGTAGCCACCCATGGCAAATGGGCATGTGGTATCAAGGGAGCCACAGTCCCGCAAAAACCCCCTTTCTTTGTTGCCAGTGGTCCTGGAGACCTTGGAATTTGGTGTCTTTCCTCTGCATCGTACTCAGCTGAGGCTAAAAAATATGTGATATATATATATATATATCATATGCATGTAATACATATGATACACACATGTATGTATGTATTGCAGAAAAGTGGAAATCTGAAGACACATATAGGAATATTTTAATGATGTCTTGATGAGCATAATTTGCCAGGCTTAAGGACAGCAGATGTAAGTCATAGGCACAAGACCCTCTTCAGGCAAAGCGAGCAGAAAGTGGGCACTCAGCAGAGGTGAGCTGGCTGGGAATGGGGCTACCCGTTCCCACTGCCCGAGACAGCAGAGACTCATGAAGCGCGGTAGTTAGAGCCTCCCACTCGGCCCTCAGTGCTGGTCCTGATTTGCACTTCTCATGTACTATTCCGTGTGTTTTCGCAGCATCCAGAGTGGTCATTTTTAAATGTGAATAAGACCATGCCATTCTCCTGCTTAAAACTCACCTCCGACTCCCTTCCTCTCAGCTCCCTAGATGCCCTGTTCTCCTTGTTCATTTCACACAACTTTCTCCTTCACTCACGAACTCCAGACACACCCCAGGCTTTCTTCTGAGCCTGGAACAGCGGGGTGTTCCTACCTTGTAAATCCTTCTGTCCTCCCCCAGATACTTCAATAATTGGCCCTACTTGTCATTCTCTGGCCACTCCTTCTGCAGCAGCCCTAGTAGCCACCAGCACATCACCCTGAGATATTTTCTTCAGTCATCCCTGTTTGAATTCACCTTATTCGGAAACTTGACTACAGAATGCCCCTCAAGCTAGACTATAAGTTCCACGAAAACAGGACCCTTTGCTGTCTTTTTCACTTATTCTCAAGGTCTAGAAAGTGCCCTGTGCATATATACTGGCTACAGAATAAACATGTCATGCCCTGTGTTTGAGGGGTATCGCAAATTACTGGAGCCGGAAGAAAAATCTCTCCATTAACAAGATCCTGGCTCCAGATGAGAATAAGGGAGGAGGAAAGGCTATACCTCTCTGAGCTCAGAGTCTTTAAGGGACTTCAGCTGACAGTGCAGGGAGAATGAACTAAATGGTGAAATCTTTATACTGTGCCCACTTACGCTTTAAAATGCTCTGCTGAGTGGTACTGTTGTGATTTCCAAGTGGCTTGCTCAGTTTCTGTTCGATTTCAGAATCAAGGTTGAGGCAATGGATGAGCATTCAAAAGGTGCTTCAGTAACTTCAAATGAGGCGTGCATGTGTGTTTGTGTGGTCCTGACTTCATCATTAGTAAACGATTGGTATTAAAGTGCCCTAAAACTCAAGACCCTAGACACGCGTGCACATATAGAATTTTCCATTGCATTTGAAATTGTGAAGAGCAATTCTATGGTACTTTGGAATTCCTGAGAGCCACGCAATGTCTCTGTGGACAACAGGGAATGTAGGTCAATTAAGTCTCCTTGAAAACATGGCCCCATGGCCCTGGAACTCGTATGTAGAAAGGCCCAGCTGCAAGCCCGCTGGTCCTTGACCGTCCTCAGACTCTGTGGTCTAAGCGTCGCAAGTGGCATTTACAGATGAAAGAACAGAAAGAAGCTATAAAATGACATGAGAGCAAGGTAGACGCACACTCTCACATGCACATGCCACAGACACGGCAGAGAAAAACCCAGCAATAACTGCTGTGCTGTCACCTACTATAACAAGATTGATCTGTAGTGAAATATAAGATAATGCAATCCAGAGGAAATAACTTCTGTTTCCTCTGAGAACGTCTGATGTTGTCAACTGCAAGCCTGCTTCCCTCTTCTGCCTGCCACAGTGCACAGCAACCCAAATAGGCAGGGACTCCACTGGGCAGAGTCCTCCCTCCCTCACTGCCAGAAGCACACATTTATCAAGCGGTGTTTCCCCCAACTGCCCATGACTCCTTGGCCAAGTCAAAGCTAGCAGGGCCTGGATGCCCATGGCGTGTCCAGGAGGGCAGGGCCACTCAATGTTGCCATTGTGTGCATGGGCCTCAGACAACGCAGTGGCATCTGTTCATTTGAAGCTAAGTCGTTTTCTGCTTGTTGATTTCTAGCACAATTCATCATCCCCATATTTCAACTTAATGGTACAATTCTGGCCCTGAGTTTCAACCACAGAAGACCTTGTGGAGATCACGGTTTTAGATTCTGTCTGTAAGACACAGAGCTGATGTAACTGTCACCAGCTGAACATTTTACGGAGCAATATTTTCATAAGCAGGATGGCCAGAAACAAAGTAAGGAAGGGGTACCAACGGGCGAGCTCTTTGCCATTATTTGAGAGAATGTGTCTCTATACAAAATGGTCCAATATGGCCACAGCCATGTAAATAATTCACAAAAGCAAGTTCAGTTCCTTCCATTTGAAATCCAAGTAATACCTTATAAGGGAGCTGCCGACCACTGACACACAGAGCAATGGGTAGCTAGTGGCTTCCATCTCTGGCAGATGTTATTAAGTCTCCATAGCTGGTGATTTGAGGATGATTATAACTTTTGCTCCGCATATCATTGTTACTGACAGGCAAATCCCATCAATCGAATGGCATGATTGATTAAAAAAGAAGGCAAACTTGACAGAGGCAGTCTGGTAAGCCATTTTTTTCTGCCAATTACAACCACCATGAACGCTCACCATTGTGTGTAGAAAAGCCAGATCTGACACCAGCTTCCCCTCTCCCCATTCTACAGGAGCCTCAACACACATGTTCCAGAAAGACTTTCCAAACTCAAATGTTTTGTGTTTCAAGAAGAAAAATGCAATTCAGTGTGGGGTTGCTTACATTCTAGTTCACAGAAAAAAAAATGATCTGCCTAGAGTGCCCCAATGACCCCCCACTTTGTCAAGGAAGAAAACTCACTGCAGCAACAGGCCCTGACAGCAGCACTTTCATTACACGAAAGTCACGACACCTTTTCAATTTTGCTCATCTCTTAGTCTCTAGCCAAATGGAACTTATTACTTATAGCTTGTTGGGATTTATGAATTATTTATAAAAGTAAGTCTATGACTCCAGACTCTTAAAAGACAATACAACAGTACCCTCATTGTTATCCACAACTGCACTTCTATCAGAGAAAGCAGATATTCTCCATAACACACACTGCATGTTTGGGGTGAAATAACAGTTGTGAAAATACCAAGCCTGTAAGATTATTTGGAAGCTATTTATGGAATGCCTGGGTGTATTTTTAAACCAGTCTCTTTTATTCTAAAGCCAGCCTTAGATTCCAGAAAGACACAGAAGATGTGTGCTACCAACATATTTCCCAGCTTGACTACAAACAGTGATACCCTGCTACTTTTACCCAGTAGTGTCAAACTGTGATAAAAAGGCAATTCCCCCTTGAAGTATATCCAGAAGGTTCGAGGAGGCCATGACCCATGAGTCTCCTGCTGCACCCCAGAGCACAATTGCTCTGCATCCTAAGTGGGGACTAAAACATGGGCCAATGTGGGGTTAGGATTTCACCTCCAGCTCCTCAGAGCACATGACCTTGCCTGGTAAAACAGATGACACTGCACACTCTCACCTGGCTGACACTATCTCAGTCACAGACCCAGATGGCGAGATTGAAAGGCATGAAGTGGCCAGCCAGCCATGGCCTTGCCACACCTCTACAACAGTGGCATGTTTGCTTGGCAAAGAAATCTCCACTGGCAATGGTATAAGGAGCAGCAGCTGGGCCGGATGCAGGAGCCCCAGTGGACAGGGGCCTTCCCCCAGACTCCCCTCCAGAGTCTCAGCCCTCACCAGGCCCACAGCATCCCTCCCTCCTTCCAGGGCCCAGCCACAGATCCCTCTCCAAGTGTCCCTGCCCAGCTGTCCAGTCTACATCCTACCCCCAAGCATGGTTCAGAGGAAGAAGCAGAGGTTGGACAGCAGAGGCTCAGGGAGGCTGATGGCACTTTAAGCCACTGTCTTCGTGGTGTCCCTGAAGTCCCATATGACATGTCCATAGAGAATGGGAAGCCCCATAACCCTCTGCACACAGATCATACCCATATTCCCCAAAGAGCCCAGCCAGTGAAAAAGCAGGCAAGAAATGGTGAACTTACCTTGCTGAAAAACATCTGCCAAGAGAGAAGAAAAATTGGGGAGGGGAGAGGGGAGAAAGAGAGGAGAAAAAATATTAATAATAATGTTGAAAAGGACAATATGATGATGACATATGCTGACTTTGCTAAGCACTCCATGCATATTTCCTTTAACTCAGGAGGGCAATGCTTAAGAGCTCAAGCTCTGGAATGAGGCTGCTTGCATTTCAATCCTGGCCTCACACTTACTAACTCTGTGACTTGCAGTTCCCTAAACCACAAAATAGATCCAAGTAAGGGAAAAAGTAAACAAATGATGTCATGCATTTTAAGAGCTTAGACCAGTGCCCAGTGCATAGTAAACATAGAAAAATCAGCAGCTATTATATTAATATTACTTTCACAACAATCTTATAAAGTAAGTTTTATTATAGTTCTCATTTTATAGATGGGGAAACTGAGGCTCCAGAAAGTTAAGTAACTCATTCAAGGCCACAGAGGAACAAGCAAGGTCAAAGTCTGTTAGAAAGGTTGAAAAACTTAATGTATTTTTTTCAACAAATATTGAGAAGCTACTAAACACCCTAAATGCCAATTACACTGACACCAGGAAACACACATCTAGGGCCAGGCATGGTGGCTGACGCCTGTAATCCCAGCACTTTGAGAGGCTGAGACAGGCGGATCACCTGAGGTCAAGAGTTCAAGACCAGCCTGTCTAACATGGTGAAACCCCATCTCTACTAAAAATACAAAAATTAACCAGATGCAGTGGTGGGTGCCTTTAATCCCAGCTACTCGGGAGGCTGAGGCAGGAGAATCACTTGAACCCAGGAGGCAGAGGTTGCAGTGAGCCGAGATCACTCCATTGCACTCCAGCCTGGGCAATAAGAGCGAAATTCCATCTCAAAATACACACACACACACACACACACACACACACACACATCTAGTTAAAAAAAATAAACAAATAAGCAGTCACTAACTACAACCCCCACCAGAAATTCAATGGCCTGGTTTTGAATTTTATGTAAATGGACTGATCATCCATATTGTAGCACATGGTAGCTCATTCATTCTCACTGCCATGTCGTATTTCACTGTGGGGTTATACTACAGTTTATTTCTCCACTCGAATGTTGGTGGATATTTGGTTGTTCTCCACGTTTGGCAATTAGGAATTGTGATGAACATTTTCATACATATCTTTTCATAAACTTATGTACAAATGCCAAGTACTTTTTGACATCTCCCACGTGGATTCAGGTTCCCCCTGCTTATACTGCCTCCCACTCACTCCAAAAGTACGCTCATTTGCTCATGCTTTCTCACTCAGTAACTTAAAGACAAAAGAACACCAGCAGAGATACAGACAACACCACTCAAGACGTGAGCCAGTTCCTGCTTTGACACTAGGATTGCAAAAAGGAATGAAACCTCTAGAAGAGAGTTTGACGGTACATAAAAAAATATTAAATATGCATTCCTTGGCCCAACAATACCACTTCTAGGACTCTAATCTAATGAAATAATGAAATGTATAAAAGAAACCTACACAAATGTTCATCATGGCATTGTTTATACTGGCAAAACACTGGATATTGCCTGATTGTTTGGCAATAAGGAATCAAGCCAAATATGTCTCACACAATGGATTATTGTGCAGCTGTTTTAAATGGCTATTTAAAGACCTTGATTATTTTGAATGAAAATATCCGATAGCAAAATGGCACATATAATCCTGAGCCCATTTGTGTACCTGTGTGAAGAGAGACCTGTGACAATGGTCACAGAAATATTGCTTATTTTCAGGAGATAGAATTCAGGGTCACCTTTTTACATTTTATGCAAGCATTTCTGTATTAGTTTTTAGCAATGAACATGCCTTACATTTACAACCAATTTTAAAACTAAAGTTATTTTCATCTTAAAAACTAAGTAGGAACTATATCATCAACATCTAATTTTGCTCTCTGTCATCACCAGAAACATCAGCTCCTACAAAGTCACAAAGAACCAAGGGTCCATCAGTGGTGTGGCTGAGACACACACCTCGCAGGTTAACAGAATGCAAGAAGAGAAGATCTATGGTGGCAGTTTTCACTCCACTTGGGCACACATGACCCCACGGGGAGTCGTTCATACTCCCCCAAGGGCACACTGAGGCCAGTGGTTGTGGTGCAGGTAAAACAGATTGCAGGCTCATAATTCTCAGGGAATTGGCAAAAATATCATCATTTCTTTTACATTCAACAAAGCCAACTGGGATGTAAATGGGTCCTGTCAGTGCCGCTACAGGAAACCTTGACTCTGCTCTAATTGATACCCACTATACAGTAGTCTCTAACCTCAGTAATTCATCATTAATACAAATTCTGATCCAGCAGTGTATGGGATGCCACTGCCCAGAGACTGGGAGAACCGTGCGCAGCTCCCTAAATATACCATTTCACATGCGCTTGCTTCCTGGAACCCATAGTCTGCACCATCCACCCTCTGACCAGCCGGCACACCTGGAGGAGCCCTCCTACTCAGCCTTCAAATGTCACAGCCACTGTGAAGTTTATTCCCACAGAGAGGGAATTCACTGTTTCCGCTTCTGTGCTCCTGGAGTAATTTGTGCATGTTGCAATTATAGCTCATATTATAATGAGTTATTTATATAGACCATGAGCTCCTGAGGATAAGAGCAATGAATGTCTCTTAATCGCCTTTGTGGGTCCTACCTGCCTGGCCATGGCAAGCTCCTACCTACGAGGGAGGGAAAGAGGGCTGGTCTGTCCTAGCACTCATCTGATTCAACCCCCTCATTTTACAGATGAGGAAACTGAGTCCCAGACAGTTCAGAGATTTTTTTCTCAAGATCACACATGGAGTTAAAGGCTGAGCCAGGACTACATGAGATTCATTTAACCTTAATGAAGCACAAAAGCTCATCACTATTATTAGCAAAGTACAAGTTAGAGATTTATCATTCCCCTCTAATGAATACAGACAAAAATTTCCAACCCTGAAAACATTAGTGAAATAAGATTAGTCTTTGAAATACGGATTCAGTCTCGACATCCGTCCAGAATCCTCAGCCTCCTCTGCATGGTTTTGACAAGGAGCACTTCCTTCAAAATTCAGTACTGATTTGAATCACTGAAAAGTATCAGTGGACAGGGAGGATAGAAATTCGGGCAGGGATTTAGTGACCTTATTCTGTCCAATTCCATTGTATATTTCACGCTTTAGCAGACAAATATATATGGAGTAACTATTTGTATCTTCGATTCCAAAAACTCATAGTAGCTATTTTAGATTTTTCCAAAAACTCTTTTAAAGCTTCATTTACATTTTGCACCATTTTATTCCAATGTAAATTTTAATAAACACTAGTACAAATATTGCAACAATTTTGCAAATGGATTATCTTGGAACACGAAGTTTATGTCTTTCGTGGTCTGAGGTATAAATCATTCCATTCTCATTATTATTATTTATCTTTTTGGTCTAATAATGGTTTGGGTACCTTCTTTTAAAATTTCACTTCTCCAGAATGAAACTGCGATCCTGGCTCAGGCACAAATGATTCATGGACAGACAAAAGGGAAATAAAGGAGAAGGTGGTTTCTGTGCTGTTGGCTACATTTTAACTTCCTCTCCCAAACTGTGGATATCAAAGGATATTAGCCATTGAAATATTTTTACCATTCGCTACCCTGGTGTTCCTGTCCACCACCTTCATCTCCTAAACTATAGGGAGTAGTCACTTGCAAAAATCAAAAGGCCTCCAATTTGAGTGTGATATTCTCCTTTCAATCTAACCAACCACAAAGTCAGGAGTCAATCTATTACACCTGCTGAGCTTGAGTTTCCTTGTTGAAAACCCAGGCATATTCTAACACCCCTGTCATGGTGCTGTGAAGGTAAAGTTAAATGATTTATACAAATGTTTTCCCATTCCATTGGTTGCTGTGGGGAATTACTCCGAGAATAAGACTCAGGGCCATCTTTTCTGCTCTTGCAGGAATAGAAAATCATGCCAGTATGAAGTGGGGAACTGCCAGTGGCCGCTCTAGCCACAATCAGGTTGAGCCCAAAGGGCACCAGAGATACTTGTAAAGAGGAAATGAACTCCTTCAGACAAAGCTCTGCTCATACTCACTTCCCAAGGGAGAAAACCCCAACCCCAATCATTCATGTGGACAAAGGAAAGCCTGTTCTCCTGCACACCCCCCCTCCCCCTCCCCACCAGCCCCTGGAGCCATTCTGGTCCTATAGATAGATGAAAGGGCGTGTATAAGTTGGTGATTCAGATGTGAGAGGAAGAAAATAAGAAAGAAGGAACTCAGATTGCCTTTCTTAGCCCTGCTGTCCAATTTCTTCAGTTAGGAATGAGCATCAAGGATACTTGCCCCTTCCCCCACAGCTACTAAGAGATTCACACCCTAGAGATATTTAATGCACTGAGTCCTCCAGAGACAGGGGCCATAAAAAGACTCGATTATTTATTATTATTAATAAGTTATGGCAATTAGGCTGGGTGATTCCTAAATGTTGCTGATTAAACTTTCTTGAGTGCTGCTCATCCACATGACTCGTGTTTACCTCGATTAAAAATGACTTAACTACACTCTGGGTGAACCCCTCTCTTGCGCCTGGGTTAATAATTAGCAGTGCACAGAGCCATGCAGGTTAAGTGAGTTGGCTCTGCTTTATTTATCTATTGCTTTGTTTTATGACGAGAACTGGATGGCAGTCTTATTGCCCATTCAGTCTGCTAGGAATAATTTACTATTTCAATCCATAGTCCATAACTATGGTTAGAGAAACCCTCACTATTATTACAATATCACACTTAGCCCACACGCCACAGTATTAAAGGTATGGCAAACAGTGAAACTGTGTGTGACTTCCATAAAACTGGGGGAGGTAAAGTTACTAGTTCTCAAACAATGTAATCATACTACTCTCTCAATTTTGCTTTCTTTTCTAGGTTAAATTATATATGAGGGGAGTTTAGTTTCTTGAAATGCATGCACTTAACTCCCATTTAAGAAGTCTCACCTGGGGAGACAGCTGTCTTGCGAGTCCTCCTGTGGTTTGAACTACAGAAAGAAAATTCTCTTTCAAGTACAAGTGCTTTTACAGTAAAGCACTGCGAATTTTACTGGGACCCAACTAACCAGGGCCAAGGAAGGGAACAGCTGGAATGAATGTAGTTTTCTTGAATGGAGTCAGTTCACCATTAACCAAAGTCAATTTCCCAATCAGCTGAGCTGCCCCCCTCACCAAGGTTAAAAAACCAGCAAGCTCTGTACATAGACACAAAGAGTAATAAGAATTCAGTCGGTACATTTCTTCTGAAAATCTCTGTGAATGGAGTGAATTTTTTCTTTCTATGTTGAAAAGTGGGGCCCATCAATGCCTCCCTACTTGTTGAGTACCCGCGGCACTCCAGGGCAGTTCTGTTTTCAGTTGACAAAGCCCAGGTCCAGACCTGCATGTGGGCTCTCCAAAGGTGACAGGATGCGTCCTTATATGATCCAGTGCTGTGGCACCACAGGATTATGGCCACTGGATCTCAATGACCTGGGATCAAGTCCCAACCCCTTACCAAGTGGACACCCGGAGTAATCACTCAACATATTGTAGCTTACATTCCTATCTATAAAATGGCAACAGTAGGGATAAGCTTTTTCCCTACCACAGGAATATCATGAGGATCAAGTGGGATAATTTAATCAGCACAGAGCACAAGTACTTTGTAGTCAAATAATATTCGTTCAATCCTGGCAAAGGCCAGCATCCTAGCCATACTAGACTAGCTATTTAAACTCTATGAGTCTTCACTTCCTCACTTGTAAAATGAGGATAATAAAATTTATCTTGCAGAATACCTAGGAGGACAGTCAAAAGCATATATGTAAAGCACTTAGCACATGCTGGCTGGTTTATGCTGCATGTTCAATAGGTGAAAGTCAATGGTATAGTAATAAGCAACAGAAACAGGGTCATAAAAACTCAGGTTCTGAAGTCAGAGCTGGTCCTATGTCTGCCTGTGTCATCTTGGGCAAATTATTTTATCTCCCCAAGCCTTGATTTTCTCATCGGCAACATGCCAGTAACAACAGGTAATTTTTGCAGAGACCAAATTTGCTATGGAGACTGAATGAGAGATTGCCTATAAGAGAACACGATAACTGGTACCCAGAAAGTCTTCTATAAATTATAGTATTATTATTCAAAAAACATTTATTGATTGTCTACCATTTGAAAAACCTCTGCAACTTCATAGGACTGTAAAGGAATCATGAGAGGAAAATTCATGAAAATAAAATGGTCCTTCTAATTCCTTCTTGTCATCCTGTAGCTATATGCCATTCAGAAGCCCCAAATCAATTCTCAGATATTACCTATGAATGAATTATTTTTAAGCCTTGACATCAGTGATCCAATGACATCCTACCTTCAAACACCAGTGATCTAAGGTGGTGGTTAGAACCCAGAGGTGCCAGAAACCCAAGGCCTGACCTTTGTTTCGGGTACCACTCATTCCTTTAACACTGCCCGTCTCCTCTGGACCTGCCTTTGTTTCTCAAGACCACCATTTAGGGGGCTCAGCTAGCCCTGTCCTGGGCTTTGATCAGCATCTCAAGCCACACTCCCTGGTGGATAAGGGTCAAAAGAGGTAGGAACTGTATGGGGACGGCTGAATTGGCAGCACTGCAAAGAGAGCTGTTCTGTTCCCTATAGCGGGGTTCTATGGAGAATTTGCCTGATAAAAGGGTTCCATTGCTTTATTAAATAAAGTTTGAGCACAACAAACCACTGAAGCAGAGCCCCTTCCTGCCCAGGTGCAGGTCTGTCTCTCCCGGAGCATGGCCAGAGTCCAGAGCTCCTCCAGAGTCCCCGCTCAGCCTCAGTGGCACCACATAGGGACTGTGATTAGTTTTCTGTGTCTCCAAAGCCAGACAGCTCAGGCAACCGTGTAGCCACACGGCCAATATTCATGACCCCCCTGCTTCCTCCAGGCACAATAAGGTTGCTCAAACTGAACAGAGCCCCGGTGAGCCTTGGTAATAGCTTTAAGGACTAACCGGAAGGCCTCACTCCGCATCTCCAGCATTCTAAGCCAAAAATGACAACCGCTCTTTAATGCTGCAAGATCTTTTATCTCACTCTGCCTTTTCTTCTCTACCTGGTTTTGGATGTAGGCTGGAGAAAGTTCTCTCATTTTCCTTGCTTCTGGCCTCCCTTCACCTTTTATCATATTAGAAATGAAGACCAATACACTTTGCCTGTCACTGTTGTACCTCTGAAGGCACACAGTGCTCAGTAAATGTATTTTATTTGTGGATAAGAAAAAAACAAACAAAAAAAAGCCTCGAAGAATCTTCCTGCTACATTTACTAGGGAATGTGCTGCCAACATCGATCTTGGGCTGTGGGCTTATAACCCATCGGCCTGCGCTGACTTGGAAAGGCAGTGCAAGAGACACGAGCTGGTAAGCCCCTACCATTTTTACGACATCCTATCCCTAGTATATTTCATTGCTAGCACGGAGGGATAAAACGCTTAACTACTGAAAGAACATAAAAAAATAGATTTAGGAATAATACTTTTTATGATTGCATTCTGTATACTATGAAAGTTATGTTCGAGTCTGCTAGTACTTTATAGAGCTGATAAAGTAGAACAGTATGGCTTCCCAGCTCACAGTGTATTTTACATCCATTTAAAATGTTTTCTCTTAAATTGAATTACTTTTTGAGTAATTATAATAAGACTAATCTGGGCTTAATGAATTCATGTACAAATATTTTAGACTGCATTATTAAAATCTCTATGATATGAAACTATATTAAAAATCGATCCCTCTAGCAACCAGTGTTTTCCTTTGAAAAGAGCCACACACATGACCTTCTCTGAATTCTTTTGAATCAGCTGAGAAATCAGAAGAAGCCACATTAAGAGCCTAAACAAAAGAAGTTGACAAGTAACATTGCTTTAATGTTCCTAAACTTCTATCATTGGATATTAATTGGGGTATTAATTAGGAGTCACAAAAAGTATTTGTATTAAGCATCCATATATGCAAAGGGCTGAGGAGATGGTCCATATTACAGAAGAAATTACGTTATAGCTGTGATTAGCAATGACATAAAACTACTACTGGTAAAATACTAAAAGTGAGCCCCTGGATATCAAGCTTTACATTGTAAAAAGTCTCCAAACACAGTTATCTAAACATCTGGATTCTAGTTCGCAGTGCAGGCAAAGCCATTCACCTTCCCTGGGATTCCGTTCTTCCATTTGCAAAATGATTTCTACTAGATGATCTCTAAGGTCCCTTCCAGTTCTAAAGCACGATGGTTTTAAGTTTAAAATTACACACATTGTATCAAATGGACTCTTACTGCATATAGCTTATTTGTCATCTGACGCATGCTAAATTACATTCACAAAAAAATTTCATTCTTTGCAAATCACATACATTCACAAACACATCCATAATACAGCCTGTGATTTCAAATTTATTCCAAGATATTATCTGTGGTAAAGTATTTTTCCCATTACAGATAAATTATAAGCCATCTGAAACCTTTAAGGTTCTATTACCTTCTTAAATCAAGTTTTAATCCCCCGACCCACCCACCCAACACACACTTCCTGAAAGATGCTTTTTCATCTCCATTTCCAAGTCAAATGATACATTTTATCGCACATGTATTCCTCAGCCAGCTCTGTGTGATCCAGGTTTTAATCAGGTTGGTTACCCAGTTTCCAAAATTCAAACTGGATGTTTACAAATGTCCAGCAGAATAAATCTCTCTCTTTACCAGGTGATCATTGTCAGGATGGACAACTTTAAAGTAAACAGAAGACAATGATTATCATCATTACTTGATGCTTGGCACAAATAACCATCAGGACAGCTCCCAGGAGCCAGAGACAATTCAAGTTTGAATTCTAAGAAGCTGCTCTAAAATCAAGCATTGTTGATCATCACGAAATGGGCCCAAGGCTTCTAGGAGGAGCTTTGATGATGTAATACACTCTAGCTTGACCTCAGTTTCAGGAGGTACAGGTTCTGGCCTGGCTCTGCTATAAATCACCTGAATGAACTTAAATCATTTAAGCACTCCGGGTTTCAAAGGAGTGATTGACAAGAAAATAGCTGCAATCTTTTCCAGTTCTAAAGTTCTATAATGAACACTACCAGGACCTTTCATTAGAACTCCCTGCTATATGCTCCCAAATCAACTGTACATCTCCTTGGTGCCCTAACATACACCTGTTATTTTCTTTCTCTCTCTTTCTAACTAAGCTGAAAGGACGATGATGTCAGGGACATTCTGTCCACTGTAGTCCCAAAGCCCAGGGCAGAATATTAGAGCATAAAAGACACATATTAATAATAACTAATATGCTTTCAGAGTTTTCTGTACATCAGGTACTATTTTAAATACTTTACATAGACTGCCTGAATCCTCTCAATCACCCTAAAAGGTAGCTATTCTCATTATCCTCATTTTACAGATAAAGAAACACAGGCCCACAAAGGTTAAGTAAAGTTGCCAAAGGTCAAAGGGAAGCAAGTGAGCTGGAATTCAACCCAAGCAGTCTGGCTTCAGAATCCAAACTCTTAACCACTTTGTTACACTGTCTCTCAATGAATACACCATTGATAGATGTGTGGAAGGAAGAAGGAACAAATAAATATGCCTCGTCCCTTCTAAGACACCCCAGAGAGAGAAGAGAATTCATGTTCATAATACCTTTTAAAGACAGAGTCTTCACTCTGTTGCCTAGGCTGGGAGTGCAGGGGTGTGATCTCGGCTCACTGCAACCTGTCTCCCAGGTTCAAGCAATTCTCATGTCTCAGCATCCCAAGCAGCTGGCATTACAGGCAGGTGCCACCAAGCCCAGCTGATTTTTGTGATTTTAGCAGAGATGTGGTTTCACTATGTTGGCCAGGCTGGTCTCAAACTCCTGACCTCAGGTGATGTGCCCACCCTGGCCTCTCAAAGTGCTGGGATTACAGGCGCGAATCACTGCACCTGGCCTGTGTTCATAATACTTGTAATATAACAATCCCCATGTTTCTAGATCCCCAGCCACATTTTTTTCTATAAATTTATTATCTGTGGATTTTGGGTCCAATTGCAGAAACTGCCTAGATACACATTCACTTTTTTAAAACTTTACAAATTCTCTTTCTAAAATATTGCAACTGTTTCAGTAGGTTTATGGCAATTGCTAAGGTAAGGTAAGGTAAGGACATGGGGAAAGGATGTCCCGCTGGATTAAAAAATAAGAATTCCAAGAAGAGAGTAAGGAAGGGGAGAACAATACAATACAAGGAAATATGACCGAGCTATAAAGATCTATGCAGCTACCCTGATCCAGGGCCATCCTACTTGGGTTTATGAAAAGGAGGTTATGAGAGGCGGTAGAAGGGGAAAGAGCCAGGTGGGAGGTCATGCAGTGCAGGCAATGCACATATGGGTACAGCAGCCAGAAGGCTTTCTTTTCTTCTTCTTTTATTTATTCATTTATTTATTTTATTTTTTGGAGATAGAGTTTTGCCCTGTGGCCCAGGCTGGAGTGCAGTGGCATGATCTTGGCTAACTGCAACCTCTGTCTTCCAGGTTCAAGCTATTCTCCTGCCTCAGCCTCCAAAGTAGCTGAGATTACAGGTGCCCGCCACCACACCTGGCTAATTTTTGTATTTTTAGTAGAGAGGAGGTTTTGCCATGTTGTCCAGGCTGGTCATGAACTCCTGACCTCAGATGATCCGCCCCCCTCAGGCTCCCAAAGTGCTGGGATTACAGGCGTGAACCACCATTCCCAGCCATGGATTGCATTTTGATCCTGGCTCTGCCACTGGGAAAGCAATCTTTCTGCTCTAAGCCTCAACATCTCCATTTGATTGAGTGGGGCAACAGTGATATGGGGCTGTTGTGAAGATTACAGGAAATCAAGCTAATAAAGACTTCACATAGCACCTGACACATAGAAGGCACTTCACAGAAGCAGGCAATTGGACAGAGATTTATAAGAAATCAAGTTGCAGGATATCATCAAGATCAACCAAATTCTTTGGCATGCTGGCAACTGTGCTTGTTGTGATGAATAAAATATACAGTCAGACCTCCATATCCACAGGTTTTGCATCCACAGATTCAACCAACCACTGATTGAAAATATTTGAAAAAACAAAAAGTAAAATTAATAATACTACAATAAAAAATACAAACTAAAAACAATAAAGTATAACAACATTTACATAATATTTACACTGTATCATGTATTATAGGTAACCTATAGATTATTTAAATTAACTGTATACAGAAGGATGTGCATATGCAAGTAATTAAATGCAAATCCCACACCATTTTATATAAGGGGTCCTGGAATCAATATCCCATGGATACCAAGGAATGACTATACTTGCCCGGATTCTAAAACTCAAAAATAAAAAATCAGAGGTGTGCAGCAAAATATCACAGCCTACTCCCTCTACCCACCAGCCCCCCAGCATGGAATGATGTCATCCAGGAAAAAAAATGTGAGAGAACATCTCTAGCAATAGAACATTCATATTCTCCTAGTCATATTTGTTTCTCTGGAAGCAGGATCAATGTTTACCATGTGAACAAATACTAAAACTAGACATATTACCCTACACTCTATATCACATAAATGCTAGTATTTTTCAGAGGTAGTTGGAAGCAAGTAATTAAATGTGAACTACAGGTATTTCATCAGTCTTTCAGAGCACATGCCTTTCTGCCAGAAGGTAGTACATTTTCTAGAGTCAGCCACTTACAGGTTTAGGTAGCCTATGTGGCTCCTCTCTCTCCATCATCCCATGTCATGGCTGTGCATGGCAGGACCGCATACTGGGCTGGGCTCCTCTACATTGAAGCCAAGCATTTCAGAAATGGAGAGTAACCAGAGAGCTGAGAACATCTTGCAAAAACCTCGGCAGCTGTACACAGGGAGGACCACCAGCAAAAATGTTTCCTTCCTTGTGAAGAACAGTCAGCAAGCAGTAAATGTGATTACCACAGCTCATACCCCACTGAGTGCCTTTGCAAAATAGAAGGGAAAGTTCATTTGGCAGTTTAAGATTCTTTTAAATCTGTATGATATCATTCACTGACTCAACACAATCATGAAATGTAAATGTCATTTTCATGAAGAATTTAGGTGGCAGGCTTGCCAGAAGTTCCTTGAAAAAAAGGGATTCCAGCATCTTACAGAGCTTAAAAAATGTTATTTGTCCTTTATATATATATTTCTTCAAGCTTCGCAGTTGACACAGCGTTCCTTCCCTCAGGATAATATGGCAACAAGGGGTGCCATCTTGGAAACAGAGCATCCCTCACTAGGCAATCGAACCTGCTGGCGCCTTGATCTTGAACTTCTCAGCCTCCAGAACTGTGAGAAAATAAATCTCTGTTCTTTGTAAATTACCCAGCCTTGGGTATTTTGTTATAGCAGCACAAACGAAGAGAGATGGCTATACTCAAAAAGATAATGACAAGTGCTGGTGATTATGTAGAGAAACTGGAAGCACATACACTGCTGATGGGAATGTCAAATGGTATAGCCACTTTGGAAAATAGTCTGGCAGGTCCTCACATAGTTACGTATAGAGTTTATCATAGGATCCAACAATTCTACTCCTGGGTATATACCCGAGATAAATGAAAACATGTCCATGCAAAAATCTGTACACAAGAGTTCATAGAAGCATTAGTCATAATAACCAAAAAGTGGAAATAATACAAATGTCCATCAACTGACGAATGGATAAATAAAATGTAGCACATCCACACAATGAAATCATATTTGGCAATAAGAAGACATGAAGTACTGATACATGCTACAACATGGATGAACCTTGAAAGCATGATCCTAAGTGAAAGAAGTCAGACACAAAGACCACGTATTGTGTGGTCCTATTTCTATGAAATATCCGAATTGGTAAATCAAGAGACAGAAAATAGAGTAATGGTTGCCTGGAGGTGAAGGAGATGAGGGGGTGACAGCTAAGGATGTGCCAGATTTTTAAGGAGGTAATGAAAACACTCCAAAATTGACTGTATGATGAATAGAAAACTCTGAAAATACTAACATCCATTTAACTGTACACTTTAAATGGGCGAATTGTACAGCGTGTGAAGTCCTGGGTTGTGAATACATTTCAAATGACTAGGAATGACAACCCCTGCCCCTCCGAGCCACAGCTAGGCAAGCCAATCTCACAAATGCATCCAGCTCTTTATCCTATGAACACATCTGAAGAACCACACTCAGATGCTAGACACTACAGCTACAGAAAACTATGCTCAGATGAAAGACAGCATCTCCTCTCCTCAGGGGGCCACAGCCTGGTGCCTCTATGGATATCTGTGCTGTTCAATACAGTAGCCCCCAGCCACATGTACCCACTCAGCCCTTGAAAAGTGGTAAGTGGGAATTGTAATATGATCTAAGTAAAACTCAGACACCAGATTACAAAAACTTGGGTCACCAAAAAAGGTAAAATTGCTTGTTCATAATTTTTTATATTAAATTACATGCTAAAATGATATTTTGGGGCAAGGCGTGGTGGCTCACGCCTGTAATCCCAGCACTTTGGGAGGCCGAGGCAGGCGGATCACAAGGTCATGAGATCAAGACCATCCTGGCCAACATGGTGAAACACTGTCTCTACTAAAAACACAAAATTTAGCTGGGCGTGGTGGCACGCACTTACAGTCCCTGCTACTCGGGAGGCTGAGGCAGGAGAACTGCTTGCTTGAACCTTGGAGGGGGAGGTTGCAGTGAGCCAAGATCATGCCACTGCACTCCAGCCTGGTGACAGAGCAAGAGTCTGTCTCAAAAAAAAAAAAAAAGTAAATGATATTTTGAATGAGCTGGGTGAAATTAATTTTTTTTTTTTTGAGACAGAGTCTTGCTCTGTTGTCCAGGCTGGAATGCAGTGGTGTGATCTCGGCTCAGTGCAGCCTCTGTCTCCCAAGTTCAAGTGATTCTCCTGCCTCAGCCTCCCGAGTAGCTTGGATTACAGGTGCCCACCACCACACCCAGCTAATTTTATATTTTTAGTAGATATGGGGTTTTACCATGTTGGCCAGCCTGGTCTCAAACTCCTGGCTTCAAGTGATCCACCTGCCTCAGCCTCCCAAAGTGCTAGGATTACAGGTATGAGTCACTGCACCCGACCAAAATTAAATATCATTAAAATTAATTTCACCTGTGCTATTGCTATTTTTTGACTGTGGTACTGGAAAATGTTCAATTACAGATATGGCTCACATTATGTTTCTATTGGACAGTGCTGGTCTAGTACTGATCTTTAAAGTACTTTCAGATCTAGTACTGATCATTAAAAATAAATAAATAAATGAAATGTTCTTGATCCCCAAGGTTTTGGAGGGGTATTTTATTCAGACTTCTCAATGGTAATTAACTTTGAGTCCACTCAGCAGTTATAAAATGCCCTCTGCTCTGTGATTACAGAGGCACAAACAGTCCCTTGTTTGCTGCCCTCTGCCAACTGGATCCTTGAACTAGGGTGGAACATGGTCGGCATGGCCTTTTAAATACTGGCATGCCCCAAGTCTTCACAAAGCACAAATGTTTCCCAAATAAGCCAGGCCCAGAAAACGATGACTGTACCCTCGAAGAGTCGTGATCAAAGGGCTGGCTTTTGAAAATGATGAAAGATGAGGCTGCAATGAGATCACTATTCACAGAAAGGAAAGTTCTTCTAAAAGGGATTTCATCGAGAAGGAGCTTTGGGTGTCATCCGTGAGGGCTTCCCCCTTTAGCTCCACATTTGTGAGCTCTGTATTGTTCAGAGGGGCTTTTGCTTCTCCTTCTCTAGATCAGCAGTCCCCAATCTTTTTGGCACCAGGGACTGGTTTCATGGAAAACAGTTTTTCCACAGGCAGGGGGTGTATGTGAGTGGGGGGATGGTTCTGGGTGATAAAGTGCATTACATTTATTGTGCACTTTATTTCTATTATTACTACATTGTAATATATAATGAAATAATTATACAACTCACCATAATGTATTATAGAACCAGTGGGAGCCCTGACCTTGTTTTCCTGCAACTAGAGGGTCCTACCTGGGAGTGATGGGAGACAGTGACAGATCATCAGGTATTAGATTCTCATAAGGAGCACGCAACATAGATCCCTCTCATGTGCAGTTCACAAAAGGGCTCATGCTCCTATGAGAATCTAATGCTGCCTCTAATCTGACAGGTGGCGGAGCTCAGGCGGTAATGTGAGCAATGGGGAGCGGCCGTAAATACAGATGAAGCTTCACTCACTTGCCTGCTACTCACCTCCCGCTGTGCAGCCCAGTTCCTACTGTCCAGGGTTGGGAACCCCTGCTCTAAATTACTCTTTGAGCCACACGTCCAGGGCTAGGCAAACAGGGCCTATAGGACAGCAGCAAGCTCTAAACCTCTGGCCCAGCTGGAACTTTATAAAGAATGCACAGGTATGTCTGTACCCAAAGAGAGGAAACAGAAATGGACCTTAGATGTGGCAGGCTCTAGGGATCAAACTGTTATCATTAAGTAGCTGAGCCAAGAACCCCTACCAAACTGTCTGGTTGCTTCTGTAGCCAGCCAGTGCCCAGGGAACTATGTTTACTGCCTTTTTCAAACTTACTCTTTGGAGTTAAGAAAGAAGTGGAGGTGAATGTGGCCAGAGTCATAGTGCTGGCAAGTGGCACAGCCATGATTCAAACTTGGATTTGCCTGATCCCAAAGCTAATGCCTTTAATAAGCACAGAGCTATATTGTCATTATTTCCTTTCACAAACATCATTCCCTGCTGGGTGCTGTGGGAATAGAAGATTAGAGTGATTTATATAAACTAGCATCCTGCCTTCTCAATTGAGACAATCTTAAATTCCTGTATCTACTTTTGTTCAGCATCTCCAGTAAACTGAAGTAGAAGGCAGTGTCATTGGCTCATCTCTGTTCTGTGTATTATGGAAACAGAGACAAGATATCTAAGAGTTCTTAATCTCTTCTGGAAATACAGTGGGTCCAGGTGGGAAACAGAGCTTAATTCCATCTCCTGTCATGTCAGATCCATTTTCTCCATGTGCTCATAAATGACAGTGTACCAAGTATCACGCTTGTTCTGGCACTTAGAATGGGCCACGCAACCTACTCAGTACTGGGCATATCCAAAGATGAATATACCACAATCTCTGCCCTCTGGAATATTCCTCAGTTAGGGGCTATCAAGTTATTTTAAAGTGCCTATGTTTTGAGCAAAGTGTGCTGCAAAGAACAAAGCTCATTTCTGGAGCCAGTTTGTGGCTTGAGGCATCTTCAAATTATAGCAGTTGTTACAAAATGTACCTGACTTCGCGTTTCAAAAGAACTGGCTGGAACATGGCTATTTCTAGATGGACTTGTTCAGGGCCTGGGTAATCAAAGCCCTCATTTTCCACTCTCCTCCCACCACCCCATTATCTCCCGGACCTGGTAGTCAGTAAGCAATTGGCTGGCTTTGCAAGCCCACATAGCGTGACTTGGAAAGTTAAGGGAATTATGATGAAAATGTAATTGCAAACCACAAAAAGTCTAGAGGCTTCTAATAAAGAAGTTTACAGGTGTCTTCATCATCTTCCAGCTGGAGATGCCTAGGAAGACAGCCAGGATTGCTCCAAAAGATGGCCAGGAAGTCCAACCCACTCTCTATTTCTGGCTATGGTGGGCAGACCAATGCCCCCTGCCCAAGATGCCCATGTTCTAATCCCTGGAATCTGTGAAGAGGTTACTTTACATGGCAAATGAGACTTTGAAGATATGATTAAATTAAGGATCTGGAGATGAGGATGTTTTCCTGTATTACTTAGGTGGGCCCAGCCTAATCACATGAATCCCTAAAGTTGGATAGTCTTCCCCCAGAGAGTTATAATGGTGAAAAAAAGGGTCAGAGAGATGCTGTGTTGCTGACTTTGAAGATGGGGAGGGAAGCCACAAGTCAAGAAACGCAGATGGGGCCGGGCGAGGTGGCTCACGCCTGTAATCCTAGCACTTTGGGAGGCCAAGGCGGGCGGATCACTAGGTCAGGAGTTCAAGACCAGCCTGGCCAAGATGGTGAAACCCCATCTCTACTAAAAATACAAAAAATTAGCCAGGCGTGGTGGTGGGCGCCTGTAATCCCAGCTACTCAAGAGGCTGAGGCAGAGAATTGCTTGAACCCAGGAGATGCAGGTTGCAGTGAGCCAAGATCGTGCCACTGCACTCCAGCCTTGACGACAGGCCAAGACTCCATCTCAAAAAAAAAAAAAAAAAAAAAAAAAAGAAAGAAAGAAAGAAAGACAGGTGGCCTCTCTAGAAAACGGAAAAGGCAAGGAGACAGATTCTCCACCAGGGCCTCCAGAAGGAACACAGTCCTGCCGACTCCTCAAGTTTAGTCTAGTGAGACCCATGTTGGACCTCTGGCCTACAGAACTATACACTAATAAATCTGTATTGGTTAAGCCACTACATTTAGGGTAATTTGTTGCAGAAGCAGTAGGAAATTAATACACTGGTTATCACAACCAAACAGTGGGGTGGTCAGGCAATGAGGGCAAGTGACAAGGAAAGTGATTACACAGAAAAACAGCCAGCTTAATTAACTAGTCAATTTTATCCAAAAGAAAACTCAAGCATTTCTATAGAATGATCCAGTCTAAGAGGAGATTCCAAGTACAAATTGCATCAAAGCACTGGGCCATTGAAATTCTGTTTGTTCTTGTAGGCCCTACAGAATCCTCAGTCCTCCTTCATCTGGGGCTCACCCAATACCAACAATAGCATCAGAGAGAACTCTTCCCAGGTGGAAGGAGATAAGGGAAAGAGTTGCACTCTTATTCCTAAGAGTGCAACCCTTCCCACCCCTCCTTAAGAGCTGCATGATATTCTGTGAAGAACAGGTATTTGGAGCACATGAAGATGAGGAGGTGGCTCCCCTGCTAGGTTAAAACAGACCTATGATGCTTCCATATGGACAGTCAGCTGTAGGGCTGCCCTTCCCCTAATAAATCCACATTTTAAGCAAATATGTTACACTGTTGAGACTCAGTCAATGATGGAAGGCTGGGTGGTGGGAGGGATGGCTGGGCCTCCTTCTCCTTCCTTTTACTGACAGGTGAGAAAATAGTTTATTTTAACCAGCTCTCACTTGGTACGGGCAGTCGTGTTGGAAAGGAGGCTGCCCTGCAGTGTCATGTATTCCTACCAGGCGCCCGTTGGGAAGCTGCCTTCTCCGTGGGTTTCCCTCGGTTGTTACCTGAGCAAATCCCTGCTGTGTCTTTGATTCAAGCTTTCCAAGGAGCTTTTTATCCTTTTCTATTTTACCATAGCATCCATCCAAGAGCGTAACCACCCACCCATTTGACCACTTTCTGAAGGTCTCAGCAGTGTTTAATCTCATCAACCCAAAGGGCATCATCAAGAAGGAAACAGGGTATCTGAGGACTTGGAAATCTGTCTAAAGTATTGTTCCTAACCAAAAGGATACCTGATACATCATGATGGTCTTAGTGGCTCCTCTATTCCAAGCACCTCCTGTGTATTTTTCTGATGCAATTCTTATGCTATCCCTGAAAGATGAGTACTGTTATCTCATTTTAGAGCTGAGGAAACTGACACTGACAACTTGTTCAAGATCACAGTGATAGCAAATGAAGGAGCTGGATTTCAAATTAGTCTCTCTCATGCCAAAGGCCAAGCTCTTCTCACTATGTTGAGTGGCTTTCCAAGATGGAAATTATCTGCTCCGCATAAGTTCCTGGAAACGTGCTACAGTGAAGACACACACACACACACACGCATATATATATATATAAAGGCTGTTACAAGTCGATTCTCAGTAGAAATCTAGCTTTTCCAGCTAGTGTAGGGAAGAGTTCTCGATGATATAAACAAGACTGGTTTCAACTCTGAAAGTATTTCTTGAGCAACTATTAGACAGAGGCCATACGTACAAACAGGCCAGTACCCCCTTCTATTAAAGAAACTAGGCACATGTGGACAGACAGACAGACAGACACACACACACACACACAATTTAACACAAGAAAAAGAACAAGTGCTTTATCAAAGCTATCAGTGAGTAAACTGTTATGGAAATAAGTAGCAACCATGGCAATTATTTCAATAAATTCCAGAGAGGAGGAACACTCAAAGTAGAAGCAGAAGGAAAATATGGGGCTGTGGAAAGACAGAACTCTGGATAGGTGGAGCATCCCAGTGTTCTTAGGAGAGAAGAGAATGAGGAGGAATCTGGAAAGGTGGGTAGGACAGGGCTAGCTTACTGATGGAGAAAAGGGCTTTGAATATCATGTTAAGGAAACTTGGGACTTTATTTTCTATTTAAAAAACATTACTACATATTTGGAATTCATGTCATGAGGGGTCATGAACACTTCTTAGCAGAGAAGTGAAATGTTCCCAGCTGGGCTTTAAGCCAATGCCTGAAAAAGATGCAGGGATTGGCAGGGGCAGATGGGTCCATGAGAAGACGACCAACCAGGCACAAGACCTGTCCTAATGACTTTGTCCCAGGAGTCAGCCAGGTCTGACAGACGACCTAGGTTTCTAGGCTGGCTCCGTGTCATGAATTCAGTTACATGAATTTCCTAAGCCTCAGTTTCTTCCTGTCTTACATGATAAGGTTAAACTAAATAGTGGCTCAAATCATATCTTCCTCCAAATTGTTATAATTAAAAGTCATAAATTTATACACAAGACAGAAAAATGACCTTATATCATATAAGGCATGGGGATAAGTATTCCTAAAATTACTTGAATCTCATTTTGAATTCAAATTATATAATCGATACAAAGCATTTTTTAAAGTGTGCCTATGTTAGGTAAATCCAAGGTGAAGCTTTTTTTCTGAATTCTACATTAGATTTAAATAATGCTTTCCATTCTTAAAAAGCATTCTCTTTTTCCTTTTCCCAAATTCTAGACCTTTGTCTTTTGTTTTAACTAAAAACAGCTGCCAGCCTTTTCTGGATTCACCTGCTTAGTGAAGAAAAATAATCTGTTGTAATACACCATAAATTTAAATTCTAACTACAATATAAAAGCTAACGCTCTGTGACAGTCATTACCTTCACATTTCCACAACACCTAAATCAAGACCTGTGCACACAAGCTTATTTAAAACGAATTCAACCAAGTTGTGAATCAACTGCACTTCCTTCAGCAAATAGGACTATTGCAGAAGAATTTCCTTAAAATATGGCCCTGTCTAGAGTTGAACAAGTAGATGTTACTCCTGGGATCAAGTTAAGAGCCCAGTATGGAGAGGGCAAAGAGGAGAGAAAGAAAGGAGAAGGCAAACTGATCATCTTCTTCTTCCTCAATGGCTTTTACATTCTCTTCTCTCCAACAAATAATCTGATAACTGAGACTGGTGAGAGTTTCAGGTAAGAGTGCCGCCCTTTTAGGTCAAACCATCCATACTTGGATAGTTGGACTCTGCAACCTAGTAAAACGAACACGTTAAAAATTAAACATATTCCATACTATTCAGAATTAATGTGAGCAAAAACACCAGTGATTTCATCCTCCCAAGGAATATGCCTTACAGGGTACAATTTGGCATCCCTCCAGAATCTTGTCTCAGAGATAGCAGTTGGGTGATCTTAAAGATGAGTATTTTAGTGCCTCAACTTCTCTTTAAATATACACCATTTGAACGAATCCATTTATCGTAAATATCAAGGCATTGTGTTTACATTTTTATACCTAAAAAAAAAGTTCTCGGCCATTTTTCTTTGAACCTTTTAAGATATTTGAATGATTCCTCATACAAAAAAAAATACTAATCCTGGTGTTTAATGATGATAAAGGACTTGTCTAATTTTGTAACGAATCACCAGAACAAAAAGCTATTATGGAGTAATTAAACACCATATTCAGCATAAATAGAGAGAAAAGGAGAATTGCAAATCACTTTTTACAGCCTGTTCTGAAGTTTTCTGAAGTAGAACATATTTTAATCATTAAACTCCTCAGAGGTGTTAAAAGGCAATCAGAATGGTTATGTGATAACCTCCGATTCCAGGGCTCCAAAACCTCCGATCTTGCCAGGTTCTCCAGCTAAGCACTGTCGCCAGGCTGAGGCCCTGTCTTTGATAAGCCCATTCAGAGATAACTGCAGGGAAGCCCACTTCTCATGTGTTTTTCTGCTTTGGGAACACTTAATGGGGGCACAGAGATCTCTGACCTTTAATTAAATATAGATTACTAGTTCAGGCCAAAGAACAAGTTATTTTAAGTTCAGGCCTAAATCAGGATTCTAATAAGCCACCTTTATTTCTTTCTTGTTATCTAAAAGGTATGTTTGGGCCAGGAGCAGTGGCTCACATCTGTAATCCCAGCACTTTAGGAGGCCAAGGCAGGCAGATCACTTCCGCTCAGGAGTTCGAGACCAGCCTGGTCAACATGGCAAAACCCTGTCTCTACTTAAAATACAAAAACTTAGCTGGGCGTGGTGGCGCACACCTGTAATCCCAGCTACTCAGGAGGCTGAGGCAGGAGCATCCCTTGAACCTGGGAGGCAGATGTTGCAGTGAGCCAAGATCACGCCATGGCACCCCAGCCTGGGTGACAGAATGAGACTTCATCTCAAAAAAAAAAAAAAAAAAAAAAAAAAAATTGAGTTAATCAGCTTTCTGAGTACACCTGGAAATGTGTAAGCATATTAAAATATAAGGATTCCCTGCCTTAGGGAGTTCTCAGGATTAATTCCCAGCATCTCAGAGCAATCGAGTTTATGATTTCCTGCACAGACACCTTAGGCAGATACTATCACAGCTTGGCCTGGTCCAGCCTGGATGCAAGGCCCCTTGTTTTGAGCACCCACAGCCCATGGCCCTCTCCCCAACACTCTCCTTGTGGCCTGGTAGACTAGAAGCTCCCTGGAGGCAGAGCCTGCCTACTTCCCTCAGTCAGCTGTCCCAGCTCCCCACAGTGCTGTGACTCATCAGGTGCTCCCCATCTATCAGGATCTTCCTCTTTCAAGGTCATCTGTTCTGCTCAACTGCCTTACTCTTTCAAAACTGGGCGATCTAAATACTTTGCCTGATTCCTTTTAACAAAACACACTTGAAGTTTCCCCCCAGTACAAATTATGTCTAAAGGCCCATATTACATAAAAGGGAAAAAAACAAATGATTTTCCTTAGACTCCACTGAACATGGCTTTGGGGAAGACTCTGTCATTTACTATAATTGATGCTTCTTGCCAGGGATATCGGGAACAGGGAGCTACAAATCGATTCATTTTTGGACATGGTTCCTTTTTTCTCTTTCCTCAGCCCCTGGGTTGAATGGGCATTTTAAATTCTCTCTACTCTTTGGGAGAAGGCTGAACTGTGCTTATGTTTACAACCCTCATAAATGCAGGCTTTTTGTGCTAAACCAGAACAGAACTCAGCTATTCAATTGTCTTTGTTGTTGTTGTTGTTGTTACCTTTTTAAGGAAAATACCTATAATAGTTTACCTTTTTTTCCCCTTCAGTGAAACTTTTAAAGACCCTGGAAAAACTAGATATGGAAACCTATTCAATTCTCATCTGGCTTGGGTCAAACCTACTCTTAACTGGACAGCATCTTGGGGATCCAGTGAAATGAAGGGACAAGTGTAAAGAAGAAACCAGCTCCAGCTGGTGAGGGGAAACAGGGCCTAGAATCCTAAAATGCAGCCAGTGTTTTTCACCCGGAACAGGTGTTTTTGAATCCATAGAATATAGCTTCAACTTAGGATACACAGCAAAAGAGACCTCACTCAAATAAAGTCCATTCATTTGGATCCAATTTAGCCAACTCATCACAGACATGGGGCTGTAAACCTAGTCATGGCCCTCTGGTGGATCACTCCGTGGCCTTGGGCAGCACATTTGGCCTTTTAATGTTTCTCTAGTATATACGAACATTCTATAATGTAAATTACATTACATATATACAAAAAATGTACTATTCAGGGCTACTGGACAGAGCTCTGGGGTGGAACATAGACCTGTGCCACTAATCTGGAGTAGAACTGGGACAATCTCAATATGTGAGCACCTGATATGGTTTGGCTGTGTCCCCACCCAAATCTCATCTTGAATTGTAGTTCCCATAATCCCCACGTTTCACGGGAGGGACCCGATGGGAGATAATTTAATCATGGGTGGGGGTGAGGGGGTTCCCTCATGCTATTCTCATGATAGTGAGTGAGTTCTCACGAGATCTGATGGTTTTATAAGAGGCTTTTTCCCCTTTTGTTCAGCACTTCTCCTTGCTGTCGCCATGTGAAGAAGAATGTATTTGCTTTCCCTTCTGTCATGACTGTAAGTTTCCTGAGGCCTCCCCAGCCATGCCAAACTGTGAGTCAATTAAATCTTTCCTTTATAAATTACCTAGTCGCAGGTATGTTTTTATTAGCACTGTGAGAATGGACTAATGCAGCACCAGATCGACTGAGTCAGGAATATCTGTGCCTCTCTCAGCGAGCAACCAAACCCAGTGATATCCCTGAAACTGGTTTGCCAAGGCCAGGCAGAGGGAAGACACATGTGGCTGAAATGGCCACTGTGGCTTGCCCAAAACTTATGGTTAGCTAGAGTATTTTTAGGCTGTTAAAGTTTGGTTTTCTGACCTATGAGTTTTCTTTCACAGGAAACAAATCTTGAGGTGCCTAACAATGAATAAAACGGTGTTGACGATATTTGACTGGATATCCAAATGCCTTGCTAAAAGTCCTGCACCAAAGCTGCTGCCCCTCTAAGCACCAAGAAATCACCCACCATCACCACCCACCACCATCACCCATCCCCAACCCCTGGAAGATTCTGCCTGTGACTCCCCCACATTGGGTTGAGACTGTGGGGGGTGGTCTACCATAATTCAGCTCCAGCAACTGCCCCTCCCTAAAGCTGACAAATCCCCATCCTTCCTGTTACAGAATGGAGGTCTGTGTTCCCCCTTTTAAGTCATATATTGAAGCCCTAACCCCAATGTGATGGTATTTGGAAGTGGAGCCTTTCGGCAGTAATTAGAGTTAGATGGGGTCATAAGGGTGTGGCCGTCAAGACTGGATACCAGAGAGCTTGACTTCTCTCTCATTTTCTGAGTCCACATGAAGAAGAGGTCACGTGAGCACACAGCAAGATGGTGGCTGCCATCTTGTAGGAAAGGCCTCAGAATGAAATTCACCTTGCTGGCACACTCATCTTGGACTTCCAGCCTCCAA
Source organism: Nomascus leucogenys (assembly GCF_006542625.1). Taxonomy (NCBI): domain Eukaryota; kingdom Metazoa; phylum Chordata; class Mammalia; order Primates; family Hylobatidae; genus Nomascus; species Nomascus leucogenys. Next base: position 17,318,442 of record NC_044383.1, on the reverse strand, counting down.
AACTATGAGAAATAATTTTCCATTGTTTTAGCCACTCAGTTTATGGTACTTTGTTATGGCAGCCTGCACAGACTAAGACACAGCCTATCTCTGTGAGCCTTGTCACTACCCTCAGCACAATGACAGAAGAATTCAAGGATGAGAACAACAAAGGTGCCACCTCTGTTCTGACTAAAATTCACCCTTGCTTTGGTGATTGCTACAAGCACATAACCAACTGGCCCTGAACATGGACAACCCCTAGTGCCCTCTGAGGATAACAACCCCAGCCCATGGTGCCCAAGAGGGACCTGCACTCCCTTCCATGCCTCGCCAACTTTGCTCTGCCCAAATCACTTCCTATAGGCCCTGAAGACACTGCCTCTGCCAGGAACTACAGAACTGGAAACAACAACCCCCTTTCAGCAGAGAAAGGTGCCTGAGGTGGAAAATTTCCCCTCCATGCTCAAAAAGGTTACCAGGACTTTCTCAGATGCAAAAGGAGAAAAGTTCCATATTTATAAAAATCACCCAGAAAGAACAAAACACTGTGAAAAAGAACTAAATTAATATGGTCCCTGCTCCCGGGAAGCAGGCAATCTGAGAAAAAACAGACCCAGAAAAAAGAGAAAAAGATTAGAAGCAGGCAACTGATGAAAAAATATTGAATAAACCCCTAATGTATATACAAATTAAACATACACCATGTGTCTCTCATATGAGGGAAGGGGTAACTGTTAGGATTAAAGAACATATTTATTTAACCAAGAATGGAGTTGAAGAAGGAGAATGGAAGTTCACTACCTCACAGAAAGATTTCCTGTCTTCCCCCCAAAAGGTGGGGTACAACCTCATCTGGGCTCCCCCAGCATTTTGTACCTTCCTCTGCAACCGCCTTGGTGAGATCCTGTGATTATCTGTCTTCTCCACTAAACAGGAAAAGATTGCTTCTTATATGCAACTTTGTTTCAATACTACCAGGACAACAATAATAGCAAAAATGTAACCCGCATGCTTATTTTTGAGCCGGGCCTTCAAATAAGAACTTAAAGTGCATTATCTCATTGAATAGTCACAACAAACTTGCAAAACTGTACTATTATTATTTTATAAGAAGTAATATATGTATATGCACTATATGTAATATATGTACTATACATATGCCAGGTTCCCACACTGCCTTCACATACAATTACTATTATTATTAGTGTCTTATGAATCCATTAATAGTTTCTTTGTGTATACCTAAGCGTCTTTTTTATTTACAAAAGGTAGCAAGCTATACAAACTGCTCCGGACTTTGAATGTTCACTTATCTTGAAGGTCTTTACATAGACAGCTATCTCATACCTTTTTACAGCTGTGTAGTATTCCACTCTGTGGTTGAACCATAAAACATTTAACCACACCTCTTGATGATGAACACATGAATTCTTCTGTTATTGTAGTTTACAGATGAGAAAAATGAGGCTCACAGAGGTTAAGTGTCTTGTGCAAAGTCACACAGCTGCTATGTGGCAGAGGAAGGATTTAGGCTGAAGTTCGTTAAATTCCAGCCAAAGCTCTTAAGCAAAATTTGCTATATTTACTGCCTGGCATGATGCCTGTTACGCAGCAGACACTGAGTACATACTCGAATAGATTAATGAACCAATAAACTAAAGGCAAAAAAAAAAAAAAAGCAAGAAGAACAACTCTGCTCTCTTCTATACTTCCTGTTCTTCCTCTCTAGATAGCTACATCCACAGGCACCCACGCCTGTGTATTATCAAAGCAGTAGAACAAAGAAGTTTTCAGCCATTTGGCATCCTGCAAAGACCTGGGTCCTACTGATTCTCCATACTTATTTAATCCCTACTAAGCCCTGGATAAAGGACATCCTAGAATGTATGCAAGCTTTGCCTTTGCTGGCCAAAAGCACCAAAGCTGTGCACAAAAAGGTCACGAGGAAGTGGGGAAAAGGGTTCCTAGGGGCAAACAACACCTGTGCTTCCACCTCCAGGCATCACAGGGACACATCCAAGCTGAGCATCAGCGCTGATTAGACAGCCAACTTTCACTCCTTTCTTGGGGGCTTGCAGCACAGCTCTTCCTCGACCAAGCAGACATTGTGGAAACCCTCAACTGCTTCCAAACGCGCCGTAAAGCTGACACACGGAGCCTCGTTTTTACTCTGTGTTTTACATTAGGTTCAGTCTTCCAATAAATTTAACACCGGAATTATATACAACTTTAAGTGCATGCAAAGCCAGCTGATTTCTTCACAGGCTCTTTTGTGCGCAGCTGCCGGGAAGGTGCAGCGTTTGACAACAGGAAAGCCGTGTCTTTCAATGTGGCAGGCCCTGGGGAACGCCGCCTGCCAGGTAACCTCCCAGTGACCTCGCAAGATATCAGAAAGGTTTACTTCATCTGACTTCTAAGTGTTAGAAGAACATTGCAAACTTTACCATCTGCATTCAGCCTCCAAGACCCTCAAAAGACATGGAAGGCCTGCATTCTGAAGGGCCAGACTTAAAACAACTCAGAATGTGCATGTCACATATATTTACACATGCAATATACACTATTCCCTGTCCACATTGTCTGTGAATGTTCCACATATATGGAATTTCTGGAGAACAAGGGACTGATGGGAAAATGCACACCCATCTTTCCTCTGATGTTTTGCTGTCATGATGGATAATAAGCAATATTTATTTAACAAGGGCTCAGAATTACGACTTAATTGGTTATAATCTGCTCAATGAAGGAATAATGTCCTCTGCAATTATTCCAATCTAATCCACTTAATCTAAAATCTATGGGATATTACAGATTTCTCCAAGAGAGAATATTTAAATCTCTTCCTCCGTGTTTAACTTTCAACTATTGACATGCCAATTAACGAACAAAAATCTCATCATTTGTGAGTTTTCGTTTAAAATGTTTATATTTTTGGTTCTTCCTAACACATTGATAAATTCTGTTCAAAGCCGGAGTCTAAACACTGTTAGGCATTGCATGACTTGTATTTCTCATATATAGTCAAAATACAGATCATAATGGAACAATTCCTTGACATTTTTGTTTTATAATTATTATTATAACAGTGAAATTCCAGCAGGGCTTTGCTGGATATATATCAGAAGTAAAAATCTTTTTAAAGTAAATCATTATAAAATCCCTTTCCTTTATACCATGCTGAAAGTGCAGTGTCTAAAGGTCTTTTGGGAAAATAAATAATGGAAATTTTATTATTGATCTCACGTAGAGGCAGTGAATCTAATGAGTTAGTGTTATTCTACCCACAGCAAATATTATGAGGTCCAAAATAATAACATTCAATTAAATAAAGAAAGCCAGATAAAATGGAAGATAAGAACGTAACAATGAATTCCTTTCAGTACTTCCTAAACACTAATTTTGTCTGTCATACATTTAGAATGAAATTCTTTTTAAAAAGTAGTTTCCCATGCCACAGTAATAATTATTATTTATCTTGTGATAGACACGTATCATCTTCAACAAAAAGAGGTTGCTGATCTTCATTAAAAGATAATTTATACTTGGGTTTTTAAAAAATTTAATAACAAAAGCCTTAAGCTGATAGCTGAGTCTCCTAGGATTTACCAAAATTTTTGAGAGTTAAATTTGAGCAAAACTATCAAAGCAATTTTGAACATGTTCACAATAGTGCCCTGTTAACATAGCTCCTTGTTACACCAGTGGAGGTTCATCAGACTGAAAGGTTACAAAGTGTCCCTCAGAACTTAACTAGATCCAGGAAATCACAGCCATTCACAAAGGGAGGAAGGGTATCTACAAGCAGGTGTTCGTCGATTTCTCTATGATGTATTATTAAAAAAAACGGAAATCATTGCATTTTCAAATTCCATATCTGGTTCATCAAGCCACCAAGAAAATTCAAGTGACTGTTGAGCTTTAGGAAGCAGCTGGTATAATCTTAAATCCTCAGGACGGAGCCCCCACTGCTGTTCCACAGGCTGACCTAAGGCACCAGCTTCCTACTCCCATTATGGTGACCCAACTACTCCATGGCTTGAGTTCTTGCTGGAGGAGAAGACCTCTCAACGCCATGCTCCATGGCTGAACTTCATCCTAGCATCACCCTTCCTGTAGCTCAGCTGGCGCTCCACCCATCTCCCTGTGCAGTGAAAATTAAGACCGAATCCTTGGCACCCACTGACTAGTTTCTTTCTCATAAGCTGTAACAAAATCACATTCGCAAAGAAGCGTTTTCTAGAGTCCTACCATTTCTCAAAAACCAAAGCATCTAAAGAGAAAATGAATCATTTTGAACTTTTTACTTGGGCAGAGTAAATGAAGGCCCTTAAATATGTGGGAAATGACTAGAAAGGATTATGTCTTAAGAACTCCAGCATGATCTGCCCTCCAACATGGCATCACAGTTAACTCTCTAACCCATTCACCCGCCCCTCAACTGCCTGATGAAGGAGGGAAACTAAACCGTACGCATCTCAGCCACCTGGCATTCCACACACTGCTTGGCATACAGCAGGCTGTCTCGACAAACATCTGCAGACTGAAAGGAATAAACGAATGAATAGCAGCTAACACACAGGGTGCACATTCTTTGTGAGGGATGATACTAAGAATTTTAATCTTCAAAACAATCCTAACAGGTAGCTGTAGTTATGATCATCCCATTTTACAGAGAATGAAACTGAGGCTTGCGAGGTTACCCAGCTAAGACTTGCAGAGTTGACATCTGAAACCAAATCATCTGCTCCAGACCTTAAGCCCTCAACCACTGTACTGAAGTGCATAATAGATGAATCTCAATCCTCAAAAACAACCCCTTAGTTAAGATTCATGTATTTTCACATAGTGGATAATTTAGAATTTCATAATACATTAGATTTCTAAAACATGTATGTTTTTGCAAGCCAGTACTCTTAGATATTGAAGTGACAGTGTCTTTTGCCAGAACTTAAAGAACTTTTGAAACCAACAACATGGGGAGAAAACCAATTCACACATGTCCAAGAACCTGTCACCAAGAGGTTCATGGTCCCCATACTTTCGTCCAACTATCTTGCAAGCATTTCAAATTTCCTGGAAGCAGCCGAGAAAACAGAGAGGCTTTGGAGAACAGAATCTGTCAAAACAAATCTCAACCACACAACTTCACAGTTCGTGTGCTGCTTCATTCATCCTGACATAAAAATGCATGGTCTCAGAAGCCTCTCAGCTGACTGTCTCTGCAATGTCTTCCTTCCCGACGTGAGCATCCTCACCTGATCCAAGTGGTAGCTCGATGGGCATTAATACGTATTGCCACATGATGCAGATGAGTTTGGGAATGGAAATAAAGTGCATTGGCTGAAGTTCCACTTTGGCAGGAAACAGAGGTTCATCTGGAACTGACAGGATGGTCAAATTGGATATTTTTCTAAACATGGAAGCATTTGCCATGCTACTTGTGATTTTCAGACACAGGTGGAGACTGACGCTTTTGTTGTTATGTACAGGATTGGGCTGCACTGGCTGGACTACTGATGTATTTGTTCTGCAGGCTAGCTAGAAATATCACTAGATCCAGAAGGAAGTTTCAACACTAAGAATAGGAGAATCAACTTGCTACCCAGCCATTCTTACTGGAAGGCAGCACATAGTAGCCAAGGATCCTGAAAGTGAGCTGACAAACCCTAAGCAAGAGTTGTGGTCTTGAAAAAATGGTCATTTCCAAAAGGCAGCTATTAAAAAAAAAAGTTGTCAATCATAGAACAGCTGTGTTTACACATACAAAGTGAAGTAGAAAACTCAGGCAGTTACCCAGATGATTTTAATCAAAACATCCCCTCAACTGAAATACCCAGAAAATTGAAGATATAATATGGGGGCATTGTTATTTTTCGGCTTGAATTATTCAGATAACTGCTTCGTCTCTCCACTATTTAGACACAGTCTAAAACCCTGTGCGTTGGCAATTGAAAGCACAATTATTTGCAGATGCGCATACTTAGGGAGATAAGTGTCTATGGTTACAATTATGTGCAGATGTAACTCAGCAGAGACTGGCTTCAAGTTTAAAGTTTTGGAAGCCTATTTTGAAAATGTGACCATAAGCAGAGATACTTCTTTTTAAATGCAACATTCTATAAAAAGTCACATAAGCAGGTAACGATAATTTGTTCCCAAAAAGCTAAACAATATACACTAAATCATTTCCTTAAAACTGTCCTATTTTGAGAAGAGAAGGTATCCATAAAAACATTTTTTTTTTGAGACAGAGTCTTGGTGTGGCACCCAGGCTGGAGTACAGTGGTGCGGTCTTGGCTCACTGCAACCTCTGACTCCCGAGTTCAAGCAATTCTCCTACCTCAGCCTCCCAAGTAGCTGAGACTACAGGCGCCCGCCTCCATGCCTGGCTACTTTTTGTACTTTTAGTAGAGATGGGGTTTCACTATGTTGGCCAGGCTGGTCTTGAACTCCTGACCTCAGGTGATCCGCCTGCCTCAGCCTCCCAAAGCGCTGGGATTACAGGCATAAGCCACTGTGCCTGGCCAGAAACAGAATTTTTAATAACAGAGTCCTTACCCAAACTGGCCCCTTTTGGCTTCAGAAACCACATTTCCATCAAATATGTTTTCTTTCTTTTTTATATTTAAGGTGTACAACATGATGTTTTGATATGCATAAACATAGTGAAATTCCTACTACAGTCAAGCAAATTAATATATCCATCTGTTTTCTTAAATCAGCTAGAAAAACTACCTCCCTTCCAAATATCACTTCTTTTCAGTTTCACTTTTGAATGATCTACTTTATCCCCACCAAGGAAAATATTTACGTCATTTCTTATATTGCATTTAAAATCTTACTACATTTATGCATCTCAAATTTAACTTATTTTTGAATATATTCTCCAGCTATAGAATATATTCAAATATTTGTATCACAAAGCAGAAGCAGAGAATGCCACTAACTCAAATGCAGCCCCAAACTATAAATTCATTTTAATTAAAGATATCTGATAAGCACCCATGCTGAAAGAAACAAAGTGGGGAGGGAGGATGCCAAAAAAAAGAGTTATCTTTTACAGAGAAATTAAAAATCGCAGTAAGAATTCAATAACCCAAGAAGGCATCTAGAAACCTTCTGTATGAATCCTTTTAGCTAAGCATGCTGGTTAGAATTTGGTACTTCTCATTTCTTCTGGTCAGTATGGTAACCTGAAATGATACAGGTATATAGACAATCTTCCCCCAACCCTGCCCCCCCAAAAAAGAAAAAGAAAAGAAAAAATAGAGAGAATAGTAAATGTGATATAACAAAAGGGTTTTTTTTTTTTTAAGAAAAAAAAACTGGGAAACTGGGCACGTGTCTATAAGGCAATAATTTTCAACCTGGGCTGCACATTTAGAATCACCTAGGAGATTTTAAAAAAAATATCTGGGGGCCGGGCGCGGTGGCTCACGCTTGTAATCCCAGGACTTTGGGAGGCCGAGGCGGGCGGATCACGAGGTCAGGAGATTGAGACCACAGTGAAACCCCATCTCTACTAAAAATACAAAAAAAAATTAGCCGGGTGTGGTGGTGGGCACCTGTAGTCCCAGCTACTCGGAGAGGCTGAGGCAGGAGAACGGCGTGAACTCGGGAGGCGGAGCTTGCACTGAGCCGAGATAGCGCCACTGCACTCCAGCCTGGGCGACAGAGCAAGACTCCATCTCAAAAAAAAAAAAAAAAAAAAAAAAAAATCTGAGAGTAGGGTCCAGGTATTAGGGCACTGGAGCTTCCAGTTGATTCCAATGTACAGCCTGTCCTGAGAACCACTGTGACAAGGCCTTGAGAGAGTAGCCACTACAGCCACAGGCGGCCCTGGTCAAGGAAACTCTCACAGAGCTCCCTGCATAAAACCAGCAGTCCAGAAGACACATATCTTAAAAATAGGCTCAGAGTATCTCTGCTCACTGTCCTGGGGACAAGAAACAAAAAGAAACATGAATCTTCTAAGGGTGGAGTCCCAAAGCTAGTCCTCCATGGAGTGAGGAATTAACTTACAAATGGCCCAGCATCCATGAAACCTCTAAGGCCCAGCAAAGAAAATATAGATGACTGCATAAGGTTGCCTTAAAGACCCTATGTAGGAATACTAGAGAAAATCACTGTTACTAAAGATGAACTTATAGTTGAAATAATAAAACACACAAGAAAAAAACAGTCATGAAAGAGCCTACATGAACAAGATATGGGAGAATCTTCCAGATTGATCTATTATGGATCTATTGATCTATTACAGATTTATTACAGATCAGTCTGAAAAATTGCCTTATAGTAAATATTTTCAGTGAGATAGAGAAGGAATAGAAACTATAGAAACATCTCATCAAAAAGAAAAATTGTAATATATAATATATAATTTTAATAATTTTAATAATTAAATTTTAATTTTATTTCATTTAATTTTAATAATTAAATTTTAATTTTATTTCATTTAATTTTAATAATTAAATTTTAATTTTATTTCATTTAATTTTAATAATTTTAATTTAATTTTAATATATAATAAATTTTAATAACAATTTAATACATATAATCCTATATAAAAAAATATATAAAATTCCTATAAAAATATATAGGAATTCTAAAACTAAAATATATAGGCGTTGAAATTTTAAAAACTCAATATATGGGTTCAACAAAACATAGAAGGAGAGACGATTAGTGACTAGGGGGACAGACCTGAACACCTGACCCCAAATGTATGTCAGAGAAATAAGGAAACTGAAAATAGGATTCCAAAGTTGAGGGAAATAGAGGAAAGAGGAAGAAGCTTTGTCTGATAGAAGTTCAAAAGGAAGTGAAAGAATACAGAAGTATTAGAAGAGGGTAATTGCAAAATTTTCCAGAAGTAAACAAAAATACATGTATTCACATAGGAAAAATAAAATCATACCTAATGCCAAAACTGAGGAATGTTTTTAAAAATCACACCTAAATACCAGTGAAATCAGTAAACAAAAGCCAACAGGGAAACCTTAAAGTATGAGAAAGAAAGCTAAAAAGAGAGCTTAAAGAAACAATAGTTAGACATTCTAGACTCTGTCAGCAACTACAGATGCCAGCTGGCAGTGGAATAATACTGTAAAAATGCTAAAAGAAAATAATTGCCAAACTAGAATATTATACCCAAGTAAATAATTATTCAAGAATGAAGACCAAATGAAGATATTTTCAAGCTGAAAAGACCCAGTGAAATACATATCTGAAAATGAGTTTGTCTCCAAAATATACAAAGAACTCTTAAAATGTGACAATAAGAAAACGACTCAATTTTTAAAATGAGTAAGAGATCTGAACAGACATCTCACCAAAGAAGATACACAGATGGCAAATAAGCATTTGAAAAGATGTTCCACACCATATGCCATGAGGGACTTACAAAGTAAAATAAAAACAACCATGAGATATCCCTACACACCTATTAGAATGGCTAAAATCCAAAAGCCTGACAATACCAAATGCTGATGAGGGCACAGAGCACCAGGGACTTTCCCTCAAGGCTAGTGGGAATGCAAAATGGTACAGCCGCTTTGCAAGACAGTTTGGACAGTTTTCACAAAGCTAAACATAGACTTTAAATATGATCCAGCAATCACACTCCTAGGTACTTACCCAACTGAGTTGAAAAGTTAGGTCCACACAGAAAACGGAACACAAATATTTATAACTTTATTCATAATAAAACGGACAACAGCCAAAACTGGAAAGAAGACATCCTTCAGTAAGTGAATGGATAAACAAAGTGTGGTCCATCCATACAATGGAACACAATTATTCAGCAGTTGAAAAAAGTGAACTATCAAGCCACAAAAAGACAGAGAAACCTTAAGTGCCTATTATTAGATGAAAGAAACCAGTCCGTAGGGTTCTATGATTCCAACCATTATCACATTCTGGAAAAAGAAAACTATGAAATCAGTAAAAAGATCAGTGGCTGCCAGAGGCTTAGGAGAAGAGGAGGGATAAACAGGGGAAGCCCAGGAGGTTTTAGGGCAGTGACACTCTCCTGTGTGATACTGCAATGGTGGATACATGGCACTGTACACTTGTCAAAACTCAGAGAACTGTTTAACATAAAGAGGGAACACTGCTGTAAACTATGAACTTTGGTTAATGATAATGTATCAATGACTCATTAATTGTAACTAATGCACCACACTAAAGAGATGTTAATAATAGGAGGAACTGGACATGTTGGTTCACGCCTGTAATCCCAGCACTTTGGGAGGCCGATCACCTGAGGTCAGGAGTTCCAGACCAGCCTGGCCAACACAGTGAAATCCTGTCTCTACTAAAAATACAAAAAACTAGCCAGGCATGGTGGTGGGCACCTGCAATCCCAGCTACTCAGGAGGCTGAGGCAGGAGAATCGCTTGAACCCGGGAGGCAGAGGTTGCAGTGAGACGAGGTTGTGCCATGGCACTCCAGCCTGGGCAACAAGAGCAAGACTCCATCTCTAAATAAATAAATGGAGAAACTGTTGGGTCAGAGGGTATATGAGAACACTGAGTACTATCTGCTCAATTTTTCTGTAGATTTAAAACTGTTCTAAAAAACATAGGCTAGTAATTAGAAAAAATGAAAACGAAAAGAAAAAAGACAGTGATTACTGTCCCTAGACACTGAATGGACTATTAAAAGATATGCATCAGCAAAAAGGACACTCAACACAGAAGCATAAGCAAAGAAACAGGTTAATAAAATAGTAAATTAAAAGCAAAATAGCAATTAGTAAATTAAAAGATGACTTGACTACTTAAAAGCCAAAGTGAATTTTGAAGGATTTCAAAACAAGGTGAAAATGCGTATCCCCTTATATGGTATGTGAATTATATCTCAATAAAGCTGTTACCAAAAAAAATAAAATGTGCATGCCTCATAACCCAGTAGTCCTATTTCTAATTATCAATTTCCTCGATATGCACAGAGAAACCAGAATAAAAACAGCAGTATTATTTGTAATTTCAAAAACAAGGAATGCCCATGAAGAGTGGAATATTGTTCCTGGAAGTGTATATGGTAAAAGATAAAATGGGGATAGCATGAACAACAGCTCTGCAGAGGCAAAGATGTTCAGATTTACAAAAAGCATTTCAATGTGTCCAAAAGGGAACTCTTAAGTCCACACCCCTGTATGCAAAAATAGTTCTTGTCCCCGACCCCTGCCCCATCTCAGAAAATGGCACTGTCATTCACCCAGGTAAATAACAACATCAAAACTCCTAGAAGCCATCCCTGGTTTCTCTCCTTCTCTCACTCCCTGTCCTCAATTCATCAGTATGACCTGTGGGTCCCTTGAATCTAACTGCTTCTCATCACTAACCCAAGTGTAAGCCCCTATCAGTTCTGGAGCTGATGCTACAACAGACTTCTTTTGCTGTTTCTCCTCTTGCCTATTTACAGTTAAGAGATTCTTCTAAAATGTAAGTGAGATCATGACACTGTCTTCTTCAAAACCCCCAGTCCTTCAAAGAGCTTCTCATTAGTTTTGGAACAAACCCCAGAGTCCTTATCCCGTGGTCTCTAAGGCCCTGCGGCCACATGCTGGGGCCCCTGGCTGGCTCTCCCAGCCCTCACTCACTGGGTCTCCCAGCCCTCACTTACTGGGGTGAATTTCCACTGCTCAGCTTGCTCCTTGGACTCACCAGCCTCTTCCCACCTCTGAGGCTGGGCACTGACTGGTCCCTCCGTCTCAAAGGCTCTTTCTGTGACTTCACAAGGCTTGGGACCTTCATTTCACTGTATCAAATGTCTCAGCAGAGAAGACTTCCTCTATCTAAAATAGTACCCACTCCCATCACTCTCTACCCCCTACCCTCCTCCTATTTACCTTCATTATATATTCATGTATCGTCTGCCCTGCTCTAGACAGAATGCAGACTCCTTGAGGGCGAAGGCTTTTAATGGCTGGTTCCCCATCGTATCTCCAATATACTCGGCCCACGGAAGGCACTCTGAAAATATTTGTAGAATGAATCACTTATGCCATGATACTTTAAGTAGACTTCAACTTTCCCTGTAATAGTTTCTTTTTAAAATGATATGGTTTTAAAAGGCAAATGGTTACATTGGTTCATTCTGGGTGGTGGGTACACAGGGGTTTGCTGTCCTCTTGACTTTTTGAGTATTTGACATAAGACCATAATTCCCTGCCAATTGGGGAGCTGACTGTGTGTTCCACAGGCTGAATTCGACCAGATCTGTGGCCCTGAACTTCTTCCAGAATGTGGCCTGGGTGTGGCAAGGGCAAAAGGGGAGAGCAAGGGAGCAGCCTCAGAGCTGGAGATCACAGGCTCATGGGGCTTTGCCTGCCACTTGCTATGAGGCTGGGCCAAGTCTCATAGTGGCCTGCACCCACTAGACCTGAGCTGTACCTCCACCATGCCAGGCTCAATGCAATCAGGCGGGAAAGGGAGCACTGTTCCTTTCCCTGGAGGCTTAAGGGGCATGAAGATCCCCGGGATGCTCAGGGAAGGAGAAGCAGCCGATCTCCAGACAACTTCAAATCTCCAACAGGCCCCACAACGAGTCATAACTCACCTTCTGCACTTTCACTAGAAGGTCCCTCAGGCTTCTTCCAGTTCCAAAGTGCTAGGGCTCATTGTTTCTATTATCTTGAATTCATTCTCTTCCCACAGTTGAAGGAAAATCAAAACAACCAAAAGTGACTTGCTTTAGAACTGTGGAGTTTGCAAAGCATTTTGTTATGTGTCAGCTCCTGTAGGCCTGCCAACAAGTCCATAACCCCAGTTCGCAGTTGAGAAAACTGAGGCTGGTGGGGGCGGTTAAAGGGCTGGCCTAAGAGCATGGGGTCTGTTTGAAAAGCAGCGAATTAAATCTCTAGCATACCAGCACTAATGCTCCAAGGGCCTGTTTTCCCCAGATGGGTATAGTTGGTCCTTCTCAAATGTGACAATGACGACAGTGGGCTGAGAAAACCATGCACACCCTGCAATTCCTGCCACGGTGAATTCCAAGATTTAGGCATCCAGGCTGAGTCTGCAGGCCAGCTCCAGGCCTGCCACATGGCCCCACTCCTTCCCCCAGTTCCTAACCAGCTCAAGATGACACGTCCAGTCTCATCTCACACTGGCCACTCTGGCCTGCTCCTTCACCCCACACAACCTTGGCCTTTTCTTTGCTGGAACATTCTTCCCACCCTAAGCCTCATCACCGGTGCTCAGAGCATCACCTGTTTCTCTTTGGGATGACTTTTTACACTTGGATTTTCTATGTATTTGTGTCTCTCGCCTCTGGTAGACTATAAGCTCCATGGGGGAGGGGCCAATCTGACTTTGGTCACCATTCTACAGCCAAGTACTTAGTCCAGGATGGTGTATATGAGGCTGTGAGGCCTGCAATTGCTTGGGTCCATTACTGAACACAAGAGACGAGTGTGGCACTGTTGGGAGGTCCCACCCTGTTGGCACTGCAGATGTCGCCCCCAACACAAACAGCACATCCAAGAACTGGAGGTCCAGGAGGCATGGTCCTGGTGACAGCAATTTGCCAGAATCCTGTCCTACTTCCGGCCTTCTGATAAGTCCTAAGTGCTGACAAATTTTATCATCCAAGTCTGCTTGAGATGAGTTTTCTGTCCTTCATGAAAGAAAGGCTCCTGACAGATGCGCCCCCCTGGCAAGACCATAGTCTCCCTCATGTCATGATCTGTACACCTCTGCCCTGCTTCAACTAAGTGCTGGGCACCAAATAGCTGTTTAGTAAGCATCTTCCACCTACCTAGCTCTCACTCACTGTGTATTTGTTCATTCATTCATTCATTTATTCAACAAATATCTACTCAGCACCTACTACATAGTTTTCCTGGGAAAACTACCCAAGTGCAGAGAATTGAAGAAGCCAGATGGGGTTCTTGCTTGTACGCAACCTAACATTAGAGAAACAGACACACAACACAAGTAAATCTACAAAATAGCTGAGGACAGTGGTAGGGTCTGTGCAGATAACGAAACAGGAAATGTAATAAAGAATGAACGAGGAGGGAGTGATATTTAGCGAAGTGGCCTTCTTTTTATGGAAGATCTCCGGTTGAAAATGACAAAGAGGAGCCAGCTAAGTGAAGATCATAGAGAACATTCCAGATGATGGGGGAAGGCAAGGGCAAAGGCTTCGAGGCAGAACAAGAGAGATGTGTGTGCTAGGGAGGAGAAAGGCAGAGCGTCTTCAGATCTATGACCCATCATGGAAAATGGGGCTCGATGAGGCCGGAAAAGTGGGCAAGGACCTGATTCTTTAAGAATTTCTCTGACGATAGTACAGATGTGTGCAGAGGTTGAACCTTCATCTCCTGGGGCATCGCCATTCTTCAGGCCTGCCCTACGTGGACACTACATATGTCAACTAAGGAGAGAGGACCCAGGACGCTAAGTCCTCACTCTAGCCCCATTTTGTCTCCTAGCACAGCCCTCAACCATTCTGGTCTTTAATTCTGTTATCCATCCATCAAGTAAGGACTTGATGATGAACTTGGTGATCACAAAGGCTCTTTCAACAACAGGATTCTATAATTATCTGCCTTGTGTTATCTTTTTAAAAGAATGAGATAAATCGATACAAAACATGAGCCCAGCACTAGAGGAGTGCTATCATTTAAGGATTACATTTTCAAAGCGTACATCCTAAGTGCAACAGGGCAAAGCTGGCCCCTCCAAGTCACACTCGAGCACAAAGTCTCTGGTTCAGACGGCTGTTTTGGTCATGTCTCAGAATTCTAGGATAGTGAAACGCAGCTACAGATACTTTTCTGGGTACAGTTCATGAGTCCCACCACCCAGAAAGCAGGTGCCATGGATTTGAAGCTCCCTGGTGTCCTCAGGACCCCTGGCCATAGCTCCCTCCTGAGCCCTAGTGGTGGCCTGGTCCCATTGCTGGCCCCCTGCACAGGGCAGCAGAAGGAGATAATCACTGGTAAAAAGGGACCAGGCTCCCACCTTACTAGCTCCACTGTTTCTGGGGAATGCACCAGGCTTGGCCCACCTGGGGTCCTTGGAGCTCTGCCACAGTACTCTTCAGCAGGTGCTCAGAATGGCCGGTTCCCCCTTGTCATTTAGGTCCCAGCTCAAAGTCACCTCCTCAGAGAGGCGCATTCTGACTTTCACGTGTAAAAGCGTCCCCTTCTCCCCTCTGTTCCCTTCTCTATCGTATTGGTCAGTTTTCTTCTTCAGAGCACTGACTGCTATCAAAACACGTGCATTTTAATTCATATTCCTCCTCTACTAGACTATAAGTTTCATGAGTTCATCCCTGTCCATGCCAATGTCCCTAGGACCCTAGCACAATGTCCAGCCCACAAAAGTTGGCTCAGTAGACATTGGTTGATGGACTGAAGGAAGAAGTCATCCAAAGAATCTTGACAAAGCTCCGAAGAGCACATGGCAGGTCAGAGCCAGAAAGTTCCTGGGGAAATCATCCACTATAGCACAGCAGTTTTCACCCAAGACAGCACATCTGGGGTAAGGCTGCGGGTGGATGTCTCAGAATATCATACACCTCCCCAACGAGACACTGATGCACAAAATGTGTGAGGTTGCCAGGTTAGAACCACTGACATGGTCCAAACACTCTGCTTTGCCAGAGAGGAACAGAAGGGTCTAGCAAAAAACGTAAAATGGGACATTCAGAGACTCTAACTCAGGTGTCTGATGCATACAAAGAATATCTCAAGTCCAATGCCAGCCTTCTAGGAGTTTAAACACTTCAGCCAGTGGAGTTCCTTTACTCCTGGGAGCTGGTGGGGAGGCAAATCTGTCAATTCCAGCATCTCAGGCTCAGTTTCAAGAGGAGAAGCAGGTGAAATGGTGCCAGGCCCACAATCAAGGCTTACCAAGCAAAACACGCCACAGTCACCTGGATGGGCGGAGGAGGTACAGGTCTGAAAAGGGGCTGGGAATGCAGTCATGAGGCTGAGTAAGGGCAGAGGAGCAGACATGGGCAGGAGGGCGGGCAAAGGAGGCTTTGTCGTCATTCCATGTTATAAAAGTCAGCTTAGAGGACACAGACAACAATAGGCCTTTTTTTTTTTTTTTTTTTACAATTACCAAATATAAAACCCTGAGTATAAATTTTCTATTTTAGGGTTTTCTAAACAACATTTGACTTTGTGAGTGTTTTACATCTAGGGTAAATATTTGCCAGGCATTTCCGGCCCACGTCAGAGTGCTTATCTAAAAACCTGTTTTCTTCTGCCCTTAATAGGAAAATTCTACATTCAACGCAGGGTACTCACTCTGCCTAGGAACTCACAAGTACTCACCTTCCCTCAGTCTCCAAGGCTCACCCACCACACGAGCAGCAAGCCGGATCTGCATGAGAGCCATTTCTGAGAGGCTGTTTCTATCTACCTCTCTTAATGAAGTTACCCTTCACGTGGTAGGAACAGGGCACGTGGAGGAACAGGTCAATTGCTGCCCTCACGCTCAGGTGCATCTGCCTTAGCTCCGCCAGGCTGTGAGAAAGTGGGAAAATGTAGTAACCCTAAGGCAAGGCTGCAGGTGATACCAAGTGAGGTATACAGCTGGCGCCTACTGCATGGTGGGGCTGCTTTGTCTTACAGGCAAGCCAGGCTATTAGTGGTCATGCATCTCAGGGTGGCAAGTGCAAATGTACTGAGCAGTCTCCAGAGAGCAGCCACGAAGTCTGAAAAGCACCCTCACCACTACCACCCTGGAAAGCTGGAAGGACCAGCACACGGACTACCTGCCCTTCCCAGGTGCAGTGAATGTCTCGAGGCCAGTAAACAGATTCTTGTCTTCAACTAAGAACTTCTATCACTGTGCCTGGGTGATAGGCTTCAACACGCTGTCTCATAACACAGATCCAGTCCTTACAATGACACGGCACAGCAGATACTGTCTACATTTTACAAATCAGGAAACTGAGGCTTAAAGGTATTAAACAACCTGCCTAAGTTATGAAAGGATGAAGTCAGGATGCAAACTTAGTCTGACTCCAAATCTACATCCTTTCTACTATAGCACTGCTCCCCACCGCCAATATAAAAATATCTCCCTAAGGTTCTAATGTGCCTCTTCCTCAGTCTACAAGATTAAAAGAGAAGGCAAGTTCAATACAGACCATGTTTGAGTTATGGCCAGGATATCTAGATGGGACTACCCAGCACGCAGCTGGATGGACCTATTCTAAAGGAGGGCTTCGCAAAAATCGGAGTTCATCCACAAATTCCCCGGGGGCCTTTGCCACATAGGAAATACCAGAGCAAGAGATGCCACAGAAACTGCAGAACTGGAGGTCATGGACACCTAAGTGGAAGCAAAGAGCGCCAGGATCCCTGGAGGGCTCTGCAGTGAGTCCAGCCAGCCAGGGCAGGCACCGGACAGAAACCAGAGTCAAGACCAGTTACGGTGACTCATGCCTGTAAACCCAGCACTTTAGGAAGCCAAGATGGGTGGATCATTTGAAGTCAGGAATTCAAAACCAGCCTGACCAACATGGTGAAACCGTCTCTACTAAAAATACGAACATTAGCCAGGTGTCGGGGTGCATGCCTGTAGTCCCAGCTACTCAGGAGGCTGAGGCAGGAGAATTGCATGAACCTGGGAGGCTGGGGTTGCAGTGAGCCAAGATCGCACCACTGCACTGCAGCCTGGGCAAGAGAGTGAGACTGTCTCACAAGAGAAAATTTAAAAAAAGAAAGAAACCAGGGTCAAGGACAGGGAGGCATCCAGGAAAACTTCTGGCCAAGTCCAGGGCCTTCTTCCTAAGCCTCTCTAAACCAAAAAACATGTAATTTTTTTTCTGTTCAAATACAAACGGTGCTTAGGCCAGAGGTAGCTGAGGATCCATCTTGCATCTAGCTACTTTTGTTCTTGACAATCAAAAAGGCAACAAGGGGCGGGGGGGGGCGGGGGGGGTAGCATGCAAAGGGCTAGGCCTTTGCAGCTGGACAAACTTGGCTTGAATTCAGGATTTGCCACCAACTAGCTATGTGGCCTTAGGCCGGTCACTGGACTTCTCTGAGTTTTGGTTTCCTCTTATGCAAAATGTGAATAATGTCCCTCATGCATACTGAAGGCTAACACTCAGGCTTTTATGAAGATTAAATGAAATAGCCTATGAGACCGGGTGCAATGGCTCATGCCTGCAATCCCAGTACTTTGGGAGGCTGAGGCAGGCAGATCACCTGAGGTCAGGAGTTTGAGACCAGCCTGGCGAAATGGTGAAACCCTGTCTCTACTAAAAATAAAGAAAATTAGCTAGGTGTGGTGGCAGGTGCCTGTAATCCCAGCTACTCAGGAGGCTGAGGCAGGATAATTTCGTGAACCTGGGAGGCAGAGGCTGCAGTGAGCCAAGATCGTGCCACTGCATTCCAGCCTGAGCAACAAAGAGAGACTCTGTCAAAAAAAAAAAAAAAAAGAAAGAAAAGAAAAGAAAAAACAAATAGCCTATGAAAGCATCTCCTGGTTAGGCATGGTGGCTTATGCCTATAATCCCAACACTTTGAGAGGCCAAGGCAGGAGGATTGCTTGAGACAGAAGTTCGAGACCATCCTAAGCAACATAGTGAGACCCTGACTCTATTAAAAAAAACAAAAGAAGAAGAAGAAAAGAAAGAAAGAAAGCATCTCCTACCCTACTGATGGGAGGCCAGCAGACATTTCACAATTAATGTTCTTTGACAACTGCCCTTTGACAACCAGAGCCAGCTTTCACTCTGACCTCAGGGCTGGGACTTGAGTCAGAGGCATCCCAAAAAATGCTCCTGGGAACCAGTACAGCTAAATCTTCAAGCCTAAAGTGGACGTCCACAGACATCTTGATCCTTGCTGGCAATGCCTATTTTCCTAAAGAGGAACCTTGTCACAGGAAGAATATCTCAGGTCCAGATCCTCAGAAAACGCCACATGACCAACCAGCCAGTATTAAAAAAAACAGCTGCCACCAAATCCCAAAGGAAGTCATTTCCAGGCAATGTCCTTCCACAAGAGGATTCTAGACAGATCTCAAACCCAGACAAAGAAGACTGAGATAAATGTGTGGTGCTCAAGAATTCTGACCCTCACCTGACCCCATGCACAAGATAGTTGCAGTAAGTTCACTTTCTCTACAGACTGACAAAGCCACCAACAGCTGTGGAATGTCAAAAACAAGGCTGCCTGGGTCTAAAGTTACCCCCCCTCCACCGTGAGAGGAAAGAAAACACATTTCTGGGCTTCGACTTCTTTATATTTTGCTTATGAGGAACAAATGTCGACAAGATATAGGATACGCTGCTGTTTGCCACCAAAATGCATGGAACATAATTTTATATGAAGCTGCACCCGCTTAATTGTGATGCATTAAGTATTATGTTCATTGTTTCTGAAACTGAGTAGAAATGAATAATTTATTTCAGACAAAGGAAACTCTTGAATACGAAATGCCTCATCTTTTAAAATTACAATTTGGAAAGCAAGAAGGAAAAAATACCCATAGCCAGTAAGCCTTATACTGCTAATAGAAAACAATGCTTCAACTGTTTCTACTTTGTTTGCAAACATTGCATTTTTTTAAACATTCTTGAGAATCATCAGAAAAAAAAAAAAAAAAACACTAGGTTTCCACCGTGTTCACATCCACTCAACATAGGACTAGCATATTCAGTATTAATTTTCTGTGCTGGCTGGCTACATGCCCATTCCTTTTCCACTGATGTGTTAGCTCACCTGGAATCCACTCGCCACATCCCCACATTCCAGTCTCTGCCATCCCCTTCCAGAACTTTCCTTCCTGCATCCTAGTTCTCTTCCTCTCTCCTTCTCCCTTCTTTACATGGCATTGCACTCTGCACTTTCTGGCTCACCACCAACTCCCCAGCAGCTAGCACATTCCCTGGCACACAGTAAGTTCGCAAAAAACCTGAGTTACTGCTTAAGTGTAGAGTAGAAAATCAATGTTTTGGACTGACTGGTAATTGTAATTTCGGGTATGGCTATTGGTGTTTCTTTTCTTTTCAGAAGAGATCTGCATGCACTCAAATCATCTAATACTCCTGTTTCATGCTAATATATTGAGGGAGGAGGAGAAAGGGAGTGAGAATGCATAGGAAAGGAAGGCGCTGGCAGTCATCCACCCACCCACCCCTGTTTCCTGCACAGCTCAGGAGGGCCAAAAACAAATGAAACATTCCCTAAGTGTTGTTACTTCTAGCAACCCTATGAATTGGATACTATTATTAGCCCCATTTACACATACAGGACCTAGAACGTTGTAACTATTTACCTGTGGTCTCACAGCTACTAAGTGCTGGAACATGGAATTCAAACCCGAGTGTGCTTAACTCCAAGGCTTTTGCTCCTTGCCACCGTGCTGTTCTGCAGCACATATATTTTTTGGGATCACCATGACCTCATCCCCTGCCCCTCCCCATTGCCAGCCTTATCTCTGGGATGAATGCAGAGGGTCCGCCCGGTAGGTCCCGCCCTAGGAACATGTTGCCTTTCCTCCCAGGGATCACCAGCAGCTAAAAAGGGCAGCACCACCTCTTTCCACCCCAGCCCCACTGATGTCATAAAAACAATGTCATAACACAGCATGGGCGCAGGGTAGGACACACAGAGAGGGTTCAGTAGCTTCTAAGGAGCCAGCTCTCTGAGCTGCATAGGCACTCCCAGCCCTCCCTCCCTTCCTCCCCATCCTCTCCCCTCAAGCAGGTGCTCCCTGGGGTGAGTGGGCACTGCTTTCAATTAACACAACTCCCTTCATTTAGAACACTTGAGTTTTCATTGAGACATTCTCTTGCGAAATGTTCAGAATCGGGTTGAGAATTTGGCACAGAAAACAGCTAGGCGAGGCAGAAGACTGGGGAGTCAGAGAAGAAAACAGTAAATACAAAACAAATGAATAAACAAGCCCATACCTCAAGTCCTCCAAACAGGTGCTACACAGCACGGTTCCAGAGGTCCAAGAAAGGCTGGACAGCACCATCCCTCCCAGGCAGGAGGACAACACTGCCTAGGGAGCCAGGCACCCACACCTGAGCCACTGCTCCCAAGTGAGAGAGAAGAAGTCCACCCTGAGCCCAGGACAAAGGGCAGTGCAGGGGTTGGGGCTGGGACCCGGCAGAAAAGCAGATGGGAGCCATCCTCTCAGGGACCCATACTGTGCATATCCCCACTGTCCACCAGGGGAGGCCTCCTAACACCAGCCATGCCACTCAGCATCCACAGGGTCCCCGTGAACCGTTGTCAGAGACCACCTTTCTCCTACCACAAGCCAAAATACCTCCTAGCAGCCAAGCCCCTTCAGGATGACCCAGCTTCCTGGATTGACTCCTGCTGGCCCCTGTCTGCTCTGCTGTCTTTCTGCTTACCTGTACCCTCCCCCACCTCGCCCCCACCGCACCTTCCCAGGACCACCCAGGGAGACGCAGCCAGCCTGCCTCAGAGACGCCTGCTCCTCTGTCCTCCCTGCCTTCAACACCTAAATGCTGGGCTCTGTGCACTTGGCCTTTGCCTTCCGAGCTTGTGCATGCTTTCTCCTCAAGAAGGTGCAACTGGAAGGGAGGAGCTTGAACTTGACCCACACTTGCTCTTGCTCCATTTCCACCTGGAGCTGAGGCTAATAGCGCAGTGCTCCTGGCCTCATTTTTTGTTTTCCCAGAAGGTACCTTCTATGATGATGGGTTACTCACCCACAGCAGGTCTTATGTCCTTCTCTGGTCGAGAAGCATCCAGAGCCCCTGTGTGTGCCTTTATGACACAAAACTATATTAAGTTGAACTGTCTGAAATTGTTGCTATTCTACCATGTTGACCTACTAAAATGGCAATTTCATGCGATTCAATCTAAAAATTTCAGCAATGCTGAGATAAATTAGCCATCTTCCTTTCCCATCTTCGATGACAGAGGCCAAGCCCCTGAGTGTGACAAACCTGCCTCTCTGCTCGCTCTTCTCACAGCACTCCTCATACCTGCTGCTCCAGCCACGGCAAACCCTGGACACACTGTGCCTTTGCCCAGGCTGTTGCCTCTGCCTGGAATGCTCTCCCTACTCAGCTCTACTCACCAAACTCCTATCCATTCCACAAAAGCCAGCTTAAAAGTCCCCTTTTGCAAGCCTTCTCTGACCCACAACACCATCCAGTCCGTTATTCCCACCATAGGGCCGTATGTGAGCTTTCTACAGGGTTCTACTCATTCATCATAATTTATCTTGTTTATATCTATCTCTAAAGCAAAAAAGGGAATTCTTAGAGGACAATTCCTATTTACCTCTGAATCACCTGGGCCTCCCACTGTGCTCATAGTAAGTTCTTAATAAATATCTGATGAATGAATTTGGCAGAAATGAAATTCTATCATACTGAAAAACTGAAAACTGATGGAGATTATAAAAACTTACCTCTTCTTCTCTTCATTCTAAAATAAGTATAAATATATGTAACATAGATAATATATAATATTAATAATAAAATAATATATAATATATTAATAAAATAAATATAAAATGAAAATAACATATAATATATAATGTATGTATGTAATATATATGTAACATATATAATGTAATATGTTATATATATTATATGCATCATATACCCACATATATATCACTCAGTAAAAAATATCTAATAATCCTTTACGCAGTTCATGCACTTCACTTTCGTGGGATATTTTCATGGGCCATTTCTCCCATGCATGTTATATGCATGCAAATTGGTGCTGCTGCTTGAGTTCTGAAGCCAGGCTTCCTGGATGAGAATGCTGGCTCTACCACTTATTAAGTGTGTGCCCTCAAGAAAAGTTTCTCACTCGAGCCCCAGTTCCCTTATCCACTGACCAAATGGGGCTAAAAGTACCTCTACTGAACAAGGCTTAAGCAAGTTATGACACATAAAACACCTAGCTCGCTGCAACTCACAGCTGCTGTAATTATTATTTTTACTTCTCTTTAAGTATCATGGGGAATGCAACCATTTCGAATTGGGAGTATGTTCAGCCTGATCACTTCTTTTCCCATTCAAATGCCACTTGCCATTCCCAAGCTTAGAAGAATATATATAGTGGTTCCATTGAGAACTCTCTGAAATTCAGGGATCTCCTGGTATCTTCTTCATCAAGTGTTTTATTCAAAACGCGTAGTAACAGGAATCAATGAAACATTTCATAAACATGGGCTTTAAGAAACCTGCTGGCCTTCTCCTACAAAGAATGCAATCGATACTTATTTTCATACATTATTAACTGTACACAAAACAATCATGTGCAAAGGGCAACAGAAATCACAGTTGGCATGGTGCTCCTTACACAGTTCCCAGGGACCTAGAGAAAAGTGGTACCAGCATGGTGGAAGACAAATGAATAGCACATTAGGTCACCTTAAAGTGGGACTAAACTATGTATTCCTTTTTTTTTTTTTTTTTTTTTTTTACCACTGCGTAATGCTATTTATACGACAACATGACAAAAAATGGCCCTAGGCATTCTGCTCCACTTTAGAAGCCTTCCATCTCACACTGAAATGAAAAAAGATACAATCCAGAAATTGCTTCTTTGGCTAATATTTCTGCAGTTCTGCAGGAATGGTCTTAATAGCACGCGTGTTCTGGATTTTGGTTGTCAATTAAGAACCCATCAGACTGCAGGCCCAAATATTAAAATAATAGGTAGTGGTGTATATTGCAACTTTAAAGGCCTTTTGTCAAACAGTGTTTTGGGGTGGAAGAACAAGGAGAAAGCTGGGAATTAAAGAGGGAGAAGAGGGAGTAGATAGCTCCTTCTAAATAGAGGATCCTGGTCTGTGCTTAAAATTTCATCACCTAACAGTAGAAAGAGCACAGGTTTTGGAGTCACAGGAACAAGAAGTGAATCTGAGCTTTTCCAGGTATCAGCTGTGTGGCCTTAAGAAAGTTACTCAACCTTTCTGATCCCAGCTTTTCTCCTCAGAAATGAGACGGCACAATAAGTACCTTTTAGCATGGTGGGGGACCAGAAGAACGTAAGTCTGTGAAAAGGCAGCTTAGTGCAGAACACACGGCAGGGGAAGCGGACACAGGGTAGGGGCTTCCCCAGCAGGACTCCTCTTTGCTCACTCACCTCCCCTTTAAAGAGACTGAGGATTCAATGAGGAGAATACACAGTTCTGGGATAGGCAGAGTTCCAAAGGGAACTGCAGTGTAACCAAAAATAGGCCACTTGACCAAATGATTAAAAGTCTGTCATATGCTAATGCATGGATAGGGCGGACCCTAGGCTAATTTAGTAGGAGTAAATTGCAATTGATTTTCGAAGAAATTGCTTGTTCTCTTGCCTTTCCTCAGCTGTGTCACACTCGCACACACAGCTGCCTTTGTCACAGCCAGGACCAACTGAAACACGTGTCAAGGAAGATCTTTTTGAGGCAAAATATTTTATATCCACACTTAACACACTCTATAAAAACATTCCCATGTGAGCAGGCAGATACACAAATGTATGTATGCCTGTGTGTCTGTATACGTGTTTATAAAGATGTTTTTGAGAGCTTGTATTTAGAAACAATTCTGCCACCATGGCTGCGTACTTCTATATGTTTTGCAAATCCTCCTGTGGCTGGAGAGCTATCCTCAGTCATTTTTATTTTTAAAACAGCCTACTATTTGAAGAAAGATCGTAAAAGAGTACACCCCTAAAATCTCTCCATATACCCCACAGCCCTGTGTATGTAAATCCTAGATATGAAAAGAAAATGGTTAAAAGATTACAGAAGATAAAAAATCATAATAATAAAGGTTAACAATAGCTGCTTTCACCCCTAATTTCTGATATGGAGATAGACCGTCTTAGAACATTAATTAGAATGGAAAGAGAGATGAAAGAAATGCCCAGGAGACATAATAAATTAGCCTCTTATGCAAATTACCCATTCATTTTCATCACTGACCCAGCTAGTTGAGTCTCTAAATTACAGGAAGTGGTTAGCTCCTTTAACAAAAAACTCTGAATGAAAGATTATCTTTAAAAAAATCTCAGGGCTGAGAGGGCTTAACGCAACAAATAATTTCTCACTTTTCCTTATAGACAATCCTGAAGGGTGCCAAGAAATATGAAAATTAACATTCCAGCCACTAGTTCTTGTTGCCAGAGACCTATTAATTAACCCTTGTTCCAAAACAATGAACAACTACCTCCTTAACTGTGGCTCTCGTGCTAAAAGAAACAAAGAAAAAAAAGTGTAGTATCCTAAGAGGGGAGCACAGATTTGAACAGGTGAAAGACAACAGAACTGAGGGGGGGAAATGCCAAGATATGGAGAGTTTCAAATACCCATTTAAAAGCAAACACACACCTAATTTTACTTGTCATCACTGTCCTAGACAATTTATGTTCCATTGTCCTATCAATTTATGGAATTCTGGTTTCTTATCAGTCAAATAAGGGGACGGGACTAAAATGACCTCCAAACATCCTACTGCATCTACAAATCCAGTGGTTTTATTTATCCCTTTGTGAAACAAACGCGGCACTTCCGATTGTTTAATTTATTGAAATATAATCTTGTAGCATGTATTTGTCTACCGAGCTCACTCCTGGCTTCATTTTCTCTTTCCTACTCTCATCTTCTCTTTTCTCGTGTTTTCTCCATTTACTTATTTTCTTTTGTACTTTATCTTCTTCCATGTATCCAGATAAGATGCCTTAAATACATTCTAGTTCAAAGTAAGGTATACATTGAATAAATCATACTTTATAAAGGTTATTAACATGAAAGACCTATGCCAAGATCACAAGTTTCCTTGGCATGAATAAAATGCTAGAAAGAAAAATAGTTCCAGAATAACTAGCTGAATAACTATGCAAGATTCAATATACGGGCCCTTCAGAAAGGAAGGAAAACATTAAAAGTCATGGTAAAAACAGCAATTACTTTTGCACCAACCTAATATGTTAAAGATCACTCTAGGCCACTGCCCTCAAATTACAACAGGAGCAGATGACTCTCAGGGCCTGCAGACACTGGCCCAAGGTCACCCAGCTAGTTAGGGGTAAATGATGCTAGAAGCAGAACACAGATCTCCTGACTCCTGGATCCATACTTTTTTACCAAACAAGCCCCAATTTGATACCTCCTCCTGAGAATTTGCTACTGTGTCCCAGAGAACAAAAAAACAAAAAGGACATCCCTTGGAAAGAACAAGCTTCGACAGCAGAAAAATTAAGAGATGGCAAAAAGAAATACTTCAGAGGACTAAGAAGAAGGAATGAGGACAGACATATTGGCTATAAATAATTTGCACCTTGTAACAATCTTCAGTTCATGCAATTACCTGTCACTCACTGATGTTTTATCTCCCTTCTTCTGGTAACAGGACCTACAGTAACTCTATGCAAAATATTTAACTGTCTTTACCTTCACAGTCTTCCCTGGAACATTCAGGTCTTTGCCACAAGTGTACAGATGCTAGCATGTCCTACTCCTTTATTCATGGACCTTCTTGAAGTTGACATTTAATCTAAATAATAAAATCTTGCCTTTAGGAAGTGGTCAGTGAGACAGAAAGACATAGGTTTTTCAGATCATCAAGCAGGTAATCAGAGAGTAGATGTAGATTATGACACCATTTTTGTAAAAAACATATATGTATGCATGTATGTACATACACATCTATGCATATTTACATATATAGGAAAAATTGGAAAAGGCTCCTATTAGCATGTTTACAGCAGTTATTTTGGGGTGGTAGGATGCTGGGTGATTGAAATTTCTTTTCCTTTTTTTAACCTGTTTGCAATTTCCTATTGTTCTACAATAAAAATGGATTGCTGAGGGGCAGGAGAGGGAGAGAATAAAAACCAAAAGTAGTGGTCTGTGAAAGTGAAATGTAAGTGTACTTAGAGCCTTCGCAGACGGAAGCATCTCCTAGGTTTCAGGCATGCCCTTCTCAGGGAGCAGTAATTCTTGCCGCTATGAGGGGTACTGGAAAGAAGATTTATGGGGAGAGGTTAGAGGAATAGGAATCAGCCAAGCTTGGAAGGGAAGGCTGATCACAAGCTCCCACCCAGGTGATCACCAGCTGCAATCAACTCACTTCCGACCACAGAGCATAAGGACAGGGGTCCAAGGGAAAAGGAGAGACTCAGTGCAGGAATAAGGAAGACCTTCCCCACAGGGTAGCTAAGCCTCGGGCCGGGTGATTAAGAGACAGGACTTTGCTCTAGGGCCTTTTGGATAGAGGATAGATTTTTCATTGCTTGTCCAAGGTAGTTTATAAGCAGCCTTCCTGAAGGCTCAGGTTTGCTACCCTTTGCAAGACACAGAATCATCATTCTCTGATGGGGCAATGTGGTCTGCTGAAAAGAGTCCCAGTCAAGTCAGGAGCAAGCCAACATTGCCTTAGTGTAGCTTTAAAAAGGACTGAGATTTATTGAGGACCAAGTATGTTTCAGGCACTATACTGGATATTTTACATATAACATCTTTAATCCAAAAGAACCTATACAGTAGGCATTATCATCATCCCATTTTACACCCATGGAACCTGAGGCACAGTGAGCTCACGATAAGGTGAGTGGCAGAGCTGGGATTCATTCACTCAGGTTGGTGGAACTCCAGAGCATGTGTTCTTTCTCCCAGCACCAGCAGATGCAAAGGTATGGAGGGATGAAGCTGCCCAGAGTGCTGGTAGAACGGCAGCTGCTCAACCTGTCTTGTCTATGATACATGGTGGCTGGGGCGAGATCAAAAGCCAGTTAGTAAACGAGTGAAGGAAGACTGAAGCCAGAGTGTTCCTGGAAGTCACCAAGGTGCACAAGACCTGGGAATGAGGAGGTCAGGTTGGACTGGGAGAAGCTACGGAAATCAGCTGGAAAGCCCATGCAGAGTTCAAGTGAGAGATAAGACAGTTACATCCGTGATGTGGAAAGAGGGGAGCAATTCAAAAGACAGCAGATAATTTCAGCAGGACTTGGCGATGGGTCAGGCTGAAGGGGTGAAGACAATGGAAGGGATGAAGATGACTCCACAGCTTATAGTGCAGATCACTAGGAAGACAACAATGCTATTAAATAAAACTGGAGATCCAGGAAGAGAGAGTGTAAGGAGCAAAGGAGAGATGATGAGATCCATTCTGGACATGCTAAGTTTGAGTTAACTGAGACACCGCCAGATGGAGTCTCAGCTGGAAATGCTGGTTTAGTGCTCAAGAGAGGCTGCAGTAGGAAGGAAGGCTCTGAGTCATCAATGTTAAGTGGTGGCTGAGGTCTCCAGAATGAATGAGGCTGGTCCAGAGAGTATGCAAACAGAAAGGAGCCAACACTGGCTCCCCCTACACCAGTGCCATGACCTGGCAAAGGTCCCCAAGCCCACCCTCAAGCACTGTGACCCTGTCCAATCCTCTCCCTTCTCTGAGCTTCAAGTCTATAAAACAGAGTGCTGGACTAGATCTCTAGGGACCCTTCTTCTCTAACATTCAACCACTTGTGATTGACAGAATGCCGGCTCAGGATCAAGAAGGATGCTTGGTGCTGAATTGACACCTGGCATAACAAGCAAGTCTCCGACTTTCCAGTGGGAAAAACAGACACATAAATAAGTCCTCTCGATATGCTGTGATTAACGGCTACCATAAAGGCAAGAGCACAATGGAGCATGAGGGAGCCCTGAGTAGAATTGCCTGTTTGGGGGGATTCCAGCAAAGGCCTTCAGAGGCGAAATTTGATCTTGGTCTTAAAGAACTGATAGAAGTTTTCTAAGTAAAGGCAAGGCCATGTGCAAAGGCACAGCAAAGTGAATGCACATCAAATACTTGGGGAATTGTTTGGCTCAGTGAGCTTGAGTGGAGAGGGGGTGCGGGGCTTCAAGATGGAGAGCAGGGCCTTCACTGGCCCACTGAGGAGTTTACCATATGCCAGAGTAAATAACAGGAAATGAATAGGGGTTCTCAAATATAGGAACATCAGGATTAGAGAGCTGAGTGCAAGAAAAGGACCACCACACCCCCTAATAGCTGGTATTTACAAGGCTTTCTCTCATCATGACCTGACAAGAAAGCAGGTGATGTTACAAGGCTCTTCTCCAACATGTAGACTTTGTGATAACTTTTTTAAAAATAACGACTTAAATATGATGGTGCATTTGAACAGAAATGCTAAACATGGCTAATTATTCACAGAATCACTCAGAAAAAAAGAGAGTTTAGGTGCATCTCATCCTAGAGCAAACCACTTCCAATTACTTGGGAATGAATCTGGAGATCCTAAGGCTTCCCGGGAAGGTCAAAGCCACTCCTAGCACTTGGTAGGAAAAAGATGAGTGCCAGAAGCTGAGACTTTTTTCTCCAGCAAATCAGGATGTTCAAAACCTAACGTTACTCTTTCCCTACAATCTATCCACTTGATTCTTGCATGCAATATCATCAACTGTGATTGTATTTTAAGGAAGGCCTGGCATCTCCTGACTTCTCTACAAAAATCCAGTCTCTCAATCAATAGTTTTAAACCTTGCTGCCAAAGAGATGCTTCTGTCCTCCCTCTGATCCCCAACCTCAAGCTTTCTTAGCACTCACTGTATTTTCAAAATTTCTCACTGCTTTGCTCTCCCACTCCAGAGAGTCCAAAAAAATTGCCAAAAGGTTCATCATCCTTTCAAATTCCTGTTTACTTCTTACTGTGTCTTGAACTTTTCTGAGGAAGAAAAGCAGGGGCAGAACAGAGGTGCAAGAGCAGAGAGCTTGGCTGGGAGAGATGCAGATGCTAAACAGTGCATTGTGCACGGTGGCTTCTGCCTCTGAGCCTCAGCGTCCACACAGCTCTGCCCTCTGGGATCCTAGGACACTTCTGTGTTCCTGCCTCTCCGACATCCTCTTGCACTGGCTCACTTTTTCCTGTGTGTCCTCCTGCTCACTACATGTTCCAGGCCCCTAAAACCCACACTAGCCTCACCCCACAGGAAACACACCTCCTCAAGCCCTTAATCGTGCCCCAGAGGCCAAAGGCTTCCGCTCTCAGGTTTCTGGAAAGCAGCCCTCCACCCTCCCTCTGCAGTTCTCTCCTGACTTGGCTACTTGGTTTCCCTTCGCATTTCAAGCTTCTAAACAGAGAGGATGGTTTTTAGATTCCACCTTATTTTTGTTCTCCTTCTTGCTCCCAACGGGCCACTGATAATACCTCAGCAAGGCCTTTTATGTGGTTAGCAAGCAAACAATGGCTAAAATGACTGTGGGTTTGAGGAATCCAAGGAAAATGGAAATACAAGAATGTCAAACATGTCTTGTTCCTTGGGAGGATTCAGCTCACCCTTAGTGTATGTAGATAAACACGCTCTTCATGTTGGGCAGAGAAATCCAAATATGGAAACTCTGATTGCTACCATATCTGTGAAAAGCGGAGACACTGTTGTCCTGGCTTCCTCAGATAACTTTTCAAGACAGAAGAGATGTTCTAGAAAGCTCAGATTCAAACCGTGAAAAGCAACATTTATCATCCTGTTCCTCCATCCTTTTCCATCCTACAAAGGCCAAACTGGATAATATGCATTATTCAATGACTTAAAGCCTCTCAAGGTTCCATTTGGCTTTACTATCCCACTTAAGGAACACAGTCACTGTCAGAGGTCAAAGCTCATTAGTGCTGGAACCTAAAGCCAATGCCCTTGAGATAGAAAATGGAACTCTAGACAAGGCCTTTCTGGCTCTGGCTGATTCATTATGATTTCTGGGTTCTAGGCAGGACAGGGCTCACAAACTCCAGATCATACTTGCTATGAAAAGAAACCTGGCCTGCGAATGGGATCCAAGGAATGCATAAGTGAAACCTGGCCCATGCAGAAGAATGTCCAATACTCATAAATTCAGACAAACCAGTGGTATCTGAGAATGACCATGCCTCCTTAAGAGTTGAAATGATTGCAAGGGTAGAGAAGGTGATGTAAGAGAACTGTGGAAGAATTCTAGAGATGAGCCCAACCTTTTCTCAGATCCATGGGCTGTAACGATTAGAGATTATTTACTCCAATTGCCTCATTATACAAATGAAAGAGCAACTCTGAGAGGGAAAATGAGTGTAAAAAAACTCCATTGCTAGCTGGTGTAGTGGCATACCTGTAGTCCCAGCTACTCGGGAGACTAAGATAAGAGGATCGCTTGAGCCCAGGAGTTTGGGGCAACAGTGACCTGTGATCAGGCCACTGCACTCTAGCCTGGGCAACAGATCAAGTCCCTGTCTCTAAAAAGAAAAGTTTTTAAAAAAAATAATAAAAACCCCATTGCGGCCAGGCATGGTGGCTCACACCTGTAATCCCAGCACTTTGGGAGGCCGAGGCGGGCGGATCTCTTGAGGTCAGGTGTTCAAGACCAGCCTGGCCAACATGGTGACATGTATTTCTCTACTAAACATACAAAAATTATCCAGGTGTGGTGGCAGGTGCATGTAATCCCAGCTACTCGGGAGGCTGAGGCAGGAGAATCACTTGAACACGGGAGGCAAAGGTAGCACTGCGCCGAGATCATGCCACTGCACTCCAGCCTGGACCCTGGGTGGCAGAGCAAGACTTCGTCTCAAACAAACAAACAAACAAAAACAATTGTTCATAGAAATTCTGAAATTAAAACCCAATGGCCCTTCTTCCTTGCCTGCTTTCTCACTATCAATGACCATGGAGAGGTTCATACCCTTCCAGGCATCAGTACAAAGACTGAGGAGTCCACAGGGCAGACAGTAGGTAACAGGCATTGTCCCTCAAAAGCAGGATGAAGGTCAGGTTTGCCTCTGGCACCTGGCACTACACTGGCAACACCCCATCCCAGTTTCTACAGATCCGCTCCCAGGAGAGCTTAGGTGGTCACATATGTTTGTCTGTACATCTCCTCTCCACTGCTTAAACCACTGTCCTGGCTGGATCAAAGGGACAGAAAGCACTAGAAGTGACATGGAGTGGAAATTATTGGCGTTACTCAGAGAAACATTTGAACTCCTCTTATACTAAACTCGTATCCTTATATCTTATGCCAAAACAGACACACACACACACACACACACACACACACTTTTCCTCTGAAGGAAAAGACAGAATAATGTAGAGAAGTGCTTCTCAAGCTTCATATGCATATGAAGCGCCCAGCCCAGGGATCTTGTTAAAACGTGTATTCTGATTCGGTAGTTAAAATGAGATCCTGTATTTCTAATGAATTCCCTGGCAATGTCAATGATGCCGGTATAAGAACCACACTCTGAGTAGCAAAAGGTAGATGTTACAAAAGCTTAGAAACAAACAAATTTGAGTTTCAGTTCTGGTTCTACCATTGAAGACTTTCGTGATTTGGGGCTGTTTCCCTAACTTCACTATGCCTCAATTTAATCATCTATAAAATGGAAATAATAATACTTAAGAAGCACTTGATGATTACATAAGTTAATGATGTAACACTGTTAACACATGGCTTGGCAAATAATAAGACTTAATAAACGTCAGTTCCTGACTATCTCTAAGATTCATGAAGGCAAGATAATGACTGACTCGCTGCCCAAACCACAATAGCTAGAACATAGTAGGTGCTCAATGGATGTTTGGTGAATGGATGAATGCATGTATAATACACCCAAATAAAATATCAGTATTTATACACTCCCTTGATTCTGTGGCTTTTCTGCAAAAAAAAAACACAAAACGTTTAGAACACCAAGACACTCTCACCAGTTACAAACCATAATCTCGTAGAATCAAATTCAACATTAACCATCACGTTTAACCACTGAGAGATGTATAACTTGTGGTGGCTATATATACTTGAGAAAATGTCTAAACTGTAAATAAATAAAGACAACATTAGTCTGGAATCTGTATGTCATAAAGATAAATTACTGCCTTGCTTATTTATGGGCTGTCTGAATGCAGATTTTACGAAAAACTTAATTCTAAAACTAAGTTCATTTCCAAACCACACATGGAACTGCAAAGAGAGACAAAACAAACCACGGGAAGCGAGACTACACTTAAAAGGGCCGTTGGGGCCGGAGTACCTTCTTTCATAAATGCACACACTTGCTCAGGAAAAAATAGAAGCAAAAGAATTGTTAACAAATGGCAGAGCTTAATCTTTTAAATCAAAGGCAGACAAGTGAATTCATCCCAAATTTTTCAACAATCTAAGATTATCTTCGGGCCTCTTATAAAGTAAGTGGCATAATCTGAACAGATTCCATTTCCAGGGAGGCGCTATGTAAGGAATGCAGCAAGAAGAGAATACCATTGCCACCTACAGACAGAAGTGGCACTCCCGTTGCAAGAGATGGCCAATCATATTTTAATGTGGAAAAAAAAAAAAAACTCAACCAAGTCACCTCCCTCGAACCTCTTCCAAACCACCACATCACATTACTTCATTTAGAATTACTTTCAAGTCATACAATCATCTCTAGGCATTATGCCTCTTCATTATCATCATCCGATTTCTAATTTCCCAGAAACACTGTGCCATTCAACTGTCTACTTATACGCTCTTTGAGAGCCAAAGAGAATGCAAGCCAACGAATTCAAGCACACAAAGGCATCAGCGTGAAAGTATAAATCTGCTTACCTGATATGAATGGGACCACCCGGAATATATCTGACAATCTGCTGTTAACTGGTTCATATGGGGAATCCTCCAACAGATCATTTCCTAAAAACAACAGAAAGATTGGGCTCAGATCAGAAAAACAGATATATTTCAAGCAGGTTTTTGCTGCTGAATCTGAATTCTAATTATGTTATGATTGTGTAACAAAAAGACGCTGAAACTTTGAAAGATTTCAAATGCATCTCTTTCGCTATGGTTATTTCTTTTCATTCCCCTGCCTTTGTTGTCCTTGTTCTCCCCAGAGTGCCATGAAAATATTGGAGAACAACCCAGCCTGATCTTGCCAGAAAACTCTCCCACTCTTTGCAAAGGAATAGAAATCAGAGAGGAAAGAGCTGGTGACGTCACGAGCCCTGCTTGCCTCCAGGAGCCAATGGAAGAAAGGTGACCCAGGAAAGACCCTTATTTCTGCTTCCTCCCAAAACCTGGCATACGGTTGGAAAGCAGGTACCATGGCTATTAAACAGCCCACCTCGGAAACAGGTTTTCATTAATAGACTCTGGAGGAAGTGACCCAGCGCTGACAGGTCAAATCTGTATAATGCAAATCTCCAGTGTGAGTCTCAGTCGAGAATGAACACACAAGATGTTTGTGTTAGGTTTACAAATATGAGCCCCCTCTGGCTTACGAGGACCAAAACATTCCCATTGGACTGGATGGTTGTGACAAGTGGATCTTTCTCTCCCTGAGCTACTTCTGTGATAACCAAGGTTGAACCACACCAGCTGGTTCAAGACTCAGCTAATCTAAGATGACAAATGGTTTTTCACACATCTGCCTTTGATCATGTTTGGTGGGGAGGGTGAAGATAGAATGGATTCTCCTGGACCTTTTACAATACTTTATCTTACATCAGAGCAGGTTAAAGGGAACAAGACAGGGGGAAAGTCCAGACCAGATGCAGGGCAAGCCTTCCTATTATTACTCCGAGGCCAGCGAAAGCCCCAGGCTGGCTCTCCTTGGAAAGAAGTTGTGGGTTCCTTGGGGCCCTTTAGTGGGATCCTCCTCCCATGCTCCGACCAGGTTTCAGAGAGGTCAGCGGGGTCCCGGGGTGGCCCTCCCCCCAGCCCCCGACCTCCTCATGGGTTTTCCAACAACCAGGCCCAACAATGCTGGTCAGCCCAGCAAACACCAGCTGCCGCTGTCCCTGGGGGCCAATGAAAGGTCCTCACTCTGCAGCTGGGGAGAAGTGAGTGGAGGATGAGATCAGCTGGCCCGGGGACGAAGGGTCCCCCTGCCTTCGGGGAGGGACACGGGGTGGGGTGGGGAGGTTCCACGCGTACCCTGCAGGCTCTGGTACATGCTCCAGTAAATGCGCAGGCAGTTCTTCTCCTTCTTCATACCCCGCTTGCAGCGGCAGTTGTAGAGCGACTTCTGCTTCAGGGCCTCCATGGCGCTGCGGCACTCATCCTTGGCCTCCAGGCCGGATGCCAGGCTGAAGTTGGTCTCCTTGCCCGCCACGCACTGCCTCAGCGTGCGGTACTTGGTGCTGCAGCTCTGCTCCTTCAGGCACTGATCACTGGCTTTCACGCAATCCAGGCGGTCTCCGCCGCTCACTTCCGCAGACAGGAGCAAGTCTGCGGGGCAGAGGGGAGGGAGCCTGAGTGCGGCGGGCGGGGACCCCGGCCGCCCCTGCTCCGGGCGAGGGCGCGCGCCCAGGTCAGGGATGCTTGACTAGCCTGCGGGGGCGCCCTGCTCTGGGAGCGGGTCCACCTCTCGACCATCCGGGAGTCCATTTTCCCGCCCCCTGGAACTCCAGCTCCTCTCCCCTCCTCCCGGGCCCGCAAGGAAGGGTGGCGCAGGCTCAGCCCGCGGGGCTTCAAGGGTTTGCTCCAGAACCTGCGCTGCCCACCGTGCACATCGGCCCTCCGCCCCGGGGCATCCTGGCCTGAGCAACGACCCGGGCTCCTGGGCCACCCCCGGCTCCAGCCACCAGCTCGCCCGGCTAAAACTCAGGCGCTTTCCGAGGAGAAGTGAGGCGGCGGACTGGGCACCCGGCGCGCGCTGGGCGCGGGGCAGGCCAGCCGTGGTCAGCGGTCCGCCGGGCGGAGAGCGCCCAGAAGCTACTCGGGAAAAACTTTTCTCTTCCAAGTTTGCTCTCCCGGCCCCAATGCTCCCCAACTCCACCTGCCTGCCGCGGCTCCGCGAGCTCCCAGAGACTCTCTGGGGGTGCAGGGCCCTGGGCTGGAGGGTTCCTTAGTCCCCCGCCAAGCTGGGTCATTAAAAACCACAGGAAATCAAAACCAAGCCCGAAAAGCTTCGGGCAGCGCCGCGCCGCCACCGCCTCCCTAACCTGGGGATTCGCCATCCCCTTCCCCAAAACGAAACTTCTTCCTTCCACGTCCACCACACCCGCGCCCCAATTTTGGTGCGGAGGGCGGGGTGGGCTGCTGCAAGCGACCCTAGGAAAGACTCAGCGGGTAAGAAAGCCCACGGCTGGCCTCGACTTACCCAAGAGCGGCAGCGCGAAGTACAGGGTCGCCAGGAACATGGTGACGGCGCGGGGCTGGTCCCCGCCCCCCCAAAAAAATCCCGAGCCGCCGCTGGGTCTTGCTGAGGGAGCTCAGCATGCAGCGATCCCCGGACAGCTGTGCTGCTCTGGCCGCCCAAAGTTCAGCTCCATCCAGTGAAAGAGGAAACTCCGGGTCTGGCAGCCGCCACCGCCGCCGGCGACTCAGCTCTGGGATGGCGAGGGCGGGAGGTGGTTCCGCTTTTAGGGGTTCAGGTCCGACCCAACCTGGAAGGGAGGGCGCGCTTTGAGATGAGAGCGGAGAGCGCCGGAGACTCTCCCCACCCCAGAACCCTCTCCCCTCCCCCATTCCCGCCTTTGGGGACTTTCCAACGCCGGGGTGAGGACCCACCCCCACCCAGGTCGGGGTGCATGTGCGTGTATTCCAGGGGCCGCTGACACGGGGATGGGGGTGAGGGCTGGAGAGGTCTGAAGAGGGTTCCTAAAGTCCAAGGGGGTGTCTGTTGGGTTCAACCCGAGACGCTGAACGCAAGCAAATAAATAAATAAACGGTACTTTCCGAGCGCCGCGAGCGGAGCCTGCAGCTGCCTGGAGTCCCAGCCCTCGGTGGCGGCGGCGGCAGCAGCTCCCTAGCCAGCCCTGGCGCCGAAAGAGCCCCTTCTCCCGGGAAGTTGGCCTCCCCCTCCTCGCGTCAGCCAGCGAGCTCGCTCAGCCGCCGGCCCTCCCCACTCCGATCGCCAATCCCTAGCCCCTGTCGCCGCCCTCCCTCTCCCCCGGACTCCTCTCCCTCCAGAGGCCGCCAAGCCAGGGGGAACCGATGTCCCGACTGGGGCTGAAACCCGGTTCCTGCGCCGCTACCCTCCGCGCGTCCTCGGCTCCCTCCTGGGCGTCCGCTCCTCTCACACCCTCGCCCGGTGCCCGGGACTCGGGCGCTGCCGCACCCCAGCCCAGGGCGAGCGCGCCGGCCCGCAGTCCCCGCGCGCCCCGGCAGGTGCAGCCCGGCGCCACGAGCGCCCCCCGGGCCCTAAAGTTGGGAGACGCCTGCAAAACGGAAAGGGGTGGCCAGGGGAGGGGGGAAGAAGGAGTGGGGAAGAGGGACGGGAAGCGGCAATGGGTTCCCAAACAGAACGAAAAAAACTCCAAATGCCACCAACCTGGACTCAACCGACCGCGTCCAGCTGCGGCGAGAAGCCAATTTGTTTATTTAATTATTTATTCTTTCGGGGGAATGGTGTCCCCGCCCCCTCCTTCCCTTTCCGGGCTCACTTTATCTGCGCTAGGAAAAAAAAAAGAAAAAGAAAAAAAAATAGATGCGGTAATCTTCGAGAGCTCGAAGGGCCGAGTTGGGCCAGGACGATTTCCGAGCAGAGCCCTCGGCTCGGATGCTCGTTAGGGATGTTAGTGGTTATTGGAAGCGGCGCGGGGAATGGCGTGTTCCGAGCCCAGATTTCTTCTGGCCAGGGGACCCTCGGCCTGCTCCTGCTCCCGCCGCCCCGCAGCTCCAGCCCCCTCCTAAGCTCGCCCGCCAGGCAGCCGCTGCTGCACACGCCCGCTTGCGGTGGGACCCGCCGCCGGACCCGCACGCGCGCACAGGACACGCAGCGTTCTGCAGCCGGCCGCGGGTGCTGCCAGACACTTTCTCTCTCTCTCTCTCTCTCTCTCTCTCTCTCTCTCTCTCTCTCACACACACACACACACACACACACACACACACGGGCACAAGGGCTCTTTCTTCTTAGGGCAATCGAGCCAGACCCTTCTTCGGAAAACAAAGTTTTCCCCCACGTCACTAGTGGCTGTGATTCAAGACTTGGTGCGTTCAAGACACACTCAGACCCAGGACGCCGGAGCGGCGATCCTGGGATGCGCCCACCCGTTCGTCCGCGCCAGCGCCAGCGCGTGAACACTCACACTCACACGCACACGTGCACACGCAGTCTCTACCTCTCTCCTCGAGCCCCGACAAGAAGACAAAAGCGGAGCCCCCAGCCCACTGAATTTAAACCCGGCCAGACCTGGCTTTAGGAAATTTATAAGCTGACCTCCATCTTGGCTGTTTCGAGAGTAAATTAACAACAACAACAAAAAGCCTGACGTGTACACAGCCCTTCGCTCCAACCCCTGGGACCGCTGGTTCCCTGTCGTGCTGCTCACCCCCCGCCCCCCACCCCGACACACGCTCCCCTTCCCGCACGCCGGGGGGCGCCCGGGGCACCGAAGTCTACACTGGGTCCGGAGACCAGTCTAGGAGCCAGCCCGCAGTGCTCGGGATCTTTGCTGATGTCCAAGTTCATCTCTCGGGGAGACCGAGTTTGAATCAAATCTGTGTGCGCCCAGCTGTCAAATCTGCAAACCTATCACGCCAGACAATGGGCCGCCGCTAAGGACAGAGAAGAATGGCTCATTTTGATCGAGGGGGGTTAATTGAAAAGGGCACGGGCTTTGGTTGAAGTTTGAGGCCCGGGTGTCAGGGCGGGGAGAAGAGGAGGAAGGAGGAGGGTTGGGCCGCTCTCCATTCAACCACACATCAGCCGGGCGCGCCCCTCGGCTGCAGCGGCTGCTTGCAGGCGGGCTGCACATTGTGTGGAATCGCCAAAGAGGGTCTGCGTCTCGGGGCGCGCCCCAAACCCGAGGGACATCCTACGGATCCGCACTCCTCTTGTGCTGTACGCGTGTTTCTCCAGGTAGGTATGAGGAGACGGACGCCCTCATCAGACACCCCTCCTCCAACACACACACACCCATAGCCACACCATTCAGGGATCCTCTAGTTCAGTGTATCAGTTTACACTTGGTTGTTGAGTAAACAAAGCAAACATATGTCACATTTTCGCGACAGATGGCTCAAACCAAGGGCTACTTAAGTTCTCTCTCTCTAATAGTCTAAGCTACAGGCTGAACTAAGCAGAAATGTAATTAAGTCATCTGATCAGTTTCTTCGACTTAAAATGTTTTCCCATAGTTTCACAACAAACCACATAAACCCTGGGGATGTGGTTTCAGGGAAAGGAGGGCTGAATATGAACTAAGACTTTGTGTGAAGACTCCGTTTCTCCCCCGGTCACCCCAAACAGAAAACCCTCTTTCATTGTTCCATTTCATAAGTGGAGGAGAATGTCTTCTTTCGGAAAATCAGTAACTGGAATTTCAATTTTCAATAGAGGGACTAGTGCTTATCAGTGCTGACTACTTGGGATAGTTGGATTACAATGAGGTTTAAGACATCATCAACATCTTTTGTAAATGTTCTTTGTTGAGAAATGACTTCATCTTACCCTATATATTCCACAGAATTCTTTTGAATCAAATTTTAACAGGATGGGGGAAAGGTGAACTAAAAGCTCTCCAAATGTAGAATATGGGACTTCTTTTTAAAATACAGATGATCTCCGACTTATGATGCTTCTACTTATATTTTTAGACTTTACCATGGTGCAAAAGCCATATACATTCAGTAGAAACCGTATTTTGACTATGGACCATACAATCATTCTGTTTTTCACTGTCAGTTCAGTATTGAATAAGTTTCATGAGATAGTCAACACTTTACTATAAAATAGTTTTGTGTTAGATAATTTTCCCCAACTGCCAGCTAATGTAAGTGTTTTGAGCATGTTTAAGGTAGGCTAGGCTAGGCTGTGATGATTGGTAGTTTAAGTGTATTAAATGCATTTTTAACCTATGATATTTTCAACTTATGATGAGTTTATCAGGGCATAAGCCTCATTGCAAGTCAAGGAGCATCTGTATTTTTAGCTTCAATAATGTATTTCTGAACCATTCACTCACACTTGTCCTTATTAAGTTTGTGCTGCTGATGAATACAGAGCTTTGTTTTTAAAAAGGTAACAATAAACCCCCAGAGGCTGTAACTGTGTTGTCCAATACAATAGTCACTAGCCATGTGGCTATGTCAATGAAATTAATTAAAATTAAATAAAAGAAAAATGCAGTTCCTCAGTAGCATTAACCATATTTCAAGTGATCAATAGCTACATGTGGCTGGTGGCTACCATATTGGACAAAACAGATATAGAACATTTCCGTCATTGCAGCAAGCTCTAGTGGACAGCACTACCCTATAATGTTGGTGTGGAATTAATGTGATATATATATATATATATATATATATATATATATATATATATAAAATAAAGTTTTTAGAATAGTAGAATAGTGCATAGAGTGCTTACTTCATAAGCAGCAGCAGTAGTGGGGGTTGTAGTTGGAAGGATAGTGATAACGATGATGATGATGATGATGATGTTGATAAAGATGATGATGCCTTGTTAGTCTCTTGTGGAAGTCAAAGAATCCATGAAGACACAGCTCACTTCTGGTATGTCAGGATGAGATCAGCAGGCAAAGAAGCCAAGGAGTAGGAGAACCGATATGTCAAAAGCTGATCTTCCAAGGAGAGCTGTGAACAGAAAGATATGGCCCATACTGTAGCCTAAGACTTCTTGCAGTAGGAGCTAATAAAAATAATAATTAAAAAAATCACTGCTTTACAACTACATCCATTAACTTTTCTTTTTCTTTCTTTTTTTTTGAGACAGAGTCTCGAAATGTCGCCTGGGCTGGAGTGCAGTGGCGTGATCTCAGCTCGCTACAACCTCCGCCTCCTGGTTTCAAGCAATTCTCCCGTCTCAGCCTCCTAAGTAGCTGGGATTACAGGCACCCACCACCACACCCAACTAATTTTTTTGTGTTTTTAGTAGAGACGGGGTTTCAGTATGTTGGCCAGGCTGGTCTCAAACTCCTGACCTTGTGATCCACCCACCTCAGCCTCCCAAAGTGCTGGGATTACAGGCGTGAGCCACCGTGCCCAGCCTACATCCATTAACTTCTAAAGGTGAGAGAAACACATGGCCAGAAAGCCCTTGGAATATCGAAGAGAGAAAAGCACTGTGACTTAATGTATTAATATCATCTCTGTTTCCTTGGAGCTTATCTGTTCCTGTGTGTATGGGACTGATCTCAGGATGAAAGGTGACATCAAAGTATCAAATATTATTAATAATTATGAAGGTTCATGTAATCCTCTGTGACATGTTTGCTCAGCAGAAAATTGGTTTTAATGCCACAAAATTAGGTTCAATCCACCCATAAGCACGTGAAGTGAGCAATTGTCTGGCATTTCTTGATGTAAGTGTGTTTTCATAAGTTAACAGATGAGTCAGGATGAGAATGACAGTTTTATTCCATGCAGCATTTTGTCTGTTTCTCTCATTGCCTTCCTTGGCCCTTCATTTCGTAAAATTCTACTGCTTAAAAAGCATTCAGATTTTTTTTAACTCATTCTAGTCCATGAAAGTTCAACATGTGACACCAGACAGCTTGACAGATTTACCGTTGTAGTTACACACACACACACACAAAAACACTCACCAGTCCCTAAGTGTGCCATGATGTTTTTGACTGCTATACCTTTGCCCATTCATTTCCATCTGCCTAATGCGTGCTTCATCCTGAAATTTCAAGGTTCAGCTCAGCTCAAACAGGACACTAGGATAATATGGACCTCTTTGGTCAGAATTCATAGTTCCTTGTAGTATACTCCATGGCCTCACTGAAGTCTCCGCCATGTCTATTGTAACATTGCATTGTAGTTAGTTGCTGTATCTGTCTCCTCATCTGGAATGTGTGCTCCTTGAAGGCAGGAAGCTGTCCTAGTCTTTTTTTTTCATCCCCAGCATTTAGACTGATAACCAACACACAGTCACCCCCAATAAATGTAAACTGATTGCATGAATAATGAGTGATGCTATTCCTCATTTTCCTCTGACACAATAATTTTACTGAAAGGTTTACATAAAATCCCTTTACTGGATGAACAATGCAAAATATAAGTACCTCATACAATTACTGGTATTGCTGTTCTAATAATAGTATCAACTATGTATTATTCCTTTGGGGATTTGACATTTGAATTTTTTTAAACAAAACCCATTATTGTAATAGAGTGCTCTTTTTCTGGTTCACTTTAATAGTAACATATGACATATTTCATTTCTGGGAAATGATAGCTTGCCTTAGGTCATATTTTAAGGCATAAAGCCAGAAGCAGAGTAACGTTCCCACCTGAAGTTCTCTAATCATCTAGAAATGTGCCTCTTTCTGGCTGGGAGGCAGGGATTTAGAAGGGCTAGATTATGACTACCCTGGAGCATTCATTCACAAAGGCAAATTTTTAAAAGGCAAATTGGTCCCAAAGTGTTAAAAATTCTTTTATAAACACACAAGTCCTCTTGCAATCTTTTAGGAGAAATGAGAAAATAGGAATCGTCTACACCCAGAAAGCTGGTGTAAGGGTCTATATGCTGACACAGATCTCACCTTCTAATGCTGTACTTTGACATTTGCCCTTTGGCAATACAAGAAGAACCAGTTGCTCGCAGATTTCAGAGCCCTTTTCCAGGCTGACTATATTAAGAAGTGTCTTTTGAACATTATTTGCAAATGGAAGATTCTTATTGGCAATCTGGGCGCCTGACCCCCAGGAACCTATCTTAGGAAATCTTTCTTCCTCCTTAGTTTTCAAGTAATTTTTATTTCTTATACTAATAAGCCAGTGCAATGATTTTAATGCCTTTGTGGAAGGATATTGCATTTTGTGAGAGTTGAAGTCATTTGTACTTTGGCCTTTTGCCACAAAATGCATTCAAGGTGTGTAGCCCTGATGAAATAAAGTGCCTGTCATGCCTTATTGCCTGAATATATGGCAAAAGATACCCCATCTTCGGGGGACTTGCAAGGGTTTTCTTGTGATTGCCAAAGGTGTTGGATTAAAAGCCCTGTACATTTCAGTCTTCTTTATCCAGGAAGGATGGGGAACGCCTGCACGGAGAAAACATCTTTTCTCTCCACCACTCTCCTAATAAGCCCTAAACCCTGTTCCAATGGGATTGTTCCTTCATAAGGGCAAGAGGGAAGCTTAATCCCCAGCTTTGTCCAGTAATTAGCCTCTCTCTCTCTGGAGGCAGCAAACACAGATGCCAATCCGGATGAGCTTTGGGATGTGGAATGAAAACAAGACTGAAAACACTGATTCACTTCTTCAGAAGCCTTTTAGCAGCCTCCAAGACAACAACAACCTCTGATTTCCATTGATGCACGTTTGGTCTAAGTGGTGGGATGGGGCCTCTCCCACCGCTGACGAAGCAAGAGAAGAAGCAGAGATCACCAAAGACGTGGGGATAAGTGACCCCTAGGCCCCTCTGCAACAATGAAGGCTCTGTAACGCAGCACTGTTCTTGTCATGCCACTAACCCCGGCATCTTTCAAGAAATGCCATGGAAATGCACTGTTTACCGAAACCAAAACCTCTGGAAGCGCTATAGTATGAGCCCGCTAACACAATTAACTTGCAGTTAACGATGATGCCCCCGTCAGAACTAATTAAGCCAGTGGTGCTTGTAGCACAAAAGATTGGGGCCTGTTTTAAAGCATCAATTGTGACATCATTTAGAAGTCATTTCAAACTCCTCCAAACTCCAAAACTATTCCTCTGAAAATAAATGCAGTATAATGTTCTTAGAGTTGTTGGTTTTATTTTCTGCTGTCAAAAATCTGACAAAAGTCAGTTGAAACTGTCAAGGAAAAACATCACACCATATGAGGTTTTCCTCAAATTTGAAGTCTATGGAAGGAATGACAAATCTGTTTTATAGATTGTTCTAGCACAAAAGCGAATTAGGAAAGTCTAGGAGATACACTATCACAATACATGTATGAGGTTGTCCTTGACACAGTTCATAAATTTGAGGCCATGACAAAGAATTAAAATTAGATCAATTTGGTTTTGATCTGAATTATCTGTTAAGCTTAAAGTACAGAAGGATCAACGGGATGGATGTTTTTGTGTGTATTTTTTCTACACACAACTCATATTAAGAGACAAGGAGAATTTCTTCTGCTCACACCCCCAGAGGATCTGTTTGTAAAGGCCTCTCTGGCCTTCATTTCTTTTTTTTTTTTTTTTTGTCTGAACTATCAGTAAAGACTCCACCTCTGCTGGGTAATATTTCATTGATTGTTTGATTTATGGACTGATTGCTTTGGTTGACTATTTTCTTGTGTCTATCCAGTGTCTAATACTGTGATGTGCACTGCAAGGAATTTAGGTAAATTATCTTGCCTATGCTCAAGTACTTCCTTCTCCATGGTGGAGACCCCTAGTTACTCTCTCGATTTCTTCTTTCATCCTTGTGTAGTAGTGCCTTTCAAATTGCAGGCATCCCTCATTTGTTAGTCACAAACAACATTTATTTTATAAACTATAAAAATATTAAGTGTTGGCCGAGCACGGTGGCCCATGCCTGTAATCCCAGCATTTTGGGAGGTCAAGGTGGGCGGATCACTTGAGGCCAGGAGTTTGAGACCAGCCTGTTCGACATGGTGAAACCCCGTCTTTACTAAAAATACAAAAATTAACCAGACATGGTGGCAGGCACCTGTAATCCCAGCTACTCAAGAGGCTGAGGCACGAGAATCACTTGAACCCAGGAAGTAGAGGTT
Organism: Nomascus leucogenys; assembly: GCF_006542625.1. Classification (NCBI taxonomy): domain Eukaryota; kingdom Metazoa; phylum Chordata; class Mammalia; order Primates; family Hylobatidae; genus Nomascus; species Nomascus leucogenys. The sequence continues at coordinate 17,273,896 of NC_044383.1, read as the reverse complement.
GCAATGAGCCAAGATGGTGCCACTGCACTCCAGCCCACGATAAAGAGAGATCCTGTCTCAAATAAATGAATTAATTAATAATAAAAATATTAAATGCATCACTCAAAGTAGTGGTAAGTATTGTTTTATAAAAGTTTTCTGTGTGTTCATGGTGCCCGTATTGAGTCATTAGGTAAAATATATTATTATGAATCATGGTTTTAAAATTTTGAAAGCTACTGCATTTTATTAATGGTACTCTGATTTTTTATTTAAACATTTGCCACCCAATATTAAGGCTACATTTCCCATCCTCCACTGCAGCCAGTTATGGTCATGTGACCAGATCTGATGAATCAGATGTGGCAGAAAGGATGCGAAGAAGCTCTGAGGAGGTGCCCTCCCTCTACATGTTCCCACCATCCTGCATCCTTGTGCTGTGCTGGACCAGGCATGCAAGAACAACACACCAAGGATGGCGGAGCAACAAGATAGAAGAGGCCTGAGTCCCAGGATGACTGCCTGGAGCACAGCTGTCTGCCTGCTCAGGGCCTTGTGTCACATACTATAATGTGAGAGACAAATAAACTTGTCATATTTAAGCCAGTATTATATTGGGTCTTCAATACATGCAGACAGTCTTTGTAGAACTCATTCACCCAAATTATAATGAAAGAGAAGTAAAGGAAAATACATTCAAAAAACAATTGTTTATTGAATGTCTATCATGGACCAGCCCTCTGTTAGTCTGCTGTGGGAAATACAGAAGAATATTGACTCTGAAGGAAAGTGTAATTTCACTGGGGAGATGAGCTGCATACCTGAAATAGTCAAACCATATTGTAAAGGAGTGTAGGAATAATTGTCAACATGAGTGGAAATAAAAATAACAGTCAGAGGCAATAGGAAGAAAGGCAGAAAATGGAATGGAGTCATGCCATCGAGAGAAGGGGAAAAGAGAGAGTAATAGCATAGGAGGAACATTCCTGAGAGCTAAACAAAATTGAAGGCCTCTGAAGTAGGAGGGGTACATCGCTTTATCCCAGGTCTCCCCTTTCCAGCCCTAAACAATACTCAACCAAGGTGATCAGCAGGAGTCCATGCTACGGCAAAGGTGAAATCTATAGGCATGCTCTTCACCTAGACACGGACTCATGCTCAGTTGTCAGAAACCCGTCACCACCACTATAGACCAAAGGCCCAAGCCTCCTTCGTCAGAATCTTGCGCAGAAGAGGATGCTCTCTCTGTGGGAAGTCACTCTGGATTTGGTGAGAATGGCTTCCTCGTGGGGTCATACCCGTCTACCCAGACATACCTCTGCTTGAGGATGCATTGGTCTTTGCCCTTCTCTACAAGACTTTAGTGAGGCTTCTAATATTTCTCTAAGTAATTTGAGCTGCTAATGATGTGGATATTCTGGAATTCAGTTTTCTGCATACCAGCTAAAAGCCGTTTGACATGCGAGCCTCCCTCCTTGGAAGATGCGTGACTCGGAGATGCCTTGCTGGCAAGGCTGGGGTATGTTAAAAGGAAAAGTGTTATTTCAGCAGACTTGCCACGGAGGTATGTGTTAATTAAGTTAATTGTGCCATCAGTGATCCGGATGATGACAGTAACTGCTCCCCATAATGGGGCTGGGTTATTGCCATCATTTATTAAACGTGCTGGTTTTCTTAAATGCAGTTTTCCCTTATTCTTTAAGCATGCACACACCCCCACACCCACCCACCCACCCATACACACACACAGACGACTTATAGTTTATACACACACACAGACGGCTTATAGTTTATCAACCACTTTCATATGAATCTAGTTACATTATTGATCTTTATACCTACTCTGGGATGAAGGAGAGGTTACTTTCTTCATTGAGCAGATGAGGAAACTGAAGCCCAGAGTTGTCTACTTACTTGCCCAAGGCCACCCAGCTTCTTAGTCAAGGAGCCAAATTCCAAGTCCAGGGTCCCTTTCTGTGTGCCACATTGTACGTTCAGGAGTCTCAATATCCTGAAAAGCAAAAGCCAAGTTTGTATATTCCATATCCCCTAGCTGGCACATTGGATTGATAAATGTTAAATAAATAATAATTTATCTTTGGAAAAATTATTGGTGAATTGTCTAATTGCTGTCTTCATGAAAGTCTAAGGTAGGAAACTTACACGTATGGGTTGATCAAAACCAAACATGATCTATATAAATAGAAATCTGGATAATTTAGAGAGTTATCACAGACCTTTCCCTCCTTGCCTCTCCAAACTATTGGTAGATACTTGACTTAACCTGAGTTATTCTCACTGTAATTACAGTGAAGACTAAGACATAATTTAGAATGTCAAATCAATTACAGCCTTTCAATGGACTTAACTAAGACTTCTGTTGAGTGGTTCCGGTTCCACAGTGAATGTCCGTTGAGGGGCTGACCCAATGATTGTCCTACCAAAATGACTCCCTACCTTGCAAGCTGAGGGTCTATCTTTAAAGCTTTGGTATAATTAGTGTCACCTGCCAAAACATAATCATCCTTGGGACGATTAATGCAGAAGCATTTTTGGTTAATGGCGCTTTAGCATGAACGAGCTTCTAGCCTCTTTGTTGGAAGGAGAAAGGGATACAGCACCATCATACGTGATGCTCTGGAGTGGATGAGCTCTGAGCTCCCTGAAAGAGACTCATTTCTGGAAACTGGTGGTCAGGCTTGGGTTGGTGTGCAAGAGTGACATCTCACAGCACCCAAATGCTTCAAGGTAACACTTCTAATAAAGGTACATTGAACACTCACTTCCACTTCATGCCAAAGTATATTCCAGAAGCAGAGATAGAAATGTTTCTTTGCCAAATAATTGAAATGCCATTGTGTATCATCTTTTACAAGACTTCTAGAAGAATCACCTTAAATTGTTGAACAGAAGAAATCTGAATTGATTGAGTGCATCCACTGAGCCTGAGCAGGAGAAAGTGTCAGAGAAGCTGTTTTGTGCCTGAACTGGCTATTTCCTCTTAGTGTAAACACTGAGGAGCACAATTAGAATTTGGGCACATGCCAGGCACAGGGTGACTCTATGACCAGCCACCAGTAGAAAGCCTGGACACTGAATCCCTAATGAGTGTCCTTGGTAGATAACATTTTACATGTTGTCAAAACTCCTTGCTGGGGGAATTAAGCACGCTCTGTGTGACTCGTCTTGGAAGGGTGCACCTGGTTTCCCCTGGACCTTCTCCATGAGCCTTTTCCTCTGCGGAGCTTGCTTTGCTCCTTTCCCTATAATAAATCATAGCCATCAATACAACTATACACCAACTCCTGTGAGTCCTCCCAGAGAATCATCAAATCTCGGGGTGGTCTTGGGACACACAATGCAGAAATATTCTTAGTGTAGTTCATAAAATAAACAGACAGCAGTGTACGATTGTAAAGGATTATGTTGGGCTGACCAAGGTGTAGCTGGCTTTATAAACGTGAGACCTGTGCAGTCACACAGCATCCCACGCTTAGAAGGTCCCTGAGCTTGGTTTCGTGCCCTGCTGTCACCATTTTGAAATCCTTAACAAGCTATGAACAAAGGGTCCTGCATTTTCACTTTGCACTGGGTCCTGCAAATTATAAAACTGATGCCCAGTCATGGTGATACTTAAAGATAAAAGAGTGGAACGTCTTACTGCCTCAGATGCTAACACTGTCTTTGCTGGGAATTCTTCACTCAACTTTCCACAGGGCCTAAAATCTACCCATTATAGGTTCGCTTTGTGGAGGAGAATGTCCCAGGAAGGTTAAATGGCTGTCAGTTATTCACAACTTAGGGTGAACCTGTTTACCCATTCCCTCCCTGCATATTCTAGTCCTTAACCCTTAGCTGAGTTCAGAATCCTGGGTCAGTACTTCCCAAAGTCTCTTCTTCAGAATAATAGTCCTTGTGAGATGCAAGCAGGGAGGGGATGTTGTTGTCAAATAGGCTTGGGATGCTCTGTCCCCTCTCTTGGAGATTTAGGGCACATGAGCTTAGTACACACTCTGAAAAGCCTTGCACTGAAATAAGGTGTTTAACTTTGTATTCATTTCCCAGGACTGCCATAGCAAAGTGCCATAAACTGGGTGGTTTAAACAACAGAAATTTACTGTTCCAGTTCTGGAGGCCAGTGTTGGCAGTGTTGGTTCCTTCTGAGGGCTGTGAGGGAGAATCTGTTCCATGCCTCTCTCCTGGTGGATTGCTGGCAATCTTTGGTGTTCCTTGGTTTGTAAATGATCGCTCTGATCTCTGCCTTCATGTTTACCTGGGCTTTTCCATGTGTGTATGTGTGTGTGTCGGTGTCCCACTTTTCCTTTTTATAAGAACACCAGTCGTATTGGACCTGGGCCCACCCTAATGACCTCATTTCAACTTGATGAACTCTGTAAAGACCCATTTCTGAATAAGGTCACATTCTGAGCTACTGGAGGTTAAGATTTCAACATATAAATTAGGAGTGACACAATTCAATTTTATTATATTTTCCCAACACATCTGACTGTGGGGGGCTGGCCTAACAACCATTAACATCTCATGCAACCAGTGTTTCACAGCATAGAACCAGAGATCCTCCATCGGATGCGGCAAGGAAAGTCCATGTGGCTGGGGGGGCTGCAGTACAGGGTTGGGGAGGTGGGGAAAGGTGGAGAGAGGAGGGGTGGGAGGTAGGCCACTGAGGTTGGTTTGGGCCAGAAACTACTCCAGATTCTGTACTCTGGGCAAAGTAGATTCATCAGAGGTTCACACAGGACTTCTCAGGGATGTCTAAGAGGGAAGTGGCATTATGAAATGAGGCACACAGCTTGGAGATTGGAGAGGAGAGAGACTGGAGGCAGGAAGACTGAGAGGCCATTTCAACATCTGGCAGAGGGAAGAAAGGGAAGCCTGAGCCAAAGTAATGGCCGTGGTGAGGGAGGAGGGCTCAGCCTGAAAGGTAGAAAATGCAAAAGATGCACACACACATTCATAGCCACGTATTAGCTTAGCTTGGTGCACAATTAACTGCGGTTTAATTACTTTTGCACCAACCTAAGATACACATCTATGCATAGATATGTTTATATAATAAAGATCTATCTCTATATCCCCATATAATTAAAAGAATCTCAGAGGAGGAGACTTTGCTTTGCCTTGCTGGTGATTTGGGAATGTACATTAACATAGTACAGACTCTGTGTTTGGGTGAAATGCTCACGGAGGGCTAGTCTGGAGATGTGTCAGGCTGGGAGGATCCTGTTTTTTCCCCGTTAGTGGCCTTGAGTGTGCTATGAATTCTAAGAGGCAGATGGGCAAACAGGGTCTTGCATGGTCTTCCCCAGTCTCATCCTGCACCCCTCCCTGCACACTTTCTTAAGCTCCAGCCCTATAGACCTTCTTTGTGTTCCACCCCAGAGCTTTGCACCTGCTGTTCCCTTGGTCTCGCTTTTGACATGGTCCCAGTTTTGCTTGGCTGAGGATTGCTGCATGCGAGATGCTTCCTTTGGAAAGCCTTCTCTATTATCCTGACATTCTCTCATCAGATGTGCAAACCCTGGTGCAATCTCTTTCTTCTCTGCTGGACTCTATGTTCCATGAAGGCAGGGGGCATGTCTACCATGTTCTTGTTGTATCCCCAGAACCTAGCACAGCCTGGGACAGACAGGCATTTGTATCTGCTGAATGAATGAATGATTTACTGTATAAAAAGGACTTGAATGAATGTAATAAAGGAAATGATAAAAATAGATGAGGGGCTAGATAACGATACATTTAGAAGTGAGTTTAGAATCCACCCTTACTGAAAAGAGTTTTTTAAATTTTATTTATTTATGTATTTATTTATTTATTTTTGAGACAGAATCTGTCTCTGTCTCCAGGCTGGAGTGCAGTGGCGCGATCTTGGCTCACTGCAACCTCCGCCTCCTAGGTTCAAATGATCCTCCTACCTCAGCCTCCCAAGTAGCTGGGACTACAGGCACGCACCACCAAGCCCAGCTAATTTTTTATAGTTTTAGTAGAGATGGGGCTTCACCATGTTGGCCAGGATGATCTCAATCTCTTGACCTCGTGATCCTTGCATCTGGGCTTCCCAAAGTGCTGGGATTATAGGCGTGAGCCACTGCGCCCGGCCATGATTTTTTAATTTAAAGACAAAGTCAGATTTTAAGGGATTCATATTAACTTAATCTTATCCAAAGAAACTTCTTTCTTAGAGAAAAATGGGGGGATAACCAAGATTTATTTTAAAAGCTTTGTAGACATCAAATCACTTTCATTTAAAAAAAAAAATTTAGATATTTGAGTAGAAATGGTCAGAAACATGTGGATTGCATTTCCCTTGAACTCTCTTGGGTTTGCAAATTGGAAAAAAGGGTTTGGAATAAAATCCATTTTCTATTTTCCTGAAGTCAGTATACTTGGGAAATGGTGATGTTTGAGATATTCAAGCAACTGAAAATACGGGCGGGTACTTGTTTAAGTAATGTTATTTCCAATCCTACACCAAAGTGGCTGACAAGAAACCGGAAGTGGGCATTTAGCAGCTGAAAAGAACCAACTCAACAACAACACAATTTTTTTTTTTTTTTTTTTGGTGTAGCTTTGACATGAGGGAAATATCCCTCCCTCTGCCTCTCCCCTTGACCACAATCAATACCTTAAGAGATGAAGGCGCAAGGAGGAAAGAATTTATGCAGTCTTTTGTATGCGACTAAGCTGTGGAAACAGGATGAAGATTTTGCTAAATCTGTCCATTAAGTTCCTCTAAGTGCTTTCAAAACATGTCCTAGAGCAGAATGGAGGGCACAAGAAAGAGAAACTGGGAATTAAAGCGAAATTATTACTTTTAAATGTCTTGACAGTGGAAATGTCAGAAAAAATAGCAGCAGTGGAAAGCAGATACAACTTCAGATGCTCCACTTAAATCTTCTGTTGAGCATCCCAAAAAGCTGAAACGTTGCTCTGGTTTTTAAGTGGTCAAATTATATAATTTTTATGGAGCGAGAATTTATTTTGCTTGTTATCATATTAGTATCAATGAACAGTTTTTCCCTAGATGTGCTAGATAAATATTGGGTTAAAATATATCAACCTAGCTGGGCATGGTGGCTTATGCCTGTAATTGCAGCACTTTGGGAGGCCAAGGCACATTTGAGATCAGGAGTTCAAGACCAGCCTGGCTAACATGGTGAAACCCCGTCTCTACTAAAAATACAAAAATAGGCCAGTTGTGGTGGCAGGTGCCTGTAATCCCAGCTACTCGGGAGGCTGAGGCAGGAGAATCCCTTCAGCCTGGGAGGTGGAGTATATATATATAAAAATATATGTATATGCATATGTATATGTATATATACCAACCTAAATGCTTAGTATGATTACCAGGCATGTCAATAATTTCCCCCATGAGTAGAAATTTACTTTCTAATTTAGATTTTTAGAACACTTTGAACATAAAATCAAGAAGCTTAATTTTATATAGGAAAGAACTTTTAATAAAAAGGAGAAAAAAGGTGAAATAAAGAGAATAATTTTCGACCAAGAATATCAGTAATTTTGCAAGTGAATTTTAAAAAATGTTAAGATTATATTAATCTAGTAATATTTAGAGATAACAATGAAAAGAGTCATTCATATTTAGACTTGCAAATTCTAGCAAATTTGGGTCTGAAAGATGGACTGCTAGAGCCCCCTAGCTGCTGGAAAGAATTCTGTCCTCCTAGGTATAGATAAATAACCTAATTGCAAAGGCAGTAAGTAAGTAGCACACCAAGAAATCTAGTGGAACACAATTAAACAAGAGCATACAACATGATCCTCCACTACTGTCCCACCTTTCAGACTGGTGGCAATGTCAGCGCAGCTGTGAGCATCCACAGACATCTGTCCTGGGCCCCCACCCCCACCACCCTGAACTTCTTGACAGATCAATTGTAAGGACACCATTATCACCCTATTGTTTTGATTGGTTTGAACTAGATGGTCTGTCAAACTCAGAAGTGCAATGAGTTCAATCAAGGTAGACATTTCAATTCCATTTTTGGTAGAAGGAGAGTCTATCCCAGGAACCTGGAAAGCTCTGAGCCTTGAGATGAATGAGAGGCTACAAACCCTCAGCCAATGGACAAATGTGTTTTCTTTGGTTTGCACAAAGCTTTTAAAACCTTTAAATAGCTTACATAGTTCTCTTTAAAGGCAATTAACATACACTGGAATTTTTTTGATGAAAATTCATATTTCCAGCTTCTCTTGAAAAATCAAAAGATCTGGTAACTCGGGACCCGAGTACTCATATAGTACTGATAGGCTAAGTAGTGGTAATCTCCTTTATATGATAAAAGTTTAGTCCACCACCAAATAAAAGTTTAGTCCACCACCGTTCCCACCACTTCATATTGGATAATATAAAACCAGCATGCTGAATGCAATTACATAACCTGCTTGGAGCCTGTAGGCAACTATGTCTGTAACTTCTGGTCTAAACTGTGAATAATTTTATTCCTCCTCCTACTACTAATAATAGTCAAGCTTCTAGTGATTAAACACTTACTATGAGTCAGGCACAGTGGAAGGTCTTTTATGTGCAGTGTCTCAAGTCTTCACATCAAGCATTCAAGACAATTATTATATTTATTTTGTAAATAAAAATATGAGATTTATTTTCAAATTAAATAATTCAAAAAATACATAAAAAGCACCACCCTGAGCCAGGTATTGTACTAAATATTGGGTATGAAATGCTGAACAAGGCAGCCAGAGCCCCTGCCCTCATGGAACTTACAGTTGAATTACAAGCATGATTACAAAGTAGACACGTAGATTGCTGTGAAGGTATAAAGCAGGGGGGATCTAATGTGGTATGTATCAATGTCCCCGCATTTTTATATTAGAGTCATTCGGAGAGCTTGCAGGTTCCAGCTGCATCCCTACCTGCTCCATTTCTCTCTCTCTCTCTCTGTCTGTCTTTCTCTCTCTCTCCCTTCCTCCTTCCTTCTCTCTCTCCCTCTCTCTCCCTTCCTCCTTCCTTCTCTCTCTCCCTCTCTCTCCCTTCCTCCTTCCTTCTCTCTCTCTCCCTTCCTCCTCCCCACTCTCTCTCCCTCCCTCTCTCTCTCCCTCCCTCCCTCCCTTCCTTTTCTCTCTCCTGACTTCTCTCCCTCTCCCTTCCTGCTTCCCTGTCTCCTTCTCTCTCTTTCTCTCTCTCTCTCTGTTTTCTGATTACCTAGGCTTGGGTGGCCACAAATCTGTACTTTTCAAAATTGTAGTAAAGTAGAGATAACAAAAATTTACCCCATAGACATTAAGTACACTCACATTGTTGTGCAGCCATCAGCACCAACCATCTCTAGAACCTTTTTCTAGATCTTCTGAAACTTCTTCTGAATCTGAAACACCGTAAAACTCCCCATTTCCACGCCTGCCAGCAGCATAATGTCTCAATGTTCATCCATCTCTAGAACTTTTTTCTAGATCTTCTGAAATTTCTTCTGAATCTGAAACACCATAAAACTCCCCATTTCATGCCTGCTAGCAGCATAATGTCTCAAGATTCATCCAGGTTGTAGCATGTATCAGAATTTCCTTCCTTTTTAAGGCTGGATAATATTCAATTGTATGTATATGCCAAGTTTTATCCATTCATCTCTTGATGTGCACTGCTGTGAATAATGTTGCTATGAACATGGGTGTAGAAATACCAGTTCAAGTAGGAATCTACACTTTGTTTTTCTTTTTTAGGAATTTCTTTAATTTTATTTTAAGTTCTGGGTTACATGTGCAGGATGTGCAGGTTTGCTGCATAGATAAACGTGTGCCATGGTGTTTTGCGGCACCTATCAACCCATCACTTAGGTATTAAGCCTACTAAGCATTAGCTATTTATCCTGATGCTTTCCCTACCCGGGCAACCCCACCCCTCAGGCCCCAGTGTGTGCTGTTCCCCTCTTTGTGTCCGTATGTTCTCATCATTTAGCTCCTACTTATAAGTGAGAACATGCAGCATTTGGTTTTCTGTTCCTGTGTTAATTTGCTAAGGATAATGGCCTCCAGCTCCATCCATGTCCCTGCAAAGGGCATGATCTCATTCTTTTTTATGGATGCATAGTATTTCATGGTGTATATGTACCACATTTTCTTTACCCAGTCTATCATTGATGGGCATTTAGGTTCATTCTATGTCTTTGCTATTGTGAATAGTGTTGCAATGAACATATGCATGCATGTGTCTTTATGGTAGGATGATTTATATTCCTTTGGGTATATACCCAGTAATGGAATTGCTGGGTCAAATGGTGTTTCTGGTTCTAGGTCTTTGAGGAATGAACCACACTGTCTTCTACAATGGTTGAACTAATTTACATTCCCACCAACAGTGTAAAAGTGTTCCTATTTCTCCACAGCCTCGCCAGCATCTATTGTTTCTTGACTTTTTAGAATTGCCATTCTGACAGGTGTGAGATGGTATCTCATTGTGGTTTTGATTTACATTTCTCTAATGATCAGTGATGTTGAGTTTTTGTTCATATGTTTGTTGGGTGTATAAATGTCTTCTTTTGAGAAGTGCCTGTTCATGTCCTTTCCCCACTTTTTAATGGGGTTGTTTGTTTTTTTTTTCTTGTAAATTTGTTTAAGTTCCTTGTAGATTCTGGAAATCAGACTTTTTCTTTTTTTTTCTTTTTTTGAGACAGAGTCTGGTTCTGTCACCCAGGCTGGAGTGCAGTGGCACGATCTTGGCTCACTGCAAACTCCACCTCCCGGGTTCACGCCGTTCTCCTGCCTCAGCCCCCCAAGTAGTTGGGACTACCGGCGTCTGCCACCATGCCCAGCTAATGTTTTGTATTTTTAGAGAGACAAAGTTTCACCGTGTTAGCCAGGATGGTCTCAATCTCCTGACCTTGTGAACCACCTGCCTTGGCCTCCCAAAGTGCTGGGATTACAGGCATGAGCCACCACGCCCGGCCATCAGACCTTTGTCAGATTGATATATTGCAAATATTTTCTCCCATTCTGTAGGTTGTCTGTTCACTCTGATGTCAGTTTCTTTTGCTGAGGAATCTGCACTTTTACCAATAACCCAGGTGAATCTTATACAGGTGGGTCATGAGCCAGACTTTGATAAATGATGATCTAAGGGTCAGGGAAAGTCTCTCTGAGAAATTGACATTGAAACTGAGTCTCAAAGCATGTGTAGGAGTTGCCCAAGTTAGGGGAGGTAACAGCACTGATCCTGGAAACCGAAAATGTAGATTTTGAACTTTACCTGAAATACTGAGATATTGGAATTGCCACAGGAACATTCATCAGCACTGAGGTTTGCAAATGGGTGTCATAACTTAGTTGAATAACTAAAACGAGTGTCACTAATCAATTACTCTTAGCAATTATGTGCTAAGTGTCTCCTATATGTCAGGCACCTTGTTAGGTATAAGAAATATCATGTGTCCATTTATCTATTTACTTACAGTGAGCCAGGAGATGTGCTAGGTGTTGAAAACTTACAGGAATTGTTGTACTACATAATTTTGTTAATTGTTTTACAAAATCCACATGTATCACTTGTCAATAATTTTTCTCTGTGCTGATCCCTGAGAACATCAAAGAATTAATACTTACACACTTATCCGTAGGCTCCTGAACTGATGACATGAGAATTCTTTTTTTCCTCTGCTCTAAGTGACGGAATTTATCACTGGTGATCATTGCTGAGTTTTAAGGCATTCTTTATTTCAACTGTTAATCTATCTTTTTGCTACCATTGATTTCTGGGTTTCCACGTTTAAGGATGACTTGCATATTTACCAAAGTTCATCAAAGCTGTAAGAGTTATCTTGACACATTGATAGAAAGCTGTGGCTCTTTGAGAGGGAAGAAAGAGGAAGTCATTTATGACTAAATTACTTTTTAAAAGCCTGATATTATGAAAAGAACGTCTAATGATACATAATTTTAAAGTGCAAGTCAAAGATAAAAGGTTTAGACTGCAGAGGTCTCAGAGAAATTCAGGAGAACACTTTTCTGAATATTTACATCACTTAACATAGCTGATATCGTAGTCTACCTTGTATTAAAATTATTATTTTACCTTATCAGAGTACAAGTTTCTTGAAGGTAAGAACCATTTCTTAATCTTTATCTTTGAACACTTCTCAGCATTAGCATTGAGTAACCTCCAGCATCGAATAACTCACAGTATATCATGTACCGAACACTCTATAACAAAATAGATACCCAATAAACATTCGATGATTGGACAAATAAATGAACATGATTAATGGAAGAGCAATTTGGAACGAAGCAAACATGAGTTACCATTTGCTTAAAATAAACACACTTCTGTGTCAGAGCAAGTAGGTGGCAAAATAATGATTTAATATAAAAACAAAATACTGCAAATAAAACATTTACTTTGTTTTCAAAGGAAAGGAGTTTCAAAAAGCTTTGAGAAACTTGTCATTCATCCTTCAGAAAAAGCCCTTCTCAGAAGTGTGCATACTTCGATCTAGAAGGGCAAACCAGATTAAATGTCAGATAGAGAGAAGTTGAGTACCCTGTGCTGCTCGGAATAAAGAGACTGCTTGGTGTGGGCTATGGAATCCAAGAAGACTAGTAGACATTTTTTGTAGTTTGTGCATTGACGAGCCCAGTGACTCAGACTGACTCCTAATCAGTGCTTTCTTCAGGGGTAGGTAAGGAGGAAGGAAGAGGGTAGAAGACAAGGGATACAGAGGAAAAGGAAGGAGGAAGTTTTAACTTAAATTTGAAAGGCTCTTTCTTTCCTTTCTCTTCCAGAGAAACAGCATGAGTTAAACAAAGCAGTCAGTAAAACAAAAGATGAGCCTTAAACTATTATTTTCAATGACTTTGAAACATCTTCTTCTGGAATAACCTTTTTGAAAATAATTTCATATTTGGTCATTTTGGGGAGAAAATTCTTGCAACCAAAGTTGTTTATGTTGAAGCTCACATATACCTGCTTATCTCCCATCCACCATTTCTGAGAGCTAAATCATGTCCCAATTACTTGCTTCGCTGGCTTTCATGGAAAGGAATTCAAGGAAAATTTTGAATCTGTTTATTTCTATAGATTCTTGGGAACTGGCTTCCTGGGAGTGCGATGATATTATGCAGATTATTGTATGACACAAAATGGCCCAGCGATTCCCAGTTTTTTGCCCTACGTTTAATTGGAACACTTACTTTTAGAGAAACTTCAGTTGAAGCCAAATTCTTTGTAAACTAGGGGAAGCAGAAATAGCAAAGTGAAGGGAGAGGCTAAGAAGTCAAGAGAGAAGACTTGGAAAGACAGAGAAAAGAGTTTGCAAAGTCCTCTGATTCTCCCCAAATGCAAAAATGAAATTTGGCTGATGTACTGTAACTTAAACCATATTGTTTCTGGTGAGTATAATGCTATATAAATTTTTAAATCCTGTCATCTTATGGGGCTGACTTGAGAAGTCTGGACAGAATGGGTTTACAGTGTATGTCAGAAAATCGAAATCAAGTGCAAAGGCTTCATTCCAGCTTGTTCTGGGCTGCATCTTATGGAACCAGGACTAAAGCCAGCAATGCAACAACTTCCCTCCACTGTCTGATGCTACCTCATCTATCACTCCTGGTATGTCACTGGCTCTGCTAAAAAAATGAAAATTTTAAAAAATCTGGGAATTATCAACATAAGAAAATGATCATATGCAGCAATCTACTTCCAGTGACTTCTTGTTTCCAAAAGGACATGACCTGAGATGTGGATTCAGTCACCAGAGCACTCTGCTCTGAAGCAAGTCCATGCTGTGGCAGGCATCTGGTCTCTTATTCATCTCTCCATACCTGGCACAATAGGGAAGCTTTATAACTGTTTGTGGAATGGAGTGCGATGATATTATGCAGATTATTGTATGACACATAATTAGGGAGAGCCTTCTAATTTGTGAAGCAAGCAATTGCCCATGTGAAGTGATTACCCAATATAACAATTGTTAATTACTCAGCCCTTTGGATTAATTCAATGTTGCCGAAAACATATTGTTTTGATTAATTTGAACCACATGAAATTGCCAACACTTGACCATTTTTGATCTCCCAAGTGGCAGTTTCATATGGTTCAATCTATAATTCTAATTATCATATTAGTTGTAAGTTGAATCTTATGCAGTTGCTATTTGCATAGGACAAACACTGTTAACTACCAAAAACATCAGAGAGTTCAACTATCTACCCATTTTGGTATTATATAATTATTCATCATTATATGGTAAAAACAGCTACCACTCTCTGTTGAGTGTGTACTGTGTCCACATACTTTGCTAAGTAGTTTGTATACTTTATTTTATTCAATCTTATGAGGTAAGTTCTAATATTATCCCTCAATTTATGCTGAAAGAGACCTTAGCTATCAACAGGTCCAATCTTTGTTTATTTATTTATTTATTCATTTTTTTCTGAGACAGAGTCTTGCTCTGTCACCCAGGCTGGAGTGCAGTGGTGTGATCTCGGTTCTGCAACCCCTGCCTCCGGGGTTCAAGTGCTTCTCCTGCCTCATCCTCCCGAGTAGCTGGGACTACAGGGGCGCGCGACCACGCCAGGCTAATTTTTGTATTTTTAGTAGAGACGGGGTTTAGCCATATTGGCCAGGCTGGTCTCAAACTCCTGACCTCAGGTGATCTGCCCACCTTGGCCTCCTAAAGTGCTGGGATTACAGGCATGAGCCACCGCGCCCAGCCAGTGACAGGTCCAATCTTTACATTTGACAGGAGGTAGAGACTCAAAAAAGGTTACATTACAGCTGGCCAACAGCTGGGTTCTGGGCTGCCCTTAGTTCAAACTAAGAAGTAGGTAAAGCTGTTCCCTGCCCTCCCACCTCCCTTTCCCAGGCCTGTCCTCTTTTTCTGTATTATTTATAAGAACATTAATAGCAGTGACATTTATGGAGCTTTTTCTCAGAGACATGGCATAGTGTAATGTTTAAAAACTTTGGAGCCAGACAGCCTGGACTAAAATCTTGGCCCCTCTACCTCCTCGTGTTTTATTCTCCAAGTCCTGATCATTACATAGCATTTCTCTGGCACTCGCTAGCCTTTCAAAGTACTTCTTTTTTATTTTCTTGTTTCCTTCCTTGTTCAGCTTCCTTTGTGCTCAACCTCTGTCCTCCTTCCATATGGTTTCTCCTTGATGATCTCATCCATTTTGACGGCTTCAACTCTCACCTCCTCGTCATTGACTCCCAGATCTTTATCTTCTCTCCGTCTTCTCTTCCAAGGTCCAGGTCTAAATTTTCAGCTGTCTGCCAGACTCTTGTAAATATCACACCAGAAACTTTAAGTCATCATGTCCAGAATCGAATTCATTGCCTCCGGCCATCCTCTTATTACCCAGGCTCAGCCCTCTTGTGTCTCCTGCATCCCCCACTCAGGCAGCTGCTGAGCCTGACAGTTTCACTTCGGCCACCCCTCCTTTATTGCTCCCCTTCTTTTCGTTCCACTTGCCCACTCCAATCCTGCCCTCACTCCCTTCCTCCTGGCCTTTTCCCTCCAGTCAGCCCCTATCCTCATTGCGGGGATGACCTTCCTAGACTTGAACTAGGATTCTGGCTCTCCTACCAGAGAACATTCAGTGGCTTCTGGTTGTTTGTAGAGGAAAGTTCAAATTCTGTTTGGCTCCAACATGCTTCTCCAGTCCTTCCTTCAACTTCTCTACTCCATACATCTGATATGCCACACGTAACGGACTACTCACTCCAATGCTTCATGCATATCTATCTATGTTTCTACCTTTTGTCTATGTTATTCCCTTTGCTTCACGTTCTTTTCTCCATCTGTCTTTACCCATCTTTCAAGATTCAACTCAAATGCCCCTTTCACATGTCTATCACACCATCATACACTAGGTCCTCAATAAAAATGTGAACACTAAATTGCTCAATGTGATTTTTAAAACTGATGTCTGCAAAGTAAAGTAATTGAACTGTACTTTTGAGTCAGTGAAAGAACAGACTCCAGACTACCTTTCTCCCCAAGTGTAGTCATCCTTTCGGAAGGGCGTTCCTCACTTTCAGGCAGCAATTATTAGAGACAAGCTGGCCTGCCCAGCCTAAATCCTGTATCCTCTTGAAAAGCCTGAGAACATCTCATCCCTCATGAAGAGTCTAAGGTCTTCCTTCCTTTCTTTGCAGAAGCTCCCAGGATTCTTGGGTGGCAACACTTTGACCTTCTTTTTCTCTTGGGCATGCTAAACTCAGCTGTCCTTTGTAAGGGTTCATTACTCAGAGTACTCAGTTATTTCAAACCCCAAACCTGTAGGGAAGAAGGTTTTTTTTTTTTTTAAAAAAAAAATACTATCCCTGTGTGTTTGTGGAGAGGAAGGTATATTTGATGAGGGCAGAGAAAGGTTTTGAAAGTAATCATGGGCTGCTCTTATGATTACCAACTGAAAACACTGGTGATACTTAGAAATGGCTAAAGAGAACTTTCCACACTATATTTATATTTAGGCTAAGATCAAACACGAGAAATGAGTTAGAGAGACAAGTAAATATGAGCTGATCATGAAAGGTCATTCATTCTTCATCTAACAGCTAAGAGGCAACATTGAAAAAAAATGCACTTCCTACTGAAGTTTGTCCTTGAACTAACAACCGATTACGGAATTTTAATTTAATATTACAGCATATGTTGTCTTTCTGAATTTAAAAAGCCATGAAGATGCCAAATCTTTTCAAGTTCTGCAGAAGAATAGTGTCACCAAAATAAGCTCATCAGTGGTAGTATTTATAATAAATTTACAATTTCTGAAAAAATGAAATCAATATATACAATTAATATTGCAAATAAACGTCAAAATGATATACTTCCTGCCATATAAATGAACTCTTGTTTCACACATAAATGTGCTTTGTGGCAATAGTTCAAAATTCTTTTTCTTCAACAGTAAGCAGATTGAATGAAATAAAAAATGATGTGCCAGGACTTAAAGGTACAAATGGTACAAATTTCAAATTATTGATTGCTGACTGTGCTTACAGACATCAAACAATACTTTTTCAGGCAGCTATAATAGTCCACTTCAACAGAGACATGATCTATTACAGGAAAATTGAAAATACGGGGACTATTTGACTGGTCAATGGTCATTTTAAATATTAAGGTTTGGGGGTGGGTTTTTTTTAGGTTATAGAAAATACAATGCAAACTAAATGAAATCTCATTAACTTCAAACCTTTTTTTACCAAGCACCTTTGTTGTAGTTTCAAAAGTACCAAGATGTTCAGCCAGAATATAAACTCACTTTGCATTAGAAGAAGTGCACATTTGGGCAAAATCAATAGTCAATGACATCCCTTAATGGAAAATCCTAGCAGGCCAGAGCAATCACTCTTGAGGGACCAAGACTGTATTTCTGCAGGCAAGAATTTTTCTCGGGGACTAACTTCTGATGTATAGGTGAGACTTGTTCTCTAACAGAGTGTGAATCTGAGCTCTCTCAACCTGCCCACTCCTTCAAAATCGTTCTTAGGTAACATCTTCCCACAAGTAAGAGTTGAGTACAGCATCAAAATTAAGTCAGCAATCCTGCATCGTTGCACTTGAAGTGCTCCTTCCAACACCAGGAAATAAGAAGCAGATTTGTGTATTAGAAAAGATCCATAGGTCAGAACTTTTCTAGTTGCAAGCGACAGAAACCAAACTCAAACCAGCTCAGGCCAAAAAGACAATTCATTGTGGCAGGTTATCAGAAAGTGCAAATTAGGCTGGATCTAGGGGTTCAGATCATGTCCTCAGGAATGTGTCTGTTTCTTCCCGTCTCTCAGCTGTGCTTCCTCTGTAACAGATTCGTTCCCAAACTGGCTGTAGCCAGTGGAGAACACTTGACAGGTAGGGCTGCTGAGAGCTGGTGCAGATCTGGAGGAAAGTTTTGTCTTCAGGCATTTCCAGCAAGGGTTAACTGGTTTAAAACAATCTCTACAACTGACTTTATGTTGATCTATACACTGGAGTCCAGAACACTCCTTTGGACTCTCTCTCCCAGTAACAGGTACTATCTTCCTATCCCCTTCTTCCTCCCAACACACATGCTCCCAACTCCATCCCCTCCTTGGCCTAGCTCATAGGCTTGCATGGTCCTGCACTTATGATTTCACTAGGCAACTGTTTCTGTCTCTGTCTGTCTGTCTCTTTCCCATGCCCCTCCCAATTTATATCAAATTTCAAGGCATTACACCCACTGGCCACGATTAGGTATCCCTAACTCTGGCCAATCACTGCGCCTGGCAAGGTGGAATATTCTAGTAGGCCTAGAACATGCTCATCTCCATGGGAAGTAGAGTCTACTTTGATACAAGCCTCACCAATTACACACACAATGAGGGTAAGGGGAGCAATGCTCAAAAGGAAGTGTTCTACCTTACACAAACAAGAAACAAACTCCACCTCAACTACTGAAACCATTGGGAAGAATCAGGATTTGCTGTTTTATGTGATTTTCCCTGAGTCTAGTTTTCTGGCCTAGCTGAGAGCCATAAAATCAGTTGAAATGAGTCGAATCTGGAAACCCTCGCTAGGAGCTAAATGCGGAAAAGAAAGCTTGTTTCTTCCTCATGCTGTGGCATTAGATCCAACCTCACCGGTAATATGTTGCTCAAACTTGCGTGTGTACCCAGGCTTCAACATGTGGACAGGGCACCCAGCTTTGGGGTAGTGAAGCCGGTGGTTATGGCAGGACATGAGAGGAGGCTTCAGCATGGGGAAAATTCTCTTACCTTGGAATCCGGCTAAGGTAGTGAATATGGCAATTCTGGTACAAACCTCGTCAAATAAAGATGAACTGAGCATCTCTATGTACCAGGCAATATGGGGACATAGTCATGAATTTTTTAAAAAAAATTCCTGGCCAGGCGCGGTGGCTCACACCTGTAATCCCAACACTTTGGGAGGCTGAGGCGGGTGGATCACGAGGTCAGGAGTTCGAGACCATCCTGGCCAACATGGTGAAACACCGTCTCTACTAAAAATACAAAAATTAGCCGGGCATGGTGGTGTGTTCCTGTAATCCCAGCTACTCAGGAGGCTGAGGCAGGAGAATCGCTTGAACCTGGGAGGTGGAGGTTGCAGTGACCCAAGATCACGCCACTGTACTCCAGCCTGGGTGACAGGGCGAGACTCCATCTCAAAAAAAAAAAAAAATTTCCCTGCCTTCAAGAAATTCACAGATGTAGGGGATCACAGAAAAGCAAATTGCTAACTACAACACAATGTGATTAGTGCTATGAGAATGGTCTAACAAAGTGTTAAAGGAGCAGAGAGAGGAGTGATTCATTCTTCCAGGGGTGGAGGGAATGAACACTGTCAGGACAGTGGGATTGCAGGGCACCAGTGGAAGTTCCCAGAGGAGGTGGCATATGACCTGAAGAATGAGAGGGAGTGTGAAAACTTAGAAGCAGGAGAACAGCATTTCAGGCAGAGGAAACAGTAACAAAAAGGAGGGGTGAAAATCAATCCCACATCTTTTTAGTAGTTGCTGGCCAAGTTTCCAAGACCAGGGGGAGGATTGAAGCAATTATTGAGAAAACTGTCTCAATCTTTCCTTTTCTCCTGGCTGTGGAAATTTGGCCACTGCTGCACTTTTGTAAGAGAAAGAGTCTTGATTCCAGAGACCACACAGTATTAAGTGATAGAAAAATTATTTTTTAGACAGAATGGAGAAAAACCACAGCACCTGAATTCCACTGGGAAGACTAGAGTTTGTGAGAAAGGAAAACAAAAAGCTTTCTCATCTTTCTCTGTCTTTGTCTCTCTCTCAATTCATTCTTCCCTTTTCCTTTATTTTTTTATGTTGGGGGGAGTTTGACTTGAGATAGCAAGTTCATTGAGCAAGAACCATATGTATATATGCATTTTCTGCCTTGCAAAAGCTTAGTAAATACTTGTAGTAGGATGATGTAATTATTCAAATATTTTTTCAAGAATATACTAGCATGGGCCAGGTGTGGTGGCTCATGCCTGTAATCCCAGCACTTTGGGAGGCCAAGGCAGGTGGATCACCCGATGTCAGGAGTTCGAGACCAGCCTGGCGAACATGGTAAAACCCCATCTCTATTAAAAACACAAAAATTAGCCAGGTGAGGTGGCATGCACCTGTAATCCCAGCTACTGAGGAGGCTGAGGCAGGCAAATCGCTTGAACACGGGAGGTGGAGGTTGCAGTGACCCGAGATCAGTGCCACTGCATTTCAGCCTGGGTGACAAAGTGAGGCTCTGTCTCACAAAAAAAAAAAAAAAAAAAAAAAAAAATATGTACACACACGCACATCAAAATCAAAATCAAAATGAAGTGCGACTTCAGGAATTGTTCCCCATACTCTCTTGTCCATTATCCTATCTCCCCAAATGTCTGGGAAGCTTGTTAGCATGCAATAAGATTTGAATAAGATTTGAAAATTAAATAACATTAAATTTTTGTCTTGCAAGAAAGAGACTATAAATTTATATGAAACAAGACATTGGTAGAAAGGCATGTAGAAACATGATGGAGGGAGAAATTCCAGCTTAAAGTCCACAAAATGCACTGCAAATGCAGAGATAGCAAATTGAACTCAGTTTGAGTTTCAGCCCTATGATTTCCGAACTGTTTAACTTTGGACAGTCGCTTCACCTCTTTAAATCTCAGTTTTAAAATGGGGATAATGACAGTGCCTACGGCATAGGGTTGTTTGGAGGATTGAAAGGAATAATCATGCAAAAATGATTCACACAGTTCCTGGCCCACAATTTTATCTTAAAATCAGCAGAGCAATGGCATGCATGCATACATCTGAGAGATTGCAGATTCCATTCCAGACCACCACAATAAAGCAAGTTACATTAATGTTTTTTTGGTTTGCCAGTGCATATAAAACTTATGTTTAGTGGGTGGATCACCTGAGTTCAGGAGGTGAAGACCAGCCTGGCCAACATGGTGAAACCCCATCTCTACTAAAAATACAAAAACTAGCCAGGCATGGTGGCACTTGCCTATAGTCCCAGCTACTTGGGAGGCTGAGGCAGGAGAATAGCTTGAACCCGGGAGGCGGAGGTTGCAGTGAGCCGAGATTGCGCCACTGTACTCCAGCCTGGGTGAGAGAGTGAGACTCTGTCTCAAAAAAAAAAAAAAAAAGTTATGTTAATACTATTCTGTAGTCTATTAAGTGTGCAATAGCATTATGTCTAAAAAATGTAAGTACCTTAATTTAAAAATACTTTATTGCTAAAAAAAAAATGCTAACAATTATCAGAGCCTTCAGTGAGTCAAAATCTTTTTCCTGATTGGTCTTTCTCCAACGTTGATGGCCAAAATTTCAAAATTGGAATCAATCCTCTCAAACTCTACCTCAGCTTGATCAACTAAGTTTATGGAATATTCTACTACATCTTTTGCTGCCATTTCAACAATGTTCATGACATTTTTACCAGGAGTAGACTTCATTTCAAGAAACCACTTTCTTTACTCATGCATACGAAGCAACCCTCATCTGTTCAAGTTTTCTCATAAGAGTGCAGCAATTCAGTCCCATCTTCAGGCTTCACTTCTAATTCTACTTCTTTTGCTTTTCCCACAATATCCATAGTAACTCCCTCCACTAAAGTCTTGAACCCCTCCAAGTCATCCATGAATGTTGGAATCAACTTCTTCTAAACTCCTGTTACTGTTGATATTTTGACTCCTCCCATGAATCACAAATGTCCTCAGTGGCATCTAGAATGGTGAATCCTTTCCAGAAGGTTGTTTTTTTCTTTTTTTATTATTATTATACTTCAAGTTCTAGGGTACATGTGCACAACGTGCAGGTTTGTTACATATGTATACATGTGCCATATTGGTGTGCTGCACCCATTAACTCGTCATTTATATTAGGTATTTCTCTTAATGCTATCCCTTCTCCCTCCCCCAACCCCACAACAGGCCCTGGTGTGTGATGTCCCCCGCCCTGTGTACAAGTGTTCTCATTGTTCAATTCCCACCTATGAGTGAGAACATGTGGTGTTTGGTTTTCTGTCCTTGCAATAGTTTGCTGAGAATGATGGTTTCCAGCTTCATCCATGTCCCTACAAAGGACATGAACTCATCCTTTTTTTATGGCTGCATAGTATTCCATGGTATATATGTGCCACATTTTCTTAATCCAGTCTATCATTGACACCAAAAGCAATGGCAACGAAAGCCAAAATAGACAAATGGGATCTAATTAAACTAAAGAGCTTCTGCACAGCAAAAGAAACTACCATCAGAGTGAACAGGCAACCTACAGAATGGGAGAAAATTTTTGCAATCTACCCATCTGACAAAGGGCTAATATCCAGAATCTACAAAGAACTTAAACAAATTTACAAGAAAAAAATCAAACAACCCCATCAAAACGTGGGTGAAGGATATGGACAGACACTTCTCAAAAGAAGACATTTACGCAGCCAACAGACACATAAAAAAATGCTCATCATCACTGGCCATCAGAGAAATGCAAATCAAAACCACAATGGGATACAAACTCACACCAGTTAGAATGGTGATCATTAAAAAGTCAGGAAACAACAGGTGCTGGAGAGGATGTGGAGAAATAGGAACACTTTTACACTGTTGGTGGGACTGTAAACTAGTTCAACCATTGTGGAAAACAGTGTGGCAATTCCTCAAGGATCTAGAACTAGAAATACCATTTTGACCCAGTGATTCCATTACTGGGTGTATACCCAAAGGATTATAAATCATGCTACTATAAAGACACATGCCACATATGTTTATTGCGGCACTATTCACAATAGCAAAGACTTGGAACCAATCCAGAAGGTTTTCAATGTACTTTGCCCGGATCCATCAGAGGAATCACTCTCTATGGCAGTTATAACTTTATAAAATGTATCTCTCGAGCAGTTAAGACTTGAGAGTCAAAATTACTCCCTGATCTGTGGACTACAGAATAGATGTTTTGTTAACATGAAAACAACATTCATCTCCTTGTACATCTCCATCAAGGCTCTTGGGTAATAAGGTGCATTGAAAATAAGCAGTAATACTTTGAAAAGAATTTTTTTTTTCTGAGGAGTAGATTTCAACATTGGGCTTAAAATATTCAGGCTGGGTGCAGTGGCTCACGTCTGTAATCCCAGCACTTTGGGAGGCTGAGGCGGGCGGATCACGAGGTCAGGAGATCGAGACCATCCTGGGTAACACAGTGAAACCCCGTCTCTACTAAAAATACAAAAAAATAGCCGGGCGTGGTGGCAGGCACCTGTAGTCCCAGCTACTTGGGAGGCTGAGGCAGGAGAATGGCATGAACCCGGGAGGCGGAGTTTGCAGTGAGCCAAGATCGCACCACTGCACTCCAGCCTGGGCAACAGACCGAGACTCCGTCTCAAAAAAAAAAAAAAAAATTCAGTAAACCATATTATAAACAGATATGCCATCATCTAGGCTTTGTTTTTCCACTTTAAGAGCACAAGCATAGTAACTTTAACATAATTCTTAAGGGGCCTAGAATTTTTTGAATGGTAAGTAAGCATTGGCTTCAACTTAAAGTGGCCAGCTGCATTAACAAGAATCAGCCTGTCCTTTGAAGTCTTAAAGTCAGGTATTATCTTTTCCTCCATAGCTATGAAAGTTCTAGATGGCATCTGCTTCCCATATAAGGCTGTTTTGTCTACATTGAAAATCAGTTGATTAATGTAGCCACTTTCATCAATTATCTTAGCTAGATCTTCTGGATAACTTGCTGCAGCCTCTCCATCAGCACTTCACCTTGCACTTTTATGTTACGGAGATGGCTTCTTTCCTTAAACCTCATGAACCAAACTCTGCTAGCTTCAGACTATTCTCCTGTAGCTTTCTCACCTGTCTTAGTCTTCACAGAATTGGAGAGAGTTAGGCCCTTGCCCTGGATTAGACTTTGGCTGAAGGGAATGTTGTGGCTGGTTTGATCTTCTATCCAGACCACTAAAGCTTTCTCTGCATCAGCAAAACAGCCTTTTTTGTTTTTTTTTGTTTGTTCGTTTTGTTTTGTTTTTTTGCATTCTTATCACTCAAGTGTTCACTGGAGTAGCATTTTTAACTTCCTTCACGAACTTTTCCTTTGCATTCACAACTTAGCTAACTGTTTGGTGCAAGAGATCTGGCTTTTGGCTTAACTTTTGGCTTGCCTTTCTCAAAAATCTTAATCATTTCTAGCTTTATATTTAAAGTGGGAGATGTGAGATTCTTCCTTTCACTCGAACACTTAGAAGCCATTGTAGGGTTATTAACTGGCCTAATGTTAATATTACTGTGTCTCAAGGAATAGGGAAGCCTGAGGAAAGGAAGAGAGACAGGGGACTAGTTGGTGGTTGGAGCAGTCAGAACATACACAATATCGATAGCTTAAGTTCACTGTTTTATATAAGCATTAGTCATGGTGCCCCCAAACAATTACAATAATAACACCAAAAATTACTGGTCACAGATCACCGTAACAGATATAATAATTTAAAAGTTTGATATATTACAAGAATTACCAAAATATGACACAGAGGCATGAATGAAGTGAGCCTGTGGTGTTGGAAAAATGACACCAGTAGAATTGCTTAATGCAGGGTTGCCACAAACCTTCATTTTGTAAAAAGCACAATATCTGGGAAACTCAGTAAAGTGAAGTGCAGTGAAACAACATATGCCTGTACAAAAAATTGTTCCAGCATTGGTACTAACCACAGAGCAGACATTATCTCAAGATCGTAATCGGATACCATTGATCCCATCTTCACCATTTTTGTTCCTTCACCAAAGTGTTGATATTAACATCATTTGGGGACTGTTATTATGACATTGATCCACCTTGGATACCATCCAAGGTCCAAGGAATGACTGCCAGTGCTTTTGACCCTCCTGTTATTTGCAGAGAATAAAAGCGGGGGAGGCACTGGTCTCCCTTCTCTGAAAACCTTGGCCATTTGGCACCACAAGAGTTCGATTGTTAAGAGAAAAGGAAGGAGTCCTAATATGATGTTAACACTTGGTCCAAAAGGCTATGATACAGACCTTTTCTCTACCCCATGGCAGAACTTCTGGTATCTGAAAATATACCTCAGATATAACACATCATCTTATGGGCATTAAGTTTGAGAATTAGCTAATGTTTGACATTGGCCTTGAGTTTTGCATTCTCTTTATAAGTAGAAGGAAGTCTAAACTTCCTGCTGAACTGTAGTGGGGTAACAGTGGTGGTGTCTATAGTTCAAAAATAAGTATGAACATTCCCTTCATGTTGCACATAAGAAGTAAGTACATAATTCAGTGTTGCATGTCCTTAAACTATATTTGCCCATTGGGCTTTTGACTTGGAATATATTTATTACAAATGAGCTAACATATGAATTTAGGTAGAAACAGGAGTCATGACAATTTTCAGTAAGCTGCCTAGTAAATAAACCTCTTGTACCTTATTTTTATAGCTAATTCTTCCAAAATATTCATAATTTATCTCATTTACTATACAAGGAATAAGGTATGCCTGATTAGAGATAGAAAATTAAAATAAATACTTGGAGGCAAGCACTTAGGACTGTACACTCCGTGGGCAGAATTCCTCGTGACTTTGTTCACATACTTGCCATTTAAATTCACTCTTTGCTGGATATGTACACTAAAGGGATGTGTTGACTATGAGTTACTGAAACATCTGAATGGTTGCAAAATATGGATCCTTCTATTTATCTATCATTCCAAATGAACATTAAGCATAAAGGAAGTTACAGTTTAGAAAAAGTGCAGCATGAAGTTGGAATAATAGAATGGGTCAGGTTATGATTTGCATTCACAATGAAATTTGAGGAAAAATATTTGACTGGAAAATCGTAAAAGATAGGTTCAATTTTACAAAATCAAGTAAGGATGACTATGCACAATGGGTAAAACCCATGATTTCTATTCATAGTTAAATACTGGTTTCTTACGTCAATTTTCCATGTGACATTACAATAGTCTTTGGCTATGATTACACTGAGTTCTCATCTTCCTTAAAATCGTGAAACTGAGGGAATTTTTCTAAATGGACAAAGATGCTGTATATTTTTAGGCTTCTCAGTTCAGAAAAGGCCCATTAAAAAGTGGGGGCTTTTGAGCCTAGGGCCAGTTCTGTCACTTCTGCGTTTGAGCAAATTAGAACCTCAGTTTCCTGATGTGTAAAATACTGACATGCATTCACGGTCTGTCCCTATGATGGCCAACAGTTTAGCAGAACGCTAGCCTAGACCAGAATCCCACATTTTGGAACTTTTGGCCAGAGGGAAGCTAAATGGCCTGTGACCAAGGCCTCAGTAGCAGCCTAAACAGAAATCCAGACCAAGGTTTGAACAACAAATTGTATTTTGCAGAATATCATTGATCCAAACATGGTTAAGGATGCTTCATGAAATAAAGGGCTTTGTGGCCAAATAAATTTGGGAAGATCGTATTAAATGAAATGAATCGAGTTTCTTTATTGCAGGATGTCTCAGAACCTTTAATAAACCAATGTGCATTGTTGAGTCCCCAGGGGGACTAAAGAATGCAGTTTCCCAACTTGTTTTCACATGGAATCACTGTTTTTGTTTTTAAAGAAAATATGAAAATCTTGCCGGGTGCGTTGGCTCACGCTTGTAATCCCAGCACTTTGGGAGGCCGAGGTGGGTGGATCACGAGGTCAGGAGATCGAGACCACGGTGAAACCCCGTCTCTACTAAATACAAAAAAATTAGCTGGGCGTAGTGGCGGGCGCCTGTAGTCCCAGCTACTCGGAGGGGCTGAGGCAGGAGAATGGCGTGAACCCGGGAGGCGGAGCTTGCAGTGAGCCGAGATTGCGCCACTGCACTCCAGCCTGGGCGACAGAGCGAGACTCCATCTCAAAAAAAAACAAAGAAAATATGAAAATCTTGAGGAATATTAGGCGTTCTTTAAGCCACATCTAGGAAAATATTTCTTTATGTAATTTTTCTCAAGTTCAGATATTTTAGACAGGTACATTTTTCATAACAGGGTGGTAAAGAGCCACAGTTATTCAATAAAATACTGTTTGGGAAGGGGATTTCTTAGAACTTTACATCCTTCACTGGAAGATCGTGGGGTTGTCTTCATTGATAACGAGTTAATTATGGCTTGTCAGTGATTTAACATTTTTCAAGCCGTAGAGATTGCTGTAGACATAGAACAACATGGAACGTGGAAATTGGACTTAAGTGTGATATTTTGGGAACCCAGTTGCACAATTTAGAGGTGATAAGAATTTCTTTTTTATGAATTAAAACAAAATTGTTAATTGCAGAGCAGAAGTCAGGTCAGACAGATCTACTGCTCCGGAGAATGTGCTGATTGTGGTTTGTATTTTATTGTAGCTGAAGAGTTTGAGTTGCTTGCTAATGACATCAAGCACCATTACATATATTACTAGTATCCTCAGATGCTGCAGTTCTATTTTGAAACATTTTTATGCTACATTTGTTCAAAGCATTGTCTTTCTGTGAAAAGACTTCACCTGTGCATTAATTTTTCTTTATAAATAAACTATTGATAGTCTAAAAAAGTATTTCTACATATCTCTGTTGGAATTTGGAAGATATGCATTTTCTTTGAGTTCTATTTCTTCTGAAAACTAGTTGTTGACAAATATAACTGTCACAGTGATTGTAGGACTGAATGATCCTGTTGATTTTCTAATTTGTTGTTTGAATTGTAATGCCTCAAAATAAGAGCAGCCTCTTTATAATATTTTGTTATCTTATACTGTTTGGAAGATAAATTGTTTTAAGTGGAGTAGTTGCTGAAATTCTTTGTAGAACTGAAGTTTTAAATTCAAGGTCTATATTTGAGAAAATGTAGGTGGCAGGAATTTCTCTTTTTGAGGGAGGTGTTTCTAATCCAGGTAGCATAAAATTCTGGAGTTAAGTCTGATGTAAAAAAGATAAGATAAAGGAGATGAATTTCCAAGTCAAAAAGAGAGCTGGAATGCATATTAAAAAGAGTACAAGGAGTGCAAGTATCTCTGGAAGATACTGATCTCATTTCCTTTGGATATATACCCAGAAGTGGAATTGCTGGATCATATGGTAGTCCTATTTTTAATTTTTTGAGGATCCATCCATGCTGTTTTCCATAATGTCTGTACCAATTTACAATATGTTCTTTGCAATATTATTCACAATATTCAAGACATGAAAACAACCTAAGTGTCCATCAGTGGATGCATGGGTAAAGAATATATACAAATGGAATATTATTCAGTCTTAAAAAGGAGGAAATCTTACCATTTGTGTCAATATACACGAATCTGATGGACATTATGTTAAGTGAAATAAGCCAAAGGTAGAAAAACAAATACCACATGATCTTACTTATATATGGAATCTAAAAAAGTCAAAAT